>NC_140298.1:106546265-107146265 GCF_964211825.1 Aythya ferina | reverse complement strand
ATCAATATTGAGCGCACTATTTCCTTAGAAGTTATGCCATTTGTGTACATACATCACACATATATTATTGTTTGTTTAACTAAATCTCTGTGGCCTTAGGATTTTCGGTATATGATTTACCTCTTTACTGATCATTGGCTTGATACAATGTAGAGCCAACTAACGAGTGTTTCATACAGAACAACCCTGGTAAACCTCCTTTCTGCACATGTAAGAGTAGGCCAAGATTATTTTGATTATTACAGCCATGTGAATGACTTTTCCCAAGGCACACATCACACTGATGCACATCTCAGTGAACTGCAGGGAAATGTTAATTTATGACATATTTAGAAAATCATTGCAGTTCTTGAACATCAGAAAGTGTTTACTAGTTTACATATGGGCCTTGGTCTTTATTTATAAGAAGTTAGAAGGTTTTTCATAAACATAGCTACACAACTCTAATATGCCACAGTATAGTTCCCAACATGTGTGAAAATATGAATGAGATGCATAGATGAACTGAATAGGCAAGACAATACTTCTAGGTTAGATGCATATTACAGTTAAAAACAGTGAATCATTTTTCAGTCACACCTATTGATACTATGCATTATTTATCACTGACCCCTTTGAAATGGTCCCTCCAGAGTATTATGCTATGGTAAATTATCTCTTTTTTTTTTTTTTCAGAATCATCTAATAGGACATTAAAGATGTCTGAATGGAAGCAAGCACATGAAAAAGAGAATAGCATACACGTCATATGTGTTTTATGTAAGAACCAAGACTTATTCAAATCTCAGTGCTTATCAGAAGCACAAAGAACATCTAGTTACTTTAATTTTGATAAGGATTAAGCTCTTAAAGACTACTTACCTTATAAATTCATGTTTCTACAAAAGGTTATGAGAAAACTCCCTACTCTTCCCTCCTGCAGGCAAGCTCTCTGTCATTTATATTATTAAGCTATTCCCCTCAGGAAATTCTCATTTTGTACTATGCAATCCATGAGAGAATGAAGGCAAGCCAGTGCAAAACCAGGGGAGGCAGCATTAACGTTCCCTTTACTCTAAGTGGAGGAGAAAAATCTAAACTGTTTGGATTTGACATGATCACCCACATCAATTTCTACAGTTTACTGATGTACTTTCCTGTTGTCTTCCTAATTCAGTTTTAGTGATATTTGCTCAGCTACCAGGCTTTACTTCTTCCTCTGTTCACTTGAATTTAATTTTTAAGAAATGTTCTTACTTTCTCCAAATCTTTTAACTTGATATCTGTTTAAATTAACAGATCTAAAGATCAGCAGTCACTGGAACATTTATGACTGGCTACTCCCATTAGGTGGGAAATTTAACACATTTCTAAGTATATTTGCTAATCATTAATTATTTTCAGAGTTAAAAAAAAGAAACACAAACAAAAAAAAACCTCCCTCCCTCCCTCCCTCCCTCCCTCCCTCCCTCCCTCCCTCCCTCCCTCCCTCCCTCCCTCCCTCCCTCCCTTCCTTCCTTCCTTCCTTCCTTCCTTCCTTCCTTCCTTCCTTCCTTCCTTTTCCTTTCTTATTTTGTCCCTGGTTTGAATCTGCTATGTCTTGATTTTATCTAGATCTCATTAGGTTTTATCAGTTGCTGCTAGCTCTGCACAGTGTTCTCATCACCACTAACTCAAGCTGCCATTCCTCTCTCTTTCTGTCAATTCACGCAGGTAAACACTGAATAAGACTTGCAGTCACAAGAAGCATAGGTGCCAGTGTGTGATTTCTGCATGTCTATATACATTTGTGCATTTTTGCATGAGGATACACACAAGTGCACAGGGAAAACTGCATGTATGTACTCCAGAATATTACTGAAGGAAGTAGACAGCATTACAGCAATGCCAGCAGGTCCAGTGGTTGGAAAGAGAGACATCACTGCATGTGACTTTCAGGATTAAAAATATACTCAGTAGGAATATTACTAAAACTAATACCTTAATGATTGTAAGTTGTGTGGCTACATGAACATTACATTTTTCATAATATATATATGGAATATGGTATAATCACAGGAGTTCCTTTAGCTTGTTTAGTACTGATGCCTATATGCAGTGATTCTTCTTGTTGGAGCTTTAAGACACAGTTTCTTTATTATCCAGAGGACATGAAGAAAGTTCAATAATGCAGAAAATGTAGAATATATTGTCCTAAAATCACTCTAGTTATTAAAGCTACAGAGAGAGATATAGGAAATCAGTCTCAAAACACAGCTGAAAGAACTGAGAGTTGAATTCAGCCACCAGTGAATTGCACTCCCACACACGTACAGCTCCAGACAATAGGCTGATTCAAGACAATGAATGCACAAGAAAAAAGTCACCATTCTTCCTTTTCTCTCTGCAATGCTAATTCTTTTCAACAAATTGAATGCCTGAAAAACAGATCCAGTGTTGAAATCCTTTTTCTCTTTGTTGATAACATCAAATGTACTATGATATCACTTTGACTTCATTTTGACTCTGAAAATAAACTTTGTCCCGAGAAACATGTATATTATCAAAATTCATCTGACGTGTGAATTGCTGTTCTGAATGTATCAATGTATCAAGATGAAACCTGCTGAGAGATGAGAAATAGAACTTTATAATGCTACCACTCCATTAAATTAACCGTTATCTGAAAGCTCTGTTATAAAGAATGACTGCAACAAGATGTTAGAATTTTCATAAAAGGACTCCAAAGCCTTTTCAAATACAATATAAAGAAGTCAGGTATTAGTTTATTATTCTTAAAAGTGGTTAAGCTTACTTGCATATCAATCAAGGCCAGACAGTGCCACATTTTCAGCTACAAAGAGAAGACTACTGTGCAGTTTGACCTGACATCATTTGGTGCATGGCATTCTATATGGTAGGGACAAAAAAGCCATATGTATATTCTTGTTGTACCTGACAGACTGCTACCTTTCCTCTTTTTTTCTGAACAGTTTCTCAGAGATGAACTGGGACTGATTTTTTTCAACCCATTATGAATGCGCCCAAGCCAACCATCAGGGTTCCTTCTTGAGGCTGAGATGGGAAGATCAGGAAAGTGGCTCATCTCAGGGCACTGCATTAGGTGTGCAAAATATGTGAAACAGTTTGCCTTTGGAGATGGTTATCTCTTCCCACTGACTAGAAAAGGAGCTTTGCTTTGACAAAGAAGTTCTTTTATCTGACAGAAGTTAGATGAAAAGGAATCCCAGGCATACGGACCTAATTGGCCTGGATGTATTATAACGTGTCACATTAGCCTGGATCTTGCAGATCTCAGTCAATGGCTCACCCTGTGAAGCTACTACAGAGGTAGGTCCCTCTCCCGTGAAGCTTGTATTAGAAGATCCCATTATGTATGTACAGTCTTGATATATATAAACTGGCATAAGTTTAACTAGTCAAAATCTTCCTAATTTCTCCATTGAAAAACTCGATTATTAATTAGTTTATATCTCTTGGCTTCCTGACATAAAAGGGGACTCAAGAAAGATGACAACACTTCTTGAGTAATTAAGCAGGGATTGTATCCAATCTGATGGATTGACAGGATATCCTTCAATTCAGTTTCTCAGTTTAGCATAAAATGTAGGTACAATTTAGCAATTTAGTAGGGAGGCAAGCAGCTGTAAATTACAGAAGTGAAAGATAAATATGTAAAAATGTATGTGTTTTATACATACTTACATGAATGTTTACTTACTAATTATTTTTGAGTACAAATTCATTAGCTGCTTAAAATAATAATGCAGGAATATCATTTTAGCCTAGGAACTGAAGGATCCTATAGTTTTTGTGGAAAGTTAATATTGTTTGAATGATATAAAAAGCAAATGAAAATCAGCTATAAATTGATGCATTGTTCACCCCCACCAAAGAACAGATTCACCATATGGTCTTTTTATAAATATTTCGGAAGTAAAGTGACTTCTGGAAGGGATTGGAGTCTGAGATATGCACAGTTATCAGCATTTTAGAAGATCCAATTTGAAACATCTGCTAACTCTTGAAAGAGTTATGTTGAAACAAAAAACAGTCCTTATTTAGGAGTTGGATGTTCAGAGTTTTACATTCTCCTCTTTTCTGCAAGGATAGTAGGAAGAGGAAAGAGTTACACAAGCATTTTGCTTCCACCTTTTCCAGGTCCAAGATTTAAAGCTTTATGGTGAGGAAAATCAAGATGACAGATGCAAAGAGACAGTAAATTACTGACACACTCCTTTTCAATCATGCTTTGAAGTGCTAAAGAATTCAGACCAAATCTCAACCATGAAAGCTTTGTAAGAGTCAGGCTGCAATTTACCAGGCCAATGGAATGTTACTCATATATTTTTAAAGAATGTATTTTTTTCAGATCTTCAGATTTGAGACAAGACAACAAATTTTGAAAACAGTACATGTTTATGACCTCTGCAATGTTTATGTATTTGGTTATACTGTTATCAGTATGCAGTTACAATCCCTACAACTTGCACTTCTTCTAACCTTCTAGACAGACTATAAATATTTAACAGTTCTTGCAAGTTAATTTACATAGTACTTACTGGGTAAATAATACCCCACTTCTGAAAAATGTATGCATACATATAGTGCAGTGTAAATAATTAATCAAGTATAATAGCAAAATTTTAACAAAGAGAAAAACTCAGTTTTCTGAATACAGACAGTCATCTTTAGATAAAATTTTTTGAAACAGTTGTCTTTTCTTTCTATCATTATTTCTTTGGTTCTTCCTTCCTTTATCCTTAGTTTAATGAGTTCATTATTGATATTATTGTAACATAACTTTAAATCAGAATGATTTTTTTTTTCTCTGAAATATTTGGTATATTATATGTAGAAAAGCCATTCAACATATTTGTTGAGCTTTCATGTATCATTACAAATGATTAATTCTATTATGGACTCAAATCTTGCAACAGGATCACAGATGGAAGCAACTTTTATCCTTTTGGAGTGGCAGTGAAGTCAGCATAGATCTTTGTCAGTTCATGGGTCTGTACAATTTGATGCAACTAGTGGAACCACCAGCAAGTTCTCTAAGAGTGACCTATGTCTGTCTGAATCAAGCATAAAAATGCAAAATTAATTATTTGCAAGACAATATTAACATATCAACAGTTCTTTGGAAATGTGTGAGGTAGTTCATATTCTATGAGCTGTCACATCCCTCTGGCTCCCAACATAGAAATATCATAGAAATATCTCATCCACCTTTGACTGTGGTGTTTGCAAATTTCTTGTTTGAAAGGCTAGTAAGTGGTAGCTGAGATCATCATCAGATCTGAAGAAGAATCACACATATTTTAAAAGATAAGAGGAGAACAGAAAAGTCATGAAAGTCTATAGTCTCTGACTGGGTAAACAAAAAAGGAAGAGTCAGATATCAGTCTGATATCAGATATAGCTAAGGTATTAGTCTGCATAAAATACCTTCCTTGCAGCCTTCTAAATTAATAGATGACAAATACAACTGCACTGGTCAAATACAGAGAAAGGACATAGCAGCAATCAAGACAGTACAAATGGAGTCCAGAAATAGCTTCAGCCATATTACCAGATAAGAGAGGGCACAGTTTACAGATGTTACACAGCTACTGCTAAAGAATAAGACACAAAAGCCTACGTCAACTTAAATTCAAAGGGGAACTACACATGACTCTGCCAAGTTAACACAACTTTTGCCATCTTTCAATTTGTCATTCATAGTGCTCTTTAGTCATTTTTGTACAGTTAGACAGTTTTCTTTCACTCTTAGAAACTCATTTAGTCTCTTTCCTGTGAAATTTTCTCTTTACATAGATGAAGAAAAATATTTTAAAAATGAGACATGAACCTACACAACTTGATAAAAGCTACTAAAGAGCTGTCAGAGTATTTTTCCAATAAAGTTTTCAAGGAAAGTGTGAAAGGATAGTTTCCTCCTTTCCTGTCTGGTTCAGGTCCAGGAACTGAGCATCATCTAAGTCAAGTTCTACCTCTTCTTGAGGAAGTGATTCAAATCCTGTAACTTGGGCAGTTCTTCTGCCATCATGTTTTTGTCTTCCTTCAGAGCAAATTATCAAAGTTTCATATTTTTTTTTTCTGGGTTAAAAATAACAGCAATTTGACAAATTACATGAGATTTTCTTTGTGAGTTTCATACCTCTTTCATTGCTAGGTACTATGATGTTTCTTAAAATGACCTTGTGAAAGTCAGAACCTCACAGTTACCTCACTTGGAACAGGACACCATCAAGATGATACATACCTATTTGCAATGGTATCATAATTTTCTACAGTCCTATTATATCAGTCCATGTCCCTGCACTATTCTTCTGAATAGTTCTATCTTTAAAGAATATTCTCTAATAGTTGATGAAATTTCTTTTTTATTTTTGTATTAGAATGAAGGGGAGGAGACTACTATAACAACACTCAAAATATGTGTGATTTTGATCCCCAATTTGCTGTCAGAGTTAAAACTCCACTTCCTTTCTTCAGGAGTTACTATTGCCACAGATAAACTCTCTACCACTCTCCCATTTTGGTCTCCACTTAAAAACATCCAGAAGAGGGCAAAAAAACTGGTGAGAGGACTTGGAAGGTAGATACCTTCCAAGGTGCTGTAAGGAGAGGCTGAGGACACTTAGGTTGTCCAGTTTGGAGAGGAGGAGGCTGAGAGGTGACCTCAGTGCTCTCTGCAACTTCCTGAGGAGGGGAAGCAGAGAGGGAGGTGTTGGTCTCCTCTCTAATGATAGGACATACATGTATGGCAATGGCACAAAACTGTGGTAGGGTAGGTTCAGGCAAGATAATAGGAAAAATTTCTTTACTATGGTGGTGGTCAAGCACTGAAATAAGCTTGCTAGCAAGATGGTTGATGATTTGTGCCTGTCAGTGTTCAAGAGATGTTTGGACAATGGCTTCATTAATATGTTTTAACTCTTGGTAAACCCTGAAGTGGTCAGGCAGTTATAATGGATGATCTTTGAAGATGTCCTTCAGCTGAACTCTTCTCTTCTCTTCTCTTCTCTTCTCTTCTCTTCTCTTCTCTTCTCTTCTCTTCTCTTCTCTTCTCTTCTCTTCTCTTCTCTTCTCTTCTCTTCTCTTCTCTTCTCTTCTCTTCTCTTCTCTTCTCTTCTCTTCTCTTCTCTTCTCTTCTCTTCTCTTCTCTTCTCTCTTCTCTTCTCTTCTCTTCTCTTCTCTTCTCTTCTCTTCTCTTCTCTTCTCTTCTCTTCTCTTCTCTTCTCTTCTCTTCTCTTCTCTTCTCTTCTCTTCTCTTCTCTTCTCTTCTCTTCTCTTCTCTTCTCTTCTCTTCTCTTCTCTTCTCTTCTCTTCTCTTCTCTTCTCTTCTCTTCTCTTCTCTTCTCTTCTCTTCTCTTCTCTTCTCTTCTCTTCTCTTCTCTTCTCTTCTCTTCTCTTCTCTTCTCTTCTCTTCTCTTCTCTTCTCTTCTCTTCTCTTCTCTTCTCTTCTCTTCTCTTCTCTTCTCTTCTCTTCTCTTCTCTTCTCTTCTCTTCTCTTCTCTTCTCTTCTCTTCTCTTCTCTTCTCTTCTCTTCTCTTCTCTTCTCTTCTCTTCTCTTCTCTTCTCTTCTCTTCTCTTCTCTTCTCTTCTCTTCTCTTCTCTTCTCTTCTCTTCTCTTCTCTTCTCTTCTCTTCTCTTCTCTTCTCTTCTCTTCTCTTCTCTTCTCTTCTCTTCTCTTCTCTTCTCTTCTCTTCTCTTCTCTTCTCTTCTCTTCTCTTCTCTTCTCTTCTCTTCTCTTCTCTTCTCTTCTCTTCTCCTTGTAACCTTGGGGCAATGTGCTGGATCTGCCATAGACAATTTCCAGAAACTAATTTGTTTTTTTTCGTGGGGTAGTGTTGGGCAGCACTGATCTTAGAGACTAATGTTCTACTTGTAAATTAAATAGGTGCAGGTAACATTTCCAGGCACTAACACATGTAAATGAGTAAATCGTAGGGACAATCACTATTTTGATCTTAGTCAGTTAGCAATCTTCCCCGAAATTCCTGGGCATGGTTAAGGACTTAGGATGAGAACATTTGCAGAAGAAGTTAGTAGCATGAGTAAGTACCATTCTTTGACAGCTGGCTTCAGGGTCAGAAGATAAACCCATAATTTACATATAGACACAACCAGTAAGCACATCCCAGAAATACATGCAGCTATTTCCAGGATTTCCTACGCAGCACAGAAATGTCTTCATCAACATGTTTTCAAGGGTATTTGAAAATCTAAAAGTTTTTTCCTTGTTGTTGTTGTTGTTTGTTTGTTTGTTTGTTTTAAAATCAAATGCTTCCTGGAGCCATTGATGTAGGTACACATTTATGCTTTAACCTCATCTTTGCTGTCCAGGCCTGTGTTCTCAAACAAACAGACAAACCAAATCAAACCCAGAAAAACAGCCATGCTCACATTTTGTACTCATCATTTCTCTCTATGACACATCTTGCCATTTGGTTTTGAATTAACTAAAAAGACCATGTTCCATTATTTATAATATCAGCAGAAGGGAAGAAGAAAATATAGCTGCAGTTATCAATTAAAAGGAAATTTTTCAATTGTCATTGCATTATGATGTATTACAGCAATACCTGTATTCCACTAGAATGTGCTAAGGGCCAAACATAATTAATTTTATTATATGGATAACAAGTGAATCTGAGCTTATCCACAGAAAAGTTATGGGGATACAGCTATAGTCTGAAGTCAACCTGTACAGATCTGCTATTTTGTTAAAAATATTTTCCTTACTTCTTTCATTATTTTTCTCTACATTGCTGTTATATGAAAGACTTAATAAACAATAAGGAAGCTAGTCAATAGTTGGAACTATCTATGTACATAATGCTGTAGTATGAATAATGTGATGACAGCTGGAACAGCTTTCTCATTGATTTTTTTTTTTTTTTTTTTCATTTTTAGTAACATGGTGCTCTTGCTCTTTGAAAAGAAGCATAGAAATATGACATAAATCTATTGTGAGGAATGCCTCCCTGCTAACCATTGATTTAAAGTATATGTACCACTTTATTTCTGTTTTAATGAAAGATTTTCCAAAACACTACCTTATGCTCAGCTTTAATTATGTTTTTGTAAAACATTTAATTGTATATGATTACAGACACAGCGAAACAGCCTAAGAGTTAAAAGATACACCATTTAAGTCCTTGAAAACTCAAGATTCAAAAGTCCCATATTGACCTTTCAGAATGAAACGCTTAAGGCCCACAAACGCACTAACTTTGTGGTGTTTTTACACTTGTAAACTTCTAACATGTCAGAAAAGTATTATCAAATAAAAGACATTCATCTTGAGTATAGCTTGAATTGAGCATTTCTGAGCTTCATCTCTATGACTGCTGGGTAAAATCCTAACATTTCAGAACTCAGCATTTAGTCAAGAATTTTGTCCTTGTTTTCAACAGTTTGGACTTGAGTCACCCTATTTATTCTCCATGTAAATAAAATAAAATAATAAATAAAATAAAATAAAATAAAATAAAATAAAATAAAATAAAATAAAATAAAATAAAATAAAATGTTGATGGAGGAGAGTAATTCAGCTTTCTTAGCAATGCATAAGAAAGTCTCCCTACAAAGGAAAGGATTATTACAGGGTAGTGGACAAAGCCAGTATGGAAGGCTCCAGCATGTTTTTTTAAGTGATCATGTAAGAATGGTAATGTAACCCTGCACTGAATTTCATAATATTTCATATGAGCTTGTGCTCCAGCTCCCAATGGGAGGGACCTCAATTAAAAGGTCACACTGCAAAGCTGAGCCTCCAAAAATGGTGCCAAAATATTTTTCTCCCTTTCAATTTTTAGAAATTAGAAAGGAATCAAAATTGTGTTTGATGCTCTAAAGATCATGATCTAGTCCAATATCTGAACAAACTTACATGCGAAAATATTTTGAGTGAGCTGCTTTAATTCAGCTAGTTTCCACTTTCAGCTATATTCTACTTGCGCATTGAAGTTTTTTTTTAAAAAGCAATGATTTACTATCAGGAAAACAAAGACAGTTCAAGAAAAAAAAAAATACAAATTTAGCTCTGGTAAATAAACAAATTACCAGGCTTTAAGTCACTAATCAGTTTAACTGCACTTTTCTACTTCAGTCGGTTGGATTAGCTCTAGGGAATTACAAAACAAAGACAGGGAGAGGAAAACATTATTTCACAGAGTGCCTTGTGATATATCTAATAAATCTAATACTGAAGCTTGATTGTTCACTGATGACAACAGTCCATGCCTTCAATGTCATGACCTCTGGCAGGCTAAGGGGCATGACTCTCAAAGGGTTAATCTTTTCCACCTGTTGTTGACCACAGAGCAAGCTTCCCTGGCAGCTCTCCTACCACGAGAATGTGGCCCCTGACCTTTGCGGGAGTGGGACATTGCAGCAAAGGCGCTCCCTGCTAACAAGCACTGCAGTCTGGCATGCTCATGCCAACCAGGTAGTAAAGCAAGCTGTGAATAACCAGCAATCATGAATTTGAAAGGCAGGGTGAAAAGACAGAGTACACTCCCAAGAAATCTCAGTTGACTGTGAAGGTTACCATGAGCTACATATGCTGTGTTGCTGGTTTTGGCTTTTCCTTATAAAAATATTAGAATCAACCCAAGCTGAAACAACAAAAATAATTACTAGAAAAGTCAAGAATGTTGAAATTGAGACACAATTTCAGCCAAAACCAAGCAGTTCAAAGCCAAAGCTGTTGCTCTGCTGAGTCAATACAGCTGTTCTATCAGATACAAGCACATATAAAATGCAATGCCATAACAACTTTCTTCATAAAGCTAGCCCGTATAAATATGAAGAACACTGTCTAAAGATTAGTGGTATCTTCATGAAGCCAAAAAAAGCACATTTTCTTCTGTGGTATCTTAGTCACACCCATCTGGGAAGGGTGTTCCTGAGACATCAATTTTTTTATCTGCAGAGTATCTGATTCAGGAGTCTGTGACATCTAAGTGGTCTGCTGATGCCTTGTGCTGCTTTGTTACCCAACTAGGTTGCCTGTTTGAGCTTTTGGTTACTTGTGAAGAAGCACTTGGCAAATTTTCTTGTTGACCACAAGAGAGATCAGCAATAAAATAAAATACAATAAAATAAATATATAGAGAAACTTTTACCAAACAGCCTACCTAGAGAAAGGTTGGACCAATACTTAAGGCACATGCCTAAGACTTCATTGGTCCCTGGACCTATGTGCTACTTAGCTTAGAAGTGACCTTGATCAAAACCCTGTAACTGGAACTTTAAAAGAACTTCAGTGTTTTAATGCCTTCTTAATGCTCTGTCATGTGGTAGGAGTCTCAGCCCTGAGGCACTGCAATATGTATATGTATTCTTATATTAAAGCTAAGAGAGTTGGTGAATTAAGGGAGGTATCCTGAGTTATGAAAGTATTTCATACTTATGAAAAGGTGTAGGCTCTCGTGTCCAAGAAAAAGCACCTGGTCAAATGCAGGCCACCATCTTTAAAGTGAGAGGGTTCCAACTGTTGGAACCTGGGCCATGAATTTCCTTGCAAAGGCAGCTACTTGAATTCTACCTGGAGAAAACGGTAGTATCACAGGGAAGTACATATCTTAGTGACAATGGGTCTGAGCTCACAACATCTTAATGAAATAAAGCTATATCACTATTAAGAAATGTATATATGAAGGTGAATACACACTACAGATGTTCAAACATTACAAGGGGCTTGAATGTCCATCTGCTCCTTCTTGCCATGCACTGCAAACCCAGAAACTCCCTCTTACAGCCTAGCTGTAGGAAGATAATTAAATTCACTGAATGGTGTAGCCCAGCCTATACTACAGTGCTGACAGGGTGAAAAAAGGCAGAGGTGAATGTAACTGCAATCCCACAATGTCCTTCACTTCCCTCTATCATCTTCTTCACCAGTCATAGTCTGTATGTATAAATAGGAAATTCTCAAACTGCTATAGGAAATCCCAAATCACAGAGGGGAATTAGAAGCAAAGATGCAGGTACAGGACTATGAGCCACTGGAGTTTTGCTGTTTACTGCAAAGTTATTCTTATGTCATAGTCTGCTTTTCCACTTGTGCAGAACTGATTTGACACTGTCAGCTTGGCTGATTCTGCAGGCAATCAGGTCTGCCCCAGTGGAGATTTTCCAGATATGATGAGAAAGCAAGACAAAGAACAGGGATAGAGGAGTATGAATGTTGAGATTCAAGTGAGAGACTTAACCCCTAACATTTGGTTAGCCTGTCAATACAATAAATTTTTTTGTGAAAGTGTGCTTTGTTCATAGAAACATTCTTCAATTCCTGTTCTTCACCCAGCCCTTCAAAGAGACAATTAGATCTACTTGTTTTTGTTGTTGTCTTTTATTTTTTTTTAATTGTCCGAGCCTGACTCAAATTCTAAAGCTGACCAGTTAGAAGTGACACACAGAAATAAGTTCTTGGAGGATCATAGAACTGTGGACTGATTTGGGTAGGAAAGGACATTAAAAACCATCGAATTCCAACTCTTCTGCCATGGGCAGAGATACCTCCCACTAGACCAGGTTTCTCAAAACCCCATTCAACCTGGCCTTGAACACTTTCAGGGATGGGGTAGCTTTCTAGACTGCACGCACACATTGCTGGATCATGTTGAGCACTGAATTTTAATTAATATATTTTTAAAGTGAAATAAAATAATTTCTTTTGAGAAATTTACTACACATTCTTTTAGAAACTGTCAAAATATTTCCATCTGCAGACAGCATGTTATATCAGTTCAGTGTCCCATAAGTTTTGCTTACATGCATGTTGTGGTTTAACCCGGCTGGCAGCTAAACACCACGCAGCCGTTTGCTCACCCTCCCCCCTCCCTCTCTGGGATGGGGGAGAGAAACAGGAAAGTGAAGCCTGTGAGTTGAGATAAAGACAGTTTATTAAGACAGGAAAATAATAATAACAATAATAATAATAACAATAATGATGATAATAGTACTACTACTAATAATGTGTACAAACAAGTGATGCACAATGCAATTGCTCACCACCTTCTGACTGATGTCCAGCCTAACCCCGAGCAGTCCAGCTCCCCTCCCCCAGGTAGCCACCCCTATATATTGTTTAGCATGACGTCAGATGGTATGGAATACCCCTTTGGCTAGTTTGGGTCAGCTGTGCTGGGTCTGTCCCCTCCCAACTCTTACTGCACCCCCAGCCTGCCCATTGGCAGGACAGAGCAAGAAGCTGAGACATCCTTGGCTTGGTGTAAGCACTTCTCTGCAACAATTAAAACATCAGGGTGTTATCAGCACTCTTCTCATCCTAAGCCAAAACATAGCATTCTACCAGCTACTAGGAAGAAAATTAACTCTGTCCTAACTGAAACCAGGACAATGCATTTTCTTTTAGAGATTGTGACCATGTTTTCAATACATGTGTGTCTAGGGCTCTGAGATACAGAGAAAGTTTTCCTTTTGACTGTCAGGTCAGGCTTTTCTTCATTAGGTTGGTGATCCAATGTGTCCGCCTCTGTAAGCAGAGCTGTTGTTAAATAGAAGATTGTTCACCTATAAATTATCTGAAGCCCTAGGGGACTTCCTGAAAGGCACATGAAGAAGCAATTGGGCCTTATGTCATCTTGCGTGAATTCTGGGTGTTCATCATCAATGAACCATGCAAGTGGGTTAAAGCTGCAGCTTACTTAAATCCACATAAGAACAAACATTAGAGAGTGCATGAGGGAACCAGAGAGAGGAAAGGGCAGAATAATGCAGAGGGGATTTATTTCAATTCTGTTAAAGCCTGAACACTCTCTAGTGTACCCATTCTGCAGAGAAAGGTGAAAAGTGGATGTAGGGTTAAAAAAGTCAGTTTTTTAAATGATAAACATTGTAATCTTTGCTATGGTGGCTGTAATCTAACAGAAATAATTAAAATGATTGGGGGGAAAGGAAACTGATTCCTCTACAGAGGAAAAATCGTATCTTAAACTTGAATTCCTAACATTTTCCACCCTTCACTTTCATATTTATTTATTAATGCATTGAACCCTCCAAATCTAAACTACACCACAGTTCTCTTGCTCATGCTATAACCATTTCAGAAAGGCATTGGGCATCAAATATTATTGCGGATTCCCAAACTAATATAAATGTAAGCTGAAAAGACAATTGCCTGGTATAGGAAACAGCCCAATTTAAAAAGTAGTATAGCCAGATACCTGCAACAATTCTTAGCTTTATTTGTCTAAGTATAATGTAATGTGTACAAAAATATATATCTTCTAGATATCAGATGCTTCATGGGAGGATGGAGGGTTCATCTATAAATCACAATTATCACCTATAAAGCATGATTTGAGGATCTCTGAATCCTAGTCTATTTATGTCCACCAAGAGCCCTGAAGTAGATGCCAACAAAAATTTTTAATGTCATGTTGACTAGAAATGTTCTAAACCAAGTTTCTGTGACAATGTTTAAACCCCACATTAACAAGGCCTGCTAATCCATACTATGCACACATGTTTCCAGCTCTCACAAAGATAGGGCACTTGGCTCTTGAAAACAAGGCTTTTCTGTGCCGTCTGCACAAAGTGATTTTCAGGAATAGCTCTGAAATATAGAAATTCTATTACATTAAAAAACAAACAAACAAAAAACCCACCTCTGTTCAAAATGTTAACAAAAATATAATAATAATAATAATAATAATAATAACAACAGCAACAACAACAACAACAACAACAACAAAAGTACTTTGAATGAACTTCTAAAATAAAATATTTATTCCAAAGAATTTTTAGAATATTTATTTATAATGGATGATATTGGATGAATTCCCAGCATGGAATCTGGAGAAAAGCATGTTAGTTTGGGATGGGGAAGAGTGAGATCAGGACACACATAATAGGAAATACAAGACATGGACCAGTTATTAGCTTCAGATGCAAGATCACAGATAATTAACATTTTGGTATGAAATGATGAAACCTTCTTCTGCAGGATCCTAGATCATATAGATTTGTGACATATGGGTCTCCTTTCACTCCAATGACTTTGAAATGTTCTGTGTGAAGAAAACATGTTGTTTTACCATGCTGGGCAGCTGAACACCACAGCCGCTCTCTCACTCCCCCTCCTTAGATGAGGAGGGGAAGAAGTAAAGCAAAGAACAACCCACAGGTTGAGATAAGGATAATTTAATTAAAGGGAAATAATAATAATAGTAATTAAAGAAAGATTATTATGAACTAAACAATTTAACTAAAGGGAAAAAAAAGGAAAGGAGAAAAGGGAAGGGAAAGGAAAAAAAGGGAGGAAAACAAACAAATAAAACAAATAAAGGCTACGTGGAAGTGCAGTGGAAGTGCCCCTCTAGTCCTGGTTGGAGCGTCTGCCACTTAATTCTTGCAAATGAGAAGCAGAGGTCCCTTCATCAGGGTCAAGAATAACATCAGCTCTTCTACTGCATCTGGGGAACTGCCCAATAGAAACTGGAGCAGCATTTTTCTTAGGAGCCCCTCTTCTTGCTGCTGTATTTCCTTTCAGTTCACATACCTGAGCAGCTAGGGTTGAAGTAGGTACACCATCCCATTTCCTCATATCTTCCCTGTGGTCATGCAGATAAAACCACAAGGTGCCACATGGTGTGCGTCTTGGGTACTCTCTCTCTTGAGCAGGCAAATGCTGATTCTTAGTGGCTGAAGTATCACTTCATCTAGATGAGGGGGAATATGCTCGTTCTACGAGGTGGTCAAGTCTTTCAGACAGTTTCTCCACAGCTGAGACACAGGACTGTAGCGGAACAGAGAGATTGTCTTCATATTTTTGAAGCTGGCAGGACAGATTATACACTGTTGGTCCCATCCCCTCATCCCAGTTAATTACTGTCAATGTACTGGCATGTGCCTATGGTGCACTCCGCACAAATTTACGCCACATGGATGTTGTGCACTGAACTTCATCAGGATCTTGAGGTGTCTGGGCATTGTCCAAATCACTATAAATCATCTCCCGCACAGCTAATTCCTGCAGATGCTGGAGACCTTTATCCGTAGTGGTCCACTTGCCTACTTGATATACAGTATCTTCCTTATGGAGATATCTTTCTTTCACAGCTGCCAGAAGTCGTCTCCAGAGGCTGAGGATCTGTGCTCCTCTCCCAATTACTTTGTCAATTACCATTTCTCTAGAGAGGGATCCCAGTTGCTTGGCTTCATTGCCTTCTAATTGTTGGCTATTGGCCCCAGCATCCCAGCATTGAAGCAGCCAGTTGAGGATGTGTTCACCTGGGCATCAACCATAATCCTTTCGTATTTCTCACAACTCACTCAGGGATACGGATCGAGTGGCTTCTGATTCCTTTATCATTTCCATCTCTTCTTCCTGCTGTTTTTGTGATGGCTCTGCTTTAGAGGTGCCTGCCATTTCCCCTTCTCCCTCTTTCTTAGGAGAGGCTTCTTCCCTTACTAAATGAGCTGACTTCCGTTTCCATTGTTTTGACTTGACTATGTGGGTGACTGATACCATAGTTGGTTGGTCCTCTGCATCAGCCATAGCATGTGTTATCTGGTCATGAGACTCAGAAACTTCCTCCCTCTCTTCAAGGTGCTGGATGATGTTAAATAGTGTTTGGTAGGAGTAAGCAAGGACCCAGCACAATGCTGCAAGCTGTCGTTCCCAGGCATTATCAGGGTCAGGACATACAACTCTCAAACATTCTACCAGGATTTTAGGATTTTACACTTGCTCAGGGGTGAAGTTCAAAACCATTGGAGGAGACACCCTTGACAGGTATCTGCCAACATCATCCCACACACCTTGCCACTCTCCACAAGACTGTTTTGAGACAGATTCCCAGGTAAACTTTCTAAACAATCGACTAATCTTAGAGAGAAGAGGAAACCCATTATTCAGAATTAGAAATCTCAATACATGGGTTACACATGGATGTTCAGAATTCTCCCAAACTGTGGTAATTAGCCCACCGTGAAAGAAGGAAGAGATACCATTCCTGATATTATTAATAAACTGGTATTCAGATGAGGAAAGGAAGGTAGTGTAGTTCTGAATATTCTCTAAAAGATAGTTTCCATGAGACCCAAATGATAACAGTGCAGAGCCTGAATGCCATATTAAACTCAAGGCCAGTGCTTAGCAGCACAGCGAATTCAAAAAAAGTGAACACAGATTGTAGCACTTTGTCGGATTGGATATATAGGAGAAAGGAGACCATGACATATGATCAAACAAGCCATTATTAACAGACACTGGACACGGTGACTAGCAGGTAAGTGTGTTAGTTGTACGCATTTTAATCAATTCTACTGCTATCTCAACCCTTCGAGCCCCACGTTGGGCACCAGAAAGGACTGTGGTGGTTTTACCGTGCTGGGCAGTTAAACACCACAACTGCTCTCTCACTCCCCCTCCTTAGATGAGGAGCAAAGAACAACCCACAGGTTGAGATAAGGATAATTTAATTAAAGGGAAATAATAATAATAATAATTAAAGAAAGATTATTATGAACTAAACAATTTAACTAAAGGAGAAAAAAATGGAAAGGGGAAAAGGGAGAGGGAAAGGAAAAAAAGGGTGGAAAACAAACAAATAAAATAAATAAAGGCTATGTGGAAGTGCAGAGGAAAGAAATTACTCTCTACTTCCCACAAATGAGAAATGCTTGACCACATCCTTGAAGCAGGGCCTCAACGCACGTAGCTGGTGTTCGGGAGGAGGACTGACGTTTTCACAAGAGCCCTGCCCTCCCCTCTTCTTCCTGTTTCCACTTCTTATTGCTGAGTGTGACATCATATGGTATGCAATATCCTTTTGGTTGGTTTAGGTCAGCTGCCCTGGTGATGTTTCTCTTCTCACTTTTTGCCCACCCCCTAGGAGGGTTAGAGAGAGGCCCGATGCTGTGCCAGCACTGCTCACAACACTGATGTGATAACACTGTTGTTCCAGCTACAAGTGCAGAACACAGCACTGTATGGGCTGCTGCAGGGAAAGTTAACATTCCAGCCAGACCCAGTACATGTGATATGAAAAAGAAAAATGTTAAGCAAAATGATCATGTTTGCATGTTAAAAATACAGTATACACGCTATATGTATATATGTATACAGTATACATACATGTAGAGTGTATTTCACTATACTGCATTACAATCTTTAAAGATTTTTTACATTCTATTTGTTTTGTTTAAAACAAAAAAATAAAAACAACAATTAATTGTAATTGATACTAATTTGATCTAATGTCAGCCTTTTGACAATTCTTACATAATCATTTCATACGTTGCAGCAAATAAACAGAATTCACTGCAAATTTCCTTTGTGGTAATGTACCTTTTCTTTTACTTATCTGATATTAAGACTTTATACAACATATTAAATATATTCTTGTTGCTGATATGAAAAAAATTATTGTTACTACTATTGTTATTGTACCATTCAGATAATGTTGTGCAAGACATATTAAAGAAAGTTACGGAAACAAAAACCTAATTCCCAAACTGTTCTGTAATTACACCTTTTTTATGATCTTCCAGTTCTGAGCCCAGCTAGAGGTCATTTTTCTCCCTAACAACCCAGCTCAGAGCTACTTCAAGACTACAGAATTCATGTATGCCTTGAGGAATGCTGTACTTTGTAGGCTACTCTGGGGTTGTCCTCTGTTTTCTGCTACCAGCAGCCAAAATTTGTAATGAGTGACAAGGACAGAAGATGAATTTTTCATCTTTTTAATCTTGTGTTCTCTTTTCTTTCCTTTTGGCTCCAGATGAGAACATCATATCAACAATTGCTCATATATATATTTTTTTTCCTCTGAATTGTCACTTAATCTCATAAAAACAGAGCGTACCTAGATGCTGTCACCTTTTCTCCTCATTCTCACTGATCTTTGTCAGTACACAGTGTACTTTGAAGAGAAAGACACATCAAAAGCTGACATAAAAAGGATGCTTCAAAACACCATGAACAATAGAAAAATGTAAGACATTTTGCTGTGCATAATACAACAATGTGGACTGTATTGTGTGTCCAAAAGTTTTGCTCTCTGAATGGGCTAGTGGTATACCTGATGACATCTGTTATCTATCAAAATCACAGGTAAACTGGTTCACTTTTTCATTGCCTAACATAATGGTTCCATTGTCTTTCTTGCTACCTCAACTTCTATTGCAATACTAAGTAATGACAAAAATAGAGCACATTTATTACCAGTAGCAAGGAAGATTGTAATAAAGGTTGGATACAGATGTAAAGTGGGCTGATGGGGCAGGAAGAAATAAGCAACTGGGCAGTCTCATCTATGGAGTTTGACAGTGAGCATGCAAACTGAACCATGATTGTTCACAGAGCACAGATACTTTATGTACCAACATCCCATCAGTTAAACAACAGCAACAACAACTATGAAACCTATGCAGGAAAGTTGCCACATTGTGTTAAGCTATGCTTGATTTTCTTAATCCAACATCACAGGACAACACTTTCCCCACTACCTGATTCCTTGATCAAGCCAGTGAGTATGGCTGTGTCAAGCTTTCCTCACCAGTTGCTCTCTCATGCCATTATAATCAATATTCTGTTATCAGCATTTACCTCAGCTAGCCATTACAGTTGTACTTAATTGTACCTACAGTTGTACCAGCCTAGGGTTGCAACATGATCTTCTTTCATAATTGTGCAGTCTTTTCTGTGCAGTCTATACCTGGCTGTTTCATATTTGTGCAGTCTATTCCTGTGCAGTGTATTCCTTTGTTAATTGATCCATTTTCAGATGGAAGTTCACAGTTCACCTCAGTAATCCTACTCACTTGATGTCTGAGGGGTGAAATTCCCTTCTGTGTGCTAATTAATTAGCTGTCTTGCCCTTGAAAGAAACATCAGCACAGTGGACTGCTCAGATTAATTTTATCTCTAGAATATTCATTATATCCTTCTTACTTCTAATTTTTTTTTTTTTTTCTGGAGCCTCTTTTCTTACCCAAGTTCTGATCTGTGGAGGTCTAGAAAACTAGGCTGATTTATTTGGTTTGGCTCTTTGTATGCGCATATCTACTGCACTATTTACTGTAAAGGAGATAGATTTCCACATACTGAAAAGTCAAAATTTCAAGTAAAAAATGAAAATGAGTGGTATTTCTATAGAGATAGACTTGGAAAAGCTACTTCACTGTTTGGTGAGATGAAAGTAGCAATATGAACACATCATTCCCTTAATCTCCAAAATGGTGGCCAGATTCAGTGCATGGTCTTCACCAATGCAGCTAGGTTTGGTGAGACACCTTGTGTATTTATTGTTATTGCTTTTATCTAGACTATGGGTCATGACCAGGCCTAATACCTCAGAACATTTTCATTAAGGAAAAACTTCATTTCTGATCAGCTTTTACTCTTATATTCTGTGTCCTTATAACTAAAGAAAAGTTTTCCCTCTCTTCAACATTGGTCTGCCAATATATCAGAGGTATATCCGATGCATCAATGTCACTGACAGAGTGAAAGATCTACAGAGAACATCTACAGATGAACTGAAGACTTCTGTAAAATTTCTGTTTGTGGAAGATGAGATCACAGGCTTCACTAAATTTAAGTAATATATTATTGTTCTCTTTTTAATTGTTCATTAGCTTCTGCATGAAGACCTACTGAAGAAGATTACAAATGAAACCAAGTTGGCAACATAATAAAAGAGATTAGAAGTCAAATCCATTTATAGTTTGATGAGACAGAAAAAGAAACACTCCTCATCTGGGGTAACGATAGTGTCAGGCTGCTAGTAAGGCTGAGTAAGTGAAAGCAAATATTGACCATATTCTCAGTAAAAACAAAACAAACAAACAAAAAACCTAAAGCAAAAGCCTGGAAGAAAAACAAAACAAAACAAAACAAAACAAAACAAAACACAAACAAACAAACGAACAAACTAATTTTGGGATATTTATAGTTAAAGTATTTCTTTACAGAATGACCAGTGGGTACCCTAATAGTAGGGTCTACTTGAAAATAAACTAACATATACCTGGGAATTTTTGCAACAAAGCTGCAGGAAGTTCAAAGAAATGAAGACAATTTGTAAATACAGTATACACTTGTGTTTCTTAGGTATGAAATGCCACAGCTACCTGTGGCAGTTCAAAGGTTTCTGATGGAAAAAGTTAAGTCCTGCTGTCTTCTATCCATTCCACAGATTATAATAGATTTTGCAAGTGTTATGTACTAAATCTGATTCTACATCCAGTGATTCAATGTTTGTTAAAATTGCAGGCTAGACCTGATCCTATCTCCCTCATTTGGATGGGTAATCCTAATTTCTCTAAGAACTTTTATTGATATCTTGTAAATAGGATTTGTACAATAAAGCCCAGAGTTTGGTAAGAATGTTGATAACATACTTGCCTAGAAAGGAAGAATTAAAAACATTATCAGCAGTAAGTCCGTGTGTTTTTCTATTTTCTTTGCAATTGGTAATGAAGGTGTAAATATGCTATTTTCTTAAGGGATTATTAGTTTGCCTCACAATGTGTGTAACATGGGATTGTAGAAATTGCTTAGAAAAACAGTGAGATACAGGTTGGCTTAACAGAACAGAACAGACAACAGAACCAAAACAGCTCATGCATGGATTTCAGTCTAGCATCCAGCAAATATTTCTCACAATGTCTTACCACATGGTACTTTGCTATGATTTCCTTAGTGATTGTCTGTCTTTGTATTATGCTCCTAAAGTGGATGCAGACCAGGGTATCATAATAGCTAAAATGGGCAGGACAAAGCATCAAAGGAGAAGACATCTTTAATAAAATCCATTGTTTACAGGCCTTGCTCATGGATAATTTCACTGAAAATAAATGCAGATTTCTTTTATTTGAAGTATCATATTGACATTTTTAACAATTCCAAATAGAAGTAGAAAGTTTTAAAAAGCTTTTTTTTTAAGGAACTTCCATACCTATTAAATACCTAATGGATTAAGTACCTGTTACATAACTGTAGATCAATTTTCAAAAATATCATAGATATAGTCTGTTCTAAGGACCTTCACCATGTTGAATTTAGATCCCAAAAGTGTTTGTCATTCCTTTGAATACAAGAGTTTAGAATATCAGACTTAAATTTAAAAGCATCCCCAATCATCCTCCTGAATCAAATTCTCACTATCTTCACTTTCTTTCTTCACTAAAAATAAAGCTAATACCATCCCTACGTTCTATTCACATACAAATCTTTAAAGGAAGAATATACATATATATATATATTTTTTTTTTGCATCTTCCAGCTCATCTGGGACCGCTAGATGTAATCTAAACATTAACATTATGGGGTAAGCTTTTAACAGTTTCCTTTTATCCCTGTAAATTCAGTCTCATTTTCTTAGATCTTTCAGCACTAAAATGTATAAATTGGTAAGAGACATTCATCAGCTAAGCAACCTGATACCACCCTGATACCACTTTGTGGTATAGGGCATTTAAACAAAGTATTTAAAAAAAAAAAAAAAAGATGAAGAGGAAGAAGAAGAAAACCTCATACCTACCACCCTTTCCCCCCCCCTTTATATATATATATATATTTATTTATTTTCCATTTAAATGGAAGAACAAGGAAAATGACAACTTTGCATGCAATTCCTATCTAAAAAAAAAAAGCTTTATAAAAAAACATTACTGTCCTCTGTAAATAAGGTGAATGAAATATATTAACAATGTAATTGAGACAAAACAAGAGTGTACAACAGCTTTCTAATTAATGAAGCATGAAACTCTAAAGCATTAGTAGTTGATCCAATTACAAAATATTAGCTGCTTTGGAAGGGAGTCATCAACAGTGAAGTCATAGCACAAACCTCCTTGGAGATGTTGGGTTGGTTGACACCTGTAAACCATTCAGAAGTATTTATTTAAGTATCTTATTATGCTACCAGTTTTTCTCTGTTTTCATGCTAAAGCCTTGCTCCCAAGGGACCAAAAGAACTAGAGGAAAGTAGTGCAACTCTTTTGCTATGTACAGGTCTACTTAGCATAATCACAGTATGTTTTATTTTCATTTTCTTGCCTCAACAGACAGATCTATGAAGAGCTCCCAGAACATTAGCAATGAGTTTATTCCCTGCCTGATTCCCATTCCTTCAGCCAAATAACTTTCAAAGTCTATTACATTTCAAGTTTATATTATAAAATTGTAAAATATTAACAAGTGCTTCAAAATTTGATCATTATATACCCACCTTTGTGCCAAAATCCTGTCAATATATGTCTCCATGCTTATGCAATTTCACAACAATTTTCCTCCTCAGATTCAAAAACATTGAATAGAAACACAGATTAGAAGGTGTTTTCAGAAGAGTGGCAGGAAGCCTCAGAGTTTATTTATTAACATTTATATCACATTTATAACATAAATGTTCAGGAACATGTTTGTAGAATTCATTAACTTAACAGAATGGTTGGAGACTTGGAGACTGGCAGACAGATGTTCCCATGAAACAAACAAAACAAAATAAAACAAATGAGTAGCTCTTTGTACCTGCACTTACAGATTATGAAGGGTTTAGTTTTACAGGAGGGAGATTCATCACTTAGAGCCCCTGGAAACTGAGGCACTAAAATCTACAAATCAGTCTTAAAGTTATGTGTTAAAAATTGTCATATCCAAAGTTAACCACCTTCTCTACGTAGATTCCAGAGACTTTTTTTAAACATAAATGAACAGAACATGAAATGGTCTTTGAAAAATTTATAACATGAATTTTTGTCTATCATAAAGGAGAAGCTTCAGAAACAACACTTGCATAGGAACACAGATTTTCACAACTTCCATATCTGGCGGCTGACATAAAAAGAATAAAATAAAAAATGATGGTAAGATAAAGGCAGTGAGGCTGAGCATATCCTCTTAACAGTGCTAAGACCTGTAAATTACCACTCTGCCTGATCTGAATGGAGATTTTAAGAGGACAGTGTCCTAGTCACCTCAGTGAGAAAACTTAGGACATTATCTGCACTCCCAAGGATCTCTATACCAGTGCATACCACTCTGCCAGCCCTGTGGTACAGGCTGGGGGGACAAAACTTGCCCACCCAGGCTAAGCAACCACACCAAGGCAAAGATACATGTAATATTGTCGTGGTTCCGCTCGAGTGGGCAGCCGAGCTCCACCACAGCCGCTCTCTCACTCCCCCTCCTCAAAGAGGAATGGGGAGAAAATATGTGAAAAGGGCTCAAGGGTTGAGACAAGGACGAGAAAATCACTCAGTAATTATTGTAACGGGCAAAACAGACTCGGCATAAGGAGATAGTAAGATTTATTGCCTATTACTAACAAGCAAGAGAAGTGAGAAAACAAAGGAAAAAGCAAACCAAAAAGCATCTTTCCCCCCATCCACCCTCTTCCACCTCCTCCCCCCGAGCGGCGCAGGGGAACGGGGGAATGGGGGTTATGGTCAGTCTACAGCACTTCTTCTCTGCCGCTCCTTCTCGGTCACTCTCGTCCCCTGTGCTGTGGGGTCCCACCCACGGGATGCAGTCCTTGATGAACTGATCCGGCGTGGGCTTCCCACAGGCAGCAGCTCTTTCAGAACTGCTCCAGATATGGGTCTGTACTACGGGGCCCATCCCTCAGGAGAAAACTGCTCCAACCTGGCTCCCCTATGGGCAGCAGCTCCTGCCAGGTCACCTGCTCCTGCGTGGGCTCCTCTCCACGGGCTACAGGTCCGGCCCGGAATCTGCTCCGGCAGGGGTCTTCCACAGGCGGCAGCCTCCGTCGGTGCAGGGCCACCTGCTCCACCGTGGTCTCCTCCACAGGCTGCAGCGTGGAACCCTGCTCCACCGTGGTACTCCATGGGCTGCAGGGGGACATCCTGCTTCACCATGGTCCTCACCACAGGCCGCAGGGGACTTCTGCTCCGGCGCCTGGAGCACCTCTCCCCCTCCTTCTACACTGACCTTGGCACCTGCAGGCTGTTTCTCACTCCCGGCTGCTGTGTGGCACAGCATTTTTTTCCCTGTCTTAAATATGCTCTCACAGAGGCGCAAACAACATCGCTTATTGGCTCAGATCTGGAAAACAATGGGGCCCTTCCCAAACATGGGGCAGCTTCTAGATCTTTCTCACAGAAACCACCCCTATGGCTCCCTGCTACTAAAACCTTGCCACGTAAACCCACTACAAATATAAGCCCCCTTTATCTTCAAAGTGTGTGAAGCCTGGGTCTGACACTGCTCTGACACCATTCTGGCACCAGTCTTGGGTCTCTCACAGTTGCTTCCAGCTCTGTGCTGTGTTTTCTTGTGTGATGTTACAAGGCCCAAGCTCTCAATTTGCTTTAGTCTAGCTCCTCAACTTGATCATTTATAGCAGGCTGTGGTATGCAGATTTAAACATGGTTTTCCTACCTTCTTTTTTATGTTTTAACCACAGAAAGATAAATTTAAGTGTTTTTGTTGTTGTTGTTTCTTCCCCACCAGTAAATAGTCATATGTACCAATCAAAGTCCCTTCTCTGCTGTGGCCACTGGAGTCATCTACTAAGACATTAACACAAAATATTACCAATCTAATTCTCCAAATCTGAGTGATGGTGGTGGCTGCTGCATATGGATTTATTTATCTTGCATGGATAAATAAATAGCAGTAAGTGGAAATCAAAATACTTAGTTAATATCAAGTTAATAAAGAAGGACTGTACTATCTGCTCTGGGAATACTAATACTATTAGTAATCATGACTGTGTTGGATCTGGGCTAAAATTTTACTTCTCCAGAATTTACAGAGAAATTTTAAACTTGTTCAGAGCCAGACAATACCCAAATGAAAAAAAAAAAAAAAAAAAAAAAAAAAAGAAAAAAGAAAAAAGAAAACACAAACAAACAAAACAAACAAACAAACAAACAAAAAAACAACCAAAAAACCCACAAACAAACAAAAAAACCTTTCTATCTGTACTCAGCTTATCTGATATGACATCTTCTTTTCCTAGTTAAAACATTGTGTGTTAACATTTGCAAATTTTGAAATGTGTGTTACCATGACTGCAGCAAACATTCTATTTTTAGATTCTGTTAATCTCATCTGAAAATATAGAACAGCAACTAATAACAGCAGGCAGTATTCTTTCTTGCAACAATTCAGCTATATTATTAAAGAATTACAGTCCACTCAGATGCACAAAAGTGTTTTTAGATACTTCGTGATTAAATTTTATGAGAAGGAAAACCTTTTAACTTGAAACTAATTTTCTGCACTATTTACTAACAAGGCACAGATCTTCAAGTTAAAATTAATAGGTGCCATTAACATTGCATTTGTAAATATCTAATTATGCAATGATAGATGTTCTAATCTGTTACCTAGGCAATAAGATAGGATTTAAGTAACTATACTAAAAAAGTCTACATTTAATGAAGAATAAAGATTTTGATATTCCTCTTTGTATTAAACATACAGACATGAATACCTATATGCACAAAAGCACTGTAACACAAAAATTAGTGCAAAGAGCCATCACATTTCTCTTCACCAAGACGAAGATGAATGTTAAGAAAGAGATAGCTTTGAAATCCATTGAAATATTCTACTGTAATCCTTACTAATCTTCTCAAAGCACAGCAATACATAAAACACAAAAACAACCACAGAGTTTAAATACTGAATGCAACAGGGATTTTCCATTGTCCTCTGATGAAAAGTCAGTTCACAGAGAGCAATGAATATTTCACTATCACTGCTTTTGTGATGGTGAAATATGACTGTCCTGGTTTCAGTTAGAACAGAATTAATTTTCTTCCTAGTAGCTGGTGGAATGCTGTGTTTTGGCTTAGGATGAGAAGAGTGCTGATAACACCCCGGTGTTTTAATTGTTGCAGAGCAGTGCTTATACCAAGCCAAGGACACCTCAGACTTTTGCTCTGTCCTGCCAATGGGCAGGCTGGGGGTGCAGTAAGAGCTGGGAGGGGACAGACCCAGGACAGGTGACCCGAACTAGCCAAAGGGGTATTCCATACCATCTGACGTCATGCTAAACAATATATAGGGGTGGCTAGCCGGGGGGAGGGGGCCGGACTGCTCGGGGTTAAGCTGGGCATCGGTCAGCGGGTGGTGAGCAATTGCATTGTGCATCACTTGTTTGTACATATTATTAGTAGTAGTACTATTATCATCATTGTATTATTATTATTATTATTATTATTATTTTCCTGTCTTATTAAACTGTCTTTATCTCAACTCACGGGCTTCACTTTCCATTTCTCTCCCCCGTCCCAGAGAGGGAGGGGGGAGGGTGAGCGAACGGCTGCGTGGTGTTTAGCTGCCAGCCAGGTTAAACCACGACAGTCTTTTTGGCGCCCAACGTGGGGCTCAAAAGGTTGAGGTAACGGCAGATCTGACCAGAGTGTGTTAAACTAAAATTGGTATAAGTATTAGACCTGCTTAATAGTCACTTGTCATAATGCTGATTGCTTTAATCTCAACTGTGCTGCGCCTTTTTTTCCAAATTGAGTATTATAGCACGTTATTTTCCGTATGTGCTCTCTGTCATGTTGTTTATCCTCTCCGGGCCCTGGTTTCAGACCATTATGGTACTGTGTGTTGTATCAGTGGCTTATGAGATGATGAAATATCTGGCCATGCCTCTAACCTGGTATTTGTACTCAGTAACATCTTCGATTCTATACTTTGGAAACTGTATTTTGGAAACTATTAGCAATTATATCTGTTGCCTTTTTTCATTAGGGAGTCAATCTGTGGAGGGGAAAGGGGAAGATAATTTTTCTTACTTGATCACTCTTCCTTTCTCCTTCACCACCCCTGTATCCTCTTTGATCACTCTCCCTTCCTCCTTCACCACCCTCTTATCCTCCAAGTTTATTACAATAGCTCTCCAAGATATTGAATATCCTTGGGATACTCAGACCAGCATAGTCCTGTTGTTCTGCCTCCTGAATGCGCTTCAGGTTCTGCTTAAAGTTAAACAACTACTTAGGAAGCTCATCTGGAGATCTGCCCGGAGGCAGTATAGTTGTGGGTGGCAGGGAGTATGGGAGGATATGGGCAGGCATCTAGACCAGTTGGCACCCCCAGTGTTTTGGAAATTCACCCCTGAACAAGTGCAAAATCCTCAAAAACTGGCAGAATGCTTGAAAAAAAGGTGTCGCAATTCGGGAAGTTCCAAAGTAACACAAATCATTGTAACATGCTGGGGCCTGGCTCATGCCTATCGAGCTGCCATGGATACTGCTATCAACTTAGTGACAGACCCTGCGGCCACTCCAAGTCCCGTGACAGATCCAACGGCCATCGTGACCCCTACGGTGGACTCTGCGGCCGCTCCGGTCCCAGCTTCTGCAGATGCTCCAATCCCAGCTCCTGCAGCCACTCCAGTTCCAGTTTCTGAAGCCGCTCCAGTCCCAGTTCCTGCAGCCGCTCCAGTCCCAGTTCCTGAAGCCGCTCCAGTCCCAGTTCCTGAAGCCGCTCCAGTCCCAGCTCCTGAAGCTGCTCCAGTCCCAGCTCCTGCAGCCGCTCCAGCTCCGGTTCCTGCAGCCGCTCCAGCTCCGGTTCCTGCAGCCGCTCCAGCTCTGGTTCCTGCAGCTGCTCCAGTCCCAGCTCCTGCAGCCGCACCAGTTCCAGCTCCTGCAGCTGCTCCAGCTCCGGTTCCTGCAGCTGCTCCAGCTCCTGCAGCCGCTCCAGCTCCTGTAGCTGGGTCAGAGAAACAAGCTGTAGCAGTGCAAGTTGACCCTGCAGAGGGTATTCCAGCCTCTGTGGCAGACCCTGTAACAAGGTCAGAGAAACGAGCTGTAGCAGTGCAAGTTGACCCTGCAGAGGGTATTCCAGCCTCTGTGGCAGACCCTGTAACAAGGTCAGAGAAACGAGCAGTAGCAGTGCAAGCTGCCCCTGTAGAGAAGGTGAAAAAATGGTATAGAGATTCAGGTCGTTTAGAAAGTTTAGAGAGTCTTCTGCCAAATCTAGGTATAGAGACGACGGAGACGACGACGACGCTGGGCCATCAAGGGTTCAGGAGGAGGAAGATGAGGATGCCGAAAAATCAACAGTAACTACCCGAAGCCTAAACGAGCGTGAGTTACGAGATGTGCGAAAAGATTTTGGTCGCTGTATAGGTGAGCAGCTTGTCACCTGGCTGCTCCGATGCTGGGACACTGGAGCCAATTGTGTGGAATTAGACGACAGGGAAGCCAAGCGACTGGGATCCCTTGCTAGAGACGCAGGCATTGACAAAGCAAGTGCAGATGGAGCACAATCTCACAGCCTCTGGAGGCGTCTCCTCTCAGCTGTGAGGGAAAGGTATCCCTTCAAGGAAGAACTTTTATGTCTACCAGGCAAGTGGACCACTATGGAGAAGGGAATCCAGTACCTGAGGGAATTAGCCGTACGGGAAGTGATTTATGAGGATCCAGACCTCAGACAAACATCCAAAGATCCAGATGAAGTCAGGTGTACGCGACCCATGTGGCGGAAGTTTGTACGGAGTGCACCATCATCATATGCCAGCTCATTGGCAATAATGGCCTGGAAAGAGGATGAGGAACCCACAGTGGATGAAGTGGCTAAACAACTCCGGCAGTACGAAGAAAGTCTCTCCTCTTCCTTACAGGCCTGCGTCTCAGCTGTGGAGAAACTTTCTGAAGAGTTCCACCAACTTAAAGAGAATCTGTCTTCATCCCCACCTGAACCAACCAGTGTCCACCGACCAAAAGAGAACACTGTGCAGAAACTTTCTGAAAAGGTTCACCAACTTGAAGAGAGATTATTCTCCTCCGTACCTGTACAGAGCAGTGTCTCAGCTATCAGGGGTAGTCGTTCATCCACACAAGGAAGACGATATGGTGGGTACTCACCCCGTGCTACCCTGTGGTTTTACTTACGAGACCATGGAGAGGACATGAGAAAATGGGATGGAAAATCTACCGCGACCCTAGAGGCACGGGTACGTGAGTTGCAAAAGAAAACAATCAGGAAAAAGGGGTTCTCTGAAAAGTTTGCTGCTCCAACTTCCAGCAGACAGTCCTTCAAACACAGAAACGAAGAAGATTCCAACCAGGATTAGGGAGGCCCTGCCTCCAGCCAGGGGGAGGAAAGGGATAATCGAGTTTATTGGACTGTGTGGATTCGATGGCCTGGCACATCAGACGCACAGAAGTATAAGGCTTTAGTAGACACCGGTGCACAATGCACTATAATGCCATCGAGCTATAAAGGACCAGAGCCCATCTATATTTGTGGAGTGACAGGGGGATCTCAGCAGTTGGCTGTATTGGAGGCTGAAGTGAGTCTGACTGGGAATGAGTGGGAAAAGCACCGTATTGTGACTGGCCCGGATGCTCCATGTATCCTTGGCATAGACTATCTCAGAAGAGGATATTGCAAGGACCCAAAAGGGTTCCGGTGGGCTTTTGGTATAGCTGCCTTAGAGACAGAGGGCATTAAACAATTATCTACCTTGCCTGGTCTCTCAGAGGACCCCTCTGTTGTGGGGTTGCTGAGGGTCGAAGAACAGCAAGTGCCAATCGCTACCACAACTGTGCACCGGCGGCAATATCGCACTAACCGGGACTCCCTGATTCCCATCCGTAAGCTAATTCATCAATTGGAGAGCCAAGGAGTGATCAGCAAGACTCATTCACCTTTCAATAGTCCCATATGGCCAGTGCGAAAGTCTAATGGCGAGTGGAGACTAACAGTGGACTATTGTGGCCTAAACGAAGTGACGCCACCACTGAGTGCTGCAGTGCCGGACATGCTGGAACTTCAGTACGAACTTGAATCGAAGGCAGCCAAGTGGTATGCCACAATTGATATCGCTAATGCATTTTTCTCCATCCCTCTAGCAGCAGAGTGCAGGCCACAGTTTGCTTTCACTTGGAGGGGAGTCCAATATACTTGGAATCGACTGCCCCAGGGGTGGAAACACAGCCCTACCATTTGCCATGGACTGATCCAGTCTGCACTGGAGCAGGGGGAAGCTCCTGAACACCTGCAGTACATCGATGACATTATTGTGTGGGGTGACACAGCAGAGGAAGTTTTCGAGAAAGGGAAGAAAATAGTCCAAATCCTTCTGAAAGCCGGTTTTGCCATAAAACAAAATAAAGTCAAAGGACCTGCACGAGAGATCCAGTTTTTAGGAATAAAATGGCAAGATGGACGTCGTCAAATCCCAATGGATGTGATCAACAAAATAACAGCTATGTCTCCACCAACTAACAAAAAAGAAACACAGACTTTCCTCGGTGTTGTGGGGTTTTGGAGAATGCACATCCCAAATTACAGTCTGATTGTAAACCCGCTCTACCAAGTAACCCGTAAGAAGAATGAGTTTGAATGGGGCCCTGAACAACGACAAGCCTTTGAACAAATTAAGCAGGAAATAGTCCATGCAGTAGCCCTTGGGCCAGTTCGAACAGGACCAGATGTAAAGAATGTGCTCTACACTGCAGCCGGGGAGAACGGCCCCACCTGGAGCCTCTGGCAGAAAGAACCTGGGGAAACTTGAGGTCGCCCCTGGAGTTTTGGAGCCGGGGATACAGAGGGTCTGAGGCCCGCTATACTCCAACTGAAAAGGAGATACTGGCAGCATATGAAGGAGTTCGATCTGCTTCAGAGGTGGTCGGTACTGAAGCGCAGCTCCTCCTAGCACCCCGATTGCCGGTACTAGGCTGGATGTTCAAGGGAAGGGTCTCTTCTACGCATCATGCAACTGATGCTACATGGAGCAAGTGGATTGCACTAATTACTCAGCGGGCTCGAATAGCTCGACCTTCTGAAAACATCATTTTTTATACCATAATATTCCTAGTGCTGATTCAGGAAATGACAGATACAGAGTTGCTCTGTACAGATCATACTTTTCTTATTTGCATAAATTTATACATATAAACAAATGTCTACTTCCAGATGAACTTATACAAGTATTATACCTGTAGTTTGAATAAAGAATGTGCATTAAACATAAATCCTTTGGTTGTCCTCATTTACAGTACTTTAATTCACCTCATGGGGCAGTTTCAGAAGACCTGAACAAGGGATTGTTTCAAAAGATGTGCTGCAGAAGTGCAGATCCACTTAGTAAAGAATATTAGGTCTACAGGACCAGACTAGAGATAATTCCATCTACTCTCCTTTCTTACATATACCTTTGGTCCTTAACATCAAGTATTTTGCCTTGAAGTCTTTCTCTTATTGATCTAAAATATTTGATAAGGTAGATGTAGCCTGTAAGCACAGAACTATGTGCATATGAAATACATACAAAACAAAAACAAAAACACCTCCCAAAAATTATATTTTCCCACTAATCAGATGGAAAAAAAGATGGAAAATAAATTACACAAAAATGTGCAATTGTTTTCCTAGGACATCTCAATCCCTCTACTTTGGGGATGATTATTATGATATTGTCTTGAGTTATATGTTTACATTCTTTTTCCATAGGACCCTTACCTCATTACACATGATAGATGATGGTTGCTTAGAGGGGAGACATACTCAATATTTCATTTTGTTCTCTGTTTTCAGTATATTTATGCACGTTTACTTACTGCACACTATTCAAATCCTGCTGTAAAGACTGATATACTCATTATCTATTAGGCTTCCCTAAGCACTAATCACTATAGGTTATATCTGTCCTAGTAAATAAAATGGGCCAAGACATCTTTTCTGACTCTGAGAGCAAGTAGAATGGGAGTGAAAGTCCTTCACTTGCACTATTTACAACCACATGCCACCTTTGCTATCCCACAAGCTTATCCTGAACACTTATGGGAGAACTACGCATCTCAGCCAAAAGTGTGAAAAGGAACATACAATAAAATGAGAGGGATGTTGATATGCTAGTGTGCAAGTCAGTCTCTTGTTCATCCTTAATTTGTGTGTATAAATGGAAACACAGTTCCTATACAGACTCAGGCTTGTATTCCCAGTTCCCAGTCAGCTGAAAGAGGGCTCATACTGATTTTTAGACACAAAAATGTGAATGTATATATTTTCCTATAATTTTAAATTTTGAATTTCTGGTCTGATATTTCACATATCAGAGTTTTCAGAGATTTTTCATAAAAGCTTAATAAATGGTTATATTGTGTCAGACCACAAGTTCCATTGGAGTAATATACTGTTCAACATAATTTTTACAATGGTCTATAATGGATGTTTGGACAGAGCTTACAAAAATGAAGGTAAATATTGAGGAAACCTTCCACTGGGAAAAGCTATATTCAAAATATGGGTGCAGTCTCAGATTTAGTCTAAGATAGATCAGCTTTTTATTTATTTATTTATTTATTCATTCTTTTCCTCCTAATTCTTATTATGTTTTTTGACCATCACACACAATTAAGCTGATGACACCTTCCAGATTTCTTTCCTAAGCAGTGATTAATTTAGGATCCTTTATCTTTAATGTGTAATTAGAATAGTAGCTGTTTGGTTGTGGGGTTTTGTTTGTTTATTTGTTTCTACTTTTTTTTTTTTTTTTTTTTTTCTATTTGTATCATTTCACATACAGTAACAGAGAATTTCACCTGTGGTTTTATTGTCTTGTCATTCTGTGTCATCTCTGTAACTGTTTGCCATTAGTTTCAGTTTATGCTGTCTCGTATTCTTTTGCATTAGCATTCATTTTATATGCCCAGAACACAATGGTTTGAGTAGCAGCTGTGAGCACTCAGCAGTTCTGCAAACAAGGCATAAAAGTCTAAAAATGTACATTTTAAACATAAGGACTGTGTAATGAATGAACAAAAAGGAAAAGTTCAGTTTAGGTTACTTGCTAGCCAAATTATGTCGCAGGGGCAAAAATTGGTAGGCATTCTTTAAGTAAAGCAACTCTACTGAACCTTACCATTTCTTCCAAATACCTTTTGCTCAATGGACTCCATCACACCCAGAGCATAGTTCTGAGAAAATCCTCCTCATATATCTGACATCTGTGGAAGATGAAGGATAAATGTTTGTTCTAAAACTGGGCAATCCCATCAGCACAGGAATAAAACATCTCAAAATACTCCAAACTTGAATTTTAATAAGTCCTCCCTCATCTCAACATGAAGTTCTTAGATATCTGATTTTGTATTGAGCAGAATTGCATTCTGGCATGACTCCTGAAATACCCATCAGCCAGCTCACCAGCCACTGAGTGCTGTATTCTCAGAGGAGAAAGTCTAATTGCTAAGTAAAAACAGAAGAAATGAGTTACTATTAGCAATCTATACTAATATGTAAATTAATATTTTCTACAATAACGTTATGGAAGCTCCTGATGTAGCTGACATATGACATGCTGACAAAACATTTCTTCATATTTTCCCACTTTACAGAGGAACTGCAGAACTGCTCAAGGAAAAACAAAACAAAACAAAACAAAACAAACAAACAAACAAAAAACAACGAAACAAGATTAAAAATGTGTATCTGTCCTTCTTACTCTGGTTGGCTTATGCCAAGAAGTCTCCGTTTCTTGCTTCCCATTTATCTTTCCCGGAACATCTGGAATTCTGTTCCACATGAAGCAGCGACCCAAGAGTTTTCCTCCCTTTTCCCAAGGACATTTATGATACAAACATCTGCAGGAGTATGGTGGTATGTGTCACTGCATGGAAGCTGCAACAGCTGCCATAGAGGAGAAGGCATTTCTATAATCCTTTCTATAATTTATCAAAGTCCTCCAATAAACTATTAGAGACAAAGAACAGGAGACCTTTCCAACAATTTTTCCAAGAGTCTAAGAAAACAGTACTTATGACAAAAGAGTCAGAGTTATAAACACCTATTAATTTGTCTAACTACCAGTAGGGTCTAAATGCAGAGGAGGAAATAAAGTATTATCAAACATCAGAGCTTTACAAAGGCTCTCATTCAAAATTCCTGATGGGATACTGGATAGGAGGGAAATTGGTCAATAAAACTGTCATACACTGTTGGAGGCTTAAGTGGTGATAGTTTTTCTTTAACTGAAGAGATCACATACTTGAAGAATACAGAAATAATGCCAAATTTCTGAACGTTATGTATAAGATTTCTGTTCTGCACATTTCCAAATTATACAACAAATAAGTGCTGTTATTCTCAGTTAAATAAAGGTCAGGCCTGGGTTTCTATATGGATAAAACATTAAGTGTCATACTAAGCAGAGCAGTCAGGCCTTCTGACTGCTGATATTCAGGAAATATCACACAGGAAAGGGAGAAGTAGACTTCCTCTTAAGCACAACATTTCAGAGAAATCTCTTCTTTACATACTTGATAACCTTTTAGGTGAGAATGTAACATGAAACTCACAGGCAACTGAACTATGGACACTTACACTGTCTTTTTATTGTAGTTATAAGTCATGTTAAAGCAATTCCATAAATTGCTTCATGCCAGCATTTTGGATCAGAGTAACCAATGGAAGACAGCCCTTCTGCAAACCTATATCTGGTGCATTTATTCTGGCAGTCACAGGTGATTCAGAATCACAGGATCACAGAATTGTAGGGGTTGGAAGGGACCTCAAGAAATCATTGGTTCCAACCTCCCTGCCAAAGCAGGTTCCCTAGAGCAGGTAGGCTTCCAGATGGGCCTTGGATATCTCCAGAGAAGGAGACTCTACAACCTCCCTGGGAAGCCTGTTCCAGTGCGCCATCACCCTCACCATGAAGAAGTTTTGAACACTGGTGCGGAAAAAGCTCCATAATCATAACATCTGGGCAGATCCTTCTTCAGGAAAAGAGGCTGTCATTAACAATGCTTGACTGCCATTCTGATTTTTTCTTCAAAAAAGTCAATCTCCAAACATGCAGCCTCATCCAAAGTACACACATCCGAAGTTAGTGGATCACATCTCTGTTCACACAGAGATTCTATCTGGCAGTTCAGTCTGCATTTGGGAGTTTCAGGGACTGAGAATGACAAAGTAGGAGATGCTGGATTATGAAAAAAATGATCCAGCTGGGCCACATGCAAGGTAAAAGAGTTCTGGCCTGACACTTTCCTCCGCTTGCATGCCTCTCTATTTTTACATATGATTTCTTGCAATAGAGTGTGCTCCAGGCACCTAGCCAAACTGCTCACTGAGCTCTGCTCCTATGTTAGTTGTGGCTGTAGGGGGGCCTATGAGGTAAAGGTGTATGCCTTATAACTTAGGCAATGAGGTAGACTACAACATTTGTGGGTACATGAGAAGGCCTCCAGAAAGCACTGAAAATAAAGCATTTCTCTCATACTTACATGCCTGGTCTCTTTCTAGATGCTGAAGCTTCAGTCATGGTAAGAAAGAACTGAATTTATGAAGAGGCAGTAGATACGGCAATGTTCCCAGTGTTGGAGTTTGATAAGAAGTTCGGAGTATTCAGTTTGGAGACGCTTGAATGCACAAAGTGAAATTACATAGTCAAGGTTTTTCTCTTTACAGGTCATGGTGCCTTAATTTTGTTATTGAGAATACCATTAGCAACAATGAAGGATGATGAATCTAGCCTCACTGCTGCCCCTGCATGTCATACTGTCTCAATTTCCCCTCACCTTTCCAAAGCTCACATAGCTTTGATCAGTGTTGCAAGGGGATTATCAGGGGACAGGTCCTGAAATAAAACACTCCTTGCCAAAATAGACACAATTTTTCCAGAAGTAGCTAAGGCTGCTTCTATTTGATATAAAGGAACTGGAGGAGAGATCAATATGTCATTCTTCACCTCTAGACAACTCTATCACTTCTTAAGATTTCTGATAATGAATATCAGAGAGCATTATATCATGGTGTAAAGAAGCTAGAGACACCCACATTTTTTTTTTCTCTCTCTCTCTTTTTTTTTTTTTTTTTTTTTTAATTTTAGATAATATACATTCTGCAGCCAAGCAAAGGGATAGATCTGACAGTAAAATGGTAGCCATAGACAGAATCCAAGAGAGTGTTTTTGTAATACATTTCTTTTTCTGTTATGCAGTATAACAGTTACAAAAACAGCAAGACAAAGAATTGATGTGATTACCAGTGTAACAATACATTTCCCTCACTTTGTCTTGCTGGGATTGTCTTGACTGGTAAATGATTCTATTTATTATAAATCACCTAGGGATATTTCAGTTCCTGCTGCCTTTCTCAATATAACTACCTATGAGTAACTTCATTTCTTCCAGACAATAGTTCACTTTATGGGAACTGATTCTGATTTTAAAAAGCTGTACAGATTTTCCAAACATACCTTTTCATACTGGTCTTTGCAACTGAACACTTACTAAAGAATTCTGAATGTGAATGTTGCTTTTCTGTCTGACATCCTATAACTCATTTTGGTCTAAATATAATTAATAACTACTTTGTAGAACCAAATGGTGTAGTAAGGGATTTCTTTCAGCTGTCTTTAGTCATCTAATTCACATGCCTCTGGGTGTAATTTCAGGAGATGTTGGCTTTGAGGGGCAGACAGTACAAGAAGCTGTGCTGTACTACATCTCCTCCTGAGCTGTGGTGACCCAACACTTCGTGAAACCATGTTGTAAGACAGATCACAGAACTGTTTAAATAAAAAATAAATAAATAAAAAATGAAGTAGTTGTATTTAATCCAGATCATGTTCAACTGCTGTCCAAACTTGTCCAAATATTGGAGAAGTAAATGTTGGTACAGCTGGTGTAGGAACATGGCATGAAGATGGTTAGGTATTTCTTAATCTAGGCCTTCCCCAAAACATGTTATAAAGTACTCCAGAAGACAAAAGGATCATTCTCTTGGATTCAAACATATTTCAGTGGACAATGATCAGTATTGCCAAAGGACCCAAAACACAAATAAAATTTGGATCTTCTCAGAGGAAGCTATTTCTGTTCATGGGCGCTTAAGGAAGCCTGGAAAGAAATGGATAATATCAAGTCACCTGAAAGAAGCATCTTTATTATACCTGAATTTTAGATCTCTAGAGAATTCTTTTAAAGGAGATGTGTACATTTCCTATACAGTCAATAAAGAAAGTCAAATAATATGTGCTATCTATACTAAGGGAGACAAGATCTCATTGTGAGGTCTACAGAGACATCTGTCTCTCTCCATTACTTATTCAGAGAAATAATATTTTCTCTAAGGTAATCCTGAGGCACATAAAATTCTCCTGTGAATTACAGACTGCATGTTACTGCTACAATCTTCCTTCATCATGTAAATCAGGTGCTGGCAGTATGAATATGTTTGCTGAATGCTGTTGAGGACATTACCTGGGAGATAAAAAGCAGCATCCTGAAATTTTTTATGCTCCTTATGTTTTGTTATTTAAATAACATCAAGGAATCTTGAACTGTTCTTTTTGCTGCAGCTTGCAGTTCCTTTGTTCCCTGAAGGGATGGCATAAAGGGATTTAGGATAGCAGAACACCTGGGCACAGAGAGCTCTACTTTGCACAGCCAATGTGATAGCCATGCTATGTAAGGGAAAGATCTGATTATTTTTCCTCCGGTCATCTGAAAAAATCACTGAAAATATAGAGAAAAGATTGCAGAATTAAACTCTATTTTTTTTTTTTTTTTTGCAATGGAACTAATAAGAATATCAGTATAACATATTTTTAAGCAGTCTAAATAATGTTTTTCCTTTCAAGAGGAAAATGCCATTGAACTATCTGAAAAACCCTGCAAAAGACTCTATCAGCTCTGTTCACAGTCCTTCACAGAAATGCAATAAAGCTCTTTTGGGCAATTTCACTGTCAGGGAAGAATGCAGGAAGGGTGGAACACCAGCTCTCTGATGGAGTAATTTTAGATTTTATTGTAATGCCTGCCAGTGAATATTCCACATACAGAGATTACTAAAGCAAACTGTGAAAGGCCACAGCCTGCCCTGTAACCCTAAAAGGATGTTGGGTTGGCTGTCTTCCAGGGCAGCAGGATGTGTGGCCTGGGTTAGAACAGGAATATTCATTGCTTTTTAATGATGTCATGCTTGCTAGCTATTACAAGTCCTTTATGCTTTCCTCTGTAAAAGCTCTTCTAATACTACCAAAACTTCCTGATGAGAAAACGTTTCAAAATAAGCCTTTATGCATCTTATCCATGCAATGATAAAAGTACAGAGCTACTAAAATACATGGTTTATGGAAAATGTAACTCAGCCCTGAGGACTGTATTGTTATTACATGTGTGTCAAATATTGTAAAATGAAATCACCGATACACACTAAGTGATTATGTTAAACTTCTTGGTTTTATCATTAAAAAATTCTACATGTGAGGAGTTTCATTTAGTTTTACTTTATACCGTATCTAGACATGCATCACAATGCTGAAAAAGTGAACATTTTGTTTAATACTGCAAATTTATTTCAGAGAGGATGCTGAAACTAGATCGCAAAATAAAATGAATATTCTCAAACAATTTGTGATCATGAAAAGAGTGATGGCTAACACTTAACATGATATATGAATTCTGGAAATTAATAATACAATTTTAGTTGTATTGTTAATTATAATGATTATTATAACTATAATTGTGTTTATTAATTATAAACTCATTTTAGCCAATTACAACCACCAGCTGCACAAGGAAAAAAAAATCAATGTAGAAACCCCAAAATATTATTCCTTCAGTTGCAAGGGTTTCTAACAATGTTACTACTGGGCCTATCAAAACTGAAGTTTGGAGTCAAAATGACTCAGATGTCACTCGAATCACTGTTCTTTAAAATAGATTTAAAATCTCTAGGATTTACTGTAAATTTTTCCAGTTACTAATGTAAAACCTCAGTAGTAAAACTGCTGAGTAATTGGCATTCCCTTTCAAGAGATAATGTTAATCTAAGCAATGATATTTAAGTGACAGCTAAAATATCCCGTGATTTTATTTTGTTCTTTGGCAGTACTAGGGTAGACCTGGAAACTGGTAACAGACAGTCAAATCCGAGGCTACTCAGGGAAGAGTGCTGAGTAACTTCACAGTTTAAAAGAATAAAGACGTAATGAGATATCATGATGGAGCTCCAGAAATGGGACATATGGAATTCTCTTCAGAGTAAAATAAATTAAAATTTCAAATCATTCCTGAGCTAGATATATTCACACAGGTTTGGATGTATTCAAAAGGTAACATTATCTGTACACTTTCTAATGAATGGACTGAAGATGGACCAGCTCAGGAGCTTCAGTCATTCTGGGATCAGTTCCTACATCATGCTTTCTTACTGGGACCAGGTTATTTCTGTGTGTAGTGGGTTTATGTGGCAAGGTTTTGGTAGCAGAGGGCCATACGGATGGTTTCTGTGAGAAAGATCTAGAAGCTGCCCCATGTTTGGGAAGGGCCCCATTGTTTTCCAGATCTGAGCCAATAAGCGATGTTGTTTGCGCCTCTGTGAGAGCATATTTAAGACAGGGAAAAAAAATGCTGTGCCACAGAGCAGCTGAGAGAGTGAAGGGAGTGAGGAACAGCCTTGCAGGTGCCAAGGTCAGTGTAGAAGGAGGGGGAGAGGTGCTCCAGGCGCCGGAGCAGAAGTCCCCTGCGGCCTGTGGTGAGGACCATGGTGAAGCAGGATGTCCCCCTGCAGCCCATGGAGTACCACGGTGGAGCAGGGTTCCACGCTGCAGCCTGTGGAGGAGACCACGGTGGAGCAGGTGGCCCTGCACCGACGGAGGCTGCCGCCTGTGGAAGACCCCTGCCGGAGCAGATTCCGGGCCAGACCTGTAGCCCGTGGAGAGGAGCCCACGCAGGAGCAGGTGACCTGGCAGGAGCTGCTGCCCGTAGGGGAGCCAGGTTGGAGCAGTTTTCTCCTGAGGGATGGACCCCGTGGTATGGACCCATATCTGGAGCAGCTCTGGAAGAGCTGCTGCCTGTGGGAAGCCCACGCCGGATCAGTTCATCAAGGACTGCATCCCGTGGGTGGGACCCCACAACACAGGGGTCGAGAGTGACTGAGAAGGAGCGGCAGAGAAGAAGTGCTGTAGACTGACCATAACCCCCATTCCCCCGTTCCCCTGCACCGCTCGGGGGGACGAGGTGGAAGAGGGTGGATGGGGGGGGGAAGGTGCTTTTGGTTTCTTTCCTTTCTTTCTCACTTCTCTAGCTTGTTAGTAACGAGCAATAAATCTTACTATCTTCTTATGCTGAGTCTGTTTTGCCCGTTACAATAATTATTGCATGATTTTCTCGTCCTTATCTCAACCCTTGAGCCCTTTTTACATATTTTCTCCCCATTCCTCTTTGAGGAGGGGGAGTGAGAGAGCGGCTGTGGTGGAGCTCGGCTGCCCACTCGAGCGGAACCACGACACTGGGGTTGCCAAACAAGAGGAGAAAGTGCTGTAGAATAATTAATTCCTCCATGAGCAGAGTCAGTGAAGCCAGCTCTGTCTCTCCCATTGTTTCTTTCCTGGTACAACCATACACAAGAGTGACTGCACTGCACTCATCTGGATTTCTCTTGACAGGAGACAAAGTCCTTTAATGCTTCTCTCCTTCTCCACAGTATTGGCAAAGTTAAAGATCTAAGAGGTATGCACTCACATTTTGATGTTTATGGCTAAGGAGAGACAGAGGAAAACAGCCTTTGCAGAAACTTTACTTCAAAATCTGTCACCCAATGAAACTAGAGACTCTTTAGACCAATACTAAAATAATAATAATAATAATAATAATAATAATAATAAATCTATCCACTTCCTATTAGTATTTTCCTGCCAGTGGCTGGCTGGAAGAACCTTCTTTGAAACTCTTCAGGATGCAAACATTTTTTCTCTCAACCCAGCAGGACCATAGTGATAACACCTCTTGCTGGTCTCCATCCCTTCCCCTTGGCCATGCCATGATCCTTTACATGTGTTTCCACTGCTCAGGCCATCTCTTTTGCAAAGAACATCCTTACAAGTGTCCTTCTGACAGAGCTCTGCTGGCTGGTTCATCTTGAATGAAGATGCAGCTGTCTCCTCATCTCTTTATGGTCACTTGGTTTTATCACAGAACCATAGAATGGTTTGGGTTTGAAGTAACCTTAAAGATCATTTAATTCCACCACCCCACCCCCCGCCAGGAATTCCACTATCGTCACTCAAGCAGGTGCTGTGCAGTCCTTTAGTCTGGGGACTCGCTTCTCACAGAAAGCTGCTGGCAAGATGCCTGGGGTACTTGTGATTGCTTGCTTGAGCCTAGTGTGCCTCCTTTTGGGGTGGTGAGGTGTTGCCCCTGCCTTATCACATCTAGCTGCTTTCTCTGGAAATAGTTTCTACAGAAAGGATCTTATTTTGAATGATGACATTAATCAGAAGTATTTAAAGTGCACTTCTTTTTGGTCATACCCTAGCTTTTCCAAAATGGTTGAAAAACATAACAAGAATGATTACAGAGGGCTTATTTTATCTTGGAGCTGCCCAGAACCCTATACTGGCATTCATATAGTATGTATATTTAAATATATATATCAGTCTGGCTTTGCTGTTTCATTGTGTGTTGTAGAATAAACTGAGCCCCTGCAATATATGTATGTGCCCATGCTTATGCTTAAGATAGAAAGCTGTAAATGAAAACTAGCCAACCTGAGAAATGTTAAAATTCTGTCAAACTGAGTTCCAGCTGAGCAAAATCAGGTATCACTTTCTTGGGAGGATGGGAGGTTTTTAATAAATCAGTTGATCAGTCAATACAAAGAACTTTCTTTTTCTGAAAACTTCAACAATATAATCCCAATATATATTTTTAACTCTAATGTGACTGAAACAACGCATTCTGTGGACTACACATACTCTCTTTGGACCAAATTTTCTATAAAAATTTTAACAGCATGAGAAGATTTTAAGTTTACACAAACAATGTTACAGTAACAAATGCATATGTTTGTACAGAAGACTGAAATAAAACTTGTTCAAATCATGGGAATGATTCATAACAGTCAGCAAGGAGAAGTACAGAGACCTGTACGTGGGGTAGAACAACACCCTGTATAGAATCACAGAATCATAGAATGTCCTGGGTTGAAAAGGACCTTAAAGATCACCTAGTTTCAACCCCCCTGCTCTGGGCAGGGTTGCCAACTACAAGAGCAGGTGGCCCAGAGCCACATCCAGCCTGGCCTTGAATGCCTCAATACAGGTCAAGAGTATTGGCAGGAAATAATCCAGGGGTTATACAAGTGACATTCTAAATATAACCAACAGTGTGCTCTTATCATGTCAGGTAAGCTATATATAGCTACATCCAGAGAAATGTTGTCAGTCAGTCAAAGAAAGCTAATATCCCCCACTGCCTGACAGTGATGAGGATGCATCTGGAATACTGTGCTGGGTTTCTGACTGCCCAGTTCAAGAAAGTTGTTGGAAATCATGTGGTCCGTCAGATAGAGCTACTGGGATGATTGAGAGCCTGTCAGCAAAACTTAAAGGAGCTGAGCTCCTTGAGTCTGGCAAAACTGTAAGCTAAGAAGTAATCTAACCCAAGCCTGCAATGGGGAGCTACAAAGATGAAAGAGCCAAACTTTTCTTGGTAGTGGCAGATGGTAAAACAAGGCACAAGAGCTACATGCCACAGCTTGGGAGGGTCTGACTATGCATTAGAAAGAATTATTTACCTGAAGAGTATTGCAGCATGGAAGCAGATTACCAAAGAGGTAGTTTCTCTGTCTTTAGAGGTTTTGAGACTCAACTGTGCAAACCCAGGGCTAACCTGACCCAACATGGTGACTAATTCTGCTGTTAGAGGGAAAGAAGTTGGAGCAGACCTCCAGCTGCCCCTCCTAACCAACTTGTCAGTGATTCTATAAATTTGCATACAGGGTCAGATCTGCAGTCCTTAATGCTATTACCTTGGCCAATATCCAATAGCAGATGCTTTAGAGGACAACATAGAAAACCTTGAGAGAGACTGTTAAGGAACAATTTGCTTCAAGATAGAAGTTTATTGTAAGCATAATGAATTTCAAAGAATTTATTGTAAATGTAGTTTGTAACAGGAATGTTAAGAGGTTGAAAACAGTTTTAGCAGCCTCCTTTCAGTTTAAACACACCAGCATTCCCAAGCAAGTGTTTCCAGGAAAAAAAAGAAAAAAAAGGCTTTAAACCTGAAATCCTAGTCTTAAACTCTCCACCAGGAATAAAAATTCTGATTCAGTTGATTCACGTTAAAGCAAAAACAAAGGCTTGCATTACAATCCAGCCCTTAAGGAGCAGTTAGTAGCAATTAGAAAATTATTGCCACATCACAATCCTGGGAGTATGCCCTGAGGGAAAAGCTTTTGACAGAAGACCACCATTCCTCTGATCTTGCTGCCAAAAGGGGTAGCACTATTTTCTTATTCACATGGGAGAAAATTGTTCTGGCCCATGAATGGTAAGCTTTTGCACTCAGAGTCAGATACCTGTGTATCTGTCTAGCCAGATATTTAAAAATGTGTTCACTTAATACCACTCTGGAAGACAATAATTTCAGGAAAGTATGTTAACTAATAAAACTTTCCTCAGTTTGTGTTTCTCATTGCTCCATCGTGGAGCTTTAGGAAATGGTTTTGTAAATATCACAGCCAAATTCCATCACTAATTCTAGTTATACAGTTCTAAAATCTGTAGTTGAAAGTAGACTTGGCCAATAGAAAGGGTAACATAATCACATGTTTCTAATTGTAACTCAGAGAAACCCAGACAGAAAATAGGTTATTCACACTTTTATATTCTAAATACTCCCACAGTCAGAAATATCTCAATTTTGTTCATGATCCTATTATCCTCTAATTTTTATCATTTTCAAATCCCATTGGAAGAGAGATACCGTAAAAAAAATAATAGAAAAATCAATCTGTGATCACATAGATCACCTAGTTGCAACTGCAAGTGCTACAAGTGTATTAAATGTCCTTGAAAAGGCACATTTTAAGAGATCAGAGAGCACAATTAATGAATTCACAATGATATTTTATTTTATTTTATTTTATTTTATTTTATTTTATTTTATTTTATTTTATTTTATTATTTCATTTCATTTCATTTTATATTTATTTTATTTTAAAGAAGAAACAAAATGTATGTGACCTCCCAGAATCAAACAGGAAATGAGTAACCACTTCTGGAACAGAGCTTTAAAAGGTCTCTTCACACACAGTCCTGTACTCATCCATCCCCCTACATGTATTTCTGGAAGGATATCTGCTTAAAAGACTGCTTGAAAAGTAGATAAGACTGAAGTTTGTTCTACATTGTGTTTTAACCTATTTGCAAGTCTCTCAAGGTCTCACAGCTCAGATTTATAGGGGAATTTGTGACAAGAACTATGACACTAATGCTACAAACAGTAAAGCTAAATGTCAGTGTTTCTTTCCAAAATAACATCTTGATATATTTTCAGCTGTTGGCAGCCTAACAGAAGGAAATAGATGTATTTCTCTTGAGCTGAACAGTCATTTAAGAGAAAGTGTATGACCAATGCTGTCATTATATTGATTCAATTAACATATATATACACACACCAGGTAACTCCTGCTTTATGAGCTCATTTTACAGAAAAGTTGCCAAATAAATCACCATTGTTGAAAATGAATGATTTCTTTGGCCAAAGCCAAGCATCCTTCTACAGAATATCCCCAGAAAAACATGAACTAAGTCCATCGCATGCAGTTGCTTAGCAGGACAGAAGATATTGTGGAAACAAATGTCAACCCTTAGTGCAAGATCTGTCTGCTTTCAGCAAATGTTACTATATTTTGAAAGGAGGACACATAGGGCAGAGCAACTGAGACACACACAAAAAAAATTTACAGTGCAGCAGAAAAAAAAATGAGGATGTCATTCTATACTTCAAATATCTTTTAAAGTCTCAGTTAGAAAATTGTGTTGATAAAAGGAATCTGGCACACAAGACAAGCAAAACTCTCACTTTTGCTTTCTGGTTATTTAAATGGTCAGTAGGATATACTGTCACACTCTGCTTTCTAGCATCTATTCACAGGAGAAAAAATAAGTGTTTCAAATGACAGTGGAGTCCTATTTCTGCAAGTGTTGGCCTCAGTCATCCCAATGACATGTTCGTTAAGGTATTCTTTTCTCCTCCTGTTCTCATTACAAAACCGCTAACAATTTAACACTAGTGACTGTTTCCAGAGCCAGAATGGCTCAAGATTGGAGTAGAAGGGGTGGAAGATATCATTTTTAAATACTAGCAGACCTGCATGGTTGGGGCAGTGTCTGTCTGTGTTATGTCTGGCACTAATACATGCTATTAATCATTCACCTTCATAATCACCAAATTCACACCCTTCGTTTCCTCTCTGCTCTTCTAATGGACTCTTTTTCAATTATGGATCTTCTGTTTATCCACACAGAACTGCAGCAGCCATAAGACCGAATAGGCTTTGAATTTAAATGTACAAGCTTCTTAAGGGAAATAGACTTTAATTCAGATATATGCCTTTATATCAAGAAACAGACTTCACTGCAATTGGGATTAGTGGACGTCAAGCAGAGCTGGTTTTGTGCATACCTAACAGTGTGAGAACAGCAAAATTAGCTCCAGGCTCAGTGGGATCTTAAACCTTCCTCTATCTCTTACTTATGCATCAAACCCCAGGAGCACTGTTATGTTGAAGAGCCTGATTTAGGCAGTTGTGATCAGGCTGTACAAGTAATGCTCCTGTAGAGTAACGCAGAACAAATTCTCCCTTTTCATTTGCTCTTCACTTCTGCCCCTCTGCTTCCTCTTCATCCTAGCCTGGGCATCTGGTCGACAGCCTAAAGCTATGCTGCTCTGTAGATGTTTCCTGTAGCTTGTAGCACTCGTGAAATCTTATGCACATCTGGGCATAATTAATGTGTATTAATGCATTTGGCACACTTGCATATGTCATCTGTTTGCTTTTGCATGTGTAGATGGGAGGTATATGCTTTGCATTTGGAAAGAAGTTCTTTCTGCCTCTCCAGTAACAGGAAGGTAACCACCTTTTCCATGGTCACACTCCAATACTGGATCCATAAATCTGTCCTGCCTCACTGCAGCTGCCACCATGGAATTCAATGATTCATTCAGGCCTCAGTATTCAGAGTCAGTCTTGGGGAAACAGCAAAAAAAGGTAGAATTGAAGGAAGATACTAACCTTCCACAGACATCTCCTTTCAGAAGTCACTTTGTGCATACAGCACCTACAGTGCCGTTTAGCCACTGTTGTCAGAAGAGATACAGCTGACCAAGGATGGGTCCTGGTAGAACAAGAGTTCAGTTTTGCCGAAGCTTCTGAGAAGCATGACCACATTTGAGATCCCACAACCATTACCCATCATATTTCAGTGTGTGTGTGTGTGGGAGAGAGAGAGAGAGAGAGAGAGAGCGCATCCTTTAAACACAGCCTAGCAATGAACCTTTGACCTACAACAGTCTGTAGTCCATTAGCAATCACTGACCCATCAAGTTCTCTGTTTTATGATCTTCATTACCTTGTAGTTGATTTAACTCATGCAACATGACAATTATTTTTTAATTTACATGAAAAACAATAGGTCTTTAGGACTATTTAGAATTAAGACTAACTCAGTTATTCTAAGAACCTCATCTTAAGTCTGTCAGTTAAAACTAAATAATGTCATTCTTTCTAGTTCTGTGTTATTCAGTGCAAATTTCATTGATTGCCTTATGCATGGTTTAAAAGATTTTTTTCACTTGTTCTGACATTCTGACATTGGAAGCATTTCTCTGGATACAGTATCTAAGAAGATTCACTTATAAGGCAAAATGCACTATACAGGGATCTTTCCCATGTATCTGTGTTCTCTAGCTCCATCTTCTTCCTGAATGTAAAGATTAACCTTAAATCATCAGTATAGCTCTTTGCCCTCTTCCCTCCTTGAGAAGGAAACTGTCACTTACAAGTATTTCAGAATGGTAATTCTGTAAAACAACCGTGCTACAACCATGCAACAATGCATAGTTTATTCTGGGTGGCTTTGGAATTGCCTCTGACTCCTGCTCATTTCCCAATAATTACTGATAATTACACCACTCAAAACAAAATGAAACACAACAGACTCTTTCAAATCTGTGGAAACAAAGTTTGTCAAGAAGCTGACCTTTCCATTTGGAGGTGAGAGGAAATGTGCATGGAATTATATAGGACTGATGAGTTGCTTTCTAACTTATTTTGATAGAAATCAACAAGCATAGTCAAGAGGAAAACCAAGGCAGTAGCTTTAAGGAGCCCCAGGCAGCAAGCTACGTGCAGGCTTAGGTTTATTCAGTGGCTTTAGGAGCTGTCAGTGTCCTGTCTCGCCTGTTATCTTAATATACTGCAACAATGGCAATGATAAACAACATACATTTAATATAAACCCTTCTTTGCTTGTTTATAGAATGAGTTTCTTTGGTCAGCATATAAACGTCTTTGAGGTCTTTTTAAGGCTCATTGCCAGAGGAAAAAAAGGGGGGAAAAAAGGCTGCTGGGGGAGCTGAGGAAGACCTGCCAAGTCTCACTTATACGGCAACACAGTTTTTATAGCATTTCTCCTTTTTCTGCAGACTGGTTTTACAGCATGTTTCAGCAAGACACTTAAAATCGCACCCATCCTAAGTTTCAATCATCTTCATTTAAATTGTCCTGGCAGAAACAAAGGCCTTGTAACTGCTTTTGAACCACAGTGCAAGAGTTTTGGCAGAAAGACCTTGGACTTGTGATTCTGTTTTTGCATCCATATAAGAGCTGATGCACAAAACAGCCTTGGACTTATGATGCTGCTTTCACTGCAGGGCACATGTGCCAGTGGGCCTTGGACCAGTGATGTTCGGGCAGTCACTCCAATGCTATATTTCCTTTAATGCAAGAAGTGATGGACAGAGGGGCCTTGGATGTCAGACAGTACACACAGAGCAGTGTTTATGTGCATCATTCACACGCACAAGTATTCTGTGAGCCAATGGAGTCCCGCAGTTTCTTAAAACATTTTAAAAACAAATAACAATCCATTTTCGTATGAAGGCTGTATGGATAACTGAGATATCACTATACCACCTTTAAAGGCAATGGAAAGCAACCAGATGAATTCCTCAGCTTTTCAAAAATAGCTCCACAGCTGGTTATATTCATTTGTTTTCCTTTTGGCATTCCTCCCCTGGATTCAGTAAGCATGATCAGCTGCTATCCGCTAGAAGCACTATAGAAACAGATCTATTATTATTATTATTTATCATTCGTAAATACTGACAATGTGCTGCATCGCAGTTTGTCATACAGAGAGCAGATGGTTTATTATGAGGTTAACGTTCTGGAGCTCCAGAGATACTCCATCTGATTTGCCAACCCTGCAGACACTGTGGAATAACTGATGAAGGCAGGATTCAGCATTGTCAATACTTACAAATTTACTGTGTCCCACAATAGCTGAGCAATATTTTAATATCTCTGTAGAAGTTATGTGGTTCCTCTAACACAGGATAAGAGCTTGATGCAGAAATGATTAAATGGAGATTTTCAGTTTGTCTTATGCAGCTCAAGAAGATTACTGTGATAGTCTTTTCTGGTTCTGAACACACAACCATCACTTGTTTTTCTGACTAAGAATTCTAAAAATCTGAGAATGCAGAATATTTATTACAGAAATATCATCTCTTCCAGTTGTAGGTCAGATGTGGAAATGAAAACCTCAGAGCCACCAAAGGACCCTCACAGACCTGTGAATGCACCATAACACATGCAAAGTTAATATTAATACAATTACTATAAAACTAAAAATTGTTTGGGGCGAGTATCTTGCATAGCTGTATTAGGTGTAATACAGTTATATGATCACTTAAGCTAAAATAATTCCACTTAAGATAAAATAATTAAATGTCTATGAAGCAAGGACAAATCAGTCTCAATAGATATACATGTACTCAAGAGAGTCAAATGTAATGAAAACTTTCTCTCATCATTTAGCAGAGCATTAATTTTAGGAAGGATTCAGCTGGTCTGCAACTCAGTAGATTTTAGCTCAAAATTCATATTTAATTAGTGGTGGAAGACTAGAGAAGCCTGTAAATGGGTGCTGAGGTACATTGCTTAGCCATCCACCAGAGACAGTGTAATAGAGAGAATGCACCAACAGGAACCACTGTGAAACCATTAGAAAAGCTGTGATCCAGGATGTGGATTTTTGCTACCTAACCTGAGTATGTTAATGCTTCTTAGCTTTCTTAACAGAAAGAAACAGTCATTTCAAGTCATTAGATGTTTGGATTGTATTTTATAGTTTCCCTGTTAGACTGCAGACTTTAGCTAGGCTGTAGCTAAATGGTATGAATCTACCTGAAAGTAATCATGATTCAAAATATAAAAGTAGCTGTCAAATCCAACAGTATTGCTAGCCTTCATTTTAGGTAATATCTAATGCTTCCAAAGAGTAGTATCAGTGACAGAAATGAGTTCATGCACTTCAGGAGCATTGGGGAATAAGTGCAGGGCTGGTCTCCAAAGCCTGCCACTTTCCCTATGAAAAGTTTGTAGGAACTTGAGCTGCTTGAGCAGCAGCTTAGATTGTGACCAGGCATATTTAGGGACCAGAATAAAATGATGAAGTGAAACAGGGTTAGATTGTAAGCTGCTTGAGGGGACTCTGTTGCTGTGTTACTTTCTTATTTTTCATTTTTCTTATCACTAGTATGGTATTAAGTCAAGAAAGTTTCCTGAGAGAGATTTGGGTAGCTGAAGTCAAGCTGTTCTGAAAACAAGGTGAAACAGTTGAAGAGTATGTAAAGCAAAGACTATGGTTAAAAAAATAAAATATAATAATAATAATAATAATAATAAAAACAATGAAAAATGGAGTTATTTGTAGAATATTAAACATAATTTACTTTAAGGAAATGATTTTGACACTCGTGAAAAAAAATTAAATATAATATGATTTAAAAAAATAAAAAAACAACAACAAAACACACCACCAGCAGCAGCAACAACAACAACAACAAAAACACAACATTTATTTTAACTAGATAAAGAGATTTGTGATAAGTGATAAAATGAAGGGAAATGGCCTCACAAGTTGCACCAGGGGAGGTTTAGTTTGGATATTAGGAAAAAATTCTTTACTGAAAGGTCTGTGTGACACTGGAATAGGCTTCCAAGAGAAGAGATTCAGTCAGCATCCCTGGAGGTCATAAAATCATAGAATCATAGAATGGCTTAGGTTGGAAGGGACTTTAAAGGCCATATAACTCCAACCACCCTTCCATAGGCAGGGATGCCACCCACTAGATGCCACCCAGGCCCCCTCCATCCTGCCCTTGAACACCTCTAGGGATGGGGTAAAGGTCTTCAAGAAACATGTAGATTTAGAACAGTAGCATGGATTAGTGGTGGACTTTAGTACTAGGTTAAAGGTTGGACTAGATGATCTTAGAGGTCTTTTCCAACCTGAATGACTCTATGATTTTCAGCCTTTAGAAACTCTCATTTTCCTCAAGGCTTAGATGTTATTTACAATGAAGACATGACTAAAACATTTAAAAATGGATGACTATTTTATTTGATAGTTTTTAGGATTTGTTTAGGATAGGATTTTACTTCAGAGGGCAAAAAAGATGGAAAAAAAAGACCTCTTATTTTCAGGGTTGACAGAAAAGAAGGTCCAATCCACAAGAAAGTAAATTATACTGGGGGCTAGACCCGATGATCTTTCAAGACCCCTTCTAACTCCTACAGTTCTGTCATTCTGTGTGATTCTGTGACAAGAGGTTAACTTATTTATGCAGACATCAATGAACTGAAGGAATACTGTTTTTCTGTGTAGTATCACATCAACCGAAGCAATATGCTTTGAATAAGTTGGAGAAGATAATAGAATAGAAACATAGAATCATCTGTGTTAGAAAAGACTGTCAAAATCATCAAGTCCAACCATCAGCCTAACTTACCACATCCCTTAGTGCCACATCAACACATCTCTTAAATACTTCCAAGGATGGGGACTCCACCGTCCAACCTGGGCAACCTGTTCCAATGCTTGACCACCATCTTCATTAAAAAAATCTTCCTAATGACCAAACTAAGCCCTCCCTGGTGCAATTTGAGACTGTTTCCTTAATGTTGCTTCTACTGTTTCCTTACTTGAGACTGTTTCATATCACTTGTCATCTGAGAAAAGAGATCAGTACCATACTCACTGCAACCTACATTCAGGTAGTTGTAGAGAGCAATAAGGTCTCCCCTCAGCTTCCTCTTATCCAGACTAAGCAACCCCAGTTCCCTCAGCCACTCCTCATAAGTCTTGTTTTCTAGTCCCTTCACCAGCTTCATAGTTTTTCTTTGGACACACTTGAACAACTAAATATTCTTCTTGTGAGAAGTCAAAAACTGAACACAATATGGGAGGTACAGTCTCATCAGTGCTGCATACAAGAGGACAATCACTTCCCTAGTCCTGCTGGATGTGCTTTTTCTGATGCCGGCCAGGGTGCCATTGACCTTCTTGCCCCCCCTGGGGACACAGTTAGCTCATGTTCAGCCAGCTGTCAGGCAGCACCCCCAGGTCCTTTTCTGCCAGGCAATTTTCCAGCTGCACTTCCCTACATCTATACTGCTGCATGGGCTCACTCCACCAGTCTAGCCTATCCAGATCTCTCTGCAAAGATTTCCTACCTTCAAGCAGATCAACAGTTCTACCTAACTTGGTGTTGTCTGCAAATTTACTGAGGGTGAACTCAATCCCCTCATGCAGATCCCTAATAAAAATGTGAAACAAAACTGGCTCCAATACTGAGCCTTGTGGAACACCACCTGTGACTGGCTGTCAAAAGGATTTAAATCCATTCACAATGCTGTTTTGGTCCCATTCATCCAGCCAGTTCTGTGTGACGTGATGGCGTCTCCACCATCACAGGCAAACATGTCACTTACAGACTATTCATAAATTTTTCAGTGTTCATTTCAAACCAAGCTTAGATTCTTTTTTCTACTATTCCACTCTTGAAAGGCACCCCAGAACCTCATTCTCCTGCTCATTCTTCAATTTTCTCCTGTTATCCTGCCTAAACATACTTGGTGATGCGTCTTGCTCAATTCTTGTGTTAATAGCTAGCCCTTGGCTATCTCTTCTTTCTTCACACTGTTTGGCCTAAAGAAAAAAAAAAAAGTACAAAGAAGGAAATTTTCATATTTTTCCAAAGTTCTTCACCCAGAGAACCTGTCCATGCCATGACCAGACAGTTTATCCAGGGGAATATTGTGGGAAACAGTGTGAAACACTTTACTAAAATCCAGATAAACAACATCAAGATCTTTTCTTGTCATCTATTATTAAGTGTATCATCTTGTCATAAGAGATCAAGTTAGTCAGGCAGGACCTGCCCTTCAAAAACCCATACTGGCTTCTCCTGATCATTTATTGTACTGTATGTGTCACGTGAAGACACGCTGAAGTTTTTTGAGAAGGAGCAGCTGGATGTTCTCGCCTATGGCAACAGTGAAGAAGCAAACAGTAAAAATATTGTCTTTCAAGGATCGGTGATATGGGTATGGATGAGCTTTTAAAAATGTTGTGCTTATCCGTAAAGGTCTCCTGATTTTCATTGCTTGTAGCAGCTATACAGGAACTCCGCTGGACTAGTAGCAGTATGAAGCTGGACTAATAGCAGTATAAATGTTGCATATCAAAATGAAAACTATGCATTTAATTTCTAGGATAGAATAAATAAGCCATGTTTCCGAGGCAGATTTTGGTTGTGAGGAGAAACAATTCTACAAATAAAAGAGAGGCAGAATCTCTGATCACCCTCAGGATACTGCACATCCTCAGCAGTTGCACAGAAACCTCCCAGAGTTGTAGAAGGGAAATGCCCAAAGTCACTGGATGTCAATGATGTAGACAAGCAGGACATTTCTGGAGGATAGAGGATCTTGGCATTGGAAACCATGTAACAGGGAAACGTGTACATGCAGAAGAGGAGCAGGAAACAGGATGTTTTGAAGGAAACAGAGGAAGGAAGCTGAGAGGCAGAGAAACAAGGGGAGGAGAAGAAGAGAAAAAAAAGCAGATGGGGGAAGAGATGAAATTGGGAAACAGCTTTATTAACTGTTATGAGATCTGCTTTATTAGCAGTTTAATAAAAGTGGTGTTTTTGTTTGTTTGTTTGTTTTTGTTCTTACAGTTCCATTTAAATTGCTGCTAAACTCACCACAAGAATGTAAAAATGGGAGTTTCCCAAGACAGTTTCCCAATTAAGTAGTAATTGAATTTAAGAAACCATTATGAAACCCTTGCATTCAGTATTCTAAGGGCTTCTGAAATTATTTAAATAAATAAAGTAGGCTTATATTTGTGCTTCATACTAGTGTGTATTTTTCTGTTACTATATACACAGAGATCCATGGTGTTATCATATGTCAGATATTCTGGATGGACTGATAGGGTGCAAACTTGGATTTGCTTTCTAAACAGAATTTGTCTCCAAAGTCTTCTTTCAAAAATGGACTGGGACTAAAACAATTCACTTTCTTTAACTGGCAACAGTTTAAAATGTCAGAAAACCTAATCAAAACCTGTTTCAAAGGGGTCTAAGGTACAACATCATGTTTCTGGCGTATGCACACAAAGTAGTATGTTAGCCTAGCCCTTTTATTAAAAATTGAAAGTAACAGTTTTGACTTTCTCCACCTGTCCTAGCACAATAACCAGCGTATCAACTCTGTGCAGTGACTCACAGAGCGGTCCTCCAGCTGAAATGCAATGGCTCAGATTTAGCATCTACTTCACAGTCCTTTTGCCTCCTCCAGGGTGTGGGTATATGAAAAACATATCAGGACAAAATATCATATGGTCACTCTGAATCACTCCTGCTCTTTTCTCACACAGTTGAACATCCTGACACATTGTAAACTCAGCTGAAAATGTGCCAGGCCACAGCAATCTTCTCCTACAGCACTGAAATTTTGCTATGAACTCCCTGCCCATCACAGCAGAGATTGGAAAAAGGTTGCCAAGCTGTTTCATGAATTTGTATTTTCCTGATCACTTAGAATAATTTGGCTTCGTATTTCCAAACACTAAACCAGAATGGAGTCATACTGGCTTAAGATACTTCAGGCTCAAAAGCTTTATTTTTACTCTAGTCTTATAGTAAGTTAGGAGCTTATTGTACATATTCCTTTAGTGATGGTGAAACAGAAGATGGGACAACTATGCTCTCAAATTTGTATTAGTATCACTCTATTTTTGATAAGATGTTGCCAAGGACACATTTTTCCCCGTATTCTGAACTGGTTTTGATAGACCCAGAACATATGCAAAGTGTAAGAGAAACATTTATGTAGTATAAATACCCTTCCTCTGTTTTGTGGTAATAATGCATCATAAAAGTAGTTATGACTTGAAAATCTCAGGTTCTCTCTGGTTTTATTAGCTTTCTTTTAACCATTAAAGGTTAATGCAACTTCAAAGGTGAAACTTAGAGAAACTGAACCCAGCTTCATGCATATAGCTCTATATTCCAATTAGTGATGGGCTGCCTCAAAATGATCAGGTTTCAGTTTAGGACACAGGGCTAGAAAAAAGCTTGAAGTGCATCTCCACCATCACAAGCAAACGTCACTTACAGATTATTCATAAATTCTTCAGTGTTCAAACCAAGCTTAGATTTTTTTTTTCTCTTTCTACTACTTCATTCTTGAATGGCACCCCATTCTTCTGCTCAGTCTTCAGTTTTCTCCTGTCATCCTGCCTAAATATACTTGGTGACACACCTTGCCCAATTCTTGTGTTAACAGCTAACCTTTGCCTTAGTACCTCTCCTTTCTTCACACTATTTGGCCTGCAAAAGTATGAAAAAAAAATAGGAATGTTCATATTGGTCCAAAGAAAAAGGTATATGCAATATCTTACTTTGAAAAGTTGAACAAAAGGAGTATAGAGAGACAAGCATCGATGGCTTCTCAAATATTTCTCGGTTTCTGGGAACCAAACAATTTAAGTTGGAATTGGGGGCAGCAAACAGACCACTGTGATTAATAGCCCCTCTGCTATGAATCTGTTGAGTCCTTTGTGAATCCAGTGATAATTTTAGCTTCCGCAACATCCTGTGGCAATGAATTCCACAAAGTAATTATGGACTGTAAGGAAAAGTACTTCTTTTGTTAGTTTTAAAAATCCTGGTCATCCTTAGTTCTCTTAAATATAACAGTGGGCAGTGATTCCCTAGAAAACTTTCTATATCTTTTATGATTTGACAGACAACAATCAAATAGATAGATCCCAAATTATAGATAGACAGAAGGATAGATTTATTTTCAAAGCTGGTCAGCTCATTGCTGAGAAAATTTGTTTCATAAGGATATTTTATCACTTCATTATTCAACATTAGATCACTTAATACATTAAACAGTACATATCCTAGCAGAGATCCTGGGAGACTTACTTGATAATCTCCTTCCATTCATTTCTACTTTTGTTTCCTAATTATTAATCAGTTACTAATTTTACAAGAAGACCTTTCCTCTGATTCTATGACAGCTTAATTTTCTTTAATTTAGTCTTCAGTGATGGTCCATGTCAAAATTTTTTAGGAATTTCAAGCATACTGTATCAGCTCCTTCATATGTTCATTGATTTCCCTCTACCAAAAAATTGCTAAATTTTCCCAACCATACAGCCTGCTTAAAAACTGTGTTTAAAACATACATCACGAACAGCAATTCAGTTTTCTACTTTTGACCTAATGATGAAGAACTATCGTGAAATTCCAGGAAAGTTCCTTAGAAGCTTATTCATAGTCACATTTGTATAGCCAGAAGGGCATTTCCCACATGAGTATATCCATGCCACAGATACAGCCCTGCTGCAATCCAATTTTGATGGTACAATTCACATAAACTAGTCAACAAATTACTCACCGAGGCTGCAGAAAAAAAAAAAAAAAAAAAAGTAGAAGGCAACCTTCAGTAGGACAGAGCCAGCTTCATGCATCAACCACTAGATGATGCCATACCCTGTGCACAAACTTGTAAGACTCTTTCCACTCAAAACTTCTGTTGCATAGTCTTGTATGGAACAATCTTGCGTTGAGAAGAGCAAGAAAGAAGGAAAGCAACTTTGCTGTAGTTGCTAGTACTAAGTAAATATAGGAGAAGGGATTCTCAGCATCCCTGTGATGTTCTCAGTCTACCCATATTTTTGAAAATAATTTGTCTTTCCCAGCTTCTTTAAAGTATGTTTTTTTGTCTTTCCTGTAGTCTTCTTTTTCTCTTGTTCCTTGTCAAAAATGAGAGTGTTCTGTATGAGATCTAAACAGCGAGTGCCTTATGTGAAGGCATTATAGCTTCTTTATCTTTGCTGGGAGTATCCACCCTGTTACAAGCTAGGATCACATTTGCTTTTGTTCATTGCTTTTCTTCATGACAAGCATGTAACAATGGATCAGTGAGCATATAATTGAACAATTAATCCTAGCAATTCTCTTGTTATTTTCAGCTTACTTATTATATCAATTTGTGTAAGTGACCTTGATTTTCCTAATGGTAAACTACAAGTAATTTCATTTATTACATCTTTCATACTCAATTAATGTTTCCTTATTTATTTGTACTGATGTCTCAACTTTTTGTAATATCACAATTAATTTCCTTATTCCTTCTTTTAGGACTCAGGTCATCAATAACTTTACATAAAAGATGACCCCAAGGCCACTGACAAAATGCTCCAGGAATCTTACTCCACATTGATAACTCTTTTCAGTATTTACTGCCTCCCACTATCCATCTTACAACTCTTGTGTTAATATTATCCTTCCTACCTTTCACAATTTCCTAAACATCAAGATACCAGCGAAATCCGTATAGTCCATACAGGCGGAGGAGCTGGCCAAGCTGCTTTCCATCATTTATCAACAGTCCTGGCTATCAGGGGAGGTTCCAGTTGATTGGCGGCTAGCGAAAGTGATGGCGATCTACAAGAAGGGGCAGAGTGTAGACCCGGGGAACTATAGACCTGTCAGTTTGACCTCAGTGCCCGGGAAACTCATGGAGCAGATTATCTTGAGTGTCATCGTGCAGCAATTACAGGTCAACCAGGTGATCAGGCCCAGTCAGCATGGGTTTATGAAAGGCAGGTCCTGCTTGACAAACCTGATCTCCTTCTATGACAAAGTGACGCGCTGGGTGGATGAGGGAAGGGCTGTGGATGTGGTCTACCTTGACTTCAGTAAGGCTCTTGACACCGTTTCCCACAGCATTCTCCTCAAGAAACTGTCTGCTTGTGGCTTGGAGTGGTGTATGCTTCATTGGGTTAAAAACTGGCTGGATAGCTGGGCCCAAAGAGTAGTGATGAATGGAGTCAAATCCAGTTGGAGGCCGGTCACTAGTGGCGTCCTTCAGGGCTCGGTACTGGGGCCAGTCCTCTTTAATATCTTCATCGATAATCTGGATGAGGAGATCGAGCGCACCCTCAGTAAGTTTGCAGATGACACCAAGTTAGGTGTGTGTGTTGATCTGCTCGAGGGTAGGAAAGCTCTGCAGGAGTATCTGGATAGGCTGGACCGATGGGCTGAGGTCAACTGTATGAAGTTCAACAAGGCCAAGTGCCAGATCCTGCACCTGGGACGCAACAACCCCAAGCAGAGCTACAGGCTGGGAGATGAGTGGTTGGAAAGCTGCCTGGCAGAGAAAGACCTTGGAGTATTGGTGGATAGTCGGCTGAATATGAGCCAGCAGTGTGCTTAGGTGGCCAAGAAGGCCAACAGCATCCTGGCCTGTATAAGAAGCAGTGTGGCCAGCAGGTCTAGGGAAGTGATCGTCCCCCTGTACTCGGCTCTGGTGAGGCCGCACCTCAAGTACTGTGTTCAGTTTTGGGCCCCTTGCTACAAGAAGCACATCGAGGTGCTTGAGTGAGTCCAGAGAAGGGTGACGAAGCTGGTGAGGGGTCTGGAGAAGAAATCCTACGAGGAGCGGCTGAGGGAGCTGGGTTTGTTCTGCCTGGAGTTTTCTCCTTACCGCTCTTTATAAGTACATTAAAGGAGGCTGTAGTGAGGTGGGGGTTGGTCTATTCTTCCATGTGCCTGGTGACAGGATGAGGGGGAATGGGCTAAAGTTGTGCCAGGAGTGTTTTAGGTTGGATATTAGGAAGAACTTCTTTACTGAGAGGGTTGTTTAGCATTGGAATGGGCTGCCCAGGGCTGCATCCCTGGAGGTCTATAAAAGACGTTTAGATGTTGAACTTAGCAATATGGTTTAGTGGAGGACTTGTTAGTGTTAGGTCAGAGGTTGGACTCGATGATCTTGACATCTCTTCCAACCTAGTCAATTCTGTGATTCTGTGATAGTCTGATCAACTGTGTTTCCATACCTTTATATCAATCAATCATTCTGAAACTAACTAAATAAATAAACACTATAAATTATCTGTATTTTCATTTGAACCTTGTTTCTTTCCCCACTTCATAGAATGTGTTCTTCCCCCCACGTCCCCCCCCCCCATTCATATAGCTGAGAATTCTTCTGTTATTTGTTTTAACTTTCTTTGCAATGACAAGCTGAATTAGACTTCTGGCAAGAGTTTTGGACTTTATTCTTAAATTTCATGTTCTCCAAGATGTAGCTTTCATGATTTTTTCACTCCTTATAGAGTCTTACTATTCCTACATACTTCTTATGTGATTATTCATTCCATTATAGATGGAGATTTCCCAGTTGTTTTTTAACCTTATTTAAAATTCCTCTCATTCTTAAAAATTCCTGAGAGTTTATACAAATCTGACTGAAAGAAATTTCAGCCATCTTTATATATAAGTTCCTAATTTCTGCACATCAGTTGACTTCACTATCTTCACTATTTAGGTTTCTTAATTTATCATATTTGTCCTCTCAGATATGAATAGACATGAATCTGTTTTTTTTTTTTTTTTTTTTTTTTTTTTTTTTTTTTTTTTTCCTCAATGTAATTTAATTGGAATCATCTTGTTGTCACTTAATTCAAATTGTTTTCTATGGCCAGACCTTCTATAGCTTCCTTGGTTTACCAAAACAGATTCAAAAATAGATTTATTCCCTATACAGTTAAAATACCAATAAAATGTAAAGCTACCTATTAATACAAGGAATAACTGAGTTCTACCAAAATTTTTTACTCAATATTTTCATTTAGTTTAAATGTTGAGAAATTACTCACTTGTTACTCATTTTATAGTTGGGAAGTTTTCCCACAATGACATTATTCCCAATAGTATTTATCACTGTAACAATTTCAAGACATTTCTGTGTCCATACCTAATGTTGATTCTAGGAATCTATAATAGATTCTTAATAGCACCTCTTTAAAACCTGTTTTAGAGAACCTTCAAAGAAATTTTCACCCAGACTGAGAGTCTGCAAGTCCTTTTTTTAGTTATACTGCTTTACTGACATAAAATGCTACTTTATTGCTTTTGCCTATACTTCTGTCCTACCCAAAGAAATTACATTTTCAATGCTCATCAGTATATGTAACTAATGATGCTATTTCATTATGTTTTTAAACCCTTATAATTATTATTTTATCACCCCGTCTTAATGTCCTTGCTTTAATAGGGGAATACTTCAATTTCTATTAGATTTCACTCTGCTTATTGAATCTTCACAATGCAGTTCCTAGAAGTACCAATACTTCTTCTCCTGTCAGTATTCTGATGATCCAGCATGCTTTTTCTCATTGTGAAGACTTTTGTCATCACTTGTCCAATGTGATAATATCTGCTCCAAGACTTTTTGTGTTCCAAACACAGTAGAGGGAAGCCAATAGAAATAAATTTATATTTGGAAATTCAGTGCAGCTGAAGTTGGGAGAACTAGGCAGGCTCCAAGGGAGAAGATATGAAAGGCATGTGAAAGAGAAGGAAAGCACAGGAACAGCCTCAGTGTTATGGAAATAGAGTGGAATGGGCAAAATTAAGCATGATTCCAAGGTAAGTGAGGAATGTGGCCCTAAAAGAGAGAGGGAAAGAAAAACAAGACTGAAATGAAGTGTTAGGGAGAATAGGACTGGAATTATGAAAAGGTGTAAAGAAACAGTTTGATGGAAAAAAGGAAGCAATGGAACAATCAGACTAAAACAGAAATCTTAGATTCCTGTATATCCGCATTCCTTTGCACTGGGAAATATCTTCCAAACTTACTGAAGTGTGCTCTCCAATGGCTGGTCCATACACAGAATGACAATCTACCAGATGATTAACTACATGACATCCAGTTTAATTTTCCTTATTTTCAACTTATTTCTCTGATAAATAAAACAAAAATTTGACTTCAGTAAATAAATAAATAAATAAATACTCACTTTACAGTAGTATTTTGACCATAATTACTTCATGTCCCTTTAATGCAGATGAAGCATGCACTTCCATTGGCTTTTAGTGGAAATTGATATAGACTGAAGTCACCATGTCTTTTGTGTTGCATAGCTTACTTTCAAAATTACCTATTTTAGCTGAACGATGGTGATGGTGATAGCAATTCCTGTGGCTAGTTATTCATAAGGATAAAAAAATGTCTACCTAACTTCACCATTTGAGAATGCCAGAAAATCCATCATATTAAAAACAGTCACATTGTCAGGCTTATGAGGTAAAATGATCAGAACAACAAAAAATCACACAGAAATGTTTGAATGTCATTTTGTCACAGAATCATTTTCTTCTGTATCACAGACCTGAGATAAGATTAAGTGTAAAGTTAAAACACTAGTTTTTTATTTTACATTTTAATTTTTACATTTAAAAACGTTTTTATTTACCTTTTAAAATTTATTTTTAATGGAGTAATATTCATCTGATCTGATAATAACTGTCTAAAAACAAGCTGAGAAGTCGAAGCTAGTTATCATGACTCTTTGTTCTAGGAAAAGGGAGCTGTAGGCACTTCTAGAAAGGATTCATTCCTGCTAAGAGAGATGTCAAACATAAGACGGTAGAAACTTTCTGGAGATGTTGACTTCTTACTGATAAGTGTAGAGGGAGCCCAAGTGATCAGGATTAGATCACATCACTGTTTTAGAGAGAAAAACAGTTTGTCAATTTCTTCTTTTGTGTTATCATATATTCATTCAAAATTGGTATTTTTTATGTTTCAAAACTGTAATCCACAGTGACCTATCACAGGCTACGGATCAGAATCATATGTGTTATAATATTCTAATTTTTTGGATCAAGCATAATTATATCAGGATCAGAGAGTCAAAAAAGAATAAAAATTCAAAATGAAATACATTTTGCTAGTGAAAAATCCAGGTTTCCTGCTTTCAAGAGGAAACACTTGTGTGATGGCCATTGTGTTCACCATAAAGTGATTCATTTTGATTCATCAGAAACTTGTGGTAGTGAGCAACTTATCCAAACAGTGATGACCAGTGGAGAGTAAGTGGTACAGGAACCATGTTTTATTTTAAGGAGTTTGTAAAAATAAAATAAATAAACAAATTCTTTTGTTCAGGTGATTGTAGCCTCTATATTTTTAACAATTTAGTCTTGCATTTCTTCCAACAAACAAGACTTTCTTATATAATTTTGTATTCTTTCATGTCCTTCTCCTTTTTTATGCCTTGCGTCTTCATCTGCTGCTTTCTAATTGCTAGAGAAGGCAGACAAGATGCCCCATTGGGAACAGATGGCTTTCTGGAAATCTACCAACAAGGACTACTCCTGGAATAGATTTCATCTGCAGGCCCCACACAGAGGTAATATATGATACCTACAAATAGATAGCGTTCCAAAGGCTTAGGAAGGAAAAAAAATATATCCTGCTGGAGTTCTTAAGCCTGTTGGGATCACAACTTGCCAACAGAGCAGCATAAAAATGGATCCTATATATAGCATTCAGTTTTTAAAATTAATTTTCTATAGCTCCATATCAATCCTTATTCAACAGCTATGCTTAAAATACATTGTTTCTAAATGGCTGCATTTTTTTTTTCCAAAGGTGGATTTAACACAAAATTTCAAATCAGCTATAGCTGATGTTAGCCTACATTACAAGAATGGTGTGGGATGCAGGTTGATATTCAGAAACAATGTTAAAAACTTCATAAGAGTAAGAGTGAATAATATAGGAGCAAATACGTTAGTTTACAGTAAGTGTGAAGAATTGTCTTGTTCAATGGTGTTTTCTGTGTTCTGAACCTTTACTTTTTTTCATCGTAGATAGGAAAGAGACTATTTGTAACATTTTATGAAATACATATTTGTTTTGGTTTGATTTTCCTCAATCTAAAATAAAATTGATGGCAACCATACTGTATACGGCTGTACTGTGTGTCTGGAAAATATTATTCTGAGGTTATGGATGGGGCTATAAAACTGAGAGATCAGAGATATACTGTTTATGGTAAAAAAATACAAACTACAAATAGTAAAGTGACAACAGTACTTTGTAGCCTCAGGATTCTAACCTCAGCCTTGAAATAATGTGTGGTTTACTTATTGTTCCTGTTCACAAAGCAAAATGAGTATTAGAGAACTTTATTTTTCTTTATTTTTGAATCAAAAAAAAAAAAAAAGTTCTGTTTTTTTTAATCTGTGGATAAGTCTTAGTGAAAAAGAGTACTAAAAATTCAAAAACTAGAATGTAAGTACTAGAAAGAAAATATCAACATTTATTCATTTTATCACAGTTTTTAATGATTCAGACGTTGGTGTTTTGAGGAGGAAAAGTGACTTGACTAGTTTTTGTCCAAGTGGGTTTACAATAGGGTTAACAATGCTATAACCACCTTTGGAAACTTGGAAAGGTTCCAAAGGTTATTTATTATAAAGAGAAACTGCATAAAGTATTTGGAAACAGAATCACAAATGAGATATGTGCTAGCTATACAAGGGACAAAAAAAAAAAAAAAAAAGACAGGTAGATCCATCTTTCTAATAGAATTGGAAAATGATTGGAAAATGTGTCATTTAATTTCCTCAGTAACATTCAAGGGAAATAGTGAGCATAGAATAAGTATTAGTCAAAGTGTTTGTTATCTTTCAAATATAAACTAGAATATAACTATTTAGTATACAAAGGGGAGTGATTATAGAAGTTGCATTTCCCTACATGCATATCAAAGGATACTCCTCAATTTTTTGAGGCAATCTTCAGATATTTTTACCTTTCCACTATTTGATTAAATATCTTCTAGTTTTCAAGATAAGAAGATCTGAATTGAGGGAGAAGCTGCAAAGGTCTGCAAACAAGTCACATGCATGAAGCCATGCAGTGAGTGGTGTTATAGATACAGTAATGGGCCAGAATATTGTATGCTGATGCAGGTTGCTTTAGCATTTGTCAGTTGTTAGACTAAGGAGCTGGTAACACAACCAAGACAAGGCAGGGTTTCCTAGTCCACATCCTCTTTTTTTTTTTTTTTTTTTTTTTTTTTTTTTTTTTTTTTTGTCTGGGTGTGATGGTCATGGTTGATACAGAGATCTCTTGAAATAATTTTCCAGTGACAATTGAGAGAACAAGACCAGAGATTTTTCTGAGTGTCATGATGCAAAGTGCAGGGAAGAAGTGGACTTGCAGTGAATGAATTAATAAAAAGCATGGCAGACCAAACAGATCCCAGGTTCTGAATATGAAACTTGTTTTCTTAGCCCCAGCAAATCGTCTTTTCCACTCTGCAATAGCTGTACAGTGTACTAACACTGACTCTTTCATGTTCCAGGACTCAATGAGACTGCTGCAGCTGGTCACTTGAGTTGATGGAGAAAGAGTGAAGCAGCAGCAAAACAGCCAGAAGGATCAGCAGCCATGCATCAAATCAAGTGCCTTTCCTGAAAACATAATACCTAATCCTGGAGCACACCCCATGGCATATCTGTGTGTGCCTATCACATAAAACAGTTCGTAGTATGGATGGAGGACCATTGCTTTGTGAGACCTAATGCATAAGTCTTGCACAACAGGATTTTAGAAACTTGAAAAGACTTATAATATCTTGTCTCTGGTAAAATTTTTAGAGTATACAGAAAAGCATGTCAGCAAAGATTCATCTGACCGAAAGTAGTTGTCTGGAGTGTACCTCATCCTTAAATAGATGACTAGGAGACATGAGATGAATTGTACCCTAAATCTCAATGATGAATCTCACTTAAGTCTCAGATTTGCATTAACTTCAATGTGATTCAGAACTTTATCATAGTTTATTATTTATATTCTTGTATCATGCATAATGTGTCATCTCACATATCCTACATGTGCACAAGTAGACAGTCTGTAAAATCACAGAATTAGATAATGGACATTATGGTACACAAAGAATATAAGTGAATTTGCTTTTAAGTCACTGTGAGCCATGTAGAGTGACTAAGATCGCCAGCAGATTTATACAGTCAAAACTGTTGCAGCAAAAATGAGAGAAGGACTTAATGAGGATGTTGAAGTGATTTTGCAAACATTCTAGGGGGAGGAATGAATTCTCCATTGTTATCAGTGCCTGAAAACATTTCTTTCAGTGTGGTTCCTTTTCCATGCATACCAGAGGAATGTGCAGGCTGAACTAATAATTTGAATAAGAGTTCTGAAGTTATGTTGTGAATGTTTCATTGAAAAAAAAACATTACTGAATTGGAACATAAAGAACTATGTGATAGGAAGCAGAGTTATAATTTCCTGTGGATGGTCAAATTCATTTGTCTCATAAAACCACCAAAGACATTAAAGAACACCCATTAGGAGAAAGGTTGTCCATGTCCTCAGACTGTTCAACTGCCTTTTCCAATTATGGTAAGATCTGGGGTGGAAAGTGAAGGTAATTTTACAGATATCTTTCTCCACAAAAGGTACATCATCTGAGTTTTTTTTTGTCAGCGAAACATTCACTTGATCAGTCATGCCTTTCAGCTCTATTGACCTTGACTACAGTTGAGTCACAAGTCTAGAGGTGAAAAGATCTTGTTAATGATTCATTCCTTCAATAAGGAGTAATCTTGAAACTGAAGCAAGACTATGTTGTTGCATTTCCTAGTCTCTTTACTATCTCTCTCAGGAAAAGAGGACTGATATAATTCCATTTCCTTTTATTATAGCTTTTGTCAGAAAAGGAAGTGGAATCTTTCCTCTTAACTCTTGGCCAGCAGCCATAGCTTTGGTAGGGACACAGTGTTGAATGCTGTAATTAAAATTCAACATTAATATTACTGTCAACATGCATGAACTTGGACACGTTAAACTACTAAGTATATGAGTGATATATTCTTATAATTGGCATCATTTTCAACAGTGTCACAGATAATGTTAAGTAGAAACAGTGATCTAAATAACTAGTTAATAAACAGGATTATGTAGTAATTTTGCCCATGGCAGTGAATTTGTCTTGATAATGAAAGTTATATCACCTTTTCCAATGTTTTTACAATTCCAATCCAGGTTATGAATTGTAATTTCTAATAAACAGCTGTTAACTGTGAGTCCAATCACTTGGTCTTTAAAGAACAGCTGGAGACAAAAGTGATCTGAAAAATATCTTAAAGGTTTTGTGGATCATACTGTGTAAAATTTAGGAATGAGCATGGCTTAAAGTCAGTTGGACATATGTCTTGTAGTCAAAATGGTAAAATAGTTTAGTAGCTTTTAGGAAAGAAAGAAATGTAGATTGTTTTTGTTTTCCATTGAATCATTCAAATTATGGTAAATGTGATCTATTATGTTAACTTGTCAGGTAAGATTATTCCAACAATTATTTTCAAGTATGGTTTTAAATGAACAAACTGAAAACAGATTTTCCTCCACATATTCCTTGGAAGCCCAACATGCTCCTTACAATTTCTACAGCCAATGACCTGTTCTTTGATTCCCAATGAATCACTCTAGTCTCTTTTTTCATGCTAATATTTTTATTTCATGACAATTTGTAAGTATTCAGTACCAGATCATAGATGTAAATCTGGTCACACAAACATAGAGTACATTCATAATAAATATAGCTGACATTTATACTGCCTGCACACCTCAACATATGACTGACCATGTGAGACTCACATGACTCAAAATGTCTTCACTTTATTAAATTTTGTTAAATAAGTGATATTTCTACCACATGATGAGATACAGACTGTAGTTGAATTCCTCGCTAAGAATCTAAGTTAACAGTGCAACACTGCACAGTTGGGTGAGGTTGTTCTTTGGCCTGTTAATCTTTACCGTTACAATAGTTTTTTAAAAAATCTACCCAAGATTTGTCTTTTTCCCTTTCCATCATACATATTATCCTTTTTGGCTATTCTTAGCATTCTCTCCAGTACGTTCTCCATATATCAAGTCCAGAGTATTCAGGAAATTTAACCTTGGGATAAAATCCAGTGCTCAGGCTCTTTCATTCTATCAGTAGTTTATAACAAGTTAATACAAATCTTAAGAAAAAAATAAAAATAAAAAAAAAAATAAATAAATGAAGCTCTTTGTCTGAACTTCCAAATGTCCAGAAGCAAAATGATTTTGAGAATTTACAAAAAAAAATAAAAAAAATCATGGTTACTACAAAGGACATTAGAAACTGGCACATATTGTGTCTCTAATATGATGTTCACACAATCCTTCATCTCAGTCCAGCAGGAAATGTTTATTTTGAATAGCTACAAAATGCAATATTTCCTTTTTTTTTTTTTTTTTTTCTTATGTAATTTATCGACCCCATTCTTCTGTTATTTGTGTTTCACTTCTTTCCCTAAAATTTCACATAAGAATACCTTTCATGAATTGTCAATTAAAATCTTACCACCATTCATCAAACATGACATTAAAGTAATAAGAATATAAATAGATTTACAACACTTTTTAAAGATTTAAAGAAGATGCACACAAGACAAAAATATCATATTTCAGTAGATATTAAGTTGCTTTGCTCTGAGTCCTATGTAAATGTTGCAGCTTCATTCGGCACTAAATAATCATTGTCAACAAGAACTCATCAGCAGTCTTTCCTCTATAGGAAGTTAAACAAGGTTGGTTCAATGAAATATGAATATTGTTTTTAATGAAAATATATTTATTTATCTGACTATAATAATCTTTCATTGTTTTACAAGCAATGCAAATGATAATAAATAAATAAATAAATAAATCAGAGTTAGGATCTTGAAACGGAATAAAACAACCTCTTCTGAAAAGGAAATGAGCCAAAAAGAAAAAGAGGCTGTGAAAAATTTGAACCGACATCAGAAAAGAGGTTGCTTCTAAAAGAGATTTATTGTAGTTATGTTATATTAGCTTAAGTTGAAAAGCTTTATCTTTATTTTATGTATCTAAATATCATCAGTTGTTATGGTTTGAGAAATACTACTTTTTCTTTTATAAATATGAAAATATTTATGATCAGAGGTCTGTTAGAAAAAAAAAAAAAGGTAAACATAACATAGAATGTTAAATAAAACTTAAAAAATGAAATTTAAATGAAAAATTGGCCTTCCTTCCCAAAAGTTTTTGTTTTGAAGTTTTAATATATATTTTTAGTTATAAAAACAAAAACAAAGAAAAAGAAAAAGAAGATAAATAGTGTAGCATTCTGCTCCATTCTTTCATAACTCATATTGCGAAAACACAAGCAACCAAGGACAAATGGCATCATTTTATATTTTGAACATCTTTAATACTTTACAAGTACTATTGTAGTAGAACATTTTTCAGTGTATTTTATTACATTATTTAAATTGAGGTATTAAATTGTATCTGTCAATTATATACAGCTGATTTCATGCTTTCTTGTAAATGTGAACATATTTTGTATGTTAGCATGAATGTCACTAGACAGAAATTCTTTGTTATTAGTAAAACTAAGTCTTTAGCTGTTGGCAATCTTAAAAGAAAATTTTCTTGTAAACTCATGTGAACGTGCATGCAGAACATAATGCAAGGAAGGTTTACCAGAGTGTCATACAAAACAAGAACAGCATGGTCTATTCACTTAAAAAATAGTAACAAGAAAATAATATTTATTTTCTATATTCTGGGGTTGGGGGAGGAAGCAGCCACAGCCATGGCCTTATAAAGGGTTTATAACTTTCTCCTATGCAGTTTTTCTGACTGTTTAATCTGAGTTTCTATGTGTCCATCTGTCAGAGTTTAAGGATAGCTGGGAACACCATACTGATCTGGATAGGCTGGACCGATGGGCTGAGGTCAACTGTATGAAGTTCAACAAGGCCAAGTGCCAGATCCTGCACCTGGGACGCAACAACCCCAAGCAGAGCTACAGGCTGGGAGATGAGTGGTTGGAAAGCTGCCTGGCAGAGAAAGACCTTGGAGTATTGGTGGATAGTCGGCTGAATATGAGCCAGCAGTGTGCTTAGGTGGCCAAGAAGGCCAACAGCATCCTGGCCTGTATAAGAAGCAGTGTGGCCAGCAGGTCTAGGGAAGTGATCGTCCCCCTGTACTCGGCTCTGGTGAGGCCGCACCTCAAGTACTGTGTTCAGTTTTGGGCCCCTTGCTACAAGAAGCACATCGAGGTGCTTGAGTGAGTCCAGAGAAGGGTGACGAAGCTGGTGAGGGGTCTGGAGAAGAAATCCTACGAGGAGCGGCTGAGGGAGCTGGGTTTGTTCTGCCTGGAGTTTTCTCCTTACCGCTCTTTATAAGTACATTAAAGGAGGCTGTAGTGAGGTGGGGGTTGGTCTATTCTTCCATGTGCCTGGTGACAGGATGAGGGGGAATGGGCTAAAGTTGTGCCAGGAGTGTTTTAGGTTGGATATTAGGAAGAACTTCTTTACTGAGAGGGTTGTTTAGCATTGGAATGGGCTGCCCAGGGCAGCATCCCTGGAGGTCTTTAAAAGACGTTTAGATGTTGAACTTAGCAATATGGTTTAGTGGAGGACTTGTTAGTGTTAGGTCAGAGGTTGGACTCGATGGTCTTGACATCTCTTCCAACCTAGTCAATTCTGTGATTCTGTGATTCTGTGACCATACCGTTGTCCCTGTTCCAGTCTGCTGTTCTGCTGGCCTGGTACAACTATGTGAATCACCTGTGATCAGCCCAAGAAGGAGGGGAGCGGGGCAAATATTTTGATTTTGCCCAGGTGAAAATGGACTTATCAGTTTTGGTGCAAATGGAGTTCACTTGGGTCTATCTTTACCAAGGCTGAAACCACCTCTACTCTGCAATATCTGAGAGTATGAGTATCTGCAGTATGTGAGTATTGATAGATAAGTATCTATCAATATCTTCAGTATCTAAGCAGTCAGTGCTAATTTGTGCACTTCTATTCATTAAAACAATTAGTTACGCCATTCCTTATAAGCTACAAAATATCTGAAAGCAATTGTAAAACAATGCAGTGTTTGTTTGTTTGTGTTCTGAGCAGACATTTTGAGATACTGTATAGTAATTTTTTCCCAGGTAATACATGAAACATTGAGGCTATTTAAAACATGTAAAACATGTGTTGGCAAACTTAAGTTCTCAAGGGCATGATTTTTGAAAAGTAAGGGAAGGAAGAAGTGAAAAGGAAGGAAAACACGTATCTTGGTTTCCCACTATATAAGAAACCACTATTTCTGTTTCAGACCATATTTTGCGATAGAAAATCTGATTCAAATGAGCATATTTTGAAACAATCTTTATTATGAATAGTAAGAACATGTATTTGTAGCTGCAAAGTTCCTAGCCAACACCAAAACAAAATTGTCTAGAAAAACATTTTTTTTAGTGATTATGGGTGCTAAATATCATATTATCTCAAAAAAGCCCTTTAAGGATTATCTAGTAGACAAGAGTAATTTTGAAGAGTTACTTGGGGGTAATTACAATATTATCTGACAACCTTCAAGGATCTGGAGGTATCTTGGCTTTAAACTTTAAGCTGTGTAATGATGAATCAGCAACAACTAAACCTGTGGGAATGAGCTCAGCACAATTTGTTGTTTCTCATTTTCTGTGTCTCATTAGAACTAGAGATGTCCATCTGACTCACTTGGATCTGAAAGCCAATCAATTAGCATTTGTAAAGTACTCTGAGAATATCAGCTGATAAATTCCACACAAAATAAAATTCCCACATTAAAATTGTCAAACATTTCACGTCTCTGAATTTTATGTTTCATGCAATGCTGTATGTGTTTATAATGAATGAAAAACTGATTGAGAGGTAGATTAATAATGTGGAAGTAAAAGTTTTTAAATAAGTTGAAAGGAAGAATCTATATAGTAAAAGTGCACAATCATAATAAGCAACCTTTTTTTTTTTATAAACCATAATATAATTTTAGTTTACAGACATATTCTGTTGCAGCACATAATAAGCCATGCAGTGTAAATGTGAATGTGAATATAAATGAAGTGCTAAATGATGAATTACACCATTACCATTACACATCAGAAACAATGTCCTTTATCTAGGCTGTAGTGCCAAGAGTATTACTTAATACAACAGGAAGGGCTGAAAGGTAATAGGAAATGGGGAAAAAATGCAATATTCAACAGCAAATGTAATATGTAGACATGATAGTCTTCTGTATCAGTGTGTTCAGAGTATATATTTGTATTATTCTCTAGGTTCTTTTAAGATATTTTTAGAGAAAATGTTCGATGAAAGATTGTGTTTGATTCATTCCATACTTGTCTTTGGATAATCAATGACCTTTTTCCTTTAAATCAAATGGGAAGAAGAGGCAACTGATAATATAGCCTAAAACTAAGTACTCAGATCCTGATCTAGTTAAACACTTAAGCATACGTTTAGCTTTAAATATGTGTGTCCCATTTTGAGATTATTCATGTGCTTAAACTTAAGCATATATCTACATGTTTTGTTTATCAAAGCTGAACCCAACTGTGTTCAGGCATAACACGTATAACACTCAGGCCTCTAAAACACTTAGCATATTCCCAACCACTTCTTGTCTAATTACGAGCAGAAATGTATTCTCATTTCACTGACCTTCTGTATCTTCACTTTTTCAGCATGTTCCACATTATCAATCTACCTCTCAATCAGCATTTCATTCATTATAAACACATATAGCATTACATGAAACACAAGTTTTTCTGGTTTCCTCTCCTAAACAAGAAGAAATGTTTGTCCAAGCCCAGATGTTCTTTACCAATGATGTTCCTCCCTTAGTCTCTAGTATCTCTACGCAGGGTGCCACATCAACACATTTCTTCCAAGTCTGGTTTTTCTTCCTCTAAACATTGTCATACTCTGACCACCACCAATAGCTGCCACACATGGAAAGTCCTAGCAGATCTAATTCCCTCTATTATACATGTATTTCTTTAACTTTCACTAGAAGAAGGCAACATGTATCTGAAATAATTTCTGTTATTTCAAAGAAAATATTCTACTTTGTGTGGCACATTTTGAATCTTAATAAATAAAGAGGACATCATTGTCACTGCTCATGTACTTTTGAACCAGATAACACAATCCTAGGTAAAAAGCATCACTGTCATCACATGGGAGAGCCAATGGATTAAAGTGTCACTTCTTGCTCAATCCTGATAGCTCTCTGCACAGGAAAAATACTACTGTGTAGAAAAAATGCATTTTCTTCCTTGGCTTGTTCTTTGTCACTAACACTGGGGAGCAACTGTAGCCATTATAATGACATGACACTGGAAGAAAAACAGTTGAAGGGGAAGGGGTCAGTCATGCCAACTAAATCATGAGTATCTGTGAAGCTCTTTCAAAGAGAATTAGCTTGGTGCAACCACTTACCACTTTGAAAATAAATCTTTAAATGCAACATGAGGCAAGATATTATCTAGATCTGGTATTGGAATGGGCCCTACCAAGCTAACAGGAGCATAGAGTAAAAACTTGTTCAGTCACTTAAGCCATCAGGTATTAATCTGAGCACACACAAGGAGCAGAATGGGAGGGAAATAAAGTGCCTTTGTTACTTTGCCATATTTGAAAGTAGACCACTTTTTAAGCCATCTTGTTGCTTTTGCTTTCCTTTCATCTGCGGCCCATAGCCAAGGCTTTTGAGGAACTCAAACTGGGAATGTGGCCAACTGCTACAAAGGTTGTTACATGGTTTCCGAATTATGTTCTTGGGTAAGGCAGATGTTGTTTAAAATACTGGATGCGAAGCACTAAAATAAAAATGACCCGTAAAGCAAGTAACTGCAACAGCACATTCCCCAGAAGAGATTTTATTCTTCATGTATGTTTGGCATCTGGTCTCTGTATTGTAATAAGTGAGAAGATAAAAAATAAAAAATAGGGAAAAAAACAAAACAAAACAACAACAAAACAAACAAACAAAAACTAGTTTAAAACAAATCCAAACCTCCTAAACGCCAAGATGAAAAAGTACATTTCCTGAAGAAAATGCAAGGAACCATTCTTCTTACTGTCCCATACTTCCCCAATTGCTCATTATTTAATTATAGTAATTTTATGGCATCTATTGTTACAATACATTTCCTTACAGGCAGAAAGAGAACAGAAAGTTTTTATCTAAAATTACATTTATTTTAAACTGAGAGAATCACAAAATAAGGAATAACAAAACCAGAGACTTGAAGTGTTTAATGTACCATGAGCTGGGTGAGAACATAAAATAATTCAGATCTTACTAACTTAGCTTTTTACTAAAAACAACACAAAACAAAACAAAACAACAACAGTAACAAAAACAACAGCCAATGCTCTTTCCTCTAAGTTTTGTGATGGTTAATATACCTGGAGGTGGTGCTGTCCACTGAGTTTCAATAGGTTGCACAAAGATCAAAGAATCAAGGGTTTGCCTCACTTCTCACATGCACAAATTTAATTGTTATTCTAAGGGCATGTTATATTCATGCAGACAATTAGACTAAAAGTACTTGCATAAAACATTTATACTGCAACTACATAATTCACATGGTAACCTATCATCCTATAAAGCAAAGTCAAAACCTGAGAAATTATTTATTCTCAGCAGAATTTGCCTGGTTAAGCATGGTCAATGTACTCTATATATCTCACTATTTGGCTACTACCCAAACCACTTGCTTCCATGTTGAATTTTGCCCTGGAAATAAGCCCCCCATCCCCTCAGATAGAACAGGCAAGGTCAGGCCACAGACAGTGGGGAAATAGAGAGGCTGCACTGAGGTTGAGCGATTTTTGATCTTGTCTACAGATTCATGTTACTAAGAAAAAGTAATGCATTTCCTGTACACTACATTCAGATCCAAAGCTCCATCCCAATCAGAAGAGGTAGGCTACCTACAGAAACAGAAGGAATTTTGGAGCAAGCTTACCCTCAAAATACCTTTCATGTAAATAACCTGCTTTACTGATAACCTGCAGATCTTTTTTTACAGATTGCCTGTATCTTATGAGCAGGGAAACAGTACCACTGAGTCATATTCCCAACCCCCACCTATCTCTAACAGCTAATAGAAAAAAAAAAAAAAAAAAAAAAAAAAAAAAAGATGAAAGATAAAAATAAAGAAAAAAAAAGGAAATTGCAAAAATTAAAAACAAAAGCCTTCTTTCTCAAGTAATATTTTGTTCCCACAGAAAAGAAAAATACTAGAGACTCTCTAGTGACATCTAGGCTGTGCTACTGGTATATATTGTTACCTCCTAAGACACTTCATGTGTCTCTTTCAGCAAAATTGTTTTGGATTCAGCAGGGCCAATACGCAGACAAGACATGCATTCAGACCTAGGTGCAGGGCAATATTCCTGTGTCCCACAGTTCAGATATAGTACTGGAAATCTAGTAGATATTCTGCTATTGCTTTAAATTGTATCTGCTAATTCTCTGGAGATGAGAGCACTGGGTATATATATATGCACTGTTATCAGAGACATATATGCTATACAAAAAAAAAAATAATAAAAAAAAATCTTTCTAACATTTGCTGTGCTTCTAACAATGAATGTGGAAAAAAACTGTGAAATGGATAATATTATCTACAGACTCTGAAGGTAATTGAGGACGTGTATTTGTCTCCCATGAAGGAAGTGAAATCTCAGTGTTTCTCCTTCTTCTCTTCCTTTTCCAGGATGTTTTCTCAGATTATATATTCCTTGATGTAGGTTCTGCTGTCATTTCTTCCCTTGAACTGGCACGCCAAACAAGACATTGTAATTCTAAGGTACTATCCCATTCTAATATACTATGAGATAGAAGAGACAAGATGGAGAGGTGTTTTACTGGGCATCATTCTCAAAATGAGGAGCTTGTGAGGAATGTGACAGGCAAAGGCTGTCTTGGCTGCAGTGACCATGAAATGATGGAGTTCAAGATCCTTAGGGCAGAAAAGAGGGCATACAACAAGCCCACTACCCTGGACTTCAGGAGAACAGGCTTGGGCCTCTTCAGAAATCTGCTTGCTAGAGTACCAAGCAGGGATCAAGTTAGGGTAGCTAAAACCCAGTCAGAATTACATCTGTCCAGGGACATTAAAGACAACAAGAAGGGCTCCTACAAGTACATTGGTGATAAAAGGAAGACTAGGGAAAATGTAGGCCCTCTGCTGAAGAAAACAGGAGAGCTGGTTGTCCAGGACATGGGGAAGTTTTTTTGCTTCAGTATTCACTAGGAAGTGCTCTAGTCACATCCCCCCATTTACAGAAGAAGAGATGCAAGCATCTATGAAACATGACGTTCATCATTGGGGCCAACAACATAAGAAGGACATGGACCTGTTGGATTGAGTCCAGAGGAGGGCCATGTGGATGATCAAGTGGCTAGGGCACCTCTCCTATGAAGGAGAGTTGGGGTTGTTCAGCCTGGAGAAGAGAAGGCTCCAGGGAGACCTTACAGAAGCCTTCAAGTACCTAAAGGAGGCTACAGGAAAGCTGGAGAGGGACTCTTTGTCAGGTGGTGTAATGGTAACACAAGGAGTAATGGTTTTGAACTAAAAGAGTCAGTTTTTTACCCAGCAAAGTAGGTGCTCATCCAAGCCATGAGCAGCCCATTTTTCCAGGAGATTGATATGGAAAATGTTGTCAAAAGCTTTTCTAAAGTCTAGGTTGACAGCATCCACAGCCTTTCTCCCATCCAATAAGGGGGTCACTTTTCATAGAAGGAGATCAGGTTAGCCAAGCAGGACCTGTCCATAAGCCCATGCTGGCTGGGCCTGATCACCTGGTTGCCCTGTAAGTGCTGCATGATGGCACTCAAGATAATCCACTCCATAACCTTCCCTGGCACTGAGGTCAGACTGACAGGCCTGTAGTTCTCTGCGTCGCCTTTCCTGTAGATGGGCATCATATTTGCTAGCCTCCAGTCAACTAGGACTGCTTCTAAGTGACGGAAAGTGCCTTTGTGAGCACTACTGCTAGCTCCCTCCATACCTTTGGGTGGATCCCATCAGGCCCCATAGATTTGTGTGCATCTAAGTGGTGTAGCAAGTCACTAATCATTTTCTCTCGGATTATGAGGGCTTCATTCTGCTCCCCATTCCTATCTACCAGCTCAGAGTGCTGGGTACCCAAAGAAAAAATGGTTTTATTAATAAAGACTGAGGTAAATAAGACATTAAGTACCTCAGCCTTTTCCTCACCCTTTGTCACTATGTTTCCCCCTACATCCAAAAAAGGATGGCAATTCTCCTTAGTCCTCCCTTTTTTTGCTAATATATTTAGAGGTGTTTTTCATTGTCTTTAATTGCTGTAGCCAGATTAAGCAGATTAAGTTGGGCTTTGGTCCTTATGATTTTGTCTCTGCACAGCCTTACGACATCTTTATAGTCCTCCTGAGTGTTCTGCCCCTTCTTCCAATGCTCTCTGTTCAACCAGGCCAATGTTATTCCCTGTTAGCTTGTCTTTCAGCTCATGGGGATGGCCTGTTCCCGCACTTTTAAGATTTCTTTCTTGAAGACTGTCCAGCCTTGCTGGACTTCTTTGCCCTTCAGGACAGCCTCCCAAGGACCGTTGTTAACCAGTGTCCTAAACAGGCCAGAGCCTGCACTCCAGAAGTACAAGGTGTCCATTCTGCTAACTCCAAGAATTCCTTTTCCAAGAATTGAAAACTATTAATTTGTGATCTTTATACCCAAGATGACCTCCAACCTTCACATCACCCACAAATCCTTCTTTGTTCTCAAGCAATACTCCAGTCCCTTCATCACCTTTGTGGTCATCCATTGGGAGGACCACTGCAGTAGTTCCATGCCTCTCTTGTAGTGGGGAGTCCAGAACTGGACACAGTACTCCATGTGCAACCTCACCTAAGTGTTGTGGTTTAACCCGGCTGGCAGCTAAACACCACGCAGCCGTTCGCTCACCCTCCCCCCTCCCTCTCTGGGACAGGGGAGAGAAATGGAAAGTGAAGCCCGTGAGTTGAGATAAAGACAGTTTAATAAGACAGGAAAATAATAATAACATTATTATTATTATATAGATTAATTATCTACAAAAAGGGCCGGAGGGCAGACCCGGGAAACTACAGGCCTGTCAGTTTGACCTCAGTGCCAGGAAAGCTCATGGAGCAGATCCTCCTGAGAGCCATCATGCAGCACTTGCAGGGGAAGCAGGCGATCAGGCCCAGTCAGCATGGCTTTATGAAAGGCAGGTCATGCCTGACGAACCTGATCTCCTTCTATGACAGAGTGACGCGCTGGGTGGATGAGGGAAAGGCTGTGGATGTGGTCTACCTTGACTTCAGCAAGGCTTTTGACACCGTCTCCCACAGCATTCTCCTCAAGAAACTGGCTGCTCTTGGCTTGGACTGGCGCACGCTTCGTTGGGTTAGAAACTGGCTGGATAGCCGGGCCCAAAGAGTCGTGGTGAATGGAGCCAAGTCCAGTTGGAGGCCAGTCACTAGTGGCGTTCCCCAGGGCTCGGTGCTGGGGCCGGTCCTCTTTAGTATCTTCATCGATGATCTGGACGAGGGCATCGAGTGCACCCTCAGTAAGTTTGCAGATGACACCAAGTTAGGTGCGTGTGTCGATCTGCTTGAGGGTAGGAAAGCTCTGCAGGAGGATCTGGATAGGCTGCACCGATGGGCTGAGGTCAACTGCATGAAGTTCAACAAGGCCAAGTGCCGGGTCCTGCACCTGGGGCGCAATAACCCCAAGCAGAGCTACAGGCTGAGAGAGGAATGGTTGGAAAGCTGCCAGGCAGAGAAGGACCTGGGAGTGATGGTGGATAGTCGGCTGAATATGAGCCAGCAGTGTGCTCAGGTAGCCAAGAAGGTCAACGGCATCCTGGCTTGTATCAGGAACAGCGTGACCAGCAGGGCTAGGGAGGTGATCATCCCCCTGTACTCAGCTCTGGTGAGGCCGCACCTCGAGTACTGTGTTCAGTTTTGGGCCCCTCGCTACAAGAAGGACATCGAGGTGCTTGAGCGGGTGCAGAGAAGGGCGACGAAGCTGGTGAGGGGCCTGGAGAACAAGTCCTACGAGGAGCGGCTGAGGGAGCTGGGCTTGTTCAGCCTGGAGAAGAGGAGGCTCAGGGGCGACCTTATTGCTCTTTTTAGGTACCTCAAGGGAGGCTGTAGCGAGGTGGGGGTTGGCCTGTTCTCCCACGTGCCTGGTGACAGGACGAGGGGGAATGGGCTTAAGTTGAGCCAGGGGAGTTTTAGGTTAGATGTTAGGAAGAACTTCTTCACTGAAAGGGTTGTGAGGCACTGGAACAGGCTGCCCAGGGAAGTGGTGGAGTCACCATCCCTGGAAGTCTTCAAAAGACGTTTAGATGTAGAGCTTAGGGATATGGTTTAGTGGAGGGCTGTTAGCGTTAGGTTGGAGGTTGGACTCGATGACCTTGAGGTCTCTTCCAACCTAGAAAATTCTGTGATTCTGTGATAATAATAATAATAATAATAATAATAATAATAATAATAATAATAATAATACAATAGTGATAATAGGAAAGTAATAATAATATGTACAAACAAGTGATGCACAATGCAATTGCTCACCACCCGCTGACCGATGCCCAGCCAAACCCCGAGCAGTCCGGCCCCCTCCCCCCGGCTAGCCACCCCTATATATTGTTTAGCATGACGTCAGATGGTATGGAATACCCCTTTGGCTAGTTTGGGTCACCTGTCCTGGGTCTGTCCCCTCCTAGCTCTTACTGCACCCCCAGCTTGCCTGTTGGCAGGACAGAGCGAAAGGCTGAGATGTCCTTGGCTTGGTATAAGCACTGCTCTGCAACAATTAAAACATCGGGGTGTTATCAGCACTCTTCTCATCCTAAGCCAAAACACAGCATTCCACCAGCTACTAGGAAGAAAATTAATTCTGTTCTAACTGAAAGCAGGACACTAAGCCTTACAGAGGGGAAGTATCCCCTCCTTCAACCTGCTGGCAACACTTTACCTAATGAAGTCCAGGATACCATTAGCCTGATACCATGCAGCAAGGGAACATTTCTGGCTCATGCTCAACTTAATATCCAATAAGGACAACTAGATTCTAACTTAAAACCCTCTGGTTTTGAAGTAGTGGCTAATGCTCGAAAATAAATTTACACAGAAGAATTTTTCAGGGATAGAATTTAATATTAAAATAATCAAGTTAACAAAAATAAAAGAAGGGTCTTAGATACCTAAATCATCTCATCTCTACTTAAAGCCCTTCCAAACTGAGTCAGTAAGAACCTCAGAGCATGAAATAAATATGCTCATCCATAGTTCCAAACAGCATTATTTTTAGTACAATAGAGCAATTTCTGGAAGTCTTTCAGATACATCCATAATTTAAACCATATCTACTTACGGTGTTGTATGAAATTAGAAGATGAAAAGGAAAGAGTTAAGTAGAGAGCATTGTGTGCCACAAACGAATACAGAATAAAGGGGGGAAGTGTGGAAGGAGGTGCAGAAAGACAAGTCTGTGTCTGTCAAAACATGAGAATCAGAAATGATTAGAGTCCAAATTACAAGTCTGTCTGTCATGAAGCATGATAGATTTAAAATACAGGAGAAGGCAAATGACAGTTAAAGAAAAAGATGGAAAAAAAAAATGCCAAAAAAAGAAATCACGGAAAAGTAGCCTGGCACAGCAAATCAAGCTAGGAGAACTCATCTCGATGGACAATTGCTTATTGTAAATGAATAATTGTCCAGAAAAGAAACAGACGATATGACTTAATGATCACTCTGAACAGCACTGTTTATTGTATGAATCATTATCACCAAATCTATAGCCAACTGCATTGGGAAGAAGTCCAGAAATTATCTAAAATACTCTGTCCACATGGACAGTATTATTATTATTTTATTTTTTATTTTTAGACAAAGCTGAGTTCATTCACGTGTGAAGACAGAATCCTTCTGCTAATGTTCCCGAATATATCATAATTGGCTAACATTTTAAAAATAAAGTGACATATAAGATGGATATTTTAAAAGATTGGATATCCTAGAAGTTAATTTTCAGTGAAGCTGGAATGGACTCTCTTCATATCTGTATTATTTTCATGTGTGGGCTGTTTTATAAAGCACTTGGCTTGTCTTTCATTCAGAGTTCAGGCTATGATGTAGAATAATATTGTCTTTGCAAATAAGTTTGTGGAACAAACACTAACAGAAGAAATGAGGCTGAATATCAAAATTCCATTTCCAATTTAGACTTACCAACTCTCAGAATATTTGTTATTTTTCTTGAAACCCCAGCTGCTAAAATTAAGAGAAAGTTGAAGAATTTCAACTTTTATTTAAAAAGATGTTTTTGACACCCTAAAGGCTGAATTGCCTGAAATTGTGAAATAAGCAATTCAAATTACTCAGAAACCAGAGAGGAAAGAGAAAAAAAGTGAACATTCCTTCAAGAAACAAAACCAAAACAATGACAACTAAAAAAATATAGCTCAAATGCTTTTTAGGACAAATCAATTATTTTCCAAACCTTTCTTATCAGTTTGGCAGCACTTCACTTTTGAGGCACTTCAGTAATCTGGGGGAGATTACAAGGGAGTTATTGTTTTGAACTTTAAAGACATACGAGCTAGATCATAAATTTGAATTTGTGTCCCAGTTCAGATTCTAAATTTGGAGATTTCCAGATTCAAGATTTTGCTCAGCATTCAACACTGTTTTGTATTGTATAAATAAGACTGAGTGGGAGGGTGGGGGTACAAAGAAGCAAATTTGATTCTATTACTGTGCATGTTGACCAAGTTTCATATGAGCCATTTTATTCAGCAGCCAATGACAATCTTTTGTATATACAGATTGCTGAGAAGAGGTAGCCAAGTTTCCCTCCTGGGAACATGAGGAACCAACTTTTAGGCAATGTGTCTAAGTGTATTTTTTTGCTCCCTTTGTGACTAGACATCTAACTTCCCAAAAATTCTACCTGAACCATATAAAGTTTTGAACATCCTTCAGAGACACAAGTTCCAACATTAATATTATCTTGCTGAGCCTCACCTACCCTTGCTGTTGAGAAATCAGAAGATAATGATATTTGCTGAAGATATATTTTCCAGTAAGAAATAACTTTCAAATTTGCCCTCGGCTTAACCAAGCTAAATAAACCAGGCTGCTTTTGCAGTTAGTGAAAACTAGAACAGTTTAGGAGGTACTCTGCTTATATTGAATAGTAATGGCCTTCCACTGCCCCTGGAATTCTTGGTCCTCTAAAGCACTGGAAGAGCTAGTATTAGTAGCAGATATCTTTTAAACTTATATTGATTGTTATCATATATTCACACACAGTATGAAATGAAACAATTGTGCTGAGAATGGCTTCAGCCTGCCAATCTCTAACACCTTGCACATAAGGAAATCCTTTAACAATGGAATGAAGTCCAAACTAAACACAGCAGAATTGTTTTGAAGGATGGTTCATTTCCTACTTCTGGCTTGTTGCTGTTGATTATTTAAGCACCCATTTTACTTTATAAATGGAAACTGAGTTATAATTTACCATGCTGAAAAATTATTGGAAATCAGAGACCATTTGAGCCACAGACATGGCTATTTCCTCTCTGGACAGGACAGGAAGACTGCTCAAATGGTCCTTTCGGGAGCTCTGAATGATAAAAAGCCTGCTTCTAGCCTCTTTCAAAAAGCTCTGTACAGTGTTTTCATACTTCACACAGAAAAAAAAAAAAAAAAAAAAGAAAAAAGTCAGGATGTCCCTCTCCAAACATGGATGTTAGAGCAGGAAAAAGGAAAGGTGAATATACATTTTCTACTTGTCTAGACAGTATAAAGTCTGTTTGTGAACCTGGAATGAGACAGGTCCTCTAGCTCTTCGCTTCCTTCTTTACAAGTTATTCATCTTTATTTATTTTCATTTATATACAAAAAGAAGACTGGAGATGGAAAGTCCATGGCTGTAGGCAGCTGTGAGAAGTATCTTTGTATTAATTAATTAATATAAGACACATTTTTAAGACAATTATATTAATTAATTAATATAAGACACTAATTAATTAATTAATATAAGACACATATTAAGACAATTAATATGAGACACATTTCCTTTCAGCTCAACTAAAAATGTTAAAAATTTCCAGATAGAATTAAAAACAACATAAACACAACAACTATAAACAAACAAATAAACAAAGCACACACCTTTCCCTCTTGCACTAGCCTCTATCCTTCTCTAAGAGCTGGAAAAATTAGTAGAGTTTCATTCTTTGTCTTAAAAACAGGTGTAGGGTGAAATGTAGAGTGTAATGTGAAAAAGTTTTGAAGCCCAGAGACTCTAGAGAGAGATTTTAAAAGTTATCCAAAGCTGTTGGTTTCAATAAGTCTAAGAGCAGAGGTAGCAGAGCTGGACCAGAGAAACCTAAGGAAGACTGTGGCTACTGATGGAATGGACAAGGTAGCTACCATCAATTTCACAAGCATTGCAGGGCTGTAACTCCAACTATTCTAACATCCACAGCCATACCACTATTGTATGAACAGAGGCTAGTTTCTGTCATGTAAGGCACTTAACCAAATACCAACTTCTGCATCCTACTTGCCTACAGTTGTCTAGACTCCTTCATTATCAACGGTGAAGGACAAGGACTTCTTATAGCCAGATTAGTTCTTCTTCAATTAGGTGTCTCCAACAGGCCAGCTGAATCATGTTTTTCTTTATTTATTTATTTTCTACACTGTGGGCATAGGTTTACTAGCTTGGACATAAAAATCCACTTTCTTTTCTTAGTACCCCAAAAGAATTTTCCCCGTTTTCTCATCCTTTCCTTTCCTACTTTAACTGTGCATCTCAAGAAGATTCTGACTCCATCTCTTCTACAGCAGCCCTTAGTTTAAAGCAGGAAAATGGTCCATTCTTAGCCTTTTTTTTCCAGGCTCAACAAAAATAGTTCTCTCAGCCACTCACATCTTGAGTGGCTGAATCCACTGAATCCTCTGAATGCTGAATCCAGTCACTCCAGTATGCTTATGTTTTCCTTGTTGACAGCAGTCCAAAACTGTGTAGTATTGCTGATACTCTCTCACAAGTAGGATAGGATAAGAAGCTCAGGCCCTTTTCTACAAAGCTGCTTTGTAGATGTCTGGTTCCCAGCCTGTACTGTTGCATGGAGTTATTCTATTCCAGATGCAGGACTTTGCACTTACATTGGTTGGACTTCATAAGGTTCATGTAAGTCCATTCTCCAGGCTCTGGGGTCTTTCTGAACTGTGGTTCCACTCTCCAGAATATTCTAATTCTCCTACAACACTGAGCTTGCTGAGGGTGCACTCCATCCCACAGGTCACTAATTAAGATGTTAAGGAATGCTTAACATCTTCACTACTTAAGGCCTCAGTATTGACCCTGAGGAAACTTGTTGCCATTTGTACTTCGTGGCATTGATCACAATCCTTTGAGACTGGAGGTCTTGGTGGTTTTCTGACCATTTACAGATTCAAATATCCTGGTTGCATCTTACCCCCATAAAAAATATCTATTGCTCTCCTTTCATCTACATAGCTGTCTGTCTCATTAAAGAAGTCAATTAGAATGGTCAAGCATGATTTGCCCTTAGTAAATCCACATTAGCTTTTTCTTTTTTTATCCTTCACATATCTGGACATGGCTCACAGAAGGATATGTTAAATAATCTCCCCAAAGAAAAGACTGAATTCAGATAGTACAAGGATAACAGTAGATCATTTGCTAACAGGGTTAAGAAGCCGTCCTACCAGGGGCAACTCCAGCACCAGTCACCAGGCACCCTGGAGACAAGGACAGGCTGAGGCCAAGTCACCATAAAGTCATGGAATTGTAGAAGTATTAAGGTTTGGTAAGACCTCCAAGATCATCTGGTCCAACCAATGTCACCCATGAAACCATGTCCCTAAGCACCATGTCCAACCTTTCCTTGAACATCCCCAGGGACTGTGACTCCACCACCTCCCTGGGCAACCCCTACCAATGCCTGACTACTCTTTCTGAGAAAAAATGTCTCCTAATTTCCAACCTAAACCTCCCCAGGTACAACTTGAGGCAGTTTCTATCACCAGTTGTCACTATCACTAGTTCTATCACTAGTTATCTGCAAGAAGAGGCCAGCCCCAGCTCCCCACAATTTCCTTTTCAGGTAGTTGTAAAGAGCAATAAGGTCTCCCCTGATCATGTGGGCCTGCAGGTGGGCCTAGCTTGGTTTTGTCTATGGTCGGGCAAAGAAGAACTGCTTGAGACTGGCCTTGATGCAGTCTCAAAGCAGTGGGGGCTGATGGCGCCAGGGTCTGAAATGAAGTCTTGGGCTGTGGGCATAGTGGGTGTTAGCCAGGGGGCTGGTGAGGGCCACTGGGGGATAGTGGTGTCCTCAGGACCTTGGCACAAGTAATGGTGAGAGGTGTCTTCACAAGCTCCAGGATTTTGGAGGTAAAAAAGGACTAGGAGAGGGAAAGAAAGAAAGAACATCATCCTTTTGAGTGCTGTTCATAAATGAAAGTTGGGCACGCTTTGCAGAACAAAGTAATTTCTGTATGTGAACTGAGGTTTAGTAAAATATGGAGGGCAGATTTTCTACTGTCCATGATACTCATTGGTACCTGCTAAGCACTATGTTGTAAAAAACTTGGTCACTCACCTGGTCCTGCTGCAACTGATCTCTTCAAGGCCTGGGTGGACAGGCAGGAGAAATGCAGAGAAAGCTGCAGTTGCTGATCTGCCTTCTGCAACTGCCTCCAAACATCTGCAAGTGCCCACAAGTGCCTTCTGCCTGCCTCCAAAACAGCCATCTGGATCATCATCACACTTTTAGGAAGAAAAGCAGGGAAGACACCTATTCTATTTTTATTCCAGTTTCTACATTATTTTTTTTTCCTGTTCCTCAGTTGTGATTCACTCCCACAGAGCAGGTATAAAGAAGCCTCTGCTAGCTCTCCACCACATTATTTGGGCAACCACCTTGCACTAGGCACACTAGGCAATTTTTTGCTTAATTTTTTCTTGAGATCCATTTCCTGATATTTTCTGCCTTCCAAGATCAGTACTTCCAAGAAACATTGTATATTTTTGAATGGCCCATACAATTCACTGTTTGATACTGGAATAAAGTTTTTGATGTAGGAGATATAAAAATGCATGAATAAGTGAGGAAATGTGTATGCCTTACATGTGGTGAGAGAAATAGTTAGAAAAAAATCTTTAAATACAACGATGAATGCTTTAAAGGGAGCATTGTGCCCATCCATAAACATAGAATCAGACAAGGAAATCTGTTATTGTCAACACGTTTAATTCTTGGCTTTACTAATGTCCTGTATTTCCATACCTTCAGCACCATGCTCAGATAGATCCCAAATGACATGGGATACTTGTTATAACATGTGCAGAAGCACTTTTATCATCTCCTCCCTCCACACCTCCAGTTTAGGAATTTGTTGTCAAATATCAAGGGGATTAGTTTCAAATGTCAAAAGCAGATGTGGGGTTATGAGCAAAGGTCTTTTTTAAAAAGAAATATATAAACCTGCATTACAGACACCTTAGATAAAGGATTGTGAATCACTTCAAACAATTCCTGTTTTGCAAAGCTATTTAATATTCTAGACTGCTGGTCTGCAGGCGTCCAAATGGAATGCTAATTATCCACTTTTTTTCCAAGCTAAAAGCTTCACAGAGGCTGACAGAAGGAAAGGCACTAGACTATCAAACAACAATACCATGCTTTCAGTGGAAAGGCAACTATAAAATGTTTCCTGCAGCCTAATTCTTCTAGCATCAGCTGATCCTTTACCAGTCCCTACTTGACACCAATTAATCTCTCCTCTATTGGTTTACTATTCCTTAGGGCTTTAGCTGATATTCCTTTACTTTATGTTGCATTTAAAATAGAGGTTGGATAGAACACATTGAGTCTTGAACACAGCATAGTAATACATTTGAATTCCTCCTAATCTTATGAAATGTCTTTCACTGTAGACTTTCATTGGCTATCAAAGGTATTTCCAAGATTGCTAGTTCACTGGAAGATCTCCATCTTCTTTTTTCTTAAAACAAGTGATGTCCCAACTAAAAAGGAGAGAGAAGCTCATCTCTTACTATTCATCAAGCCAACAAGACACAGAAGTAATATAGCATAAGTTTTAACATGCCTTCCTATCTAACTGCCTCTAAGTTTAATTATTTGTAATTAACAAAACATAGTTCTGCTGTTCATAACACGATTGAGGATTTCATAAAAATGAAGACAACAAAAGGCCAGAATAATTCAGCAAGGTTTGTCAGGAGAGGTAATATCACCTGATACTTTCAAAAATATATTCAAAATTTGGACTTCTCATATCAGTAAAACACATGCTCATAAGATTTTCTAATTTTCTGCCAAAACATGTTAAATCTTTTGACAATATCACTTCATTTCACTTTGACTATCATATTGAAAGCAGTTTTGTTGTAATTGAATAAGTATCAATATCAATATCCTGCAAGAACTCTTTTGTATATTAATGTCCTTTAATAATATACAAGTTAATATACATAACATAACCTATTGCTAATGATATTTTTCTATGAAATGTAGGCTCCTTATAGATTTAAAATAGATAAGTCTTTAAATTCACATTCCAGTTATTGTTACTAAACTCCCTATTAGATACACTTTGAGACCAGCCTGTAAGTAGACTTGCAGAAGTTAATAGCTTGAAGGTGTCTCTAATCACTGGAAAAGTAAATTTTCATAGCTCAACCTTTAGGTGATACATACTCAAAATGATATGTACTCAAAGTAGAATCCAAGACAATGCTCAAACCTACTGTCAGTCTTTCCTCTGTCTGGAGAAGTAAGGATTTGAGCTGAATCCTTTTATATTGGTGTAGTAAGACTGCAACTTCAGGAGTCATGGTCATCTGATCTAACAGCTCATGTTCTCTGAAACAAGGAGTTTGGACTTCTGTCTCCCTTTGTCCTCTTCTTCTTGGTCCTGACTAGATACAGCCATCTCTCACCAGCTCTGAGCTGAACTAACTTACCAACACTTACCAACCAACCAAAAAAAAAAAAAAAAAAAAAGGCAGAAAAAAAAATATATAACTATGAGCAAATGTTGGACTGTGACACAGAATTGCTTATTTAAGAGTTCAGATTCTTGCCAATGCAATGAATGGTGTAGGTTATGATGACAGGAGCTGAGAAGGGAGAAAAACATCCAAGAGAGTAAATAACAGCCCTGCTCTTTACTACTGTAAAGTACACTCCATTAAGGCCTCACAAATGTTCAGAAAACACAGGCTGAGGTTGCACAGGGAACAGTGGTTCTTCCCTTTGTTCATTCTCTAAAGTAATTCTCCAAAGTCCAGTGTCCCTCTTTATGTTATGTTTACATTTTCTTCTAAATTTGCATCTGTTCTGAAAATGCAGTGCCTAGGAGAAAGGGTCTGGAGTGACAGTGGCAGGAACCAGGGCATATTCTCCTGTCTTCTCCATCCTCACAGTTCCACGGCTCATTTCAATCTGGAGCATTTTTCTCCTCAATTGTCTTCACTCTTCTCTTTTGAACTATTCTGATCTTCCTTGTTCCATCAACAGTGTAAGCTCCTAATTGCACCAGAAACATCTACTGCTCAGTTTTAAAATAATCTTTGCAATACACAATCTACAATGGAAAAAGTTGGTGATGGGATCATGTTTTGATAGAGTTGCTCCTAATCATGTGCCCATTTTTACTCTTAAGTGTTTTTTTCCTCACTTCCACTATTTCAGCTCTGAAAAACAAAAAATATTATTTACATTTCTTTTGTATGTGCTTGGTATGGAGAATTGGAATAACAGCTGAGAAACTGTTTTGTTTCCTGGCCAATATGGCACATGCAGAACTTGTGGAGCAGCAGCTGAAACACTGTGCTTTTGGTTTTGGGACCAATTTGATGTCTTTTAGCAATTTTTTGGGCACTGATTCAGAAGACTCTGTTTCTTCCCCTTCCCCAGACACTAATCTGGTATCTTTCCATCTAAGCTTCTTGACACCTTTCATCTGTGGAAATCGATAAAGAAAAATCTGAAAACAATTTATTCTGTGAAAATAAACTATTATTGAGATTTATTTTTTTTGACCTATGTATGACTTGAAAATCCAAGCTTTTCTTCTTCCATTGCATATTTTATTTCAAAATTTATATATATTTTATTTACATTTTTATTTTCTTTTTCTTTTGAAGTAGGAATCTAGAAAGGATATGTTCCAGCCACATTTTTCAGTGAATGATTAATTAGCAAAATTTTATCACAAAACTGGAAGAGGTGTTGCTGAGGCTATAAGGATTTTTTGTTATAAATCTTCAGATATTTTTCATATGTCTGATTTCTTTAATGTAGTTTTTATAGAACTGTTATTCAGAAAGGTGCCATAAAAAACAACCCACCTTGTAACAGAAGTTACTATGCATCTAAAGCCAGTGCCCTTCATGATAACCCTCTGTATGTTTTTTGTCTGTCAATCACATTTAGGAGATTGAATATATTGTTATTTCAATACCTAAAAGCCTTTGTCCAGAATCTAATTCTAAGTTATATTACACGAACTTCCACTTATTAGGGACAGGGCCAAGAATACTTTTTAATTTTATGTGGGTACCAAACAATGCTTTAAATCATAATATCACCTCATTTTATTTGGTATAGTCTGGCCTTTTGCAGTTTCCCTTGAGCTCATGAACTGAACCTACTTGTATTGTTTTAAAATTTTTCTCCACATGAATACTCAGAGAATACTGAACTGGTGGGTCAGGTCCCTTACTATTGCCAAGAAGATTCCTATGGGTTCCAGGGAGCAGTAGTGAAGCAGTGGGGTGAACCTTGATTTTGTAACTTGGTGCCCTTGCACACTGGATGTAGGTTTCGGGGGGCAGAAGTGAAGTTTGTAAAAGCTGTAGTGTGAAGGGGACAGAGGTAGGTGGATTAAAGTCTGTGTGATTAGATGTCTATTACTTCTCCACCTGGGGACAACCTGTCTGAGTTTTGATGTACTTTTGCTATGACCATGGACCTCCAGTGCCATAATTCCAAATAGCCATTTTACATGGAAAGACTTCTTTAAAGTAATTCCTGTCTTGAGTGTCATGAATTTTCACTTGGATTTCTGTGTAGGGTCTTTCTTGGATTAGGCAAAAATTCTTCTATGAAACTGCAAGAGTATCTTTTTACATAGACTTTTATTCGTTTACAATTTGATTTAAAAATTCTTTCCTCGGTTTATAACTACAATCATATTCCAATGTGTGTTCCATTCAGTCCTTAAAGCTCTGCAACAGAGCACTAGTTCATAATTATGAACTTCGTTTCTTCCTTAGTTACTATTTTCCTTCTTTGGACTGCTTCACTTAATCAATTTCACATGCAAAGATTGCCCCATTGGCCTGTCATCATTCAATTAATAATAGAGAATGAAAAAGACAATGTAAAAGGGATCCACAAGAAATTTAAAAATAAAAATAAAAATAAAAATAAAAATAAAAATAAAATAATAATAATAATAATAATAAATGATCTAGGAATAAAGTCATTTAATCTGAAAAAGCCTTTGCAATAGCCCAGACAACTTTCATGTGCCTTGGCTCATACTGCATGCATGCTTGTGTGTGTAGAATGAGAGGAAAGAGCAAGAACAAGTATGCAATCTTGTATTGCTTAAAAGGAGAGGCAGTCAAAAATATGTACATGGTTAATTAAGGACTCTTCTCAGAAACAGAGTTAGTCCCATGAAGTTTACAAATTGTTTAATTTTGGTTTTCAGCTCATTATGTTCTATTGTTTATTAGATGGACTGATGCCGTCTGTTTGTCCTAACCTGTCATACTAAGTCTCTTAGCTGAATCACACATAAAATTGAATACAGATTAGAATTTTGCCACTTGTGAGATTTTGCATGCGGTTATTTTCTTTCCTCACTGTTGCTTATGTACCTGAGATGACACAGGTCACTGGAAATTTGATCTTGACTCTCTAGGGGGAACTGATTAAAAAAAAAAAAAAAGACTTACAGGCTCCCATATTGTCAAATCTCAGCAACCAAAATTTAGATGCTCCCAAAATTAACCCTAATTCATCACCTGATTTTCAGGTATATTAGCTTGTGTTTCTATGGCACACTCAACAAAGTTGTTTTCTTCCACAAAGACAAAAATCAAAAGTATTTGATATCATCAACAATTTATTCTGGATGTTGCTAAAAGATCTGTATGCAGTTATTTGTTTGTGCATGCTGTCCAATGATTTATTCCTTTTAGATACATATATTTAAAGTAGAAAATATATTTTTTTCTGTGAACATTTCGCAACTATGTGTTCTCATCCAAATAGGTCTTTTTTTTTTTTTTTTTTTTTTTTTTTTTTCCCCTAGATTAATTACATAAGCAAATTTCATCTTTTTCTATTCATTTACAGTTCAGTGGTACAAAAGAATTACAGCACAAAGTCAAAAGTCAGGGTACTGTTTAGAGGTGAGAGACAGATTAAACTTGAGTATTTTTTATTATATTTTTTTATCATATTGCTATGGGAGATATAATTTCAAGATTTCAATTTTTCTTTCCAAGTGGGTTTATTATTTATATTTGGGCAACCAGTGTTGAAAAATTTAGAAAACAATTTAAATGAAATTACATTCACTTAAAAAGAGAAAACCTGATACTAGAGTTTGTCACCTCTTCAGATCAGGATTATTTGCTATGATATTCCTCTTCTTTCTTATTTAGTATTTTCTGTGTCCAAAGTACTAAAGTTTACCACTTCTTGGATGCTGCTATTCCATATTCCTCTCTATTAAGTGGAACACTAGGTAATCAGACCTCCTTTGTTGCACGTCAGAATAGGACTATTCCCACCAGTGAGTATTTAATTTTCTGTCAGTCAATGAAAGAAAACATGTGGGCCTGAATCCTTCTATTTAGTTTGAATAAAAGTGGTGGCATTCATTTTAAGCAAAATTGGAGGCAGGCACAGATGTAGACAGGTGTGAAGTGGGGGAGAGGGAAGAGAGACTTCTCATTTACAATGTTCACTGTCATTTCATTTGAACTTGAGGACAAGCAAAAATCAAGAATGGTCTAGCACAGGGTGCTGCAGGCTCCTAAGTTCTTAATCATTTCACATTTTATTCACTTCTAGTTTTTAAACTCTCCTTTTTCTCATCTTCCATATTTTAAGATTTAGGTGTATTCTAGTAGTTCATAGCTGTTGACATGCTACCCCTGTAGCTGGCTGGTTTTAACCTTAATCAGTCACCTCTACTCTTCTGGGCTTTTATTAGAACAAATACAGGGATAGTTTGTATACAAGATATGGGATTTTATATATTTTTTGTTTGTTTGTTTTGATGCAAGTAACTCTTGTCTTTGTGCATTCTGGGATAAAGACTACACACCATTTACCTCAAAATTAAGTCCTGTTTAGAAGATATAAATTGGATGGCCCATTGAAAAGAAATAGTTTCCTAGCAAGAGACATTTAAGAACTGATTCATCAAATAAATCTTTGTATCTGTTCCACTGCTTGGAATGTCATGCAGCATTTTTTAGGGGCAGCTGTAATGCATGCTGACATATCAACTACAATTTTAAAAGTCTTTACACAATAGCAGATATTATTTTATTTCAGACTTGCTGAAATCACTTACAGAGTTCACTTATAGTTCTCACCACAGGGAAAGTCAATTTCTTATCCCTGTTGAAAGTCTGAACATGTCTAAATGAAATCAAAAGTTTTACTTACAAATATCATTATTTTTAGCTACATTTCCTTACTAAGCAGTATGAGAGTACAGGCACAGACACTCAGTCATCTGTATTTTCTTTATCGCTAGAGTAGTCCTTCACATAGGTCTGGTCAGCTGAAGCTCTCACAGATGATTGCCAGGCACACTCTGGGGGTTACCACATGATAAAGATCATTCCTGATAAACATTTTGTATGAAGCTACCCTGCTCTAAAAGTAAAGAGAGTTCAATGATATGGACATAACCAGACTGTACCAGCTGGTCAGAGAATGGGTCCTAGAGGAGTTGATTATTTTTAGTAGATATAGATATGATTTTTAGCTTCATTTGTATGGCTTTATATATGTACAGTATAAGATAATTCTTGTAAAATGGCTGAAAGATCAGTCAAATAGAATTTAACATTTCTGTGAAGAAAGTATTAAAGCTTTTAAGTTAAGGACATAAGTACAGGATTCCAAAAGCATATTTTGGACTAGCTTTCCATTATTATCAGGTCCTATTCTACATTGTTGTTCTGTCATCTCTTTAATTGAATAGCAAAATATGAAAAAAAGGAAAAGAAAATTTATTCCAGAACGACACCTTTACTGGCAAACTGAATTTGCTTCAATACAAATCTTTGTTAAAGTAGAGATCTAATTTTTGAAAGACAGACTTAAATACATCTTCTTGGAGAAAAAGACAATTCCACCACCTCTAATAAATAACAGTAGCACACTGCAGAAAGAATTTAGTCTATTATTATTTAGTTTCTACATTCATAGATTATACAAAATGTTTTGTAACATGTAAAGTCATAACTTCCATGGTTCAAGAAGGCAATGTCTTTAGCAAGTACAAGCATAACCAAGGAGGGTCCTAATGTGACCCTCTTTTATAGATTTTTGATACTTCATTATGGAAAATGATATATAAGGTATATCTACATTTGGCGTTGAATTTTGGGACTTATGAAACAAGAATAACCCTCGAGAATGTGGTAACTGCATAATGAATTAATGAATAGGGAAAAAAAAAAAAAAAAAAAAAAAAAAGAAGCAAATATCTCAATATAGTGTAATTCTTCTACTCTATAGAAGAAACAGGGCATATGTAGTTGCATGCCACAGTCTTTTTCTGCTTAATTTAAACAGAGACTGCATTTTTTATTGGAGTTGAACAAATTTTAATGTTTCTGATGTTTCCTGAGTAAGCTCTTGTGGAGCAATAAACACTAAAGAAGCCCGGAGGTCATTATATCTCTGACCATGTCTAAGTTTTCCATGCTTATTCTGAGGTAGCTATCAAGATAATTTGTCAAGATAAATTATTTAATTTCCTTCTTTAAATCTATTTTCCAGGCAAGATACAGTAGCTGCTTTGATTTTTTTTATTTTTTTTATTTTTTTCCAGAGAGCTTTCACTTCAACAGACCAGCCAGACATCTCAGGTTAAGATATCTCAACATAATCATTGATACTACAGGGTTTGCAGGAAGTGAAATGAATACTGTGAAGGTCAAATATTAATCTGCCTGACAGTAGTATGTCTGGAAAGCTTCATCTTCAGCATTCCAATGATACATAGATCCTTCCCACTTTCAGGAACAGCACCTATTCCCAAATTCTAATATAATTTAAAATTTAATATTTGTATTTCAAAAATGACAAGCAAGAAATTTTGTTTGATTCTGTAACATAGTATATTCAGTATTGAGCAAGGACTAGGATGTGTTTTATTTTTGTTTTAACTGTTTCCTTGTTTGGTTTTCCAGTTTCAAAGAAAAGTCAGGTCTGACTCAAATTTCTAAAGTCAGTAAAAGATATTATCTCTATACTATGTGGTTAGGAATAGATAACACTCATTTGCTCTGTGTACATTGCAGTTTTCTATGCTGGTGTAAAAGAATGCAACAGTAATTAAGTAATTATACTGTTCCAAAAAGCAGTTAATGTTTTACAAACAACATCAAAACAAACAAACAAGCAAATAACAGGCAGAAAGAAGGATATTAATACTGTTTTGCATACAATGTGCACCGTGTCAATAAAGTAAAATATTTCTGCCATGAAAAGCTTCCCATACAAAGACTGCAGCACTTCTGGAAAATTCAAGGTAAGCTGAATACAAAGTAAAAAACTTTAAAATAAAAATAAAATAAAATAAATAAATGGTACTCATCACTTCTGTGCAAAAGATTGGGTATGATCAACTCACAGGGCTGAGAAGTAGAGAAGATTGTCTTAGAAAAAGTAAATCTAGAACAAATTGAAAATTTGGGAATAAAATATCAGCTATTTCAAAAATACCTGAAAACTGTATCAGCTACTATCTTGTTCCAATGAACATAATACAGCATATTTTATAAGACTCTCATGCCCCACACTCACAGGTGTATGAGCAGCCCCATGGATATCTCTTTCAGTTTGTTTTCTTTATTTTCTTATCCTTTTGTAAAAATATACCTCCGAAATATCAAACAGGTTAAGTTCTAAAAGCTATGAAATCAATATTAAAGAAAGTCTTAGCTTAATTTTATATATATTTATATATTTACATAAATATATTATTATATTTATATATAACACATAAATATTATATAAATAATACAATATTATACATATATATTTATATTTATTTATATATTTACAAAGATCAATTTACAACTGTTTATTATTGAATTCTTTCTACAACCTTTGAAAAACCTCAGCTTTTATTGTATAAAAATCCTTAACTGTTCTTTATAATTCCCAAAATTTCTCTCACCTGTAACTACTCAGTAAAATCTAGTGAAAAATTATTTGGTAATCATCACATAATGTGTTGTTATTGACAGAAGAGCTAACCATCTACTATACCCATCTTCTGTTAATGTAAACCTGTCAATTTCAACAGTTACAAAATTTATTTAAGAGTGAGGGTCTATCTTCATCTCTTTCATTGTCATTGGTTTGGAGGTATCAATTAATTCTCTCGTACATAACTACACATATAAACCTATATATTATTAATATGTGAGTATAAAGGCAGAGTTATGTGTAAGAGTAGTCTGTTCTGCCCATAAAACAAGGATGGAATCAACTGTAAACATAATTTTGTAATTATTCCCTGGTTGACAGTAGGCTCAATATGAGTCAGCAGTGTGCCCTGGCAGCCAAAACAGAAAACTGCATTTTGAGGTACATTAAATCGGTGCTTCAGCAGCCAGTCAAAAGAGGGGATTACAATGCTACATTTAATACTCTCATTGAGTATTTGTAGTGGGTTTATGTGGCAAGGTTTTGGTAGCAGGGGGCCATAAGGGTGGTTTCTGTGAGAAGGATCTAGAACATGCCCCATGTTTGGTAAGGGCCCCTCTGCTGACCAGAGCCGAACCAATAAACGATGTTGTTTTGCACCTCTGTGAGAGCATATTTAAGACAGGGAAAAAAACACTACACCACACACAGCAGCTGGGAGAGTGAGAGGAGTGAGGAATAGCCTTGCAGGCGCCAAGGTCAGTGAAGAAGGAGGGGGAGAGGTGCTCCAGGTGCCGGAGCAGAAGTCCCCTGTGGCCTGTGATGAGGACTATGGTGAAGCAGGATGTCCCCCTGCAGCCCATGGAGTACCACGGTGGAGCAGGGTTCCATGCTGAAGCCCGTGGAGGAGACTACAGTGGAGCAGGTGGACCTGCACCGACGGAGGCTGCTGCCTGTGGAAGACCCCTGCCGGAGCAGATTCCGGGCCGGACCTGTAGCCCGTGGAGAGGAGCCCACGCAGGAGCAGGTGACCTGGCAGGAGCTGCTACCCGTGGGGGACCCAGGTTGGAGCAGTTTTATCCTAAGGGTTGGACCACATGGTACGGACCCATATCTGGAGCAGTTCTTTAAGAGCTGCTGCCTGTGGGAAGCCCACACTGGATCAGTTCACCAAGGCCTGCATCCCGTGAGAGGGACCCCACAGCACAGGAGATCAGAGTGATCAAGAAGGAGCGGTGGAGATGAAGTGCTGTAGACTGACCATAACTCCCCTTCACCTGTTCCCCTGCGCCGCTCGGGGGGAGAAGGTGGAAGAGGGTGGATTGGGGGGGAAGGTGCTTGTGGTTTCTTTTCTTTGTTTCTCGCTTCTCTAGCTTGTTAGTAATAAGCAATAAATCTTACTGTCTTCCTATGCTGAGTCTGTTTTGCCCGTGTCGTGGTTTAACCCGGCCGGCAGCTAAACATCACACAGCCATTCGCTCACCCTACCGCCTCCCTCTCTGGGACAGGGGAGAGAAACGGAAAGTGAAGCCCATGAGTTGAGATAAAGACAGTTTAATAAGACAGGAAAATAATAATAACAATAATAATAATAATAATAACGATAATAACAATAACAATAATGATGATAATAGTACTACTACTAATAATATGTACAAACAAGTGATGCACAATGCAATTGCTCACCACCCGCTGACCAATGCCCAGCCTAACCCCGAGCAGTCCGGCCCCCCTCCCCTGGCTAGCCACCCCTATATATTGTTTAGCATGATGTCAGATGGTATGGAATACCCCTTTGGCTAGTTTGGGTCAGCTGTGCTGGGTCTGTCCCCTCCCAGCTCTTGCTGCACCCCCAGCCTGCCTGTTGGCAGGACAGAGCAAGAAGCTGAGATGTTCTTGGCTTAGTATAAGCACCGCTCTGCAACAATTAAAACATCAGGGTGTTATCAGCACTCTTCTCATCCTAAGCCAAAACATAGCATTCTACCATCTACTAGGAAGAAAATGAACTCTGTTCTAACTGAAACCAGGACAGCCCGTTACAATAATTACTGTGTGATCTCCTTGTTGTAATCTCAGCCTTTGAGCCCTTTTCATTGTATTTTCTCCCTGTTCCTCTTTGAGGAGGGGGAGTGAGAGAGCAGTTGTGGTGGAGTTCGGCTGCCCACTCGAGCAGAACCACCACAGTATTATATGCAGTTCTGGGATCCACAATATAAAAAAGATCCCTGAATGCATACGGAAGACAGCATCAAAGCTGGTAAGAGGGTTGGAAGGCAAGTCCTATGTGGAGAGGCTGAGGATACCTGGGATGTCTGTTTGGGTTGGTATAATTTAGGATACAATTCAGAAGAGCAGAAGAACAAATCAGGAAAACTCAGCCTGTTTAGATGACTGGGAGATCCTAAATATCCTGTAAGTCACCGCCACTAACTTTAAAAAAATGTAGATACCTACACCTTAGCTAGTCATTCTCTCTTTATAGTCAATGGAGGGATGTTAGGGTATAAGTCATCTGGTCTATTTTAAAGTTAGCTTACAGAGAGATTAAACATCATAAGTGTGTTAATTTCTCTCAGTGACTATAAAGGGAGTAAAGTTGATCAGCTGAAACACACATATTTACATCCTAGCTAATTAAATTAGCTGATATATCTCAAACCAGAGATCTCAAACAGCAGCTGCTAACGGCACCTGAACATGTCTGGAAACAAAACATTTGGGATGAAATTGGTGATATATGCATGTATTCTTCCTCAATACATTTAAAAGATGTAGACAGCATACAGCATTGTACGTAAGACCCCAAATTAATCCAGTTTTCAGGGTATGTTTAAGATGAGCAAACAAACCTTTTGTATGGTACAGCATGTGAAATTATCATGGAATAATATGGACATTATTGGAAGAACTGAAGATGGACAAAACTGGAATGGCTGAAAGACACAGAAATACTGGTTATAATAACTTCTGGGATGGAATGAGGTTTGTGACACGTTTTCTCAAAGTTCAACTCTGTGGATAATTTTATTTATTCTATATAAAAGAGTTTGTGCACATGACTACTAAACTAACTGGGCCTACCTATGAAAAAAACAGATGTTTGTACTAGGTGGTTCTTCATAACACAGCAAGAGGTCAATTTGTGGTGCACAGGTCATCTCAGTTATTCGAGGCACCTCCATCACTGGCATCACATTGGTTACTTTGATTACCTCATACATCTGAGTAAGGGGCATTACTTAAGGCCTATCAGTCAAGACTGTCACTTCTGTCAGTAACCACAGTAGTCCCAGAGAAGAACAAGAGATGGGTTGTAATTTTAATATCAAAAGCTAGGATCTAAAATAAATTCCTCTGTAAAGTAAGTTTTCATCAGATTGAAATAACAAAAGGCAAAAAAGACCTGAATATCCTTATTCAATCAAGTAATGTCACATGACTATAAGCAGGCAAAAAATAATCCCAGTGTGCTTCAGGCAAAGTGATAGAAATAGAGAAGAGTCGATGCCATTATATAAGGTGCTAGAAAATTCTCCCCTGTAATACAGGATCGAGTTCAAAAATTGTGAATTTAAACTAGAATGAACTTGGAAAATAACCTTTATGCATATGTATAAAAAAAATGCAGAGATAATATATATGAAAAATCACAAATATCTGTAAGCACATATGGTGAAAACCATCAGGGAGAAAGAAGAGTTATTAAGCTAAAAGATACTGTTGGCACAGTAATAAAAATGTGTAAAATGGTCACAAATATTTTTAAAATGGAAGTTAGAAGATTTCTAATCATGGGAAGAATGAGTTCTGGAACAGCCTTCAAGCAGAAACAGGAGATGAGAAATTTTAACCTGTTCTATAATGAGCCTTGCAACATTTATAAACAGGTTTTAGTTGCTTATAACAACAGGGAACAAGGCATTATGATCCACTAATTTTCCATCCTTATATCCAAACAACACAGGAGGTATTGGCAAAAGGATCACAGAGTCATAAAGTATCTGAGTTGGAAGGGACCTGCAAGGATCATCAAGTCCAACTCCTTGGTCCCAAAAGGACCCCAATCACAGAATTGACTAGGTTGGAAGAGACCTCCAAGATCACTTAGTCCAACCTCTGACCTAAGACTAACCAGTCCTCCACTAAACCTAATCACTAAGCTCTACATCTAAATGTCTTTTAAAGACGTCCAGCGATGGTGACTCAGTTACTTCCCTGGGCAGCCTACTCCAGTGCCTAACAACCCTTTCTTAGTACAACAGGTGCTCCAGTCCTCTCATCATCTTTGTAGCCCTCCTCTGGACTTGCTCCAGTACTTCCATGTCCCTCTTGTACTGGGGAGCCAAGAACAGGGCACAATACTCCAGGTGTGGCCTCACGAGGGCTGAGCAGAGGGGCAGGATCACCTCCCTCGACTTGCTGGCAACACTCTTCCGAATGCAGCCCAGGATACCATTGGCCCTTTTGTCCACAAGGCCACAATGTTGACTTATGGTCAGCCTGATGCCCACCAAGACTCCCAGGTCCTGCTCTGCAGAGCTGCTCTGCAGCAGGTCAGCCCTCAGCCTGTACTGGTGCCTGGGGTTATTCCTCCCTTGGTGCAGGACCCAGCACTTTCCTTTGTTGAACTTCATAAGGTTCTTCTCAGCCCAACCCTCCAGCCTGTCCAGATTCCTCTGAAAGGCAGCACAGAAGGGTATCGGCCACTCCTCCCAGCTTTGTGTCATCAGCAAACTTGCTGAGGTTGCACTCTGTTCCATTGTTGAGGTCACTGATAAATAAGTTGAACACTGGACCCAGTAAAATGTTCCATCTTTGTTACTGAGAAAAATAGTCCTTAACCTCTATAAGGTTGAATAGACCATGCTGTAAATATAAGGCATTTGCAGTATGTCATGTAATTGATTCTATGTGTCTTGTCAACATAATTTTGCTTATTTATGTTTAATGAGGATTAGAGTTACTTTTTATAAAATGAATAAACTCAGGAAAGTAAAGTCAGTTATTTATTACTGTAGAAACAATTTTAAGACAATCTTTTAACAAAGACGGTCACATCAATAAAATATAAGAAAAGGTTCTTATATTGCTACTGTCAAATAGTATGTTTTCTAGGTCTGGTTATAGGTGTTAATGGTATTGAAGTGTTATTAATAATTACAATAGCAACATTGATCATAATAAAAGCAGTAAAAATAGTAATTAGATACATGTATTATCATGGTCTCAATTGTATCACTGCTTACTACACTGATTTTCTCTCTCCTTATTTTCAGTTATCCTTTGTTTTTCCAAGTTCAGACAGGTAGTTTGAGGTCAAGGAAACTAAAAGGTGAACCAGATAAAATCACTGTAAGGAAGTTTATTCATGTTCATTTAATGGAGGACAAGTTCCTAAAAAATAACAAACATGCATTAGTGGTGATCTAGGAGACTAGGGTAGCAGCATAGCTGGAGATGGTGGGTGGCACTGGTGAATTGAAATTAAGATTTCAGTAAGGAGTAGTGCTTACTGCTGTGTTTGAGAAGGAAAATAGCACAAGCAGCATCTGCTTTCTCAGATAAGTCGTATCATCTTCTCTCTGAATGAATAAAGTGTATTGAAGATTTTAAAGCTGTGGAACAGGCAAAGAAATATTAGGTCACTTGGCCCAAATCCCAGGCTAGGTCAACTACTGCATCTAGAATAAAACTCTGAATTCCCAGTTCTCAAAGGACTATGCCAGCTGCTGGGAAATATAATTTCTTCATACAATGTTTAAAAGAATCTAAGCAAGAAAAAAGAAGCCTGTGCTTCTAAATTTTGGAAAGAAATGTTTCACTTTGTCTTGTAAAACCAAAGAAATGTGTTCTGCATTTTTTTATCAGTTCTAATTCTAGTTCTTATGCATCAAATGTTGTAATACTTTATTGCTGTTTGATTTTAAATGAAGCAAAATGTAACCACTATCGGAAAAGAATAAGTTCCATTATGGAACACCAAATTACTTTATACCAATGTGCTGAAGTGTACATAAGAGTTGCAAGCCATTATTAACAGTGTATACAGAAGTGGACTATTCAAACAGATATGTCCATAAAGATGGTTGCCATATATTAGCCATCCAGCTGATCATCAGTGCCCCTTTCTCAAATGTTATTACTTCCACTTTATTTAACCTGCTAGCAAAAATGGTCATTTGAGCACTTTCTGTCTTCTAAAGTAAGGGGACATGGGGTGAACTGAAATATTTTGGCTAATCCAGCTCATTGGGACCTAAACAGAATAGGCAGGATTCACATATGAACAGCAACTGCATCTGGAGCAGAGAGAAATAACATGGTTTTCATCTCCAAGGCATACAACTAAGCAATACAGTAGTCTCATGGACTTTGATTCTTCACTAAATTTGGATGACAAGTTTAGACATTATAGATAAGAGGCCTGGAGAAGATCTTAAGAGACCATCTCTTCCCCTTTTATTCCCACAGAAAAAGTCAGATATTGCAATGTCAATCCTGACAGGTTCTTGTCCAACTTGTATTTCAATAGCCTCCAGTGAAGGAAACTCATCTTGTCCAGGCAATGCATTCCATTGCTTCACTAACCTTTCACGTAGAAGGTTTTTCCTGTCCTCTGATGTAATCTTTCATGTGCTAATTAGAAATTCTTATTCTAATCACAAAGCATTATTTAGCTGGTCTACATCCTCCTTGAACTGTACTCAAAATCAGACACTAGTACTCCAGCTGACACCTTACTAATGCCAAATACAGCAAATATTTCAGCTGAATTAGAGATAACACTTCTATTTACTTTTTTTTTCATAAAAGCATAACATTCTTGATTTATATCCAGCTTGTGAGCCACAGTAACTCTCAGATCTTTTTTGTTTAGCCAGACATTTTTCAATTTGTACTTGCAGAGAAGAATTTTGTATGTGTCCTTGTGGAATTGCATCTTTTCTCTCTAGCTTTTGCAAGGCCCTCATCAGCTTGATCTAATGTTAAAGTTAGCCCTACAACGAGACAGAGATTGGACAGGTGAATTCCTCAAACCTTTTTCAATTTAAATTATTCTATGTTTTTATGAGAAAATTTTGAATTTGAATTCTTTTCTCTAGTGTAGTTAAAGGTTCCTCAGATTGTGTCATTTACCACATTAATTAGTTTACTCTATACTTTCCTTCTGGTTATTACAAAAGTCTTTGCATGGCTTCTAATTCATCACAGACCCCCGAGTCCAGTTCTTCTAGATAGATAATGAACCACTGCTAAAACACACATCAAGCATGGTAACTCCCATGTAATAGGACTTTCACTACCCCACCCATTCATCACAAGTTAGACAAAACTGTAATGAGTCCGAAACCCTCACAATGACACTGTATGTTCAGCATTGGCTTCATCTTCAGGATATATCTGTGCTTTCCCCAGACTTTTACACCTGAATGGAAGGTCTGACCGAAACACTGCCTGAGTCCAACTCTTTCACCCTCAGTCCCAGAGGTAGATAATGACTTCTCATCTTTTTGGCATTATTCCTGACACAGCTCTTGATTCCTATATGGATGAGCAGCATGAAGTGGTAGCTACCGGGTCATATGAGTCTCAGCAACATACCACCTTGGATTTAGAGTGCTGGCAAGGCATATATCTTGAGACGTCAAGTCCAGTAGCTTCATGGAACACTTCAACTCTCTCAAGACCTCAACTCTCTCAAGCTATTAATTAATTCCATCTTCTTTGGAGTTTTTCATTGCATTTCATGACCTATTGCTCTTTCACCACTGTGATTATTCTTGACTCACTCTCAGAGCAACCTCTGGTATCAGATTGCAACAAGACATTTCATATTTAAGACACTTTGCCTTAAATAGAGATCATCAGACTCTAAAGAGTATTTAATCATTTTTTGGTTGCTGACGCCACTGTGGTTTTGTCTCTCAGATCACCTTGTTCTTAGCAATCTCTGCACACATACCGAAGTCGTGGCATTTTCTCAGCCAGTTGTTCTTTGCAGCATTTCTACTTGTCTCTTAGAGATTCTGTAACCTAGATTCTACCATGCCAGGTGGCTTCTCTTTTCTGAATGTTTGTGGCAGACAGCTGCAGACCAAAGTTCTTGAAAATCCAGCTGAAGAACACCTTGGAGATTTTTAAAGATCAGCCTGAATACAGTTGATACTAATCAGAAAATGAAGAAAGCAACCAGGTGTAGTCAGCTTCCAGAACTCCTTTCTTTTTTTCTTTTCCATTCTCCCTTGCTTACTTGTTTCTTCTAATGAGATCTGACACTCAGTGATTGTATTATATCCGTACAGACTAGCATAACACACCTCAGGGTCTCTAAATCTCATTACAGAAACAATGAATGGATCCTTGAAGCTTTAAACAGTGATCTGTGTTTTCGTGACTCAACTGCTGTGGATACATCCAATCTCTCCACTTGCTAGGTTTCATGCCAAATGATGGCCTTGGTCCTTGAACTGGATCAATTCTTCACTCTATGTAACACAACAACAGCTGTACTGCTGATGAATTCTAGGAGGAAGGAAGTGATTTCTGAGAATAAAGACATCTCTTGTTTGACTGAGAGATGAGGAGCTTAGGAAATGTCACAAAACTTCACTTCTTAACAGCTTTTACTTGACACTCATAAGTCAAATTCCTCATTCATGACTTTTCCCTCAACCAAAAGTCCATTTCTCCAGTTTGAACATTGGCCTCTTAAAACTTCAGTAATTATTTCATTATTGATATTTGTTTAAATGGTACAGTAATGGAAAGCAACTCAGCTGCATGAATGCATGGATATACAATTAATTATTTAGACCAGCACAGAGACAGAAATAAAGAACATAATGGGAAGACAAAGCATGAAGAGGGAAAAGATTAAAAGTTTTGTTACTGTGACAAAGTCCAGTCCAAAGCTCTCAGAGACATAATGTGAGAAGAGATAATAACCATTCAGTCTGCCAGTGTGGCCCTGTAGCCATTGCTGAAATGGCTACACCATTGCTGCCTAGGTGTGTGTGGCACTGAACTAAAAGAAGACATATCTGAGACATCACCCACAGAATGAGAATAATCACCTACTTGTACATGTAGTTTCTTCTTTAGAGGGACCAATATCTGTTCAGGCAGCATCTGACACTCAGGAAATACTGCCAGTTTCTGTTTTTGCCATCAAAAAAAAAAAAAAAAAAAAGGCAAAACACCTTTAAAAGATCACTAAAATACTGAAATGGAAAAGCTACTTCCATCTTCACAACACTCATTAGCTATCTTAATCTGGGGAAGGACATGTGATGGTACAATTAGTGCTATCTTCTCTCTATCAGCTAAAATGGCTTTACATATGATATGAGATTGTCTTCATTAAGGTTTACTTAAGAGATCAAATGCAGAAAGAATTCAAAGATTCTGACCTTCAAAATTTGAAGAACTTTGAACATTGTGTAGTGATATAAGAACCTGCTATTCCCTCACAGTATAATTCATGACATTTTGAGAAAAGTACTCTCAGGAAGATTTGAAAAAGCCACACTAAAACTTGATGATATTCAACTATGTGTGCAAGGAGAAGAACAATGTGTTTACTTGTTGTGGGGTGAAGGGGGTGGGGATGGAAGTAAAACTGCTGGCATTAGAAGGTCTTTAATTCTTGTTTTTTTTTTTTTTTTCTCCCTCTTTTCCTAAATCCCAGGATCAGCCAAACCTGTGTGTGCTTTTATCTAAGCTGAGTGACCACATTGTAAACCTAACCTCGTCAACATGCTGTAAATGGTTTGAATTAATTAATTTCCTCTGGAAATCTGTTGTATCCTGTATCCTGCTTTAACCCCCTATGAAGAAGGCCCAATGTGGAAGTATCAGTTAGCACCATAAGCACAGCTCAGTGACAACTCACTTTGTTGTTAATGAAAAATGGTTACTGTTCCATGCGGAAGCCTATTGATGTTAATATGTCCAATGCTCTTGTGGGCTAACATCTGGTCTGTGTTAGATGTTAATTCTAATTCTCAGTCAATATTTTTGGACACTGCTACTGTTGGCAATTTATTGATATTACCTGTGTGTTCTGCAAAGCTTTGTTTTGATGTACATTTATTTTGTAATAATTCATTAATTCTACTTCCAACATCATGTTGGTAAGGCTTGTAAAGATCTACATCATTAATATCTACTTTCTTGTTTAAGCCCTGTTTTATTCTCTTAAATGTTCCCATTTGAAACACACCACCACTATTAGACCTGTGTTTGGTGCTCAGATATTCCAAGATGTGGTTACAGGAGTACATAAAGGGAAGACTTCCTCAATCTCCCCAGAAACAAAACAAAACAAAACAAAACAAAACAAAACAAAACAAAACAAAAAGAAACTAAGCACCTTGGTGGTCCAAATCACAGAAGTAAAGGGAGTAGAGCAAGAAGAAATATTCACATTTTTGAAGGTTCAGTGCTTGCCTATGAAACCTTTATTTGGAAGGCAGTTCCACTAATGCCTCATTCTTGTTTTTTCTGTCCTTTCCTGCTAGAGTACAAAATAATTATTTCTTATTTATTAGATAGTAAGGAAGGAGTTGCAATTTACCGTTTTTGTAAATAAAACTGTATTGAAATTCAATGCGAGCAATGCTAAAAGTGATAAAATATTAGTAAGAGTATTTTAACATTTCAAGCAAAGGTTTAAGTAAAAAAAGGTCAGAGTGAAGAAACTGATAGAGCAAATGGCTAATTTGATAGAAAGAACAATGATGTAAAACAAAAATCAAGTTAGGAACAGTTAGTCTGGAATAATTTTCTAACTGGACAACTGGAATTGACTGGACAAAGAAAAAGAGACAAAGTGAAAAGATTAAGACTGGGGATAGCTTATGAACTTGGACAGGAGAATGCAGAGAAAGGGAGCAGAAGTCAAGGGAGACAGAAAATTGAGGATGAACAAGGAGTTAAATGAGGAGTTTGAAAAGGGGCAAGTTAAGTGATTGGGAGTGGAGGAAGCGGTGGATTCTTGGCTTAAGTCCCAGACAGGGATGGGAATCAGGTGAGAGAAAACTTGGATGAGTTGAGGTTAAGTGGAGCATTTGTGAGCAGAAAGTGAGAATGGATGTATGCTGACACAGTGGGAATGGCTGGGATGACCAAAAGAATTCAGAAGAAGCACGACAGGGAGAAGAAAATCATACTGACTGATTAGATATGAAGATGGGACTGGTACTAGGAACCTGGTACCACTGAGAAGTGGGTGAATGTGGGGGAAAACAAATAGACTTGCTTTAGTAAAAAGTCTTATTTATTTATTTATTTATCTATTGTGCATTTCTTTGCATCTTTAACATTTTTATGTGGGATTGATGGTGGCAAGATGCACACTGTAAGTGTAATTCATTAGAATGGGTGCTGTGGTTTGCAACATATTGTTAAGCACTGAGATTTTAAACATCCTCTTTTATAAAGAATCCTTGGTTGCTATGGAGGTGGTTTCAAAAGTCCTTTGTTAGAATATGTGTTTTCTGATAATAATAATAATAATAATAATAATAATAATAATAATAATAATAATAATAAGTAAAACAGTTTTGGCTCAAAGATGATAACCCAGAGGAAAAAAAAAAAATCACTGAAGGGGTGGAGAATTAGAAAGTCGGGGAAAAGCACGTTGCCCATAGGGAAAAAAACAGTCTGTAACGAAGGAAAGAGACAGGTAGGAAACAAAGAGACAGCATTTTTCAAATAATTTCCACTTTTTCCTGGTTATCTATTTACAGAATCAGAACAAACTGCATAGGGAGGGGAAGGACGTTACTGTTCAAAAGCTCTTGCAGTTAGGAAATTAGATCTATGCAAACAAACTGAATGCTTCAGTATAGTCAATCTGTCTGTTTTAGCAGGCATCTTTCTTATACTGCTCAGAAAGGTGTCTTTTCTCAAGGAAAGAGAAAAAGGCATTTCATCCCAAAGTGTTACTCTTTTCTAATCCCCAGTAGCAAGAGATAGTTTTTAGCATCAGCTTTCAGTTTGGGAATTTGTGGCTTAAGGGAAAGGAGAGAGCAAGGTGTAGGATTTTTTTTTTTTTCCAATTATTATTATTATTTTTCTTGATTGAGTTGCAGGCTCCTGTGAGTTCCAAGTCATGGCATGACCAGTGAAATATCTTGTCTCGGCCATTTCATGCTGGATAAATTGCATTGCTTCTGAGGTGTGCTGTTATCACTGAAGGCCCTGAATAGTCAGGGTGAGCTGGAGAACCCATGGCTGAAGACCATGTCTGTAAGCTTTGTACTGGAACATGTAGAGAGTCTAGGCACATTCTTAAAGCCTGGCAAGGCTGATTTGAACCCATCATGCTCCTGTTAGTGCTACAGCCCTGTTGTGTGTGAGCATCTGAGGCTCGGGAGGAGGGGCACATACTGCTGTGAATGGGGCCCATGTGGGTGGACTGGGGCTGGAAAGCATATGTGAAAAGCAGATGTGGTGTGTGTTCCTGAGCAGAGCAGAGTGTGACAGCAGGGGCTTGGGAAAGAAGTCTCTGTAAAGACTGTGTTAAGATATTTTAATAAAGAAGTTACCTAGTGTAAATAAATCCATATGTTTTGTAATCCATAGTCCCATTCTGCTTCAGCATCTGGCAATGTGGGGATTTAGCAGTGATAGAATTAATGGTATAACTTCCTATTATATTTAACGGGGGGTGGAAAACAATTAATGACTTATGTTAAATGACAGTTTCTAGAACAGTCTTCATTAAGGAAGGCTCACAATTAAAGGAGATTATGTTTGTTAAAAGCCAGAAAGAATTACACTAACCAACAAGAGCAACTTGGAAGAGAGATCCATATGCACAAGCAGCTTGTCATTGTGTATTTATTATTACTAGGGAGGTTTAAAACTTGTCACAGAAGTGATTCTGGGGGAGGGAAAACATATTTTGAGAAAATCTAGTTTTCTGTGTGAAAAGGTTCCATTTTATCTAAGCTTTATTTACCTTTTGCCAATCTTTTCCTACCCTCTTAATTTCCTCTCCCACAGCCAAGAAGTGACATTGTCATAAAAAAGTAAGGGCTTTCTGGAAGGACATGGAACATATGAGTATATATATTTATTAGAAAACAAATGATTAAAACTGTTTCTAATTTGCTTGCTTTAGCAGTGAACTTTCTCAGGAAAAAATAAATAACTAGCTATATCTTCCGTCTTTATGGACGTACTGGGTCAAGTAGCTTGTATACAGATTTCCTGTTTTCCCTTAGTTCTTACCCCATAAAATACTCACTGAACTTTCATTTCATGAAGACAAGGCACAGTTTCTAGGTGAACATTGTCAAGCTAATGTTTCATTTTTTAAAGCATGTCATTCTTTAAAACACAAGCTGAAAGTGCCACTACAGAGAAAATGGGATATTACCCCTTTTAATCATTAGGAACCTCACCATGAATATTCAAATATGCTGTTTTTCCCCTTGGTTTAGGATTGTATTCACCACATTGTTTCTGAAACACCATTTTCCTAAGGTTGACTATATCTTTGACTGTATAGGATATACTTTAAATGTCACTAAGAATGTTTTAAAATCATGCAAGTTCATAACAACTGTGATAGCTGTAATAATACTAATAATACTTTAGGACACTCAAGGAATCCTGTGTTCCTTCCTCAAAAGGGATCATACACTGCTGAGGGGATTTAAATAATCTTATCCAGAAAGCTGTCTGCTATTTACATAGCTGTCTGAATGTCCTGGACGATAAAATTGTTCTGCAGTTTTCAGCCAGTTTGTTCCCAATTTCACACATCTGTCACTTTACTAGGAGGAGAGATCCACAAATTTAATAGGAAAATAAAGAAATGAAATGTGGACATTCATAGCTTGTTTATCATCACTACAATAGCTACACGTATGCTGGAGAACCCAGAGGGGTACAAAGTTGCACAGCTATTTCCTATGCCTGTTTTTGTCCCTTCAGGAAAAGGAGTGTTAGGACTTTCCTCTCCCAACTGGCTGGTTAGCAGAAGGGTGGGGTTAAGGAAATGATAAAAGGGAGTGAAATGTTACCTTATTTTTATAGTTTTGCTGCCAGTAGCTAGCCCTAGGGGAGACAGGCATATTGGTAGTTAGAGCTTTGGTCATGTAAGAGATCCCTGGATTTAAAAAGTGTTTTTGCCTCACTCAGCAAGGTACCCCAGAGGCTTCAGTGGATGCAAAACAAACGTGCTACATGCTGCTACAAATCTTTACATTCATGCTAGATTGAAATTCCCCAGCCAAAAAAATGCAGCCCTACGAGATTTCTACCGACAGATTTCTGTTCTGCCGTGCATGATGAGGGAAGGTGGGCTGGATTCCCCCCGTGCCCCTGCTGGAAGGCTCACTGCAGCTCTTCCATACTTGCCGTTGGCTGGCATGGACCAGAGCGCCCAAGGCACCCAGAACCAGCTGCCTGATAGACCCATGTAGTGTAGGCTCCTTGATGGCTGCTGCCCCGTTGGGAGATTAGTGTGTCAGAAGGCCATCATATGCCTCCCTGCCCTCAGAAAATCCCCTTTGTTCCCCTGATGCGTTTATACAAACCCTTTTCCCAAGCAACCCATAGGGCAGCAGAGCAACTGCTTTTACAGTGGCTCCCCTTATGAAACCTAGCTATTTAATATTTTGTTGTATGCACAGGAGCTGGAAAAGAGATTGGCTGGCTGTCATTTATACACTCCTAGTTCCATGTTTCTGGCTCTGAATTTTGCTTCAAAGACGTTGATAAGGGACATGAGGACAGGTTCACCTTCTTCCAAGAAGCAGATTGGCCCGGACTGGGCAGATTGCTCAGGTGTCCCTGGGGTGTTACATTCTCTCCAGTGGTTCAGTTGTACAGAGAAATGTATGTAGCTTGCTTCCACATTTAATGCTCAGGTTTGAGTGTGTATTTGTTTCCCTGGGTCATATGAGCAAGAACTTGAAGTTGTTCTTTATCTTTCTGTAGTATGGGTCACTATTTTCTATCCAGGATCATCTACAGGATTTAATGAGTTCCAGCACTTTCCCAGGCAGTGGCAATCTCCACTCAATCTCCACTTTCTATTCCACTTCATCATTGCAGCTTTGCTCTCTTACCACAGATCTTCACCATCTGCTGTAAGGTGCTGGAGAATAGTTTGCAGACATACCCTGAGCGAGGTCTTCCTAACTCAGCCATCTCATGCATGGTTGCCTATAGCCGTTAATGTCTGGACTTGTTGACATAGACAGTTCCTTCCAGTCCCAGTGCAATGAAATTAGAAAAAAAAGGCCAAAACTGGAAATATTAGTGTTGTGATTTACATGTTGTGGTGCAGTAGCAGAATTATGTTATATATAGAAGAAAAAAACAAAACTTAAACTTGTTTATAGCTTTTAAGATATTATATATAGAAAGAAAAAAAGAAAAACAAACAAACAAAAAACAACACCAAAAACAAAAACCACCACACTTTAAGATACACACACACATACCACCATACCACCCATCCCACAGCCACGACTCATCTCACCTCTGTCCTCAGTTACCCCAAAGTCACGATTATCTCATTCACCACTGATGAGAAATGAAGCAAAAAGTGGCCATGTGGAACTTGCATCCATATCTCTGAGCATGTTAGCTCTGCCACATTTTAATGAAGAACATTTCCCTCCTTCCAAGAAGCTACCAAATGTAATACCATCATGTCTATCCTTGCTACGCAGAACTAAGCCATCCTCCTCAAACACAATTTCTGAAGAAATACTAAAATGTCTATTTCTTTTTATCTGAACAATACTAAGAGACACATTCTACTGGTTCTTTATCTCAATGGGGTGGGAAAAAGGAGACATCAACTTTGCTCTTTCTGTGCTTCTAGTGTTACTGAACAAATGTATTTTCCTATAACATTTTTACTGTTATGCCCTAGGGAGAAGTGCTAACAGAATCCAAATATTTAGATGTTTATTATCCCTTGCACGTGTATTTTCCATTAGCATTGATGGAATTTAAACATGTACATAGGGAAAGGAAAATAAACAGTTAATGACCTAACTGAGAGAAAGGGAAACACAGGGCCCCCAGAAAACAAGCTAGCTGTAGAGGGGAGGAAAATTATTTTCCTGAATTAATTATACATAACTGCAATGGAAAAGACCTGACGGACTTGGATCATCTCTCTCTACCCTCTGCAGGACAGAGGTATTGTATGTACATGTATGTTTGTCTCAGGCTCTGTGCATTAGCTACCCTTAGAGATCTTCAGTGACAGTGAATCAAATGCCTTTAGAGCCTTATCACTGGCAGCTAATTACCATGACTGTCAAGAAATGTTTTCCTAATGTGCAACTTTGCCAGAAGGAGAACTGCTTCCTCTGCTCAGAAAATGCATGGGCAGTTACTTTTGCACTTAACTGTGACAGAGGGAAGGCAAGCAGTAACTCATGCTCCAAGAAGAGAAAGGATTTCCTAGCACATCAGACTACTTTAGAGTAGTCACAGTGAGGAACATTAGAGCATTACAAAAGCCACAACTTTGCTTTAATTTTTGTACCTATGAAAAGAAATTAAAAAATTAAGAAGTCAGTCTCATAACAAAAGAACGTGTGTTGTAAAGTATTTTGTCTCCAAAAGTCCCAAATAAATAAAGTACCATGGCTGAGTACGGAGTCACAAGTTTATCATTTCACTGTTTAGAGGAAGGCAGTGGAACAGTCATGTTCTTACCAAAATTTCAGAGAGGTATTCTGGCAATTTCTACAAGCAGAACATTAGATGAAAGAACACAGCAGTATTTTTTCCTCACAAACTGGTCCTTCTAACATTTCATGTGGTGACTCCTGATGTCTCATTTTAACCAGTGACAGAAATAGACACCTTGGATTTTCAGAGCATGGCAACTACTGGTGCCCATCAGGGTAGCCAAGCAGCAGGGTAGCCAAGGGCATCGGTATACAGCGGTGGGAAACTGAATACTTTGATGAAGACTGTAATGCATCAAATAACTGTTGAAGACACTGCTTAGCACAGAATAACATCTGAAAATATTTGTGCTCATCTATTCATTGTGAACACCTTTCAGAGGAATAAACTATTCTGCCTAGTGACAGACATTTCTACAAAAATGGAGCTGAAGGAGATGGATATATCACTACATCATTTGCTGAGAAAACACATTTCTTCTAAACACACTTCTTTCCTTGCTTGGGAAGTGGATAGTCAAGAACATATTCTGAGATATGGTAAAATCTGAGACAAGTTTTCCATATTGTAAATTTAGCTAAGCTCATAATACTCTGGAATTTACTGAGTGCCTAACCAAAGTATTTCTCTCTTTTGTTTCATTAAACAAACGCTAAAAACATTAGTGAAACTTAAATGAAATGGATAACTGACTCACTTCTGAAACAGTCAGTGACCTGTATACACAGAGGAATAAGAGACCTTAGGTGTCAGGTTAGGAATAGAGCAATACATTTGACTCTAAAATCAGGACAGATGAAGCCAGAGGAGAGCCTTGGTGCATTAATACTGTTAAGCATATCCATGATGTGATGGTGACACTTTTATTAATGGGTGAAAAGTAATGCTTTATTTTGGAAATATAATTTTCCCTGATATTTTAACAGCTATGTCTTTGGGATTATCATAATCTTTTATTCATTTTTTAAATTCATTATTGTTTGTCCACAATGGAACCTACTGAGGTTTCCATATTACATTTCTAAATTGTTCTTGGAGGAATGAAGCCCATGTACTCATTCAGAACAAATGAGAACAGATAATTAAAAATAAATACTTCAGTAATTGCAAGGTGGTTCAATTAAAGTAACAAATAGAACCAATTGTGATTGATCCATTCAAAGTCATATTTTGTTGTTACAAATTGGATTTGAATTTTGTTTAGTCAGGGACAGGCATATGATCTCAAGGTTGCAAGTGCCAGACAAAGAATCTGAATGGTGAATTACCTGCACTCAACCTTCTCTAATTTTCAAGGAAGAGTTGATGCTAACCAATTTTGCACCAATAATTTCACTAGTATTTTAATGTTTTTTCCGGGATTTGGGATTTATATTTCCAGTGGGTAATTTTATTCCCTATCAGTCAGACTATATGCATAAGTATGTGCAATGAAGCAAGGAAAATCTTACAGAGATGGAAGCACAAGAAGTCAAAGTTAAAAAAAAAAAAAAAAAAAAAAAAGTCCCTGTTTGTTCTGTACTTACAAGTACAGTTACAAAAAAGACTGATGGACAGACAGAATGCTGTCAGAATTAAAAAGCTTGGAGTGTTACAGAATTTTTGTTCACAGATCATGTACTTCTTTCCACAGCTAAAGGGTAATTCAAATAAAAGAAACTTAGAACAATACAAGTTAGGCATTGCACCATCCAATTTGTTGAAATAAGGACACAGGATTAGATTCCTTTCCCTCTTTATGTGTGACTGAGAAGGGTCACACACCTCAGAAGGACAGTGAGAAATCCTACATGCCAGTAGCCAGAAGCTACTTAGAAATCCCACTTTCTGAAACTCCAGCCCATTTCAAGCTCTAGGCCACCTCTGAGAGATCCCTCTATATATCTGAAACCAGAGACAAGGATTGTTTCTGAAGAAATACCAGGTACCATCCAAAGTAACTGATCACAGCCCTTTAACTCATGATGAGGTGTTGCTACTGAGGTTTTCTGTAACAAAAAAAAAAAAAAAGTGATTATAATATTCAGACAAGGGGAAGTGCAAGAGCCAGATTCTGTTCTTCTCAGTCTAAAAAGTTCTAAATGTATTGCTTCCACCTCAGTAGGCAGTTTCCTCCTGGAATGAAATAGTTATTCTAACACCAGTGGTTAGAAATGACATTGGGCAACTCGTGGAGTTAGGTCATTGCCTAGAAAAGGTAAGTTTAGCAGGAACTTTTCCCTTTGCAAGGAAAAAAAAAATCTAGAACATATATGTTTAAATGCATATTTAGCATGAATGACTTGATTCAACAACATTACTATGACATAATATCAGAAAAAAAAATGTAATGAAAAATCCCAGTTGTGAGGTATTAATTTCTCTGCTTCAGGAGTATTCATTGTCTTCTGTATATTAACACTAAATAAACTCACTATATATGAATGCAGGAAGATAAAGTTCAATGTGTTTTCCTGCTTCCTCATTTTTATGAGACCATTACTACAAAACCTTCCAAAAATTATTACTGAAAATCAATTGCCCATAGCTGAACTAAGATAGTGCATATATAAAAGTATTTTGGGAAATGTAATCTTTAGTGAGTTGTAACATTTACACTTGTCCGGTCAATAACTGTTGGTTTTATTCTGTATCTTTACTCACCAGTCTTTCATTTTATGTCTATTTCTTATTTCGTTGTAGGGGAACCATGAGATACAGTGATCAAACACAATCTTCAGAAGCAGTTTTTGCAGAATGACTTGTCAGACACAGTGAAAGGAATATTTCATTCCATTAAGTGCAAGGAATCTTCTTTGATACTTGAGAGCAATTCCTTGACAAGAAGAGGTTTTTACAAAATTCTCATACCTTACCCCAAATATTATTCATTTTAGTGATGCTATAGAATATAAACTAAACCATATTTTCAGCTGAATCTGAAGGAGTAATAATTTCTGTATGAATTAAGCACCTTGTTAGATGTCTTTCAAAACAGAAACACAAAGGAAGCAACAGCTAATAGCAGAATGTGGAAAAAATGTCAAACAGACTGCTGGTCCTCCCTGTCTCCACCCTCCCAGCAGGCTTCAAAGTCCACCTGAATGACTTAAAATATATCATTATCTTGTCTTTGCTAATTACAGCATCATAACTCATATTTTGTATCATGTGCTTTTCAGATTTTTCCCCCTAATGGAGTTGTTTTATACAGTCATCTTATCAGAATGAAGAAAAATTCAATTTAGTTTTACATTCCCTTTCTAACAGTAGAGATGATATTGCCAATTTATTTAAAATCAGAGAAATTAAAAATGCAGAATTTCAGAAGATGCCAGGAGATCACCTAGCCCATCTTACTTTCTAGGAAGCATAAGAACATGTACACAACATGAATGAAAATTATTGAAAAATTTTGCTGCTTATCCCAAAATCTTCCTCATAGCACAAGTCAACTTTATGGGCATGTTGCTTCTATTAATTTCTTAGTGTTGGGAATTGAATTAGCCATCTGTTCCTTTCTCTGGGGTCACTGCCATCTTTGGCAAGATTTCAGAACTCTTGCCAAGGTTTTTCCTATTTCTTCTCTTACCACTTCCTATTCAGAGTTGAGGATGTAATTCGTGTGGCCCTGGAGGAGCTCTGTCCATTTAAAACAGCTGTAATTGCTTTTCAGTATTTTGCTATGCCTGCACTCAGGAAATTTCCTGTAGTCCTATTTAGAATATGAAAACTCTTAAAGCAAGTCAACCTGCTATTGACAGTTGTTGTTCTCCATCTTGCCCTCTGATCCGTTGTTTTCACACATTTCACCCTATTTTAAGCAGGTTTTCAGCAAAGGTCTCTTCCTAGCAATCATCCTTATCTGTTTTCCTCTTTCATCTGTCTTTGTCTGCCATAAAAGTGTTTCAGGTGTTAGTGGGAATACATCTTTTTTTGTTGTTGTTGCCAGCTTCTTTTGTCCCTTTTTGCTGAGGCATCACAATAATAAAACATGAAGATGGGGGTGGCAGTAGAGTTGCTCAGCTTGCTGAGCACTGTATGATTTCTATGATTTCCTTGTGTTGTTAAGACTATTATCTAATTTTTTTCTCATACAGAAAATAGGAAAACAAATATTTTCAAAAATATAAATGTGTATTTGTATACCTAAATCCTGTTTCCTTTTTTTTTTTTTTTATTTTCCCCCACAGTATCTTTAGTTTCTGCTTTTAACATTAGATTGAGCTAGACATAACTGTTTCTAATCATTTTCGTTTTTATATAAAAGGCAATCTGTAGCCTTTTTATGTTACAAAACGAGGCAAATGCATAGCTAAAGCAAACTTCTATGATATATGAAATTAATGCTACTGTTCTATATTAGGAGACATTTTAAAGATCATTAGGTACTCAGACCTATGTTACTGTTCCCATTTCTCATTCACAGCTACAGTGTACCTGATGAATTGATGCATAAATACAGCATAATTTCCTTTTCGCTATCTCTTTTTTTTTTTTTTTTTTTTTCAAACATTCTTCACATACAATAATCCTGCCAAAATGCAGTGGAGCATGAAACTCCAAAAGTCTTGAGTCACCAGGAACTCCGACTCACCTAAGAATCCAGTTCAGTATGAAGAAGTTCATCGGTCACTGAAATGTTGTCACCACCTGCAGCACACTGTGCTGCAGCTATTTAAAATTACATGTTATTATAGGGCACGGTGGGAAGAACATTTTAACCAACTGCACTTAGAGGAATTTTAAAGAGCTAGGACATATTTACTCAATCTGAAACTTTATAAGGTTATTACAGATAAAATGCTTGGGGCTAATTAATGACAGGAGCTCAGGGTTTTCTTCTGCTTGCCTTCATCAACATCTGTCCATTAGTCCTACATAAATTCTTTTTTCATCAATAAATTCTTTTACTTACACTAAGTGAAGATTAAAAAGATCTATCCACTTTGGATGCTTTCTACATATCTACACAAGCCTTGAAACTTTTATGTTCGAATTCTTCCTTATTTTACTGATGGAGAAGAGAAATCCAGAGATGTCCAAGTCACACAGAAAGTCAGTCAAAATCTAAAAGTTTAGCTAAAGTTTCTGAGATTTTGCACAGTTCATGATCTTATCTTTTGTAGCTACAGATACAAAAGCACAAAGCTACTATCAGCAGATACTTCTTTCTGTGCAGGTAGAAAGTGAGTTTTTGATTGATAAGTTAAATCAGTGAAGCACTTCATGGAAGGTGTTATTCAAGTTCACACACCCTACCCCAGAAGTCTCAGGTTTTAATCCAGTAGGCTGTATAGCTCAAGTTTTCTGGATGTGCAGTTTGTGTGAGCCTACATTTGCTAATACTGGATCCAAGTGCTTACAAATTCAGCTCAAAAGATGCATCATCACAGAATGATGAATTATCGAGAAAATATGATATAATGGTTATATTGGTTTTATCTTGGGTATATAAAAACAGTTTATACTTGATGTGACTGAAGTAAGAGGCTTATGTAGGTTATGGGTGATGTGTGATGCTCCCACCTCCTTAAAAAATAAAAATAAAAATAAAAAATAAAAATAAAAATAAAATAAAAATAAAAATAAAATAAAAAAATAAAAATAAAAAATAAAATAAAATAAAAATAAAAATAAAATAGAAATAGAAATAGAAATAGAAATAGAAATAAAAATAAAAATAAAAATAAAAATAAAAATAAAAATAAAAATAAAAATAAAAATAAAAATAAAAATAAAAATAAATCCCTGGCAGTCTGCTTTTTGGAACTCATACCACATTTGGAGTGGTTTGGGGCACTTTCTTTTCTCAGTTTCAAGGCTTTCTGGCAGTGTACTCAAAATTGACATTTTGACTGAAGAAAAGGGAAGGAGCAGGACCAGGACAAAAATCTGTGAAGATTCCAGGCAAGTTAAGCTTCCCACTCCTACTGTTTCTCTCTTGTTGCTGCAAAAACACGATCCTTTGCTCAGTGACAGCACAGAAAGAGCAGAAGGCTGTGCAGATAGGAGGCAGAGACTGCTTATTCAAGCAGTGCACTACATGTCCTCATCTGCCATCTCAGGCAGTCTGCCACTGTAGGCTACTGTTTACTTTGCCTGTGACTAAATAAGCACTGTTGCTTGGGTTCAAATTATTATTCTTTTCCAATGGAAGGGCTTTGTGAAGATTACCAACCCTCTCACAAAGCTGCAGGTTTCGCCACTGAATGTTTCCTGTAAGTACTTCCAAATCACTAACAAACATTTAAAGATCTGCTGCTTTACATGAATATCTATCTGGATGCAGAGGATTTAGACTGACAGCTATGTGACTGAGAATTGCTGAATCTGAAATAGAGGAAGGGCTTCCTCTATTAATGAATGTTAAAATCTTAGGAAAAAAATCTTAGGAAATCTTAGAAAGTGCCTATGCAGCCTGATAGTATTAGACTTTTATTGTCTTTTCTATACTAATACCCTGGTTTGAATGGTTAGTTAATTGTTACTGCTCTAGTTCAATAAAACTGCCACTTCAGGATGAAAAAATGTATTTGCAGCTCCTCTCTGAACACAGTGATGTTCCACAGCATGCTAATACATGCACAAGAATTATACTGATGCTATAAGCCCTGTTGCCAGGATACTTTTGCAAGACATTTTTCTTTGACTGTCAGTTGAAAATGGTGTGAAATAGCTGTTATTTGAAGTATTTCAAACTACTGTTCACCCATAATGCTTTAAGTAGCACAATAGCTAGAAAGCATGAAGTGGAACATCAAAATCTATATGAACAATGCTTACTATTAATATTATACTTACAGGATGATTTCAAATCCCTCAGTGAGCTGACAGAGAAGTGTGACCCCCCGAAGTAAAATCCCTTTCAAAATTCCCATGCACTAATTCTGTTTTCCACCACCTGCTTTATAGGACTGCACTTTCATATAAAATGGAGTTTGGGTTTTGTAAAATGCAGGAAAGAGAGAAGACTCAGCTACAAGACCCATGATGTAAGGCAGGAGTAGATCTTGCAAACTAGCTTTCCCAGAAAATCCACTTTTGAATTGAATTTCAAAATTTCTCAGACATGTTCTGCACTAAGCCCTTCAGTGAGCTGCCTGGAGGGAGTGTTCAAGATCTCAGAACATGATCTTATCATCCTGAATCTCAAAAGATCTGCTTCTATCTGATATTTTAAGCTAAAACACCCAGAGAGAAATGACACCTCTATCACACACAGTGCAGACTGCTCTGTGCAAGGAAGTGCTATGGGGAACAGGAGGAGATCATCCTCATACTGAACATGGCTCTCCAGTAAATTGCAAAGCAATAGACAAATCCTGAGATAACCTGGCTGACAACAGTAGCGAAGTCTGAGATCAGACAACAACAAAACCCAAGGGGATATAATTTCCCTGGCTAATTCATCTACAACATGTAAGAGATCGATCGTTTTTGCATCAATCCTAGTCACAGTCTTTTAGCTGTATTCACACTGTCTGTAACTGCAAGGACATGAAGATCTCAGATTATGATGGGAGAAACTGTAGGTTAAAGAGAGCATTTGGCTTTATGTAGCAGCTCAGACTGCTTTCCATAGGTCTTGAACATACACAGAACTGTGCCATGTGAGCTGTTACTGTCATTACCTGTAAAATCACCTCTGAGCAGACAGTCTGGTTAACTGAAAAGGTGCATGGATTCTTTCACTTCCTCTTTGGTGGCCCCAAAAGTAGAGAGATACAAAATCATTGCACCTTTACCTTTTATCTGATAATTAAATTCCAATTCTGCTAGCATGAGCCAAGAGATGAGAATTCAGTCTGCTGACATAGTGTAAAAATGGATTAGAAAACTCTGTGTAAATAAGTTATCTTTGTGTATAATAAAAAATCTACAGAGCTTGTGCGCACAAGACAACTGTGTGAGCATTAATCCACAGAATGATGACAAAAGAAAAAAGGTAAAGCAAAAGGTAAATATGGGATTAAGTAGATTATATGTGTATATTTATAATAGGATACAGAGTATAAGGACATGAATTATTGAGATAATCCTGATACTACAGACATTGCAATGATACAGTTTTTAATGTGCATTCTCATCCAGGCTGTCATTCCCAAAGGCTCTAAGGTTTTGTGGATATTTAGTAGCTATCAGCAGTTTATTCTTAAAGTTGTAAAACACACAATGAGAGGCAGATCCTGCCTGCCTTTGTGTTCTTGTCCAACTTTGAGCATACAGACTGAACCTATTTTCCTTTGAGACCTGTTGATTTTCTGCCATCAGTGAGTGACCTTTACTCATGCCAAAAACTAAAAATTGCCCAGACAAAATCCAGTAAGATTACGTAGAGTATCCCTATATTACTGGAAAAATGATTCCATTCCTCCTTTCTGGCCAGCCATGGCCCTTTTCAGAGCAAGCAACTAGTAAAATTGCCAAAGAAGTTGAGTAAAAATTGTTTGTAAAAAACATAGACCATTCCTGTTCCCTGAATACAACAGGAGCAAACACTATTCAATTTCCTTATTCAAAAACTTGCTTTCTTGATAGTCATACTCCCTTCTACGTGCTTTTTCCAAAGAAAAAATAAATAATAATAATAAAGAACAACAACAACAAACTCTCTCACTCTTGGATTCCTTATAGTTCCAGATGCACTGTCCTCTTCTCCTTTTGCTTTCCACATTCTTTTGTGATGTGTGACTCCAATCACATCCTTCTGTCACATATAGTTGTGCACGGCTCTACCAGTGTGTATTCAGGCCAGTGAACTCAGCTATCCAATCAGCCCACCTGTCCTTTCTTAGTTTGATCTGAATCGCAACTTCCTTTACAGTCCAGTGCATATTTAATTGTTCCATGGTTTATTCCCACCTAATGTGCTAAGCACACCCATTAACTCCAGAGATGTCTGGGATTGCCTGTAGATCATGAACACACTTTCAGGATGCTGTCAAAATATTTCAGCATCAGACTGTCATTGCAAATAGGATGGCTGGTATTTTAAAGTCATATCTCTACCTTTCTTTGTATGTGCCCATTGTACAAGGATTCTTTCTTTCAAATTTGGTATCTGCAGTGTGCTTCCAACACTGTTTAAGGATGTGATCAAGGGCACAACATTCAGCTTGTGGCCAGTCACCAGTGGTGTGTCACAGAGGTAGATACTGGGGCCGGTGTTGTTTAACATACTCATTAATGGCCTGGAGCATCAAATAGAGTTTGAAAATGATACAGAACTGGGACAAGTGGCTGATACACCCTATTTATCTCAGTGGGCTGGAAAAATATGCAAAAAAGAATATCATGAGATTCAGCAAAGGGAAATGCAAAGTAGTGCACCAAGGGAGGAAAACGCACAAGCACCAAGCTGCAGGCTGACCGGACAGAAGGCAGATTTAAAGAAAAGGACCTTGGGGTGCACAACACAATGATCATGAGACTGCAATGTGTCCTTGCAACAAAGAAAGCGAAAAGGATCTTGGACTGCATGAGGAAAAACATTGACAGCAGGCTGAGGGAGGTGAAACACATCCAGAGTGCTTGGTTCAGTTCTGGGCTTCCCAGTGCAAGACAGACATGGACATACTGGAGCAAGTACGAGAAAGGGCCACAAAGATGATTAAGAGACTGAAACATCTGTTGGAGGAGAAAAGGCTGAGAGTTCTGGGACTCCTCAGCCTGGAGAAGAGAAAGCCTATGGTGATATCCTGTTGCTGTGTCTGAATATGTTATGGGGGGAATAAGAAGACACAGACAAAGTCTTCTCAGAGGTGCCCAGTGACAGGAGAAGCAGCAAGGGGCACAAACTGCATGATTCATGTTTAAACATTACAGAAAACATTTTTAGCATGGGGATGATAAGAAAAAGGTACAGATTGTTCAGAGAGGTTGTGATGCCTTGATTCTTGGAGATATTCAGAAACCAAACAGGTATGGCCCTCAGCAAACTGCTCTATTGACCCTGCTCTGAGCAGGCAGCTTGGACTAGACGATCTCCAGAGGTCCCTTCTAGCTTCAGATTTTCTCGGTCTCTTCCTACACTATCAGCTTATGCTGCATATCACAGACCAGCTGTTTTCCATTTTTTTACTTTAACATTCACCATCACAGTTGCCACTCAGTGCACTATGATGGTACTCTGCAGTACAGTGCAAAGGTGAGTCATTCTGTTCAGGGTTACCTTTATCAAATGATTCATTACAGTTGTAAAAACCCACCAGACACAAATGTCAAGTAAAAAGTTGTGGTATTTTTAATGCTTTGTTTTAATAAAATCATGGAAGAAGAAATTTTTAAGTAAGAAATTTCCAGATAAAAGAAAACAGCTTTGGTGAACCACATTGGTATCTAAGTTCCATTTCTCTTTTATCCATCTTTTCAGCTTGGGATTCCTTACACAGAAATAGCTTCCTGATAATAATAATAATAATAATAATAATAATAATAATAATAATAATAAATATTAATCATTCACTAGTCTCCAGAGTTATCATCCATGCAGCAGTAACACACTTTCCAGGCAAATTATTTACTATATCACTGTTCATCACTGAAACAACTTGAACAAGTTCAGAACATAGCTTCAAGAGCTTAATACCAAACAGAGAGCTATAACAAACTGTGGAGATATGGTCACTCCTACAAACACAAGTAAGTCAAAATTTGTGAAGATCTGTTTTGTTAAAGTGTGCTTAATCCATAAATTCATGAGCCTGATTGGCTGGATGATAATATGTCCACATTTTACTCACTCCAGTTATTAGAAAGCAACTATTTTTTTTTTTTCACCCTCAAAAATAGCAATTTGTTGACCACTGTATAGCCTTGTCAGCATGCACATACAAGCACTTTTACGTGCATGTCCATAGCTAAAATAAACTGTATAGTGGTACTTCAATGCATGTTTCTGTTCCCTTATGTAGGGCTAAGAACAGCATACATTTCTGTCTTTTTTTCTTGCTAAATGAAACTACCAATTTCTAATTGCAAAGTTGTGACTTGAAAAGCAAAATCAACTATTCTACTTTTTGACTGAAGTTCACTGAAAATCACAGTATTCTGGGAAATCCCAGAATTCCTCAGTCAGTAACAAAACATCTCTATTTTTAATATATCATAAATGGAACGACATGAAGTGATGTCTCAGAAAGATAGTCTGATTACATGAAAATATCTGACGTGATCTCTATAAAAATATTAACAAAACAAATTGTTTTTGACTTAAAATCTAACTCATACCAGTGTATTTAATTTATGAGTGAGTTAATTAGCAAGTGGTACGGAGAAGGTTACAGAGATTTTATGTCACTTTGCGGTCAATCAGAAGAGATAAAATGATTCTGCCTGTGTAAGCAGACTGTATGCAACATGGGCAGAGCTCATATGGATTCTTATCCAAGTTAGAGTCAAAATCACATTTCTTCCACATACAGGTAATTTTTCAGAGAAAGACGGTGTTGTGTTCTCTACTATACATGTATTTATATATATTTCTGTTTTATAAGGGTTTCTGCTACTAATAACACCAAATTGTTTGCTTTCTACATATTTGTTTTCCATAATTACATAAACTGTCCAGGTGTTTATAATAACTGTAGGAATTTCTATCCTAGGTGAAGACAAATTGGTCAGGGAAACTGTTCATTTTATATTTTTTAAGTCTTATCCTGTCTGACTCTCAGGTTTCTCAGTTTTTACCTTTACTTCTGCAGCCCTCCCTTCAACCAGTACATGCTTCTCTCATGACTCATCTTCATAACTTTCAGTGTACATCTAGTGTAATTATCCACTGAACAGAGAACTTCAATTTTAAATCACAAATTATAACATAGCATTTTTTAAATATATATATTTTAAGATGCTGTGTATTTTTCTTTCAAAAAGTAAAAAAATAAATATTTAAAAAAAAAAAAAAAAACAAAAAACCCTACACAACACAACTTTTTTTTTTTTTTTTTTTTTTTCAAAAACTGATCCTTTTTCTTAACTGTGATTTTTTTTTCTGTTTTGCCTTTGCAAAGGAAACAAAAGGTTTGACTAACAGGGAATAAAACTCTGACCATAAGGCTTTCATTATTTTTTTTTTTTAATTAAAACGTTTCATAAATATTTAGAAAACTTTAAATAATAATTCTTTTTAAATTAAGAATTTAGATTTATTTCAATACACTTATTGACAAAAAAAATCTTTGCATATCTCAACCAATTTAGTCAGTCACCTGTATGGTGACCTGATCAAAATTGCTCATAACTACTTACAAGATTTTAAAGAAAAAAATAAAATTACATTTGGAAAATGAAATTTACTCCTTTAGAAGGCTATTCTGGAGATATAGAACTGGACTGACAAAATCTCAAGGCAATGACAGTGAGTTGTTAATATACAAATATAAGAAGAGAAAAAAAAAGAGAGAGAGAGAGAGAAAGCTACAAATGTCCTTTTGTAATCCTTTGTTTCTCATTTTAATTTGATTCAACTCTGTTATTTCACTCATGCCACCTGGTAATTTGCAAAATTGAGCATCAGTTCTCCACCCACCATGTCAGAAGCTGGCATGTGGAAAATACTTTCTTTCCTAACTTTTAAGAGCAAGAAATAGAAGCTTCCATTTTAACTACTTTTGTTACTTACTTATTTATTTTAGAGTTAATTCGGTCATTACTTAAAGGAGACAATTTGCAGTTTTAGTAATCCCATCAGTCATCATGTCCCATTAACTTGAAAATTCATTAGGTATTCTCAGAGAAGATCCTGATTAAACGTTCTGAACATCCTCAGTTTCCCAGATATTTTGGTTGTTTTTGTACACTTTGAGTGATATTTTCAGAAGCTATGACATGGCCCCAATTTTGCTTCTCTTAAGATTTCACCTACTCAAGCTATCAGTTCAGATTTTTGTGTTCAGTCCTATAGAAAGTAAATTGACTGTTATGGCACAATGGGTGCAGAAAACTTGGCAGAAAATAAAAAGAACTTCAATTTACACCTCCAACAGACTGAATTTTCTCATGAAGACTTTCCAAGAGAAATATTTCAAGAGAATATTTTTTGTCTGTACTTTTGGGATGCATGTGGGCAAACTTACTGTTGGCCCCTTGATATGCATTTTTCTCATCCTCTGTCAGTCATTTCACCCCTGCATATGTGTTTTGTGAATAACCTTACATGTCTAGTTTCAAAAATATCTGACACTCTTTTAATTCACAAACTTCTCAAATGCTGGAAAATGAAAACAATTAGATATAAGCTCTGGTATGCTTTGTGTATACAACCAAGGAAACAACAGACAAAAAATAAGTCAGTCAGCTCCATAAATCTCAAGAAAAATAATATTTCAATAAATAGCCTTCATGGAAAATATGTGACTCATTTTCAATATCATATTAATTTTATTCAGGAAAATATTAATGCCAGATAAATGCCCCTAAAATCATCTTCAGAATATTACTTATCATATACATATTATTATATTAATTAAATATGTGTTTCTATGGAGAACACATCTGGCTATAGCATGAAATTTGAACAAATTCCAGTAGCACTGCTACCAAAATAATTCACTCTAGCGATGGGAGGAAATGACTTATAATCAAAGAGGGAACTGCAAGTAAAAATTCTTCAGATCCTCCTTCTGATACTGATATTTTGTGTCATCTTCTGGAAAGTTACTGAACTAGCTTTGTTAATGATAAAGCAGAGATTCTGATACTTGCTTCACAGGGGAGTTGTGAGGATGCTTATGAAATTCTTTGTATCTGCAGGAAGAAAGTCACTGCATAAGTACAAAGTATCAACAATTTATTATAATTTCTATGATAAATAACTGATCTATTTGCTTATTTCTATAGGACAGATAATTCTTCATTCCTCCTTTATGGAATATAATCTTATAGCTTTGTTAAACAACAGTAAAATTTAAATCTTACATATATTTTTAAGTATTTTTAAGGAAAAAGGAAAAAAAAATGAGAAAAAAGAGAGAGAGAGAGAGAAGTAGACTGCCCCCACCATCAAAGTATATCCTTTGCACATTCCTGGCACTACATCAAGGTTAAGTTAAAAGCAGCACTTGAAGGCAGTTGCATGTGGTAGATTGTACAACAAGGCTCATTAGCCAATGGTGAGTCTTATGTAAAGGCCTTTAATGTGGTACAATGGCATTTTTCAGCCTCTTTTAAAAGGGAAAAAGTTAATAATGTGAAAGTTTTATTACTTTTCTCCTTTTAAAGAAGTGCTTTTTTGTAGTGAAACATTGTGGCTAGTTAGAGCAAAAGCTCAGGGAATTTCCTTCACTCTGGGAATAACTGTAATTATACAAGGGGAAAGGACCACAGCAGTAAACTGGCAGCATACCAAGGTCTTAACCCCTGAGACAGGAGGTGGAGAAATAGGTGTTAGCAGTCTTACACAAGTCCTTAAAGCATAAACATATGGTAAATCCATTACCTAAACTACAAAGAATGGAACCTTGCTAATAAACCTATTTACTAGGTTAAATAAATACTGAAAGTGTTTAAAAAAGGCTAGCTGTGTGACTTTTAAAAATCAAACATTTTTCACTTGTCAGGATTTGTTGTTTGGAATCTGTGAAACATGATGGCCCTTCCAACCCCATGAACACACACAGTGATGTCCTACCCCCTCACCCCCAGCTCAGTGCTCACAACTACCAGATGAAACCTACAGCATTTATCTATGAATTGCTTGTGCCAGTGTCTGCAGTGACACACTTCTCCATCATCCAACTTAACTGCTGGCACTCACGATGACAAATGAAGTGTAGGTGGGATTCAAGCACCTTTTCACAATGATTTCCAGTCCTGTGCTGTATGGCATGTTTTTGTTGTTGTTGTTGTTGTTGTTGTTGTTGTTGTTTGTTTTTTGTTTTAATCCAGCATAAATAAAGACTAATTTCAGAAGCAATAATATCTAGTAGGAAAAAAATACAGATCTTCAAGTGTCCTCAGAAGTGACCTACTGCCAGTAGCAGTAGTAGCAGTTCTCTTGAGCATCTTTGAATCGCCCTTTTACAAAAACACTGTAAGACAGACAGTAGAGGACACTGAAGCTATGGAGAGCTGTTATACAAAAGTAATACTAAACTGGCAATTGCTTTGCCAAATAATTGCCCTTCTGCACAATGTGGAAATGGGATATCCAGCAAGACATTTTAAAACTTCTTGCAATGTTTTTGTGGATTTGTAGCATGGAGGTGGAACTGATCTAAAGCCAGCTGAAGTCACTGTCCTTTGAAATTGGGTTATGCTGATAGATACTTATGATGGCAGCATTGTGGTCATTCTTGCTGGGCTGTCCACACTCTTTCCTGCAGAAATCATATTAATATGCTTTTTCAGTTACCAGTCTGTGAGAAATACTCTTTTCCTGCTGTCTGTCACAAGCACAACATGTGATCCAATTTGTGCTGCATCAGGTTCAAATGAAACATTATTCAGGAAAGAAAATAAAAAAAAATAAGTCTTGTGTTTGTGGAAATTAAATGATATTTGGTGATTATCTTGACTGAAATCCATCTAAATAAGTGCATAACCAAACACAAGCCACTTGGGAGATGTATTACTTTTGCCAATACTCCCCACCAAACCGCCCTCTGTAAATACACAGTCAAACATTAACTATGAACCTTGTCTGCCTCGGGTTCATCAATAAAGATTCCTGTGCCTATGTGGAATGCCGCTGACACCTAGCATGGAGACCTTGTGGTAGCAGAGCAGAGAGTATCAGATTTAAAAGCACTGAATCACTATAATTTAAAATCATGTTATTATGGAAGATAGGTAACAAGCAGCAATTTAAAGAAAGTGCTTCAAATTACGTAATTACGATGGTTTCATTTAGGAAAAAAAAAAAAAGAAAAAAAAAAAGGTCAGTATAAAGCTGCAGATGTAAATGTTAATTATGTGATTTTAAAGAGTGGCAATATATAAATATTTGCCTTTTGGTAATTTTACATTATGAGTAGCCTATTGTTTAACAAATGCTGAGGGAAAATTATCTGGTTTTGCAATAAAAATATATCAAAGCAGAAAACAACCTATGCAGATTACAAGGGTCACTCTTTGAAATAGTGCCATTATTTGTGAAGAACTCTTATCCAGTTGCTTATGTGACTTGCTGTATTAACTGACAGCATCAATATTGAACTGCACTCAAAAAGAGACAGATAGAGAAAGCAAACAGCTGTTTTAACTAATGCCATTCCAGAACCATTTAACTATTTCCTTTACTCCCAAAATGCATACATATGAGTACACAAGGAGCAATGCAGAGCCCGGGTGGTATTGGATAAGAGATTTATTTAGGTTTTTAACTGACTTCAACACTGCAGAACAGAAAATACATTTAGAAAAATACTTTGGATGTGTTTGGAGAAGGTGACACGGAGATCTCTTTTTTGTTTGATTTTCCTTCACCACTGCCCCCCACCCCTCTTTTTTTTTTTGGCAAAATTTGCCACCTCTAGGTGCCACAAACAGACTTTTGATACAGACAGAAAGCTGGAACTGGATACAGATACCCCAGAGCTGTGAAGGCTGATGACCAAGTTACAAAGACGCAGTTGATATCAAAGCTTCTCAAAAGAACAATATTCTGCATATTTGACATATGATATAATAGTTGCAAGTATAATGATGTGGATCTGGATGATAACCGGCTGGGAGGGCAGCACAGCTTTTACTGTTTTCAGATGATCCTGAGCATTCATATAGCATCTGAGGGTGTTGACAGAGAGGAAAAGGCCCACAGCCCCTTCTCTTTATGACCTCTCCCTCCAAATGTGCATGGGGTGATAGCAGTCATTTGCTCAGCAGTCATTTGAAGCTGTCACTTCAGCTAGGCACAAAAGAGTGGGAACCCACTGGGCAAACATGGACATTTACACCTGAGCCAGTCAGAAAATAAAAAATCATAGGATTCACCTAAAGGTTAGAAAGCCATGAAATGCTTGCTCAAATGCAAGTGCTAACAAAGTGCTAACAGCCCAGGAAAGTCCTGCTGGGACAGGCAGTGGCGGAAAAAAAAGGAAAAAGAAAGAAGAAGAAAGGAAAAAGAAGAAAGGGGAAAAAATAAAAGAGAAAAAAAAGAAAAAAAAAAAAAAGGAAAGGAAAAAAAAAAGAAAGGAAAAAAAAAAAGAAAGAAAAAGAAAAAGAAAAAGAAAAAGAAAAAGAAAAAGAAAAAGAAAAAGAAAAAGAAAAAGAAAAAGAAAAAGAAAAAGAAAAAGAAAAAGAAAAAGAAAAAGAAAAAGAAAAAGAAAAAGAAAAAGAAAAAGAAAAAGAAAAAGAAAGAAAAAGAAGAAGAAGAAGAAGAAAAAGAAAAAAGAAGAAAAAAGAAGAAAAAGAAAAGGAAGAGGAAAAGGAAAAGGAAAAGGAAGAGGAAAAGGAAAAGGAAAAGGAAAAGGAAAAGGAAAAGGAAAAGGAAAAGGAAAAGGAAAAGGAAAAGGAAGAGGAAGAGGAAGAGGAAGAGGAAGAGGAAGAGGAAGAGGAAAAGGAAAAGGAAAAGGAAAAGGAAAAGGAAAAGGAAAAGGAAAAGGAAAAGGAAAAGGAAAAGGAAAAGGAAAAGGAAAAGGAAAAGGAAAAGGAAAAGGAAAAGGAAAAGGAAAAGGAAAAGGAAAAGGAAAAGGAAATAGAAACATATTCTAGTGCATTTAGCTCTATGGTTGCTTGGTGGTAGATAATTAAAACCATGCCTCACCATGGTTGTACCTCTGCCATGTACCATTAAGACCATGGTTGTACCCCTACAAACTAGATAGTCCATACAGGAGTGCTGTGAAGGCTTTGTTGCTTTGTTATTGTGTACAGTAAGTCAGGTGTACACTAAAAGAGATCTCTTGCAGGCACAAAGTGTGAACCATGGGAACCACAGTTTAGGGGAGTGAACCACAAAATCCACATTTGGCCACTTAATCACATAAGAACTTGCAAGTTCCTTAACTGTTTACATTAGGCAAGCATAGGATAAAAACGGAAATACTGAGGGAATTAATAGAACCTCAAAACTGTCCATCGACAGAGTAACCTAATCACTCACTTGCAGAGCTAAGCTGCCTCTTACATCCTCTCCTTAGGCCCATGCCATATAAAAGTCAGTCATCTCAGATGCTCAGCAGCTCTACTTCTTCTGTCCATGCATAATAAGTATTAAACAAAACAAAACAAAACAAAACAAAAAGCCATTCTTTCTAAGAAGAAAATCACCTAAGTCAAGGCTATAAGTAGGCATCTAAAACCAAGATAAAACACCAGACTTCACAGGCATCTCTCTTTTCCACATTTCTTGGATGTCTGGATGTCTCACATTGTCAATAATTCCACTGCCAGCAGAAAATCTGTTTCACAGGACACTGGTCAGTTGGGTTTGGTGAGCATTGAAACCTATTTCCTCCCATTCACTGTATTTTAAATTATGATGTCTAAATTGGATTGCTGAAAGCAAACTAGGCAATAGCAATAAACTTAGTGCCTTTATGAACAGGAGAATCTGAGTGGCTTGAGCTCTCCCTTCCCTTCCCTTCCCTTCCCTTCCCTTCCCTTCCCTTCCCTTCCCTTCCCTTCCCTTCCCTTCCCTTCCCTTCCCTTCCCTTCCCTTCCCTTCCCTTCCCTTCCCTTCCCTTCCCTTCCCTTCCCTTCCCTTCCCTTCCCTTCCCTTCCCTTCCCTTCCCTTCCCTTCCCTTCCCTTCCCTTCCCTTCCCTTCCCTTCCCTTCCCTTCCCTTCCCTTCCCTTCCCTTCCCTTCCCTTCCCTTCCCTTCCCTTCCCTTCCCTTCCCTTCCCTTCCCTTCCCTTCCCTTCCCTTCCCTTCCCTTCCCTTCCCTTCCCTTCCCTTCCCTTCCCTTCCCTTCCCTTCCCTTCCCTTCCCTTCCCTTCCCTTCCCTTCCCTTCCCTTCCCTTCCCTTCCCTTCCCTTCCCTTCCCTTCCCTTCCCTTCCCTTCCCTTCCCTTTTCTTTTCTTTTCTTTTCTTTTCTTTTCTTTTCTTTTCTTTTCTTTTCTTTTCTTTTCTTTTCTTTTCTTTTCTTTTCTTTTCTTTTCTTTTCTTTTCTTTTCTTTTCTTTTCTTTTCTTTTCTTTTCTTTTCCTTAATTGTAGATTTTATGCACAGCATTTCTGATGCACTGAGTTACTTAGATGTTTAAATGAAGAGATGAAGAGATGAAACCATCTATTCCTGGTGTCTCAACAACAGAGAGGCTGGAGGCAAACATCACATACAACAGTCTAAATGATTTTAAGGTTAACCTTACACTGCAGTAGGCATTCATTTATTTTCTTTTCAGTTTGTTTTCACAAGCAATTTCTAATTGGGTACCAGAGCCTTTTATTTTTTCTTTCTAGTTTCTATACAGAAAAATATAAATTCTCATATCTTTCAATACCATGCTTGACAAATTACCAGTGATGTCAGCCATTACTGTGTGCAATTTTCTGGGGGAAAAGAGTTTTTGTTTGTTTGTTTGTTTGTTTTGTTTTAGAATAAATACTTAAACATAGATTTTTTTTTTTTTAACAATTCACATTTTTTATGTTCAGAGGGAATTATGATATTTATAAATTCAAATATAGTTGTTTGTATGTTCTGAACGGTATATTCTCCTTTCCTCGAGGTACCTGTGCTGCTACAGGCAATTATTTGCAGTGATACACAGCAGGTGCTAGTGAAGCAGAAATGTTACTTTATTGTGAACTCAAGCAAAATAACACAAAAAGAAGATCAAATTTTATGGTAGGTATTTCTAGTAGCTTAAATTAAGTTTGCTTTTGTTTTCTACAGTTTTATAATTACAAAATCTGATTACAAAGAAAATTTATACTTAATTTTCTTCTTCGCTTAACTCTATTAACAACAGTGAAATTAATGCAGCCAGTGTATTTATCTGAACATTTTTGTTATTCTGATACAGATGCTTTCAGTGGAAAAGAATACATATAAATCATAAAGTCAACTGATTGTAGAGCAACCCTATTAACACACATTTTATGTATGAAAAAAAAAAAAAAAAAGAAAGAAAGAACAACAATAACAAAGTCCGGGTACCTGCATTCCTTGCAAATATAAAGCTCTTGATATTTTCCTAGATCTTTCAGATGTGTGAAGAACGTACGACTAGATCTTTAATATCATAATCATACTTGTGAATGCCATTTTAAAACAAGGAAACATGCTTCATCAGTCACAGGACAGTTAGATGCACAGTCAGTCTAATGACATAGATTTTTTCCAGTGGAGATGCTGTTTTTAAATGGGCAAACTTTTCTGCTCAATTACATTGTTATATAAAATGGCAAAGCAGACTTAGCCATTACTTTTTCAAAACAAACAGGTCCATATTCAACACCTCAATCTGTTTGTGTGCTTGATTAAATATGTCATAAATAGCTTCCCCTCATCTTTCTTACAGATCTTTTTGATTCAGAGACAGTGTCTGGTTCACAGTACCCGCTACTAGAATGAAATAGAGATGTGAAATTCAACTACAGATTCTGTAACATAGAAACATCAGAGGATTTTAGGTGAGGATTTTGGCTTTTAGGTTCATCATTCCTTTTTCTTGGTGTACTGCACTGCTTAGCAATTCAGGCAGAATTGCGTCTTAAGATTGATTTTGATTTTCTCTTATTTTATAATCTTTCTGGGTATCTCGCTGAAAACCAAATTATTCTTCTAGGAAGAAATGAGCCAGTACTGCAGCAAAAATAAGCCTCAAGATTTTAATTGGTATGAAAGAGATAATAACAGTATATAGAACTCAAAATAATTTTTCTGACAACTTAAACAAAATCCATTGCATTTTTGTTACCTTTCTGCAAATGGCCATCAATTAAAACAGCAGTAATCAATCTTCCAGAGATATTGCTGACTCTCAAACAAGAAGTTTTGTGTTGCAACTTTACCTGTTTCAGCTCTCCAGTGATGGAAGAATCCATGCAGCACAAACTGCTCCCAAAGGCCTAGACTACCAGATGTGGAAACCAATATTTTTGTGCCTCTATCCTGAATTCATAACTGGATGTCTGAAGAATCAATTTCTAGAGGTGCTGAACAGCCCTTGTCCCTACTGATATTAGCCTATTCAAGAAAGTTTTGTTGGATTCAATCAAAAAAAAGGTTCTTACTTCCTTTCCCCAGGTGCAATTAAGGAGGGTGTCCACCCTCCACTGAAGCCTTGAACAAGGAAGGAATTCTCCCTGCCAAATAACCCTGATTCCCCTTGACTTTTACCATGAATGCTTCTCTTCCTGTTTGAGTCTGCTAGAAATTAGTTCAACAACAGAATGTAATAAGATTAAGACTGTATAATAAATAATATGCTGTGGTTTTATGACACAAAGCATTATTACAAATACCATTTCCACCAAGACATGAAATTTGATATTGGAAATGAATGTACAGCAAGTTCATTGTGCAAATTAAGACCTGTGTGCATTCCTTATAAAATGTCAGAAATTAAAATGAAAAAGTAACATGTATAGCAGCTTGATTATGATTTTTTTTTCCTATCAAGTAGAATTAAAACAAGTAGAATATAATTGGCAAAGAAATATAATCAGCTTCAGAAGACTGTGCAATCCGATTGCTAATCAATGACTTGTGGTTGTTTTCTTGACATTCCATACAAACATATAAACTGTTTCCAATGTAGTCTAAGGGTAAAAAAAGGAAAGGAATGTATATTACAGCAATAAGTGAAAACTACAAATTACTTCACAAAAGGACAAACCTCAGACCTGCTCTGTTATTACTGAAGATAAATTTTCACTCTAGAAAGAGACGATGTGATTATGATTTGCTGTTTTGTGGAATAAAAAATATATTCAGCTACATGAGGAAAAGCACTATTTAAATGTAATGAATCAAGTGAACTCTGAAGGGAATGCAGTCTTCAGGAAAGTATTGATGTTAATCCAGTGAAAGGTGGTTTGTTGCTTTTTTTGCCTTTTTTGTTGTTGTTGTTGTTGAAAATGTGTTGTATTGCAAAATTTGTGTATCTAAGTCCTTTTCCTATAAATGCTCCAAAGAACTTTTTCTGCCCTTGAAGTAAGCAACACTAAATTCACCAGTAAGAGAAATCTACCACCTACTGTTACAAAACAGTTTGATGGAGGTAATCTGGGATGTCTGATGAACAGAAGGTGGGTGGACACTGCCAATGTGCAGTGTCCCATTGCTACTGTTAGAGGCATTGTATGAGGCTCTGTGAGCCATTAGTCTGAACAGTAAGGGATTTCTAATATTCCAATGGAATCTTTCAGATGATTGGTACATAGCACATGGCTTAACATAGTTAGGGACCATGCCAAAGAGTAATGTGTAAAGTATATTTCATCTATGTTACAAAGAAAATTTTGTTATTTCATGTTTTATATGGAGCAAACTATGCCTACAAAAAGATGCAGATTATGCATGAACAAAGATGCTGTATTTGAGATGAGGAAGATTACTCTGCTGGACTACCACCTATTTAAAAGAGACATTTTCACTGCTTCAGTCAGCTGACAATCCCCTATCAGAATCAGCAGTCCATGATTTCTGAAAATCCCAAGAATCTGGGAAAGAGAAGTGGCCAGTCTAGAGAGAGAGAGGAAAAAAAAAAAAAAAAAAAAAAAAAAGTTGACTTTCTGGAATGTTCATCAAAAGTTTTATTTTTTTATTTACCATTTAGATTTAGTTGTGCTTTCTTGCAGCAGTGTTCATCATTGCTATCCTGTCAGTTACATCAAACACAAACAAAAGATAGAAGTCTTTTATTTGTCACATAAAACCTTGGACTGCCCTAATCCACAAGACCTCTTTAGCCCTACATACAACAATAACAAAGGAAAGTAGAACCTTTCTCACCAGCCCCAGTTCTAAACCCTGAAAACTCTGTAACAGTAATTAACTGTAATTAACTCACAGTGCTCATATGTTATCTGAAACTTAAGCTACATCTTCTGGAAAGGACTCTTTTCCTCTCAGCCAATACAAATTAACATAATTGAAAAACTTTTTCCTAAGGAATAATTCAGTGCCATGAGATGATGATTTCAGTGATCTAGATGGGATTAATTCCTTGATGGAGCTTGAGCAGACTGTTTGAACAGAAATCAAAGAAATTTTAAATGCTTCTAAACCCTCTGAAATGAGACCTCACCATATCTGTTTCCAAATCAAGTAACTCCACAGTTCTTGAGGTCCCAGCATCTTTTTTCAAATTAGTGTAGCATCTGGCTCTGAAGACTCCTACACTTGTCTGCCAAAAAACAGCAGCAGCTATATTCTTGTTTCCACCTTCCCTTTTTTTGGCATGGTCATTGAGAAGAGAGATGCATTCAAGTTCCACCTCTGATAAATAGCCTTCTGCTGACCTGGGTCATGGGTGAGCAGCAGGGATCTCTCATACAAGCTCAGTACCACATATCAACATCTTCATGCATTTTGTCCTAGTGGCATTGCAGAAATAAATGAAGTCCCACTGCAATGCATGCAATGAAATCCTAAGAAAGCACTAAAGCATGGATTTCAGGGGCAGTGGTGTTCATATTCTTTGCTAACAGTGTTTGAGAAAACACAGAACACTGGGACAGAAGCAATTTATACCTATGGGCTATATAAATTCCTTTGTCATCTGTCTATAGCTTATCTTAATTTTCCCATTGCAGATATCTCAACACCTGAAATTAATTAATCGATAGCAGCAACTGATATTTTCCTTAGTTTTTCATTCTGTTTGATCTGGTCACAGGTTAAAAACAGGCAAAAGAAAGTCATTTTTAAAAAGAGTATGTTGTGCAAAGGGAAATACATTCTTTTTTTTTTTTTTTTTTTTTTTTTTTTTCTCAAGTAACATGCATTCCCACTACTAGATTTAGATCAGAGAGGACAGAAAATATATCTACATCCTTCACCTTCGTATATATGGGAGCCATATACACCCAGTCATAACCATACCTATAAACAAAGTACATTTTGTAGTTGTACAACTATTCTTTTTATATTTATAGATTCCAATAAATATATTGGAATTATATATTCTATATGCATAATACTTATTATATATTTCCAAATGCTTTCCTGATAAGGTAAGTATGCCATTGCCCAGGAAAACCAGTAGGATGTTTGGGCATTTCTAAATGAGTGTAAATATTAATCAGTAACAGAGGTTAATTTCTGAGCATTTACACTCGGCTAAACCAACATAATGAAATATTCCTATTCTGGTATCTAGACCAACCATGAATAATATGTTTTAACTAGTCCTCACCAGCTTTAGCCAGTGCTAAAAATTTAACCAGATTTTTTTTCCACAGTAAATAGCTATCAGACAATTTTCTGTGATGTCATATTTTAGTTGTATTTATAAATTATTTAGATAATTACAATTGTAAATGGAATACTTGACTGATTCTGTAATTAAGGAGTCTGAATTTGAAATAATTTATTAGGTCTTAATTTATGTGCTGTGAAATCTGTTAGATCATTTGCTAGTCAGTATGTTGTCTAGAATAAAGGCTTTTCTACAAAGGGATTTTAGGGTGAGGGTCACTAGCATAATCAGAAACATACTCAGTCTGGCCTCCAGCTAAAGATTATATGCTTTTAAGTGTATTTCTGTTTTGCAAAATGGCCTTTTGAAGACTTAGCTATTTCAACAAAATTCCTTTTTCATATATAAAAAGAGAAAGAACAATTATTTTACACTGTTGTTTGACTTCCCAGCACCACCACCCTTTCCTCTAGATATAGATGACCCAGCTGATGAAGTGCACTCTTGACTGACTTGTCTGAACCTCTGGAATGAAATCTTCAATGTTAGGAGCAAAAGTTGGCATAAGGACTAAGCAGGGATTTGATTAAAGATTTGAATTTACCCACACAATAAATTGAGCCAAACAAATTCTTGTCTTATGCACAAAGGCACACTTATGTTTTCCACAATGTAGAGAAGGAAATGACAGTGGTTGGCTTTCAATTGTAATTTATCGTATTCATCCACTTATACACTTATTCATACACTTATTAAAACACAGAGGATTTGTCAGTATGTCCGTTATAAAATCAGGACTGGGGCTCTTTTGTTGCTAAGCTCAGCTGTTACAAATGATATTTGAGTGAAGTCTCAGAGCTTGTCAGTTTGTACAGGCTGCTCTGAAATTGAAACCTTATACTTTGAATGTACTTAGAAATTTGCACATGGGTAGCTTCAGGGAAAGGGTGGGACTGATGAATATATTGCTTTCAGCAAGATTATTTGAACATATATATCTATATGTCAATATGTATGTATATGCCTTTTGTAGACACATGTAGACACCAATATGTAGATGTCAATATTTCAGTTAATCACATGCCCTACATACAAGGAAGAAAAGAGGTGTGATTCATTTTAACCCAAAGACATAAGATATCTAAAGTGATAAATGATGTCATAGGCACTCATCAGAGTACTTTTAAGAAGGGAATTAAAACTGACCAAGTTGTACTCATAACTAAAGTGAAATGAGATAAATTTCAGCCAGTATGGTAGACTAGAATGACCTGAATCTTAATGCTCTGAGAGTATTTCTTTTATCCTAATAATTACGCGTTTAGGATTTTTTTCCGTTGTTAATGACATTTATTTTAATAGTCAAGGAATTTAATCTCCATCAATCTTTTCTACTTGTATTCCGTCTCTAGACAAAGATGGAATTTACCGCATTTGGATGATCTTGAAGTGTGCATATTGACGTTAACTGTCTTCAGTGGGAATAATAAACATAAAATACCAAAGAAGGATATGTGTATGAGCCTTTCACTCTGCTACTGCTTTTTTTTTTTTTTTTTTTTTTTTTTAATACTTTTACGAAATAAGCTCTCCGCATACTTATATTCCTGACCAACGCAACCTTGCTTTACTCTATAATGTGCACTCACATAAACTCCTAATGGAGACCACCTAAGGAACAAATACATATAATATCAGTGCATTCACAAGTAAAAGTGATAATTAGATTGTTTTCTGTCAGGAGTCTTTTCCTTTAGCATGAAGAAAGCCAAAAATAGTTGGAATATTAGGAAAGACAAACCAGAAAAACTGAATTATTGGCAGTAGTTTACAGAAGTGTCCTTTTAGATTTTGTGATTCACAGATTAATTTTATTCCATGATTTTACAGGCCATTCCTTAAATAATCATAACTTTTGCCATTATGCCTCTTTTAATATTACCTTCTTCAAGAAATCTAAACAAATCTATCTGCACAATACCACAAGTTGACGCAACAGAAATTCCCTCGGTGCCAACAAAATGCTTATAGGAAGACAAAAATAATGATTATTTATTTTACTTGCTTGCTGTTTTCTGCCCTGCTCCTATATTACCTGGATTCCCAGGAGTTTTCTAACACTCAGCCAATAATCCTTACTGAGGAGGAGGAGGAGGAGGGAGTGTTACATGTCTGTGAGAACCTTTGCAGTTTGTTGCCAGTGAGTGAATTGGAACAATTTAGCTTTGAGGAAGTGATTTATACGCACACATCCATCACATATAACCTGCTCTGCTCTGTTAACTTTCTGTTTGATCTCTGGAGGGTTGAGTAGATTAGGGAGGGTCTTCACACAGAGGTTTCATTAACAGCCAATTGGTTAACCTGGCATGACTCCTGTTTGTGCATTTGGATACTTTAAAGTAGGAAGAAAAAGAAGAAAAAAAGAGTTAATTGGCATCATTATTTCCCAGCTCAGGAAACACCATTCATGCTGTAAGAGAGAATTTGTTTCCTATTTCCTTAATATTTTTTTTTTCTCAGTCCATTGTAGAAAACAGAATTCAGGGTTATAATTTAAGCCATTCAAAAATGCTGATCACAACACGTGAATTCTGGCAGTGTGAAGTACATCAGTAACCAAAGAGCACATTAAGCATCCAACAATAAGGCATGAAAATTTGGCTATTACAAACTGGTTAACTGAGATATGGAATTCATGCCAAATGGCTGCATTTTTTAAATATACCAGAAGATTAATGACTCTCTGCTTACTGTCACCTGATTGGAAGGTGAGAAAGGAATCTGATCAAGTCAAATGGTTTGATAGTATTACAAAACAAAGCTGAAGAACAAAGATGGAGTCATAGAATTATATGGCTATTACTGTTATCAGTGGGAAATTTTGAGATACTAGCAGTGTATGTTTTTGGAACAAAATAACCGGAGTTCCAGTGGTGAATCCCTGTGCATATGCAGAGTCTATGTGGTTTACAGAACAAGGATATGTTATTATTGAAAGAGTTAAATTTAGTACTTCATGAAATCCTTGGAAAGCAAAAGGCTGGTTTGAAACCAGTGATGTGCTAACCATAGTTTTACAGTTCATAAACTTACAGAAGCATGTGAAAATTACTAGTTTCTCATTGGACTTAAAAACTTGAAAAGAAATAAATAAGTATCAGTTGCTTTGAGGAAGTATGCAGGAAAAAAAAAAAAAAAAAAAAAAAAAAGACAGAGGAACAGTGTGGGCTTATTAGCTCTAACTGCAACAAGGTGGAAAAAATGGTAATGGTTATTAACATTGTATTTTTTTTTTTCAATGATAAAATATAAGGATCTGATGCCAACTTCTATACAAGCTGTCACAAACTTTTAATTTTAAAATATTTATTGGTTATTAAGGAATACCAATAGTCCACTGTATATCAGACTCTATCCATTCCATACTTTCTCACCCTCCACCTCCCAGATATACCGAAAAACAGATGTGCCCTGACGTTTAACCAATAACAGACTATTTAGTACAAAGATTTGTAAATTTACTCTCTTTCATATTAAGGTTACAATTCAAGCATCACTGGCATTTGCAAATGTGGTGATAACACACAAGAGAGAGACTATTTGAGAGAAAGACTAGATTTAGGGCTTCATGGATAAAAAGCAGCAACCCTTACTGTATAAAGAATTTTATTGGTGGTCAGATGCCTTTCCTGCTGAATTGTTTCCTGTGTTTCCTTTACCTTTCATTACCTTTATTTTTTAAGCCTTTGCCAGAAACATACAACAGCCCTATCAGCTCAGTTCTGTTTTTTTCATGAGCTTCTCCAAATGAGCAGACTGTTTTCCACAACGGCACAGTGAGTACCGTCACTGGCTTGTATGATCAAACTAGCAAACCCTTGTAGTTCAAAATAAAGCAGAAATATTGGTATCTATCAGAATGTTTTTGTTATTAACAATCACATCCCTGAATGTGTGTTTATTATGTGTGTTATACAGATATCCTATACATCTCTATATCCTCTTTACGATATCTTGAATTATACTCTATTTTCTATGGTGATGAATTATACTACCTAATATCAACAGCAACAGCTAGAATGCCCCTCCAGCATTGTCACTGCCAACACTTTGCTACTGTTCCTCTCATTTTTATTTGTCTTACATCATCTGTTATCTACAGATAAATTACCTGTAATTATCTACATTACTGTGATCAAATCAAAACTCTCCATACATGGGGCTGAGTCTGTTGTACACCACCTAGGACAACAGGATTTATACATTAGTAGGACACAGAATGGCAGAATATAAGTTTATTTTCAGCTGAAGTCATTTTATTCCTGTGTTAGAAGACAAGGAAAGAAAAATGTTGCAATCTGTTATTTCTACATTTAATTTATACATCTTTTAAAAATTAGTGTGAGATTGAAAGTTGCATAGACATGGAAAGTTTAAAATCTTAAATGTGATTTTTATAGTTTTGTAAAGGAAGTGGATTATCTGTTATAAAGTCTTTCCCTGGTAACATTAATTTCTCTGTGGTTTATAATGCACTTTTACTTTATGAAAAGCACTGCATAAGCAGTGCTTGGTTTTTTGTTTGTTTGTTTCTTGTATTGGAATTGAGCTTTCCACATTGACTTAAGTGAACAAATTAAGTATTGTGGTCTTTGGAGGTTTTATTGACAGAATAAGAAATGTCTCCTTTGTCATCTCCTGGCCATAGCAAGATTTGGATCTAGCCCGCTGTGGAAGGGGGATTATGGAATAACAGGGATTAATTTCATTATGAAGTTACAGATGCTAGATACCAAATATAATGTATTTTTGGTGAAATCTGAACCTCTGGTGACTTTATTTCAATGCAACATTTTACAGTGTTTTGTACTGGAAACTGAGCAATAGGATGCACTGGCTTCTTAGGTTCATCTTTAACTGAATGCAACTCCACAGTCTCAACAAAAGGAGACTGGGGAAAAGACTGAAAAAAAAAAAAAAAAAAGAGCTGTTAATCCAGCTGGGTAGATGTAGCCAACAGAGAAAGTCACTGCCAGAGAGTGATAAAAGGTGCAAGTAATATCTTGTCTGAAGCTAGGTGCACCTAACCTGTGCTTTCACTTTGGAAAATAAATTTTAAAAAATAAATCAGTGTTTGTTCTGTATGAAAGATGGCATAAGGTTTTATTTTCATTGTTTTTTAAGCTGACATCCACCTTCACCCAGAGCTAGCTCACACTGTGTTGAAACGTGGATTGATGCCGTGATGGAAACAATCAAGTGGAGCAGCTCATGCTGCAGCCAATTTCAAAGGCATTCCTTTTCCAGGCCATCAGCCTCTGCAGCAGCGCAGGAAGCGTTTCCTGATTTTACCACTATTGAGCAGCAACTTGATGGTGTTTATGCATTGCTGGACCCCACCGGTGAGGAGACCTGCCGCCCTGGAACACCAGAAGTGATGTTAAGAGGAACTGGTACAACTGACAATGGAGCTGTTCACAGCACCCAGGCTGCAAGTCCATCAAGCATCCTCTCTATCATGTTTATTGCTCATTACTCAGTTTTAAAGAGGTCTTTCTTTTATCCCCGAGAATTTAACTGCAAGACTGGCTTTTCTGATATTTTTCTTGCTCAGCAAAAACAACATCAGGTTCAACTGACATCAGCGGGTCCAAGAGTTCACTCACCGGTTATGTCTGTGTTAAAACTAGGTTACAAGGCTTATAAACTGCTATACCACAGACTGACAAACATGTTTGTCCTCGTTACACAGACAAAAAAACAACAACTATTGTGTCACTTTGTGTTGCATTTTTAGCTCTATTAGGAATCCCCTGTACTTTACTGGTTATCTGAAGCTGAACCCATACAGAGACTTAATTCTTGTTTGTGGCTTCCAGGCAAGATTATAGTACCATAAATATGCTTACCTCAAAACTTCATCCTCTTCTACTCTTGTCCTCTGACACTGCAGCTTAGTGCTAAGCCAGGGATGTTACAACCTTTTCCGAGGCAGATGGGTGTAAAACACAGGAATGGGATTTTTCTTGCTCCTGAGAGGAAATGAGACCAGGAATCAGGAAAACGTTATTGGAATATAAGAATATAAGAATATTATATTATAGCACGAAAAACAACCTGCCAAACCTGTGTGGTGTGAAAAGACCAATCAACAGACCGGCTTATGAAGTATTTTTTACGGGGAAAATATTGTAAATATTTAGAGGTTGTTTTAGCCTGATATAAATAAATGTCAACTAAAGGTTGACAGCTAAAGGAAAGGTTTAGTCTTTGCTGTTCTCTTTTTGCTGTTTTCAGAGCGCAAAACATGTACATGTCTGAAAAACTTCCTTGCAAATGAATGCACAATTTGTCTAATATTATAATGTTCAAATAGAGGCTGAAATCTGGCCTAACTGCACACATGATCACAGAATGGCTGGGGATGGAAGGGAACTCTGGAGGTCATCTGACCCAAATTCTGTTGCTCAAACAGGCACAGCAGAGCTGAAAAGATGGGAGTTTTTCATAAATATTTTCAAAATGCATTTATGACCAAGTCTCTAAGCATGTTCCGTAGATGTCCTGGTATTAGCTGGGATCAGGTTGCTAAGATTAAAGTGGCTCAGGTGGATCTGGACTGGCACCATAAGGGTGAATTATTTGTAGTTCTATGGGCCCATGACATGTCAGGCCATCAAGGCAGGGATGCAACATATAAGTGGGCTCATGATCAAGGGGTGCACCTGGCCATGGACAATAATACAGGAATCATTCTTGATTGTGAAACATGTGTTGCAATCAAGCAAACCAAGTGTTTAAAGCCTCATTGGTACAGAGGATGATGGCTGAAATATAAATATGGAGAGGCCTGGCAGGTTGATTACATCACACTCCCTCAAACCCACAATAGCAAGTGCCATGTACTTACAATGGTGGAAGCAACCACTGGATAGTTGGAAACATATCCTGTGCCCCATGCCACTGCCCGGAACGCTATCCTGGGCCTTGAAAAGCAAGTCCTGTGGTGGCATGGCACCCCAGAAAGAATTGAGTCAGACAATGGGCCTTGTTTCTGAAACAACCTTATAGACACTTGGGCCAGAGAGCGTAGTATTGAGTGGGTGTATCACATCCCCTATCATGCACCAGCCTCCAGGAAAATTGAGTGATACAATGGATTGTTAAAGACTACACTGAAGGCAATGGCTAGTGGGACATTCAAACACTGGGAAAACATTTACCAAAGGCCACCTAGTTAGTCCTCACTAGGGAATCTGCCAATTTTTCCCAATCAAAACTCTCATGTACTGTAGAAGGGGATAAAGTACCTGTAGTACACGTAAAGAACCTGCTGGGGAAGACAGTCTAGGCTATTAAAGCCTTGGGAAAGGGCAAACTCCTCTGTGGGACTGCTTTTGCTCAAGGACCTGGGTACACTCAGTGGGTAATGCAGAAGAATGGGGAAGTCTGATGTGTACCTCAAGGGGATTTGATGTTGGATGATAATAGCCCATGATTTGAACTGTACGTTAATTGCTACAGAATGTTGTATGTCATCACTGCCATGGTTACTATATGCCATAACAATGGTGTTAAAGTAAGAATCACCCAGGTTAATGAAAAATGAACTTTGACAGAAACCAAGACAGATACTTTTCAATAGTGACTCAAGAAGATACTAAAAAGGTAGCTACTAGAAGTAGACAATTTAAAAACTGGTGTGTCCAAATAACTTACATTCAAAGGTTTCAAAGACAACTTGCAACAGGACTCTCTGATACATTAATGTTGATTTTCAATATTTTCCCTGCAACACAAGGGACACTGTAGAGAGCTGAAGGACAGCTAATGTTGTGCCAATATTTTAAATATGATGACCTGGGTAATTATAGGCCTGTCACACTGACATTGATCTTAAGCAAAATAGCTAACTGATACAGGACTTGATTAATAAATTAAGGAAGTTTAATATAATTAATGCCAATCAGCATGGGTTTGCGTCAAGCTAAACTGGCATATTTTATGATGAAATTATAAGTTTATTTAAAAAGGGAACAATAGAACTTCATGTATTTAGACCTCTTAATGGCATTAATTTGGTGCTCTCTGATTTATTTATGTATTCATTAGATAAGAAATGATGGTGATATAAATACAGCATAATAAACATCAATAAAACTATCCTACAAGTCTCCAGACTTAATTGCAAATAGACATGAATCATCCAGAATGTGGGGTGTTTTTTTTTTTCTGAATCCCACTAGTAATTTGTATCACTAATCTAAAATATATATACTAAGTATATAACCATACTCAAAGATGTATATGAATCCATCAGCGTTAGTAACTAATAAGAAAACTGCAAAGTGGTACAAGCCACTTCATAACCTAACTATAAACAAGCACTTCAATTTTATATATGGCCACATGTGTATTAGTACCTCCTAGGAAAACCTCCAGTTCTAGGATACAACCTCAAACAGTATCTGGAATTTCTTTAAAAAAAAAAAAAGGAAGGAGAAGTATCAGTGAATTATCAGCTGAGCTCAAGCTGAGCTCAAATTTCCATTATGATCCTCTACTCTAAAGGGCAAATACAGTCCTTCGTACTGGGTCTGGCTGGGATGTTAACTTTCCCACACAATGCTGTGCTCTTGACTTGTAGCTGGAACAGCAGTGGTATCACACCAGTGTTGCGTCTGCTGCTGAGCAGTGCTGGCACAGCATCGGGACTCCCTCTAACCCTCCTAGGGAGTGGGCAAAAAAGTGAGAAAAGAAACATCTCCAGGGCAGCTGACCTAAACAAACCAAAGGGATATTCTATACCGTATGATGTCACATGCAGCAATTAAAGGTGGAAACAGGAAGAAGAGGGAAGGGGTAGGTTCTCGTTGTGAAAATGTCGGTCCTCCTCCCGAACACTGGCTACGTGTGTTGAGGCCCTGCTTCAAGGACATGGTCAAGCATCGCTCATTTGTGGGAAGTAGAGAGTAATTTCATTCCTCTGCACTTCCACATAGCCTTTATTTGTTTTGTTTGTTTATTTGTTTTTTCTTTCCTCTCCCCCCCCCCCCCCTTCCCCTTTCCCTTTTTTTACCCTTTAGTTAAATTGTTTGGTTAATAATAATCTTTTCTTAATAATTATTATTTTTTTTCCCTTTAATTAAATTATCTCAACCCATGAGTTGTTCTTAACTTTACTTCTTCCCCTCCTCATCTAAGGAGAGAGAGTGAGAGTGGTTGTAATGTTTAGGTGCCTAGCACGGTAAAAACACCGCAACCTTGCAGAAGTGCAGTTGGAAGCAAAGAAAATCAAGGAAATAAAAGCATGTATTATACATATGAATTTGAATATTAGCTTCTCTGATATGCATATGATCCCTCCTGCTCCTCCTCCCCCCCAATGTATATAATAAAATAACCATACAATAATATGTAATAACATGTAATTCTGCCTCATCACATAAATATAGTTGTATCTGGTAGGTAGCTTTCTACAAACCTCAAAATACAAGTTTTATATCTAGATTTCCATTTTGCTCTTAAACAAAAACAGACAAACAAAAAAAGTTTCATAAATGGAACTTACATTTTGTTCTTCCTAGGCCAGGAAGATGAGATTAGGCAAAGCAGACTAATCACTAGTGCTCAGAAGATGGCTTGAAAATCTGAAGAATATAACAGACCAAAATTTCCAACCTGAGCTTTGAATTCTGTTGAGTTTACATTTTAGCCATACACTTAACTTTATTTAAATGCATTTTTGACTGCATCTATAAAATATTTAAGTTTTAATATATACAGTATCATTATCCTACACTGTTAGAAGCATAAAAGCATATGACAGTAATAGCTCCCTTGACGTACAAGAGGATTAATATGTACAAATTGAATTTTTTGGTATTCTTTGAACTCACATTTCATGGACAGTCCAAATTTATAGATAGGAAAAATCCCTCATCCAGTCTCAACTTCATATGAGCTTCACATAGGAACATGAGGTATGTGTGGTCCTAGTATCACCTTTACAAATTAGATTTCAAGATGGAGATCATGGGAAAGTATTACTTGCAGGATATATATATATATATATATATATATATATATATATATATATTAGTGTTAGCATTTAATTTTTACAGTTGAGAGTCTGGTCTTTTCTGTGCTGGTTCAGAAAGTTGCAGTGCATGCTACAGAGCTAAGCATTTAAGATAACTGTTTAGCAAAACAGAGAGCAAATTAAGTTCAAGAATGAAGACATTTGGTCAACAGCATATTATCTTCTAGACTTCTGTGAGTTAAATCTTCCATTAAAAACAGCACTGCTAAGGATATATAAAATTGATTGCCATAAGTATCTCTAAAAAGTCCCCTGTATTTTTAGAGACACAAACAATACAATCCAACAGTATTACACAGCCCTTTGAGGCTACCTCCCATGGTCCTAATGCCACCCATGTACAAAGTACAGTAATGCACATGGATTTTTTAAAAAGTGATGATCGAGGCAGTGTCTCATTCTTTGAAAAGCTTCTAAAGGGGTTTTTGTGTTTCTCTTCAGTGCTTAGGTAGAAATGCAACTGGGTTCCAACAGTTGTGCTGCTTTATTGCTCTCTCCTTAGCTACTGAATAATTTAGCTCAAGTAAAATGACATCAACTTAATGTTGCGGCCAATTAAATTTTTTACTTCCAAAGGCAGCATTTGAAATTTATTTGAAATTTGCCATTTTGAAAACAGTTGCAAATATATATGGCTATAATTAAAAGTTTAATCCAGTACAACAGCAGAAAGTGGTGCCTAAAGAAGAGTGCTGGCTATAATTCTTCATGAGGGTCCCTCTCCCAGAAATGCCGTAATGTCATTCCCAGATAACATATGGTAGCAGTCAAGCATGTAATCTATCTGGGAGTCTCACCGGCAATAAAAACGCTACATCCTCCCACCCTTCTTTAAGGACATATCAGTGGGCACTTAGTTAATAAAAATCAGCATTCCTTCAGTTCCACCCCAGCTGTCAGGGAGAATTTTTATTTGGCATGAAGCATGATCAATCCGGTTTGGTCCAATGCAGGCTGATCCCTTGTTTCTAAGCTATCAGTGTAGATATGAAATAAAGCACCTCTGCTTGCCCTGACCTCAGCTGTTGCTTTTGAACCACAGACCAAAGGAAAAGTGTGGAAAATTGTTGGTAAGTGAGAGAGATAATATTTCCTACACTGGTAACACCATCAAGAGCAGAAGTCAAAGCCATCAGGTCCTGAATGCAGTTGACTGCAGCTTCTTGTTTTGATTTCTGCTTCAGCACTTGAATTGCAATAAACTTCAGCCCAGGGCTGGAACATCTTATGAAACAAAATTTTGGGTTTGAAAATGTTATTTTTCTTGGTTCTTACACACATATTTCTTTCATGACACCTGCATACTCTAAGCAGTGGTCCAAGAGGAAAGGAACAGAAAACAAATTTTTACCAGCACCATTGTCATTGATTAAAAAGCAAGTTTTAAGGCCTCTAAAAAAGACATACGCACTTCAGAATGCAAGATCTTTTGGAGAAGAAAAATAAGTAAAGGAACAGATCAACCTTGCAACTTTTTTTTTTTCCTAGATCCGTACACAAAGTACTGGCTGTGCGAATCTGACCTGTGCTCTAAAACAGTAAGCAAAGTAATCCTCAGGTTAGTCCTTCACTGTTGGCAGATCACTCCTCAGCACAAGGAGGAATACAGTGTGCCTTTCAAACACAGTGCAACCTCCGTTTGCTGAGAGCATACGGAAAATCAGTCACCTCGCCCTGCAATTTTGGTATTCCCATAAATTCTCGATAGCATGCATGTGTAGTGCTATCACCCATAATTGACTGCAGGACTTCAATCATGTTGGTAGATTTAGCAATAATTATACATCCTTGCCACCATTGAGGAATTACCTCTCAGGGCATGAAATCTATTTATACTCATTTCCAGCAAATCTAGGCTAAGAAAGTTTGCTCTTCTACACAGGTAAACTGTAAAACCACCTAATTCTTTAAGTTAAGGACTCCATTAAAAAGTGATTACACTTGACATCTTGATCCACTACTTGGTTTCTCAAAATAAAACAAAGCAATCAAACCAAACAGAAAGAACAAAAAAACAACCAACATTGTATCTAAAGGACAGTTTGTTTGGCACAGACAGAAATACGCCTCTCTCCTGTCTAAAATAAGAATAATTTCCACTGGCATTTCCAGTCTATTCCTGAGGCGTATAGTGATTGCTGAGAGAAATCTGGGATCATCTTAAAATCATGGCTTCCTTAAGCTTGTTACTTGTGTATCTTAGCCTGCCTGCTCATTCATTTCAAAAGAATGCTTTTGAGCCTATGAGCACGTATAATTCCCTCCTTGGAGAGGCTGTGAGGAGCATTAGCCATTCCTGACAGGTATGAGAAAGCAACACTTTGCTTTGGGAAAGCACTTGCACACAATGGCGACACAAGAATTTTGCAATGAAGTCACAGGCTGTGCCATGTGGTTCCGATTTCTCTGCCCACATCAAGTCCAGAATGACTTTCAGCAGCCTGCTGCTGCTCCCGATTTCCGCCCCTTATTAGATCTCATGTTTCCATGCTGCCTCAGAGGAGCACTACCCTACTGTACCTCCGCTGGGTTAATCTACAGTTCCTCCTTCCTCACACACTAAAGCCAATTTGTGATATTAGTTCCCTAAAATGACTCACAGATAATACAATTTGCTATAAAAATTTTGCATTAAAAATACCTTTTAAAGTCTGTTTGGCAAACATAAAATGAATGATGCCTGCTGATACCACAAGAAACATTCCTCTATAAAGCAGAGATAAGCAAGGAGCACTTGTAACACTGGAAATTGTTTCTCGTATCAGCAGCACCTTTAGCACTTGCAGGGGAAGCAGGCGATCAGGCCCAGTCAGCATGGCTTTATGAAAGGCAGGTCATGCCTGACGAACCTGATCTCCTTCTATGACAGAGTGACGCGCTGGGTGGATGAGGGAAAGGCTGTGGATGTGGTCTACCTTGACTTCAGCAAGGCTTTTGACACCGTCTCCCACAGCATTCTCCTCAAGAAACTGGCTGCTCTTGGCTTGGACTGGCGCACGCTTCGTTGGGTTAGAAACTGGCTGGATAGCCGGGCCCAAAGAGTCGTGGTGAATGGAGCCAAGTCCAGTTGGAGGCCAGTCACTAGTGGCGTTCCCCAGGGCTCGGTGCTGGGGCCGGTCCTCTTTAATATCTTCATCGATGATCTGGACGAGGGCATCGAGTGCACCCTCAGTAAGTTCGCAGATGACACCAAGTTAGGTGCGTGTGTCGATCTGCTTGAGGGTAGGAAAGCTCTGCAGGAGGATCTGGATAGGCTGCACCGATGGGCTGAGGTCAACTGCATGAAGTTCAACAAGGCCAAGTGCCGGGTCCTGCACCTGGGGCACAATAACCCCAAGAAGAGCTACAGGCTGGGAGAGGAATGGTTGGAGAGCTGCCAGGCAGAGAAGGACCTGGGAGTGATGGTTGATAGTCGGCTGAATATGAGCCAGCAGTGTGCTCAGGTGGCCAAGAAGGCCAACGGCATCCTGGCTTGTATCAGGAACAGCGTGACCAGCAGGGCTAGGGAGGTGATCGTCCCCCTGTACTCAGCTCTGGTGAGGCCGCACCTCGAGTACTGTGTTCAGTTTTGGGCCCCTCACTACAAGAAGGACATCGAGGTGCTCGAGCGGGTGCAGAGAAGGGCGACGAAGCTGGTGAGGGGCCTGGAGAACAAGTCCTACGAGGAGCGGCTGAGGGAGCTGGGCTTGTTCAGCCTGGAGAAGAGGAGGCTCAGGGGTGACCTTATCGCTCTTTTTAGGTACCTCAAGGGAGGCTGTAGCGAGGTGGGTGTTGGTTTGTTCTCCCACGTGCCTGGTGACAGGACGAGGGGGAATGGGCTTAAGTTGAGCCAGGGGAGTTTTAGGTTAGATGTTAGGAAGAACTTCTTCACTGAAAGGGTTGTGAGGCACTGGAACAGGCTGCCCAGGGAAGTGGTGGAGTCACCATCCCTGGAAGTCTTCAAAAGACGTTTAGATGTAGAGCTTAGGGAAATGGTTTAGTGGGGACTGTTAGCGTTAGGTCAGAGGTTGGACTCGATGACCTTGAGGTCTCTTCCAACCTAGAAAATTCTGTGATTCTGTGATTTGGAAATTAACTCATTCTTAAAAAAAACCTCTCTCTTTCTGCATCAATTGCTGGGAGTACCACAGCTGCTCTCTTAGGAAACATAACCACCTCTGCAAGACCTAGTTTCAGTATGAAGGTTAATTGGTTTATGCAGGAAATAGCCTCATGGACTTTGGGATTTCTTCTTCAAATAAATGAACAAGAGACTTGAGTTTGGTAAATATTCTCTGAGAAGGTGTGGCTGGTGAAGGCAACTCTGCACATCAGAGCATTGCACATCTCTATCCCAGCAGAGGACACACCAAAGCTTCTACCTGAGCTGGCAACTTGTTAAGTATCTTATTAAATATTTACAAATATTTGGAGTCTGAGTGGCTCCATTGAGGGGGAAGGAGGTAGAATTATTCCCTGTGACACTTACTACAATTTTGTTCACTACAAACCTAACCTGAATCAGAACATAGCTGAAGTTGGGATTTCTGAATGAGCTGCAGCCTGACACCTCACTGAGATGCAGATGCTTCCGTGAGAGGATTTTATCATGGCACATCAAGCCACAGCATTTTAATTTGCTCTAGACGATAGCAGTAAAATAAAGAATTTTTATTTGGTGCACACCAATTTGCATAGTTGAGAATATCACATGTTTAAGATTTTAAGACACCAATCAGAAAACACAACAGCAGAGCTTCTCTGCCTCTCCTCGTCACACCCTACTCCCCCAAAGGCAGTAGCTGAAACAGTCCTGAGGGTCTCATAACCTTGAAACCATTGCTTCAGTGAGCATCAAGAACTTAAGTCATGTCACTTATAGAGACACTCTTGTTTAGAAGATGATTTTCAAACTGGCAATTTAAACCTCAGTCAAGATTTATATATATATAGTTATATACATATATGTGTGTGTGTATAATATGTAAATGTGTATACATATATATTGATTTTAGGAAACTTTAATGTCTTTCCCATTCTATCCCAGTACATTTTCTCCCTCAGCCTGCTGGACTTTCAATAGCTGCAAACTGAAGGGAGACATGAAGCCATGCCAGAGACAGAGAGGTGAAAGTTAACTCAGCAGCAGAGTAACGGGATAGGCAGCTGAATATGCACATGGCTGACAAGTAAAGGTTACTTTATTGGATCTCTTTCCAGAAAAGAAAAAAAAAAAAAAAAAAAAAAAAAGACTTTTAAGAGGGTATTATACAGGCTTGATGAAAACATTTCATACACAAACTCATATTTCTGATTGTTACAGTAGCCTGTGTAGTGTTTATTTAGACAGTTTCCCAGGGATTTCCTGCTTTACTAAAGAGACCGCATCCTGAACATGGGATTTACATAACTCATTTAAGTCAAGTAAAACATGGGGAAGAAGCTTCTAGTAGCACAGGCATTACATTGAAAAAGATAAGTTTAATGGGGGGAGATTAACAGCAACCTTTTCCCACTTTTAGCTATAAAGACTATTTTTAAGTCACTAGGAAAAGTTGTTTGTACACACATAACAGAAGCGTTAAAGCTTAGTTAGAGATCACTGAAAATTGAGTGTATTTTCCATACACTGAGAAATAATGTGTTTTAGAACCTTGGACTAAACGAAGATACTAGCATAGAAGAGCTGTAAAACTCTTAATAACAATTTGTGGTACTGATAGAAAACTTACAAAATCTTTACTGAACTTGATCTTAAAATTAGTTACCTTTTCATTGTTTTCGGACATTACAAGTACTACCAGAGATCTCTGCTTCCACATTCTTTCTGTAAACCTTGCTTCCTTTCAACTGTTACAACCCAACACTGCTTAAACTTATAAAAGAACAAAGAGCCATCTGAATGCTTTTCCAAAAAGGTTAAAGCTCAATATTAGTATTAAAAATTAATACTATATATTTTACATATAATTGATATACTACATATAATTGATGCTGTTTAGATGTTTCAGGCTACTTGAATCACCTGTACAGCACAAACAGGTACAACACAGCACCTATAGGAGGGAAATTTGTAGCAATGTATCCTGAGTTATCTACAATGTCTTCAACTCAGCATGGTTAGAATTCAGTTGATTCTAGTTAATCTGATAGCCGTTTGCCCTTTCAATTTTTCTGCCAAATCTTAGACCAACCAAGTTTTCAGGACAAGAGAAATATTCTGGTACATACCTTACCAGTCTAGTAAGCAACTGTGCTCAGCAGACAAAAGGTACATTCATGAAGAATATGCTGAGTTTTCCAGTACCAACAATCATTATGAAAAACTGCGTAGTTGTTTCATGACATTCAGTGCATTAGTCTTTAATATATCACCGCTGCAAAGAAGTTATGCAAATTCTTGCCAACCTCCACTGATATGTAGCAGATTACTGCACCCCTTTTACTTCATTTTCTCCATCTGTGTATCTCATCACATTTGCAAGAAATCAGGAAATATGGATAAAGAGCGTGAAAAGTTGTAAAGTTAAGAATTATTTTAATAAAAGCTGATTAAGAGCTCACCCATCATTCACTGAATGGGTTGGTAGCAGCTTTGCTTCCAAGCATCTTCTCAGGGAAGTTTGATTGTTAGGAGAAGTTCTTATAAAAGCCATAGATCTTCTTCTCCACACCCCTTGAATATCTTCATTTTGTCCAGTAACAAGTGCTGGTGTTAAGAGTAGTTAAAAAAACTTATTTAAATATCCCTAGCTTTTATGCTTTTCCCTATCAACAAACAGAAGGGTATATACACCTTGGTGAAGAGTTCACCCTTTGAACTCACCACCCCATTTTCCCCCTTTCTTATATTTATCTCATCTACTTGAGATGTAGTTATTTTGCTAACTGGCTTAAGTAGGATCCCAGCTCATTGCATTATACAGATACTCACATATGGAAGTGACCACAGGCCAATTACCTCTTCAAATAGACTAGGCACATTTATTTGTATGTGTGATTCCATAAACTTGAGAACACTGGAGTATAAGTTTCTATTGCCAGAAGCAATTTTGCCTGCTTTCACAGTAGCAAAATAGAACCATACTTAAAGCGTAAGAGACCAGTGAACTCCTGCCTTTGGAGTATACTAAAAGGGGGCCCCAGCTCAACAATTTGGACGCTGAGTGGCAAACACCATCTGTATCCTTTTCCCTTCCATAAAAGGAACCTTTATGGGAGTGTAAAGGAAAACAAAGAAAGATTACTACCAGTAGTTATAAATACTCAAATAGTTAATCATCCTATAAGAATGTGAATTCTCTCAAGACATTGTACTGAGGCAAATCAGTCAAAAATACAAAGCTATTAAACAAGGGTGCTCCAATAAGTAAATGATAAACTAAAAGAGACAAAGAAAAAGCTCACACTACCCCAATTTTCAGATGTTATTAAAATATACCTAAGGGAAAAACAAAACCCCACAAACAAAAAGATAGACCTTAAAAACAGTAGCTTCTTATTTTTCTTAGACTAATATTGAATTTTGCGTATTTCCCCCTTTTGGTCAGAAATGCCGGAGCACAGCAAGCATACCTACATGGGATTATTTTAGAGCTCCAAAGCCAGTAAACTGTGGCAAATACTTCCATGGGGCACTTATGAAAGCCTATCTTTCCGTGCTGTTTTCAGTTAGACAGCTCTAGAAATCAACACTGAGAAGAAAAATAAACATAGTTCTAGCACGTACAGTAGCAAGAATTAGTGTTGTATCCAGACAAGGAATGAGCTATTTAAAACAGAAGTTAGTGGATTAACCATGCTAGCAGCTTAAAATGCATGTTTATTCAAGCTGAAACAAGAAGTCAGTCAGTGAAGCAAGAGGCCTTCATTGCCAGTTTGTACTCCATACAAGCAGCTCTAATAGCTTTAGCTTCTTTTTTGTTTAGGAGTTTGTTTGTTTCTACAAAAAACAGAAAAGGGGGAATATAATTGACCCAATTGGAAGCAGTAGACTGCTATACTCGCGGCTTCTCTAGCCATACATGAAACACCAGCACCACCAAGAGGTAGTCAATGGTTAGTTAACAATAGTTAGCAAAAAACATTGAAATACCCCTCCCCCTCTGAACTTCCACAAATCTAAAGCAGCCTACATTTATATACATACACAGATGTGCCAGTACAAAGACACACAATAAGGCACTCAGCTTCAACAGGCAAGTACCTACATTTCAGCTACTCTAGCTACAAATGGCTTACTGCTTAGTGTTACTAGGTGGTAAGGCATACGTGTTCTGAAATAAAACTAAAAGACAATAAACATGCTGGGATTTCATGGCAGGGACTGTTGTCTGAAGTTATTTTCGTAGAATTCAATTTGGTTTTCTAAAAGTTTCATTTAAAAAAAAAACACTGATGAAGTTATGCTTTCCAGAAAATTTTTATTTCCCCTGTAGTGTTTTAAGATAGCAGTAACTGAAAATAATATAAAGAATAAGCTATATCCCTCAGAATTTAGACATCTCATCTACTTTTCTTAGGGCAGATTGGATTTCCTGTTGAGCACAAGTTACGTTCTTGATAACTCAATTTGAAGTTCCTCCTTCCCTCTCTTCTTCCTTCTCATGCTACAGCCCTTGAAAGAACATCAGCAAAACCCTCCTGGAGAAGGGCAAAAAAAAGTATTCATTAGGGTACTTCAGTTATTTCAGCTTCTACACCAATGAAATACAAGCTTTAAACAGACACTGGCACACACCTAAAACCACTTTCAATTTTGAGTGAAAAAGAAAACTAAATAAAGCAGTCTTAAGTATTTTGACATCATATGCTTAAGTCTAGGTACTCAATAGCCAGCTTGAAGCATATCAGCACTTGGAACAATTTGCACATTTGTTCTAAATATTACTCCCTAATAAAAAGTTCAGTGCTGGTAAGATTTTGACTTCATGTACCTTCCTCCCCCAGCCCCACCCTCTTCCCAAATTCCAAAGTTCTCTGAATTAAAATGCACTTTAAAATGAACCAGGTAAATTAGGCAAAACTCATTTTCACAACATTTCAATTTGCAAGCATGCATCGCACATTTTCTCCTGTATTTGAAATTATTTTTAGCACTGCAATAAATTGTGCTTCACATATGATCAATAGATTTAATTACACTGGCCTGATGAGAAAGGACTGATACAACAAAAGTTAGTTCCAAATCCAAATGCTAAGTTCCCTGCCACCACGCCCTTTAAAAAAAAAATTAAAAGGTGCTGAAGGAAGGATTTCACCATTACCAATTTATGATCAGGTGACACTAGTCATGGCATTTCATATTGAAATTTACTCAACTTAATGAGAAATCCGTGTATTTTATTAGGCTAGCTAGGACTCAGTCTACCTTCTCCAAATAACACCAGGGGGATGGGAACATTTCTTTATTCAACTGGATTTTTTTTATTATTTTTTTTTTACAGCTTCCTGCAAGCAGATTGCAGGTTTTTTCTTTTGCGACTAGAACTCTTCACGAAGAATGCAAAATGTTACTTCTCTTCCTGGTTATCAGACATTCCCAATGACCTTTGATATTTAAGTGACAGAATTTGCAGGTAAAGTCACTGAAGTTTTCTTAACTAATATCTGGGGAAAGTCACTAGAGAAAGACAGAAGTTAAAAAAAAAAAATCAAATTAGACAACAACTTCATCTGAACAAACAAAAGCCACACGAAAACAGTGTGAGAGGCACTGAGTACTTTAACCTATCCTACTTCATGACAGATTTTCATGCAGACTTATAAACTGCTTTGATGCTAGTGCAATACTTCTGTATAAACTCAAAATAATGTAGAGTTCTTTGTACAAGATCAGCTACACAAGTTTAAGACATCACCTTAGAGAAATCTGATCTTAGAGAATCAAAACACTCAGCCAACATTTTGGCTTTGGAATAACTCAGTTCTAAATACATACTTCCTGAAGTTGTTTTTTATTTCTATTTTTTTTACTTCAATATCTTAAATATAAGCATCTATCTACAACTGAATGCACTTTTAAATAGCACAGCATTAAAAACGACAGTACAGAATTAATGAAGTTTTTTACATATACTTTGCAAAGAATTAAACTGTCTTCCAGATTCGCTTAACTATACTTGTATTATCAATGAATCAAAAACCTATGGAAAGAATGATTCTGCAAATTATTCTGCAAATTAACTCTTAAGGAAAGACAAAAGAAAATCAACAGAAACCATTCTTTGATTTCTTTTATTTTTATCAAGCCAACACCTAATACAGAGTTAACAACGCTGAACAAGCTGTTCATCATGCAAGAAGTATATTGAATTTTAATCCTTTTCTTACTACTGCTACTCAAGAGACAGTACAAGATTTTTGTATTTCTAGGGTAGAATATTTATTAACTCAAGCCTTGTCTCAAGTGTGACACAATCAGAATGTTCTGAACAGCTGGTTAGGAAGATAGCCAAGATGCAAGAAAGATGTCTGAGCCTCCTTTTCAAGGGCAGCCAACTCTTGTACTGTAGGCGCCAGAATATCCACATGGCCTTTATAGAGTCCACCTGCCAAAAAAGACCCAGTCTAAGTGATATGTTCAAAGCCATTTGTCAGCAGAACTAGTAACATTCACCAACAGTCATTCAGAAAGTTTAAAAAAAGTTTAAGTTAACTATAAAAACAGGTATAAACACACTTGGGCTGCTTGCGACCCAGAGGCTGTATTGGAACAAATGCATGAGACAGCAAAGAATTAACTTTTTTTTTTAATCCATGAATTTGTCATTACGAAGCAGAAAACAACAACAAAAAAAACTAGATACTGTATAGCAGCATAACTCAAAAGTTTTTTTTTTTCCTTACCACCAAGGGCTCTTTTCTGCCCATATGTAACCTTCCCATCAAAGTCATCTACTGGCACTTTTATATCTGGTTCAATTTGGGCAATAGTGCAGTTTAAGTGTTCTTCAATCTCCCCCAACAACTAAAAAAAAAAAATAAATTAAATTACACTTATGCTCTAAGACTCCAGTTATAACAGTCTTTTTTTGAATGCCATTCAAACAGCATCAACAAAAACTATATATAGGAAACAACATAGGCTTGGAGACCAAAGACTAATTTTTCCAAATTCAATACACTACTTACAGAAAGTATAATTTGCATAGCTCTCTAGTTTCCTCTTCAAATGGAAGTAAAGTTATAAACACCTTGAAGATAGATCTCTACTTCAACTAAATGGTTAAAACAGACTATAATCCAGTCTTTTAGAGGAAATCACAGAGTCAATCACAGAAAGGCTTGGATTAGGAGGGTTCTTAGAGATCATTTAATCCCAACCACACTGCCATGGACAGGGGCACCTCTCTTTATACCAGGTTGCTCAAAGCCCCATCCAACTTAGCCTTAAACACTGTCAGGGATAGGGCATTCAAAGCTTCTCTGAGCAACCTGTTCCAGTGTCTCTCTATCCTCATACTAAAGCACTTTTTTTAGTTTAAAACCATTCCTCCTTGTCCCATCAATACAATCCCTGATAAAGAGTTCCTCCCCAGCTTTCTTGGAAACCCCCTTAAGGTACTGGAAGAACATTCTGGTCAAGCAGAAGTTTTACCTGCATCTCATTGTACCATATAGTACAACCACCTTCTTCCTTCAGTCTAGTATTGTAACATCCTTTTCCACGACTACTGCATACATGATACCAAACCTAGAAATAAGGGAAAACAAACTTTTAACTTTGAGAAATAGTTTAGTATATTCATTTTTATAGTTCTAGCATGGAAAATAATCTAGATATCTTTCCAGAGTTCCTTTCAGTTAAGGAGGAAAGAAGCAGCAATTTTCCAATGCAGGCTGTTAAAGTCAGGCATCAGCTGTGAATGGAACTTCAGTAAATAGCATCTGTTCGATTTTGCTTTGGAGTGTAATTACCTTTTCTTTTTCTTTTGCCACAAGGGAGATTGCCAGACCCATCCTGAAATAATGGGGGGAAGAAAGAGAAAAATGTGTTTCAACAGCTATTGCCAACTTATTAAAAGCAAAAAAAAGAAGTCCAAAAATGTATAGTGTCTACTCTGAACACATACATACCTTTCAGCTCGGCCTACTCTCCCAATTCGGTGAACATAGTTCTGTTTTTCATCAGGGAGCGTGACGTTGATAACTGTAGAAGACACAATCCACGTAACGTGTGTGCATATACTTACACATTTTATACATATGCATTTTATATTTATATATGCACTTTACATACACATATATACATATACACACACACTTTAAATACGTGAGCTAATGTTACAGATCACACAACTAAAGTAAATATGCTTTTGATCACTGCACTCCTTCTTCTTAGCCCGTATACGCACTATCAAATGTGAACTTAACATTCTGTTAGAGCAGTTACAGGTGTCATTACCCACCTGTGCCACCTACATTTAAGGCTTCCACCATAAAATTTCTTTCCCATTACCTGTTTTAATTCGTTGAAAGGACTGAAAATATATTAAAGCCATATAGAAATTCAATAGCTTGGTTTAAGAGTTATATCTTACCATAGGGAACACCATGAATATCAATTCCTCTAGCTGCAACGTCCGTGCAGATCAAGAAACGGACATCTCCCCTCTGAAAACATAGTTATTACAAGTGGTGAACTAAGTAAACCGAACCAAAATCCAAGCACTAAAACAGCAGCAGTTGTTCCCGTTTACTGTACCTTGAAGGCACATCTGTACATTTACACAATACTCCAAATAAAGCTCTTCTGTAGTACAACAGTGCTTTCTGAACATGAATGGCTTGGTCAGTTTACATCCTTATTTTTTCCCAGCAAGATAAGGCAAATATAAATCAATAAATGTCTTAAAAAAAAAAAAAAAAAACACAAACCCAACAGTTTAGTATTTAAACTATCATTTGATTTGTTTTTTAATATTCAAGATCCAGTAATTTTAGAAAATAATGATCTGTTACAGAGCTTAAATTTAGGTTTACTTGTAAGTAAACCTATCTCTACCCTATTAATGAAAATATCAATGAAAACTCAGAGGTCATGTTAACTGAATATAGATTTCCACTTAAAAGAAACTGCATCTTATAATTTTAGAAGTTCTAGAGTTTTAGAGTTATAAAACATCCAAACCCATTTTAATTTAAATTGAGGGCACGTATTAACATACAAGGTCTGACTTCAGTTATTAGGAAATGAGGGAAAAGCCTGCTAGAATCTGCTGCATCACCTTAAATCTCTCCAGGTTCTGTTTTCTTTCTTGAGGTTTTCTGTCACCATGCAGACAGACACATGAGAACTGATGTCCCTTCCTATCAGGGCCTGAAAGAGTTACCATGCATTAATAACATCACATATAAGGTATGGCACAACACGATACAGCAGTGAAAGAAGCACAGGTGGGGAAAAGTCTCAGCTTGGGGGAATTTCCCTTGATTTATTATCATAAAACAAACTTCTAGTTACTGATACAGGCATTGGTAAAAACAAGATAATTAAACAGCTTTCCTCCCCCCTCACCAGAAGGGTTTTGTGCAGACATTTCCTCACCCCTTTCTAGTCTAAACGTCCCTTTCTTTCCCCAGATACATCTCTTTACCTTTCTCCTTGTGTCTTATTTCAACCCTCCTGTGTGCTCTCATATTTCTCCTTCTGTCTCCTCGTATTTGTATTTCTGTGCATCCTCACATTCCCTCCTGTGTTTAGAGCAACTACCTCTCATTCTTGCTTACATTTCAGTAGAGGCCCCATACATCTCTCTTACTGGTTCAAATTTCGGCGCACAATGGGTTGTTACTACCCACTTCAAAGCTGCCTAGAACTGGTATTCGTGGCTTGCTCCCACACTGGAGTGAGCCGTGACTTTTATGCCCTATGTTAAAAAACTTGGGCACAGTCTTATTTGTGTGATATCTGAATATCAATGACCTCATCATAAAGTTGTCTTTAAAATAAGCAGAGAAGGGAATAGAATAGAGTTCTGGTGAAAATACTACCTCCGCCCTGTTGGATGAAGTACTGCTCCATATTATCACAATCTATTTTTGTCCTGCAGAAAATAATGGCTTGGTCCATCTTGTGCTCTTTGATTGCCCGAACAGTGTACTCTCCCTTCAGAATTTTGATAGCTTCAGACCACATTTCTAAGTTAAAGAAAATATTTTTATTCAATTATTTAAAAATACAAAAAGCCTTTAAACAGTATGCACTTAAAGATCTCTAGCCTTTGAGTAGACAGGTAAACATTTACTAGCAGAGCTGGTAAACTACACCCTCATTTTTTTTTTTTACCTGGAGTGTTAGCACCAGGACGTGTATTGTCTTTTGCATGTACTTCATCAGTCTAGGAAAAAAACACAAACAACCTTCAGCCACTTCATTGTAGCAGTAGCTAAACCACATTCAATCACAAGAATGGAGGAAGAAAACCTACCACCAACTACTTAGAATTTACTCAATGTTTCTAATAAAAACCTGCATCATCCTCTCAGCTCTGCAAAGACTTTCCTCAATCAACCCATTAGTCACTAAAAACCCTCTTTCTGTTCATCAGCAGGCCTTAAGAACCAAATTCCAGACACAAGACCAGCTGCAATTCATTTATCCTTTTGAATGGAATCGATTGTTTACACTCACAATCCTGAAACTTCACTTATTGTGACTGCTTCTAGCTAAGAAATAATTTTAAAATGAGATTTAATATCCTAGATTTCTTTTTAAATAAAATAATGAAATTAATGTTGTTCTTAATCGTCTAAAATGCTTGAGACAGCAGGACTGGCTCCATTACATAGAGATAACTCAGATTCTGAAGTTCACACTAACCCTCCCTTGTAAGTTTAAAAAAATATTCAGGCATTAAATGTACCGTTCACAATACTATAACCTGAGAACAAACATTAAAGAGCCTTGAACTTAAAATAAATAAAATATCCTTTCAACTAACTGTTTTTTGGTAAGACAGCAGAAACAAAACAATAAGCATGGCGAAGATATTCACCCTTTTTTAAACAACTAAGAGATAGAAGATGAACTTGAAGCGTAGGCATGAGTTACCTAAATAAATTTTAATTAAAAAAAATACAGAAACAAGTAGTTGTGCTATCTTGGATTTTTGTACATGCCTATGAATTTCTTTGATTTATGAATAAATTCATGCATGGAATGGAAAAGTCACTAACTCTTTAGAATGAGTTCAGGTAAGATCATTAGACAAATTGTGATGTTACATGCAAAATTCTTCTTAAGTCATGTGAAAATTACAGTTACTTGAAATCCTTCCAGTACTTAGAAGACATATTACCTAAAATTATTTTATTTAAATATTTGTTTTCACTTCAAACTCCAATTAATTGACCAAGCCACATAGATTCAAATCCACAGATGAGGAGTACCTTGAAGAACCAAAACCTCACAAAACAGAACCACAGAATGGTTGAGGTTGGAAGGGACCTCCAGAGATCATTTAGTCCAACCAGCGTGCTCAAGAATGGTCACCTACAACATGTTTCACAGAGTCAAAATCTGCCCAGATGTGACCATCTCCAGAGAAGGAGACTCTACAACCCTCTCTGATAGAGATCTGTCTCACCTTAAAATAACAACCTCAGAAGAGGGGGGCAAGACACAAAATGTGTATGCACCTCTCATGGCAGACAAGACTAAGAATTTTTCTTTTATGATCAACTGCCTTTTAGAACATTAGACAATGAAAAAAAATCACTCTGGCTTTATGGGACAAGAAAACCTCACTTGGATATGGTCCAACATACTAAGCAAAACCAAGTCATTAGACCACACTTCATGGAGGAAAATACTTAACTCCATTTAAGTTAAAAATTACTTTTCAACCTTATGTAATTTTGTGCTAATCTAAGCATTCTGTTCTACCACCAGACAAGTTAATCTACCTTTAACTAAAGAAACATTTTGAATCTAAACACAAAGCCGGTTCATATAATGAAAAGTAAAATTATTCATGTAGATCTGAAAGCAATAGAATAATCATTGCTAAATCATAAGAAACTGGTTGTTTGTATGTTTTTTTCCTATATTAGAATCAGATACAAACCTAAAATACCAGTGAAGTGAACTTATGTTAAGACTTAACTAAAACGCTCTAACAGACCTAACAAAGGGAAGTTCCAGAGACAGCAAGATGTTAAGAAAACCTACGGATCCTAAGCACATATGGGTTCCTAAAAAATAAAATACAGCTCCAGGTTATCCAGAGCTTGAAAACTAAAGGCTTCAACAACAAGCTTCCCACCTGAACAGGTGTCATGTGAATGCAAAATTTAAACCCAAGATTCAAATGTAGTTTGAGATTAAATCCATTCCTCTAAAAATTGTTCATTTCACATGCATCTTTCTGTAAAGTGCTTATTTTTTTCCTCCTATCAAAAGTATGTTGGGAAGTTTACCTGTCTATTGTGAATGATGAGAAGGAAGAACCAGTGAAGCTGTTAGCTGTGACCATTAGCTGTGAAATGACTGAATAAGCAGTATGGTGCCATTGCTCTCTACCTCAAAAAGGTAGTACTACTCCATCAGTATTTTCCCCAATCATGTTCATAAGACTATACCATTAAAAAACTGTTGTGACATTACAAACATCAGGCCGCTAACTAACATGGAACAAACATTTCAGAAACACTGAACTTTCAATAGCTGGCAAAGATCCTACAACACTGGGCCTCAACCCTGCATATTAAATAAGTAAACATTCACAAACAAGTAATCTAAGTTCCACTTATAGACCACTTACTCTGATATGATTCTTGCCAAGTCTTTCCCAGAGTTTATCAGCTTTTGGATTAACAGGCACAACTACATGGTGTACAGTTTCGGGGACAGAATCTTCTCCTTTCAGATCAACCCAGGTGGGAAAATGCATGATCTTTTCAGACAGCTTTTTCACATCAAAAGAATGCAGTGTTGCAGAACACACGATCACCTGAGAAGAAAAAAAGCCACATGAATACCACCGAAGATCAGATTCTCCTAGAACAAAAAAAAACAAAAACAAAACGAAAAAAGTAGAACTGCAAGAACGTCATGTGGTAGCTGAATAGCACCCTGCAGCACAACAGTGTCTCCCAAACTGGCTATCCTCATCACAGCATCTACTCTGCTGATGAGTCAAGACAAAGTTACTGAATTATTCTCTTAGAGAAACACAATCATTTAAGAGGAAGAAAGCAGAATTACTGAGAAATGATTATTAGAGCATTAGAAAGAGTGTAAGTAATCACTCATTTTTCAGATACGTTTGTATCATGTAACCCAAATACTGATAGACACTGGACTTCAAATCTAGGATCCTAAAAATATACGTTTGCAAGCAATTACTGAACCCAATGAACAAGTGCTACTTGTGGACAAGAAGTGTAACGAAGAATAAACTACTTCAGAGAAGAAATGTTCCATATCATGCAACAGTCAACAACTGACAGCAGGGCACACCACAAAAAAAAACACAAAAAAAAAACAAAACAAGAACAAACTCTATACCTGAAGTCGCTTTCCATCTGAAGTGATCTGAGGAATTTGACTATGGATCCTGTTTATGAAATCTGAATAACCTTGGAGAAGAAGGCCATCCTACACAGGAATAAAACGAGAGAAAAAAGGTGCAGTTCTTATTTGTCAGCCTACATACCTCAGCCAAATAACCAACACACTTGTAGTCTCAACAGTTCTACTCATTTAATTAACTGAACAGCTCAATGCATACTCAGGATATTACTACTACTAAGGAGGAAAAAAAATGAGTATTTTCAAGCACAGCTGCTATGCTTCAGAAGAAATTAAACATCTGCTTCAGCTGCTTCTCCTAGCTAATACTCCTTGGCACGTTACGTGAACACTTAGCTATACTACAACAGATCAAAGTAAGAAAGAGAGGCACTCATTCCACAGCATATTGAGTAGGACATACACTGGCTTCATGACCTGCTGGGTAATCAAAACACTTACCTAGTCTTAGTCCTTTCAAGTTTCCTGAATATTATGCTGGACAGAGACAGGGACTTATTTCACTAATCTTATAAATACAGACTAAAACATACTTCTCTATTAGGTAAAATAGAAACATCTTTACAGAGAGGCAACAAGAGGAAGTTGTGTAGTTTATTACACTTAAACAACAAGGAGATTAACCTGAACTACTCTAGAATTAGCTAACTTAAGCACCAAATGCTACAGAGCAATGTTGTTTCATTACAACTAAGAAATGTTATACTGCATTTAAGAACAGCACTTGAGTATCATTTAGTTCTCTACATACAGCTTCATCCAGAACGAGGAATCTAACTTGAGATAAATTAAGCTTTCCTGTTGAGACCAGGTCATCCAGTCTTCCAGGAGTTCCAACAACAATATCCACCTATGAAATACAGAAGAGCATTAATTGATCCCATAGCTAACTTGGAGGCACCAGCTTTGCTTAAACTTCAGTATGTGAAACAATCAGCTGTATGATATCCTATTTTCTATGAATTACAACCACAGATTGCTAGAATAATTTGTATTGGAGGGACATCTTGTAGTCATCTGGTCCCCATATGACATACGTCACAACCAAAGGACAACTTCCAATTTGCTTTAGGATTCTCAGGACCCTGCCCAGTAAAATTTTGACATCTTCAAGGGCAGAGACTCCATAAGCTCTCCAGGCAACAGATCTGATTTTAAATAGGAATAAAATAAATTCAAGTATATTTCATATTTCCACAGTAAGAGAGTTAAAGTCTACCAACCATAGAAATATACTTCACAGAATCACAGAATTTCTAGGTTGGAAGAGACCTCAAGATCATCGAGTCCAACCTCTGACCTAACGCTAGCAGTCCCCACTAAACCATATCCCTAAGCTCTACATCTAAACATCTTTTGAAGACTTCCAGGAATGGTGACTCCACCACTTCCCTGGGCAGCCTGTTCCAATGCCTCACAACCCTTTCAGTAAAGAAGTTCTTCCTAACATCTAACCTAAAACTCCCCTGGCGCAACTTTAGCCCATTCCCCCTCGTCCTGTCACCAGGCACGTGGGAGAACAGACCAACCCCCACCTCGTTACAGCCTCCCTTAAGGTACCTATAGAGAGCGAAAAGATACTTAAGATCTTGCAAGATGGAAGGGTTCACCATCACAAATTTATCGTATAATCATTTAGGTTGGAAGAGACCTTCAAGATCACCTAGTCCAACCCATGACCTAACACTAACAAGTCCACTAAGCCATAACGCTGTGATTCATATCAAAGTCTAGCAATCTTCCAGTTCAAGCCTGCTTAGGAGAAATGTCTGATTTTGGCAGCTAGAGACACTGAAAAAACTCCTTAACAGTGATTGAGTCTCACTTTTGTGCCTTGAATAAAGGCACAGTTGTCCCTAAGGGACAACTGAATTGACTGTACATTCCGTGCTGCAGAAACTAAGCTGGGTCCTTCTGCGTAGGATTGGTTTTTGGTGTAGCTTGATGTGGACAATTGCAGAGCAGTTTTATTTGCATATACATGAAGAAGTTAGTAAGAAACCTGTCTCTATCCTGATAATTAACAACAAATATTAAGTTACACTTCTATTTTAAAATTTTCAGCAGTACTCAATACCTAACAGAATTTGATCAAATACCATAAGCATTTGCAGTGAGAGTTGCCATGGAAATGAAATGAAAAAAGCTAATACAGCACAGTATGAGCTTGCTATCAGCTGCATGGTCTCTTTTTAGCAGGTTTACAGAAGTCACAGGAAGTATTATTACTGTTCTCTAGGGACAGCATGAGTTATTTAGAACCTAAACTATTAAGTCGTATGAACAAAAATAAATACAACTTACTCCTTGTTCCAGCACAGAGAGTTGATCTCTTGCAGCAACCCCACCAATAATCAGCAGTTCCCTAAAACAAACATTACATCAATGTATTTTGACATTTGGTAATTTTTTTGTTATATTCAGGAGAGAAAGTAACAGGCTGAAGACTGATTCCACTATTAATAGTGATTAACATTTCTGAACCGTAATTAGGAGCAAAACACTAAAAAATAAAAATTCTTCCTCTTATATAGCATATAGTACTTTGAGAAAGTTTTCAGTTGTATTTTAATTCATTATTTTATTATTGTTGTGAAATTAGTTAATGTTAAATATTTAATACCTTTAGAAAAATGATCTGTTCCTTATAATCTTAAGGAAAATTTCACTTTCCAAGTTCCTTGTATTTTTGAAAGCTAGCAATGCAAATAGCCAAGCTAAATTAATCTTACATCTTAATTTGTCTCTCCCTATTACATGCTATTCCATTAAAAGCACTCTTGTGAACTGACTGTACTTTAATACGTAGACATGTCTTTCTTTTATAAGCACAATTTAAACAGGAAAAACTTTAGACTAAAGCATCCTGTAGACAAACTTTGTTATTTGGATTGCAATCCAGTGCTTGTAAGTGCAACATTTGTTCTGTGAACACCACAATGTAAGCAGAGCAGACCTTGTATATAGCCACCTGTTGGAGTCAGACTATAGTGTAAGAATTCGAAGATTGACTGGTAGCTGGTATTGCTGAGACTATTACCAGTAGCACTGCAGATTAAGGTCCATGTAGCAACAAAGTAGAACCCCACCCTCCAAGTCATGTCCATGGGCAATGTCATGAACACAACCTAAGTATCAGATGCGCTATTACCTTAATTTGGGATTATCAACATATTTTTTGAACTGCTTCACATTGTTCAAAGTTTGTTCTGCTAGTTCTCTCGATGGTTCAACAATCAATGCTTTTGGAGCATTTGGAAGGTTCTGTGTTTGAACCACTTGTGCATTTCCTAAGATTAAAAAAAAGAGCAGCTAGAGACATACTACATATCTATCTTGCAATTTATTATTGTAAACAAACTTGTGATTCTAAATATTCCATAGAAGGGAATATTCTGCTTTAGATTAATATTCAAAAAATACAAGTCTTGCCATTACAATAGTATACTGGCTATGCAACATAATTTTTATCATACAGCTTAAAAACCAGACACTTGTTTTCCAAGTAGATACCCTGCAGTAACTTAAGAGAAGTTTACTCATCTGATACATTTCTGAAATTCCAAGCATAGGACTATTTGCAATTTACATTGAAGACAACCCTGAAGACTACTGAAAAAGCTCTAGTTTTGCTACCACTGAGGTGTTAGTATTCTAAGACCCTAAGTACAGCAGAAATTAAGAAATTGAAGTGATCAAAATGTGTATTCGGACAACCTTAAAATACAATGGAGAAATTTAAAGGTCAAACCTTACCTGCATGTTGTGATTTTACAACACTACCATCGGGAGCCTTGCAGAGTCCAATATAGCCATCTTTTGGGGGAAACTTGAAGTCTTCTTCGCCAAAATTGAATTTTAATTCAGCATTCTAGATTTCAACAAAATAGTCATACAGATTCAAGAGACCATGTGAAATTGTTTTTCATTTTACAAGTAGCTTCCCCCATGAGAAACCAGCTAGACAAAGAGGCGTGTGTGGAGATAAGGAATGTGTTTTTTCCCCTCCCTTCACATTCTCCTTCCCCAAGGAGTCTAAAGCCTGCCTGACAGTTTGTGCTTCATTCTAGTTCTTCTACAAGAATATTATTTTATTCTACATCAAAGTATTCTTACAGTTACAGATATGCTGAAACTTTTATGATCTGTTTTATTCATATTTGACAACTAAGCATAATTAAAAAACAAGCCAATATAATTTTTAGATGTGTACATTTCTCTGATCACCAAAAAGATGTGCTAAGCCCTTTACTCATCACCCCAGAGAGAGTGAAGAAAACAAAGACACGCTATTAGATTTACAGAATGTTAAGAGTAAATGAAACAGGAAACTTAAGGGTTCAGGCAGACCACTTATAAAGTTGCTTTCTTATCTCTGTGGAATCACACTATACTGAAGTTTAATAAAGGTAATTCTTGCTCCAAGCTATTCTACCCTTACATTAAAGTTTTGGTATTTCAGTTTGAATTAAGATATTCAGTATTCAGCTTGAGGAGTCCTCAAAGTTAACGCACTGATGACCATTACAGTAGTGGATTACTAGTGCACAGAAAGAAAAATAGTAAAAGCATAACTACAGTAATTGTACAGTAGTTGCTCTATCAGAACTAGACCAGTTTTCTGGAACTCACGCATTTGTGATATTCCTAAGTTACCTTCAGCACACAAGCTGCAAAGAGTGCCTGGTTCCTTATGTGTGGTGGGATTTCAAACGCAAGGCCAAGGTCTTTCCCTGAAAGTAGGGATCATTCAGTCAGACTCCGCATGTATGTGCATCCTCCCTCCCCAGCCATGTGAGCATTCAAGTTAAATTCCAAAGAATAAAGTGAAGAAAACTTACCATTTTTGGAAAATTTTATTTGTCCTTTATCTAAATCTAGATAACATCCAATTGTATCATGCATAGTGAATTCCTACAATGAAAAAAACTTTGTTAAACTCACAAATTTTGGGGTTGTTTATTGTATTAAAAAAAAACGGTGTTTGCATTCTGCCAACTTTTACAATTTTCATATTTCTCCCTACTAAACACTTATTTTCAGGAGAAGCAAGTTCTATTTTTACCCCAATATTACTAACATAAACAACATTCACATTTTTGATTACACATCTTCAAGCTGCCCAATTTATCTTAGATATTAAAACTGTTATTGCTGCTTTAAAGTTGCTCAAATGCCTTTACAATGATAAATTCTAGTCATTTACCTGGAAGAATTCTGTATTATGAACATGTGCATTAATCACGCATTTAGTAGCCACTGTAAATCCAAGTTTAGAGCATCAAAGACGAATAGAAACCTATCTTCTGGCTACTGAAAAGACTAACTCTCGTAGGAGGTATTAAATGTATGCTACAAATTTAAATACTTCATTTAAATCATTTTAAGTCTTTTCATTGTAAAGGTATTTAATAAAAACTTATATACTATGAAGTGCCTTTTCAAGTTCAACAGAAGTCACTTATAAAAGAAATAAAATAGCAAATTGTTAATACTGTAAAATTTGCAGCTTTTACTAATACCACAAAAAGACATTTCTACTGTGCTCTTCATATTTATATAAGCTATGCTTAAACATTCATGCACATAGAATGTACACTACACAAAAAACACCACAGATATTCCTGGTAGATGTTTTCAGAAGAGTGTATCAAGATATTTCTAATGGTATATCCAACTAACTGGCAGAAATTGAGCCTGACTTCAATACCTTATTGGCATACTTCAATACCTTACTGGCATTGAAGTATGTGTTTTGAGTTTTTTTGTGACTTCAATTGCCAGTATACAGGTTTCCATGCCCTTACTTTGACATCCACCAACGCATACAGATGGGATGTTATTCAAGCTAACACTAAAATAAGTCAAGAAATAAATCCAAGAGATCAGTTAACCACTAACCTATAACACACATAAGAGTTTTATCATCTAAATAAATCAACATCTTTGTGGTCTAGCCACTATCATAAATCCAACATACTAACATGCTTTTGTTTGATCTAGTTAATGTGCTTTTGTCCAAAAATGCTTTGAGGTTTCATGGTATTTTTACTTAGCAACTTTACCTTAAAAATTTGGCACTGCTAGGAAAGCATTGATTGCTACAGCATGTAACCAAGATAAAAAAAATATTAAAAAAACAACATGAAGAAATTGAGAAATGAATTGCAATGTTCTTTATTAATAAGTAATTCAAACTTACCTCACCATAGCTGTCAAATTGCTTGTTGTGAGATTTCTTACCAGTGCCACCAAATCCAAAGCCAAATTTATCAGTGCCTGAAAACAAGGCACAGTACGGCCTTTTATTGTTTGGATGACAGGTTACATTCCCTCCCCCCACCTCCCTCCAGCTCCTCTTTGTCCATTATCATTTATATTGCCAACTGAAACTTTTACAATGTAAATAATAATACTCAGTGTTAACTGAAGACTCCTAGTTTTGATGTATTATAAAATAATCTTTGACCAGTATACTGGTACTCTAGTCATCTTCATAAAAAGACTGAAACAAAAGGAAAAACATCACAAAAACATAATCACCATCTATACAGATTTCTTCTTACAAGCAGAAGATCTGTACTAGTTTTGAATTCACTGATATTGCTAATCTTCCCAAGGAGTCCCTTCTCTGCAAGAAGAGAACAGGATTCCAGCCATTCCATAATGTCTACAGGATTCCAGTAGATCCACCTTCTTAAGATGAAACTCACCCAAATCTAGCGATGCCTGCATAGTTGACCAACCAACTCTGCACAAGCCTTGGTCATGACAAGACACTTCATAGTAGTATTTTCCTTTAAGGGAAAAAAGATAAAAAAAAAAAAACACCTTAATTTCAATTTCATTGAGGTGGTTCAGTTTGGCAGTCCAGAATCACCAAATGTCTAACATTTCTACCCTACTGCGTTAGGGTGAAAGTGATCTGTAAGTACCTATGTACCTTGATGGAGAAGCATGTACTGGAAAACAGCACGCCTAAGAGACGAAAAAGTATGTGCTCAGAGGTAGTGTGTGAAAGTCTTCAAATAACTACTAAAAACTGGTAAGCTAGTGATACCTGTGGTTCTCCAGAATCCACAGCATTTGATTAAACTCAAAACCCCAGGGGTCTGCTAAATCACTGCAAGACCACCAGCATGCACTAGCACTGACAACTTGCTGTATAACTTGACCTGCATTCAGTTGGTTGCCATGTACAGACTACATGCTTGTGTGCACACCTGATGAAATCAGACTGCTCAAGGGTCATTTTGAACACCCACCTAAAATTACTGGAGTGTCAGCATGACTCTCTGCTTCCAACTAAACAGTTGGGATTGGCCTCCCAACTTCAACCAGATAACCATGAAATCTGTGCACACATGTACCTATGGGGGAAATAATTGGAAGTACTGTGTGAATAGCTATTTCCTATTCATGACATTTAATAAAATATGTTCTAATAAACACCAGTTATGAATGCCTCACCTCTGACACAATCCCCAATCAGGAAAAGGCAATTTACAAGATAAGGAGAGAAAAACAAACTAAAATACTTTATTTGCCTTTCGAAAGTCTTCAGCTAGCAGTAAATTGAGTAATGCCACATTTGCTTAGATAGACAGTAAATTTGAAATGCGACTGTCTACATTAACAATAGGTGCTAAGTGCGTGTTTCAGCTGAGATTTTTAGGAGCCTCTGAAATATGTTGTTTTATAGCTACCTTTAGTCACGCCTCTAGTTGCTCTGCATCCATGCCATTCTTTTACTTCCCTGCTTTGGCAACACAGACCATCTGATCCAATTGCTGAAAATGACAAGACAGTTTTATATAGAAAATGCTTTTTTTAATAGTTTTTTAAAGAAAGCTTTGTACATATTTTATTCTTTTTGTTTCACAATGTGAACATTTCAAATACAATAACAATTAAGATAACTCACCAAAAGCTGATCCTCTATCATATGGGTTCATCTGCCATTTATTGAGCACTAAGTTTGAAAGACAGAAGAAGAAAATTCTTTAAAGCAACAAGGTAAGCCTGGAGAACTCAAATTCAAATTTCACATTGTCTCTGCCACCTAGCTTAGTATTTTGGGAAGGCAGCCTTATTCCAAATCAATTCAAACCCTCTAGGTCAGCAAAGGCCTAAAAACTTAGTTAGAGATGCCTCATGCAAAGCTACTTTATGCAATTTTGAATTATTCCATTAAATGCAGCACAGATTAAATTGCTTAAAAATACAACTGAAAACAATAAAGACACTTATAAGGTAAGCCAGAGTGTAAATGAACTGCACTGTCAACACTGCAGCAGTCATTATCAGTAAAAACTGAAAGGTTAGTACTTTTAGTAACATTTTCAAAATTTTGTTTTTACAGTTATTGTTGGTGACAAGTCTCAATCTGTAACTACTACAGACTGAACACATTTACTAGCTTTCAAGTTGCAAGTCTATTTAAAAGGACGTCTATATTAGACACTTGCATACTGTGCGAATAACACCATGATTACAATCCATACTATATCAGCAGGTTCTGGCCCTGCATATCGCCAACTCAGTTCAACATTTCCGAATTCAAATCTGCATAGCCCAATGCATCCCAGTTCTTCCCATTATTAACATCATTAAGTTTATATTTGTAATTTTATATTTTCTGAAGTAACTGTATTCTACTCATATTACCCCAAATTTTTAAAAAAGTATCTGTTCAACGGCAAGTCAGGCTACCTTTACTTTGTGGTGTTATGGAATTGACATGAATTAACAGCAGTCTAAACTTTGGAAGAGGGAAAGATGAAAGCTCACCTGCTCCACCAGTTTTAATAGTTGCTTTCCCTTTTTTCCCTTCCATCTGGTCCTTCAGTGTTTCATAAACAATCTGGATAACTGGAATGCTAAAAGCCTGAAATATAATGTTATTTTTCTTCCACCATCTATACAGGTATTTCCATATATACAGACAGTCTGGTTTTCAGTTGAAATACCCATAGCTTTGAAAGACTTTAAAGCATATCTAAGTGTATGTTTAAAAACATAGTCAAATGTATACATGTGCTCTCTGTATGCATACACAAACACCATGTATCTTACCACATAAAATACTTGTACATTTTACTACTTCCTATTAGAATTAAAATTGATTACTTACACCAGTTTTTCCACTGCCCGTTTCTGCAGCCTACAGGAAGAAAAATTTAAGTTTAATCAGAGTTACAGCTTCCACTCTAAGGATTGTTCTACAGCTCTATTTTAACAAACTATAAATTAAGGTTACTTTTACCTCTGCGTAATATAGAAGATCTTAAAGAGTAATACCACTGCTTCACAGAAATCAGACAAATACAAACACAAAACCTTTTCAATGCACTTGGAACATAACAGCTCCCAGAATTCACCAGGGGAGCTATCTATGTATGTCTGAGTTCTCAAGGTGCTACAGAAGATTATAGGAGGCATTACTCTGATTATAGAATCTGCAGAAAGCATGACACCCAAGTACGCCAATCGGGTATTTTTAAGGTTATTGAGACTGAAGCACTTGTTAAGACGGTATTTGTCACGTTTCATGCAGTTCTGTGTCAGGTGAAGAGTAGAGTAGGGGGGATCAGTTAGCTTTCACTCATGTAGCAGTGCCTGTCAAACTGTCAAGTTGTCAGAAACTGAAAGCCTATGAAGAATGAATTCCATCTGCAAGAACAGCTGGAAACACACCAGAAACTCTACAGTTTTTAGTTCAAGGATGTATTTTTCCACTTAAGGAGGACAGAAAAACAAGTGTAATTACAGACCCTTCTGGAAAGAAGGGTTCTGGAAACAGTGCACACTCAGGCAAGAGACACACACTTCCTTGGAACAGGGCTGTCCTGCATACATACCATAAGTACATCACCACCTCCCAGGATCAATGGGATAGATTCTGCTTGAATATCTGTAGGAAGACTATAGGAAAGAACACGTTAATATAAATAGAGATTATCGGAAGAAAAAAAAAAAGATTTTTGCTTACACAAGAACCTACAGATATCACTTTAATGTATCAGTAACGTAAGATGCGAAATAGCAGGTGAAAGTTATTCCTCCTGGTTTGCTGCTGAGGAATTGAAGAGGTACAAATTTACACAGAGGGTTTGGAATAGCTGATGTACTTTGACAGGAAGTGACAAGTGGATGCAGCGAATTCAATTGCACCCCAAGAAGAGGTCCATATCTTACCTCACTATGCTAATGACAGAAGGAAAAGATTAATTATTGATTCACAGATTTCTTCCCTTCCAGTATGGTTCGCTTTTAAAGCCACTTACATAGTCCTCATTTACAAAATTCCTACTCAATACTGGAAAATAAATTAATGAAATAAATGTAACTAGTATCTTGAAACCATCTCAGCAAATTAATGCCACGTATACAGGAAAAGATTTACATAAAATTAAGACTATCCATACAGGTAACATTCATTCAAAATTACAATTCAAAACTAGCTTTAAAATACTGAATTTCAACCCAATAAGCAACTAACACCAGGAAGAATAACTCTGGTAAAATAACACACTCAGTCATCAACCCTGAAAAACACAAATTCAGCCTACAGTTTGGAGAACACTTACTGTCATTTAAATGACAGTATTTCATATAGCAATCCCACAACACATAGTAAATAAACCTGAAGCACAGGGGCTTTTCTCAAACAAATGACACTGAAGCATAAGCTGTCATACTTCGCTCGTCCAAGCTTATGCGTTACCACTGTAGTTACAGTTTGATCTTCAGCTGCTCACACTATGAGGAAATATAAGAGATGCAGCAATGATAAAAGGAAATATATATCCCTGCTGTTACATTACAAAAAAGTGGGTATTTTCAGAAGCACGTGATACATCACTGAAAGGCAAATTTGATTTTGCCAGGCCCAAAGGTAAGCCTACTTACAGCCAATCCATCTCCTCCACTGCTTGAGCTATCTCAGGCATAACACCCATTTCTACAAGACAAAAATAATAATAATAATACAAAACACAAATAACAAGCAGTGTTAGTTACATTAACATAGCCCAGAATGAAATGTTTCCACTTGGAAATTTTCAATTACAAGCAAAAATAGATATATGTATTACGTTCTTTAAGCAAATGTTTACATGTTAGTCTTCACACTGTCACATGCTAATTTTCCATGCACACAGAAAGCCAGCGCATGACAGTGTATATATATATACACACACCGAAAACTTCGTTAACACATACATATGCATACAGCCAAAAATCATTCTTACATTTGCTATAGTAATAGGAATACTACTAAAAAGTGGGGGAATGTTTTATTTTCATTGTTTTCAGAAAGCTTCAGTTTTCAGTTATTATTTTTTACTCCTAAAGCCTCACACAAACCACATAATCAAAAAGTTTTTTCTTAGCAACAAGTTATTACTAATTGCAAATCAGAGATAAATTCCTTAAACAGTCTTTGCACTTTTAGCATACTTCCCATTTATGCTGATTAAGTTCTTTCAGTGCATACTAACAAATAAAACAACTAGCGATGACACAATATAAGTTTTCCTCCGCTATTTAATAAAAATAAACCTGTCCACCACCCAAACTTATCTTCAGGTCTAAAGAAGCTTCAGTATTTCCCTTGGTGATGATGTATGGTGATTGTCTGGGTGTGTATATAGGAAGAGGGAAACAACAGTACCAACAGTGATGTGTGCTACTTTAGGAAAAAAATCTTATGTTATGGTTTAGGCAGACATTTTAATCATGATAAGGCACTGAGTTTGTTTAGCGTGGGAAAGAGAAAGCTCAGGAGAGATCTTATTGCGTTCCACAACTACCTAACACAGGATGGGGCTGCTCCCAAAACGTTAGGAATCACTGCAATGCACAAAACAGTTGCCATAAGCTTCCCGTTGTAGAAACGACTCACAATAAGGAGTCAGCCTTAACCTCCAAGCAGCCCCATTTACCAGGTACACGCATGTCACATATGCCCTAAAACCCAGCAAACCCATTGAGGCGAGCACACCTGCTGGCCTGCCAAAACCTGGGCAGCCAGAATAGCACCTGGGCCTCCCTAGGCCTACTGCGTAGCGATGCATATACGACAGTGAGCCCCTATTGCCCACCGGGAACCACCTCCTCATCTCCACCCCCACAAGGCCCCGTCAGACCCAGACCCCAGAGGGGTCTCCCAGCGCTTTGCCGCCCCCGGCCCTGCCCCGCACCACGTACCCGAGAATGCCGCCATCTTAGCACTGCCAGCCTCCCCTCCCGCAGAGCGCAGGCGCAGCCCAGGGCAGCCGCTTTAGGGTGCCGGGGGGCAGCAGAGAACGCCGCGCCGCACTTTCCGACCCCCGCCCGCTCGTGTGTGCATCGCGTATATAAGTCCGGGCTGCTACTCGGAGAAGGAAGAAAGAATTACTTTTTGTTGTTTTGCGGATTTTAAGTTTTTAAGGGCATACTCGGGTGACCTGCTCACGGCTTTCTCGCCTTCCTGAAAGCCTTTTTTTTTTTTTTTTTTTTTTTTTTTTTTTTTTTTTTTCCTCCTGTCTTTCTTCTCTCCCCTTCATGGAAAACCTCAGCTATCTTTGTGATACCAGGCCTGGTATTTAGAGCTTTACACAGATATTAAAGTCAGGAGAGCTGTTTGTTTAGTTTACAACTGTGGTAACTTACGATTTAAACTGTAAAGTGTCCCTTTACAGTAAGAATCTGCTTTACGTTTACATATGGCATTGTAATCTTCTGTGAGTTTTATTGTAATTCACGTTTGCATAGATTTTGGTAATAAAGATACTTGGTACAAAGCATTCTGAGTTTTCTGTGTATAGAAGTATCTTTGCAGCTAGATAACACGTGTGTACCTTCACACAGATAACACATCAGTTTATTTTACAGATTTATACATTCTTCTATGGTTTTTATGGAAGCTTCCATGCATTCTTCACAGTCTTTTGCCAAGATAACTTCTAGAGAAGTTAAAGGCAAGAATCTTTGGATTGTTACTGTTAAAATAAAATTAGATTCCAAATTAAAAACTGCAGCTTGTACCATTACAACACAAAACAATAGTGCATTTGTCTACTACAAAACAATAGGGTATTTATCTAGTTTGTACATGCTAAGTGGAAGGCAAATAATAAAATATTACCTACCATTTTCAATTGTGAGCAGTCTTCTAAAGCAGTCCTCTGAAAAATATATTTAAAGGAGTAATAAATGAGGGCCTCTCTGACTATGTAGTTCTCTTGACTACATGTGTTGCAATCTGATTACTTTTTTTCATGTGGAGTTTTATTTCAGAACCTTTTTTTTTTTTAATGTTCACTGAGCCCTGTTTATTGCTAATTTACAATGCAGAAAATGTGTTGCAGAGAAAAACACAACAGGCATTTTATATCATCTGTATCATGACAGCTTTTCCTTTTAACAATAATTCCTTTGGGAATATCTTAGTTTGATATGCTTCCTTTCTTTCGCTATTCCCTGTATGTTGATCATAATTTTGCCTGGTTTTGGATACATGACAAATCGAATCATTTATAAAGACAAAGATAGGAAAAAATCTACAAAGATGTTACTAAACACCAGTTAAAACTAGAGTATGGGAGCAAAAATGGCAGCTTGTGATTTTATTTAAGCTTTAAGAAAGCTTTATGAAATTGCAGGAAAGAGACTGAAGCCTTAGTTCTTTCACAGTAATTTATAAACATGTTCATCTTTATTTGCCTGAGATAGTGGAACTCTGTGAGTGCAAAAGAAGTTTCCGGGGCTAAAGTATTTAAGATAAGCTCTGTGGAACAGATTTCTGCGTTTATCATTAAAGCCAGAGGAAATTTGTAAGAAATATATAGTTTTTGCTATTTTTTTTTATTTGCTTGTTTTTTTTTTTGTTTATTTTTTAATGTTCCGCAAGGGTATAATTAACCCATTTTGCCCTTGACTACATTCTTTACTTCTTTGTAGAATCATAGAATGGGTGGGGTTGGAAGGGACCTTAAATAAATACTACTATGTTAAATCTCGCTATCAGATTTTGGACAAGCAACACCAGGGTGCAGCCCCTGGTATTTTTCCTGGGGTTCCCTCTCTCTCCCTCAGAGAGAAGCACCTCTCCAGAGCCCCCTTCGCAGCAAAGGCTGCAGCAAGCCTGCTCTGGGGAGGCTGCATCTTGAGTACTGTGTTCGGTTTTGGGCCCGTCACTACAGGAAGGACATCGAGGTGCTCGAGGGTGTCCAGAGAAGGGCTATGAAGCTGGTGAAGGGCCTGGAACACAAGTCCTGTGAGGAGTGGCTGAGGGCACTGGGGTTGTTTGGTCTTGGAGAAGAGGAGGCTCAGGGGCGACCTTATTGCTCTCTACAGCTACCTGAAAGGAAGGTGTGGGGAGCTGGGGGTCAGCCTCTTCTCACAGGTAACTAGCGATAGGACTAAAGGGAATGGCCTCAAGTTGCATAAGGTGAGGTTCAGGTTGGAAATGAGGAGACATTTCTTCTCAGAAAGTGTGGTCAGGCATTAGAACAGGTTGCCAAGGAGGTGGTGGAGTCACCATCCCCGAGGGTGTTCAAGGAAAGGTTGGACGCGGTGCTTAGGGACATGGTTTAGTGGGTGACATTGGTAGTAGGGGGATGGTTGGACCAGGTGAACTTGGAGGTCTTTTCCAACCCTAACGATTCTGTGAAGGAGCTGAACTCCGCCCGCTCCGCGGAGCCGCCGGGCTCCAGCGGTTTGGGCTCCACCAGCCACCGTCGTCGCTCGGGTGCTGGGCGGGGCCCGGGTCAACATGGCTGCCGCCGCCGCTGCTGGCGGAGAAGGGGCGCGGAGGGCGGCGGGGATGGCGGCCGGGAGCGGGGCGGAGGAGGGCGGCGGGGAGGAGGAGAACGTGCTGTACGACCTGCTGCTCAACGCCGAGTGGCCTCCCGAAACGGAGGTGCAGGTGAGGTGGCCGCCGTGCGGCTGGGGGAGAGAAACCGGCCACGTCAGCGGGTGTGAGGAGGAGGAGGAGGAGGAGGAGGAGGAGGAAGGCGGCCGGGCGGGCGGGCGCAGTAACGGGGCGAGCCCCCAGCTCCTGCCCCGTGCCCCGTCACGCTGCCCTGCCCGGCTTTCCGTGGCGCTTCGTTCCTGCTCTCCTCCTGCCATCCCCAGAAGCAGCTGTGCTGACAGCTGTGGAAGCAGTGTGGGTGGAAGTGGGACCGTTGTTAAGGTCGCCTGGCACGAGGCAAATCGGTTCCCTGTCCGGATTTGCAGGACAGAAGGGTTATGTCTGGGTTTTCAGTGATAAGTGAAGAGGGAGGTTTGCATTGCTTTGTGTCTACAAGGCACGCAAATAAATGTCAAAGATTGAAAAATGGAAAACCATTATAAGTTTTAGTGATGTGTTTCCTATTTTTTCTCCATGGATCATTGGAAAAGCTGAGATGTCCATTCATCTTCGTTGTTTTTTCTGTCGTGGGTTGACCTGAGCTGGATGCCACGTGCCCATCACACTGCTCCTTCTCCTCTGCAAGATATGGGGGAGACACTATAATGTCAAATTAATGAGTTGACATAGGGGCAGGGATCTCTCTGACTAGTTGTCTCAGTGGGCAAAACAGATTTGCCTTGGGTAAAACTAGATTAATTCATTCACAATTGATAACGGAGTAGGATGGAGAGAACTAAAAGCATTGTACTTCCACCCTCCTTCTCCCCATTGTGAGCTTCAGTCTTAGCTCTTCTAGTTCTTTCCTCTGTCCCATGCAGGGCAGGGGAATGGGGACTGCAGTCAGTTTGTAATGCTTTGTCTGCAGCTCTGCTGCTCCTTCCTTCTCACACCCTTCCCCAGTGCAATGCGGCATTCCTCCCATGGGATGCAGTCCTTCATGAACTGCTCCAGCATGCCTCCTTTCCATAGGGTGCAGTCCTTCAGGATCAAACTGTTCTGGCGTGGCTCCTTTCCACAGGCAGCAGTTCCTGCCAGGAGCCTGTGTGGGCTCTGCATGGGCCGCAGCCTCCTCCAGGCCACATCCACCTGCTCCACAGGGGCTCCTCCACGGTCTGCAGCGTGGAGATCTGCTCCATGTGGGACCCATGGGCTGCAGGGAGACAGCCTGCTCCACCAGGGGCCTTTCCACATGCTGCAGGGGAACTGCTGCTGTGTGCCTGGAGCACCTCTTGCCGTCCTTCTGCACTGACCTTGGGGTTTGCAGGGCTGCTTCTCTCACACTTTGTCATCTGTCATTCTCTCAGCTTCAGTTGCACAGCATTTTATTATTATTATTATTTTTTTTTCCCCTTTCTTCAGTCTGCTTTCCGAGAGGCCCAACCAGCATTGCTCACTGGCTCGACTCTGGCCAACAGCAGGTCCCTTTTGTAGCTGGCTGCAGCTGGCTCTGATCTGACGTGGGGCAGCTGCTGGGCTCTGCTCACCGAGGTCACCCCTGCAGCCTCCCCCATCGCCAAAACCTTGCCATGTAAATCCAATATAAACTTGCTGAGCTAGACTGTATCTAACTCAACTGTTGTCTGATTTGGACATAGAAGTTGCAAGCAATGTGTTTTTTTCATTTTCTTGTATTAGACTTTCAAGTCCAGTGCAGATGTTAATGCATTTACCACAAAAAATATATTATCAAAGTATTTTAACAAGGTCTTATGTTTAATGGGAACCTCTGAACAGAGGAGATATAAAAACATTGCAGGTATTGACTGTATTTCCTCATAGCAAGTTACAATCTTCCACATACATACTTATATGAGGGAACAAACTTTTTTTTGTGATGTTACAGTCTTATGGAGTAACATGTCATTCTTTAGGTGATTGTGACTTGGACTTCATAACGTTTGTTTCTTTAATCAAGGCTTATTCATGTCGCTCAGAAAAAAGTCACAAAAAGATCCCTGCTGTATTTCTTGTAGAACTGTTTGGTTAGGAATGAGTGAAGGAAAGTAGAAAGGGAAAGGAAGTTGAAAGCTGCATTGGGAAATCAAATTAGATTTATTTCTATGCAGTCATCTGGGATCCAAAGCAAGGCCTTAAACCAAACTTTTCTCTATTGATTTTGCTTTATTTTTCTGTTACCTCCTTTGGGGTGATTCATTTTTGATTGCAGAAATTCTGAGCTCTTCTAACTGTAATTACACCCACTGGAAGATTGATCTTGTGATGAAAGTGTAAAGTTCTGTTTAATACAGCAATAGATCTTGCATGGATTTTTTTTTTTGTAAGTTGGAACCCCAAATTAGTTTTAATTTTAGTTCTTGTTGTTATTCTCATTTATCTGCATTGCATTTCCTGAGAAGTTTTCTGGGGGAAATTAACACTCATTTGTAAAGAATGAGTGCAAGAAACTGACAATGCCCACAAAGAGACTGATATGGAAATTTAGCAACCTGTAATCAGTGCGATGATATGATTGTGTATAACATGTTTCCTGGGAATCCAGACATACCTAACAAGAATGAAAGGAATTATTGAGTAATTCATCACTGAAAACTGAATGAGACAGTGGTTCTGTGGGGGAGCTTGCAGCAGAGGACTCAAAGAATCATTTGAACCATGGAAGTACAGGTAGATGACTTTTTTACAGTAAACATGTTCTGTCTGTCTTCTTGGCTATATCACTTGATTCTGTGTTTTGGTGACAATGAGGGAAAAAAAAAGTATGTTTTGGCATTCTTTAAAATTCTTTATTTTTTTTCCTTAAACTCAGCATGCTTACAACAAAATCTGAACCGAAGTAGATACCTTGTCAATAAGGAAGCTACTTGGATTTTATTTCAGGAATTCTCTAGGAAAGGCAAACTTGTTCTCCCAGGCAGGAATGAATTAAAAAATAAATACATTTGACAGGGGAATGCATTTACAGATCTGGTAGCCGTTATTGTATCTGGGGTGATTGGACTTACTGCAAAATGTAAAATTCCAGTCTTCAGAGAGTAAGAGTAAATCAGGTTTGTGAAGGGTTAAGGTGTGTGGAATAATAATGCAGTTTAGTCTCAGGAGTGAGCACTAAGAATACTCGGGAGGAAAAAAAATTTGGAGAGTATAGTAATATACATGTATATATAGCAATATCACAGAATCACAGAATTTCTAGGTTGGAAAAGACCTCTAGATCATCGAGTCCAACCTCTGACCTAACACTAACAAGTCCTCCACTAAACCTCTAAGTTCTAACTCACTAAGTTAAGTCACTCTAAACCTCACTAAGCTCTACATCTAAACCTCCAGGGATGGTGACTCCACCACTTCCCTGGGCAGCCCGTTCCAATGCCTCACAACCCTTTCAGTAACGAAGTTCTTCCTAACATCCAACCTAAAACTCCCCTGGCTCAACTTAAGCCCATTCCTCCTCGTCCTGTCACCAGGCACGTGGGAGAACAGACCAACCCCCACCTCGCTACAGCCTCCTTTGAGGTACCTGTAGAGAGCGATAAGGTCGCCCCTGGAGAAAACTCCAGGCTGAACAAGCCCAGCTCCCTCAGCCGCTCCTCGTAGGACTTGTTCTCCAGGCCCCTCACCAGCTTTGTTGCCCTTCTCTGGACCCGCTTGAGCACCTCGATGTCCTTCTTGTAGCGAGGGGCCCAAAACTGAACACAGTACTCGAGGTGCGGCCTCACCAGAGCCGAGTACAGGGGGACGATCACTTCCCTAGCCCTGCTGGCCACACTGTTTCTTATACAAGCCAGGATGCTGTTGGCCTTCTTGGCCAGCTGAGCACACTGCTGGCTCATATTCAGCTGACTATCAACCAATACTCCAAGGTCCTTCTGTGCCAGGCAGTTTTCCAACCACTCCTCTCCCATTCTGTAGTTCTGCTTGGGGTTATTGCTCCCCAGGTGCAGGACCTGGCACTTGGCCTTGTTGAACTTTATACAGTTAATTATACAATATGTATAAGCAATATTTGGAAATGTTTTTCAAAAAAGCTTTTCTTAATCAAAAAACCTTATCAGGCCCTGGTTTTTAAATTCCTTAGGAACAATTGCAATACCCCAAGGTACTATGATAGTTGTGACAAATAATTTGTCACACTTCTTTTACTTTAATGTATTGTTATTTACTGTTTGATCAACCTGAATTTTGGACAGTATCTATTAGTACATGTGTGTTGACTTCTCATATGCTGTGAGAAAGTGGCCTGATTATTTCAAACACTGTTTCTGGATTGCAAACTTTGCATAGAAAACTGCTGGTATTTACTTTAGTATTTTAAATTCTAGAGCCCAAATATATTTTTATAATTATAAATTTATTTTTATATTTTTAAACATGCAAACACTCCCGAATTTTCATGTTAGTGTGTCCTTCAGTGCTTGCTGCCCTGTAACTTGGAATAAGAGGTCTGAGTATCTTAGCTAATGATATGCTCTATGCATTATATATTGAAGGGAAGAGGTAATTCATTCATTATCTACTCTAGTGTTCAGTTTGTGATGCTCTAATATTTTGAGTAGGAAAGTTTATTTTGTGCGTGATGTCTTCCTTGTTTATTATCTTCTTTGTGTAATCTTTTTTTCCTAACTTCTTGCAGGCTTCTAAAAACTCTGCCTGTTTTATAGCTAGGAATATACATACTATGTTTTGTGTTTCATTTTTCTGTGTTTGAAGAGAGCTTTTATTTATGCAGTAGTTTGGTCCTCCCCCATATGAAAGTAGAGCAAGAGTGCTGGAAAGGCTGTACAAGGCTGTAGAGTAGATGCAGTCAATTGGATGGCTGTGATAACCAGTACAAATTGGCGTAAGTTTTCCTTCAGTGGTCTCTTTTTTTAAAAAATATGTTTTTCTGGAACTTTCATAAGCAGTCTTTATCACAGAATCACAGAATTTTCTAGGTTGGAAGAGACCTCAAGGTCATCGAGTCCAACCTCTGACCTAACGCTAACAGTCCCCACTAAACCATTTCCCTAAGCTCTACATCTAAACGTCTTTTAAAGACCTCCAGGGATGGTGACTCCACCACTTCCCTGGGCAGCCTGTTCCAGTGCCTCACAACCCTTTCAGTGAAGAAGTTCTTCCTAACATCTAACCTAAAACTCCCCTGGCTCAACTTAAGCCCATTCCCCCTCGTCCTGTCACCAGGCACGTGGGAGAACAGGCCAACCCCCACCTCGCTACAGCCTCCCTTAAGGTACCTATAAAGAGCGATAAGGTCGCCCCTGAGCCTCCTCTTCTCCAGGCTGAACAAGCCCAGCTCCCTCAGCCGCTCCTCGTAGGACTTGTTCTCCAGGCCCCTCACCAGCTTCGTCGCCCTTCTCTGCACCCGCTTGAGCACCTCGATGTCCTTCTTGTAGCGAGGGGCCCAAAACTGAACACAGTACTCGAGGTGCGGCCTCACCAGAGCTGAGTACAGGGGGACGATCACCTCCCTAGCCCTGCTGGTCACACTGTTCCTGATACAAGCCAGGATGCCGTTGGCCTTCTTGGCCACCTGAGCACACTGCTGGCTCATATCCAGCCAACTATCCACCATCACTGCCAGGTCCTTCTCTGCCTGGCAGCTCTCCAACCATTCCTCTCCCAGCCTGTAGCTCTTCTTGGGGTTATTGCGCCCCAGGTGCAGGACCCGGCACTTGGCCTTGTTGAACTTCATGCAGTTGACCTCAGCCCATCGGTGCAGCCTATCCAGATCCTCCTGCAGAGCTTTCCTACCCTCAAGCAGATCGACACACGCACCTAACTTGGTGTCATCTGCGAACTTACTGAGGGTGCACTCGATGCCCTCGTCCAGATCATCGATGAAGATACTAAAGAGAACCGGCCCCAGCACCGAGCCCTGGGGAACGCCACTAGTGACTGGCCTCCAACTGGACTTGGCTCCATTCACCACGACTCTTTGGGCCCGGCTATCCAGCCAGTTTCTAACCCAACGAAGCGTGCGCCAGTCCAAGCCAAGAGCAGCCAGTTTCTTGAGGAGAATGCTGTGGGAGACGGTGTCAAAAGCCTTGCTGAAGTCAAGGTAGACCACATCCACAGCCTTTCCCTCATCCACCCAGCGTGTCACTCTGTCATAGAAGGAGATCAGGTTCGTCAGGCATGACCTGCCTTTCATAAAGCCATGCTGACTGGGCCTGATCGCCTGCTTCCCCTGCAAGTGCTGCATGATGGCTCTCAGGAGGATCTGCTCCATGAGCTTTCCTGGCACTGAGGTCAAACTGACAGGCCTGTAGTTTCCCGGGTCTGCCCTCCGGCCCTTCTTGTAGATGGGCGTCACGTTTGCTAGCCGCCAGTCGATTGGGACCTCCCCCGATAGCCAGGACTGCTGATAAATGATGGATAGTGGCTTGGCCAGCTCCTCTGCCAGTTCCCTCAGTACCCTTGGGTGGATCCCATCCGGCCCCATCGACTTGTGCACATCTAAGTGCCGTAGCAGGTCACCAACGAGTTCTTCATGGATAATGAGGGCCACATCCTGCTCCCCATCCCCTTCCACCAGCTCAGGGTACTGAGTATCCAGAGAACATCCGGTATTGCCGCTAAAGACTGAGGCAAAGAAGGCATTGAGCACCTCCGCCTTTTCCTCATCTCTTGTAACTAAGTTTCCCCCCCGCCTCCAGTAAAGGATGGAGATTCTCCTTAGTCCTCCTTTTTGTGTTGATGTATTTATAGAAACGTTTTTTGTTATCTTTAACGGCAGTAGCCAGATTGAGCTCCAGATGAGCTTTGGCCTTCCTAATTTTGTCCCTGCACAGCCTCGCTACTTCTTTAAAGTCCTCCTTAGTGGCCTGCCCACTTTTCCAAAGCTTATAAACCCTCTTTTTCCTCCTAAGATCAAGCCACAATTCTCTGTTGAGCCAGGCCGGTCTTCTTCCCCGCCTGCTCGTCTTTGGGCACGTGGGGACAGACCATTCCTGCGCCATTAAGACTTCCCTCTTGAAGAGCGCCCAGCCTTCCTGGACCCCTCTGCCCTTCAGAACCGCCTCCCAAGGGACTCCACCAACTAGTGTCCTGAGCAGCTCAAAGTCAGCCCTCCGAAAGTCCAATACAGCGGTTTTACTGGTCCCCTTCCTGGCCTCGCCAAGAATAGTGAACTCCACCATTGCGTGGTCACTCTGCCCGAGACAGCTCCCGACGATCACGTCCTCCACCAGTCCTTCTCTGTTTGTGAAGAGAAGGTCTAGCGGGGCACCTCCCCTGGTAGGTTATATATTGGGATAGTATGTTGAACACCAATTGCTTTGACCTTTTTCTGGGGATTACAGTTCAATCTGGTATTCATTTGGCATAGAAAGAATGATTTGTAATACCTTACAGGAGGCAATGTTGTCTTCTCTCTCTCTTTTTTTTTTTTTTTTTTTTTTTTTTTTTTTTTTTTTACTTCCCATAGACGAAAGCAAAGTTGAATCGATAGATAATTTGTAGTAAATTTTGTTTATTACAGGTTGGCACTTGCTGAATTTACTTGGTACTATAGCCTGCTTTAGCTTATGTGGCTAAATAACTCACTAAATAAAGTAGCAAGTAATTGAAAATATGTAAGGAACTTCTGGGTAGCAAGCAGCTTACATTCAATCAGTGAATGCTGATTGGATACAGTATGGATGCTATACTTAAGTTAAAATGTGTATCATAGTGTTTGACCGTTATTGTTGTAATTGCAGCCAAGAGGCAACAGAAAACATGGTGCATCGTTTATCATCACTAGAGCAATTACAGGTAAATATGACTTGTTTTTATGCTCAGGACTCATAAGAATCATGTGTAGATTGTTTGTAAAATTTACAGTTTCTGCTCTTTAGGGTGGCTAGTGTAATGGAAATAGAGCAGAAGATGTGTTTTTTGGAAAGATGCTTTCTGATTATCCCTATTACTGTGTTATTTGTATTTCATTTTTGTGGGCTCTCTTGCCTCTTTTAGGTCATTGGGACAAAATAATAAAACATCTAAAAAGTTTGGAAGTCCTGTTGTATTTTGCAAAATGTGTTTTTCTGTGTATCAGTTCTTACAATTGGGCTATTTGCTATTTCGACAATTCTCTGAGGAAGCTTTATGGTATTATGATCATTGCCAATTCAGCTCTTGGTTTATGCATTAGCTGATTTGTGCTTTCCTTAGGCATTTCTCTTAGAAAAAATCAATACTCATCTCTGATTTTTTTTTTAGATTTGACATTTGCATTTACTTTAATATAAGGATTCATTGACCAAGTGTAGAGGCTTTTTCCCTGTGCAACATTTTGTTTTGTGAGAACTTCTAAAATTCTATGTAAAGCTGAATTCTATGTATAGCTGAAGAGTGTTTTAAAATAGCTAGAGATTTAATTTTTGCTTGCTTATTAATTTTTGTAGGTCCTGCATTGTTTCTGCTTCGATATATCTGGTACAGGTAGGTTTGAAAATAATGTTTAATCTTTTTATTTGGTAATATTTTGATACCTTTTTTTGATATAAAGTTATTGTTAATGACAGTAAAACTGAACACTGCTTAGAACACTGTCTTTTCATCAACTGAGGCTGAAACCACTTGAGTTGCAGCTGAAGCCTATCTAGAAAAAATAAGTAGTGTATGCTAGTTTAACTTTTTGGTTTTATAAGAAGACTAAGTAAACGAGCAGTTGGAACATCCTATTTCTCAAAACATTTGTTTTTCCTCTCCACTCCCAGTTGAGATACTGCAAGTGAAGCTGTTTTCTTTTAAGCCTCAACGACAGGTATGATGGCATGGCAGGGTTTGCTTCTGTTGAGGTTATAATTTGTACTATTATTATTTTTTTTAACAATTCAAGCTGTTGTATAAAATGCTGTGTAAGTAATTGTGATTCAGAAAAATGATCCCTGAAACATACTGGATAAATACTGTGTTCCTGGAGAATGTCATCTCTATGATTATACCACTCTGTTGATGCCCTTTGCGTGTTTGAAGATATCAGTTCTCCCTTTTTAGAGGTATTCTGTTATTTTTAGGGTATGAAAATGGACTATGGTGTTGCTCACGGTGAAACAGTACTCTAGTTTAGGCCAGCAGTCGTTGCTGTTTTCCCTATTTCACAGAATCACAGAATTTCTAGGTTGGAAGAGACCTCAAGATCATCAAGTCCAACCTCTGCCCTAACGCTAACAGTCCCCACTAAACCATTTCCCTAAGCTCTACATCTAAACGTCTTTTGAAGACTTCCAGGGATGGTGACTCCACCACTTCCCTGGGCAGCCTGTTCCAATGAATTCGAATTTCTGGTGTTCTACTTTATTTTGTGCCTCTTTTGTGTGTGTTTATGGGCTCCATGCCATCATACAAGCCTGGTTTTAAGGATTCAGTTGCAAACAGAATGAACTTACTTAATTTTCTATATACTGGTAGTCATACTGACGGTCTGTTTTCTAGCATTTAAAATTGATTCTAGCTGCCATTTTCATATATTTATAAAATATGTTCAGGAAGAAAGGAGAAAAAAAAACAACACAGATGAATATCAAACTCAGACCAGGTTCCTTACGGTCCAGCTAGGTATTGAAAATGTTTAAGGATGGAGATCCCAGAGCTTCTGGACAACTTCTTCCAGAGCACATCTGTATTTATGGTGAAGAATCCTTTTCCTTATGTCAGCTTGGAATCTCCTCTGTTTTAAACTCATCATCATTTCTTGTGCTCCTGCCATGCACCTCAGTGGCTCTCCTTGGAACCTTGTAGGTTCCAGAGGGCTTTGGTTAGCTTTGTCTGAAGCCTTCACTTCTCCAGGCTACACTTCCCTCACCCTGTCCTTGTAGGGCAAGTGCTCCAGTCCTTGGACCATCTTGGTAGCACACTGGTATATTGGTGTCCTTGCAGTAGGGTACCCCAAACTGACTGCTGACCAGAGTCTGAAGAATGATGAGTAAATAATCAGTTCCCTTAAAATGTGGCTATGATTCTGTTAATTCAAATGAGGATGCTTTTAACCTTTGCTATTAGCAGGGTGCATTACTGATTCACATTTAGTTGCTAAAACTTCCCAGGTGATTGGCTGTCTTAAAGCTAAGTCACCTGGCGTGTATATCTCAGGTACTGATAGGTGTATGTTCTGATTTGGGCTAATATATATATATTTTTTTTTTTTCAGCCCTGCAAAGTTTTCTCTGCCAAATGGACTGGTTCGTCTAGTTAATAAGCAGATAAACTGGCAGCTAGTACTTGCAAGGTAACCAGCTTATGTATTTATATGCTTTCAGTATCTGGTAATAGCGAGTGTATTAATACTCTCTGCCCTGCCCACACTGATAGCAATGTTGAATTAATAATGTGCTAAAGTAATGTTACTCTTCTTGGTCAAGAGAACTACAGGAGGCATTCAGAGGTAGCTTTGGGAAAGAAAGGTCAGTCTTCAGGGGCTTCCACAGCATTTCCCTTTTAAGGCATCTTTCATGCATGTCTGTATGTACTTTTAGCATTTTAGCAAAAGTAGCTTGCAGTTTAATCCTTCTGCTGGGATTGTATTCAGAACTTGAGTTTGATCAGCTAAAGACCTGTAACTTACAGGATATGTAGTATAAATTGTTTATTTTAAAATTTGTGGAAAGTGATGTATACCCTCATGCTGTCTACTCTTGTTTTTTGAGGGAAGAAATAAGAATTCCAAGGCTAGAGACAGCTGTTCCAAAGTAATTTTAGCAGCATCATTGAAACCACTGGCTTTCAAAAGTAAGCATAAACATGTACAGAAACAATAAACTAAAATATTCCATACTACTTTTCATATCACTAAATATGATCAGTGGCTTATCAAGAGTTCTGTAAAGAAAGAGATGGTGATTCTGTGAGGGTAGTGGCGATCCTTTTGATGTGTGACATGCCAGCTGCAATGTTGTATGTTAAGTACAAAGATGGGAGGCCTGCTGCTAAGGAGATGACCTGACTTACTGAAGTATGATGGCTCTGTATTCCAGATAAAGTGATACATAGTCTTGCTGGTATAAACCTATCCATAAACAACATCTGATTTTGACTTCCCCAGCAGTACGATTTTTAGACACTGCTTCTGTTTTCTTAGTGCTGCTGTTAAAGAATGTGACAGATATGTTTTGGTGACATGAGGGGACTTCTATTAAAACTTCTATTAACACTTTTTTTGTATAAAAATTGATATTTTATCTTTCATAACAAATTGGGACATTTATATTTAACCATGCAGAAAAGTGCATGGAGCTCTGATCCATATTCTGAAAGGACTGGATGAAGAACTGAATGCCTTTGTTTTACTTTTTCAGCAATGGTAAACTGTTGGCAGTTGTGCAAGACCAATGTATAGAAATCAGGTAACTTATGATTATGTGTTGGTTCATAACCACAGTTGTAGAGTTATGAGAGAGTGTTTTTAGTGACTTGTTAACCATAGTTTTAAATGCTTTTTTATTATTTGAAAATGCTAGATATATTCTGAAATTAATCTATGGGATAATCTTAAAATGTGTTATCACTTAGAAAGCAAAAACCTTCTATTTCTTCTTAGGTCTTTCCCACTCACAATTTTAAAAACAATTCATACCCAAACAACAATTATAAATGCTATGGATAAATGTATATAAATACTTACCTGTATTTCCCTCCATGTTGGATGTGTTTATGTGTGTGTTTTTTTTCCATTTTTTTTAAGATGTGAAAGAAAAGCAAGGTCGTTCAAACTACTAAACTCCAATTCACGGTCTTTCTAACCTTTGCCTTTCCATTCCCCCTTAAAGTGAGAAGAAGTGAGACAAGGAGCTAGTATTACACTTCTCTGTAGAATAGCTGGCATGTATAGTACTTCACCTTATTTTACAAGTGATATGAATTGCCATAAAGACTCGCATTTTCATTTTTCCTTCTGTTCTCTAACAACAAGCTTTCCTTTGCCAGTTCAAGAACACATTTAGCAGTAGAACAGATCTTGATTGAGTATGTTTACTTGCTTCACAAAAATCCATTTGCTAGAAGGTCAGACCTTCCATTTATATGTAAAAGAAGCAAGTGTATGAAAATTGTTCAATCACAAGTGATGCGAACACCATAAATGTCAGCTTATAAACTATAGAATAAATCTTGTGTTTCAACTGTATTAATGTAACTATATTCTTACATTGTTTCTAAATTGTAACTTAGAGAATACTGACTAGTTTAAGGAAAAAAAAACTTACACAGCATTTCAGCACTTCAGCATGAATTTTGAACAACATTACTGCTAAATAGGGGATATTATTTTTCATGGGTTATATGGAGGGTTTCTAAAATGCTATTGTTACCGAGACGAGATGCCTAAGGGTGAAGGCTGATATCTGTCTTTTTGAACAAGTAGTCAAATACATTCAGGCTTTTGGATTGTGCGCTTAAAGTATTTTTATAGCTCTTAGTTTATTCTGGAAAATTGAATAAGTGAATGTGTGTGTGTAGTCTAAATCCATGTATCTTACTCTGCAGGTCTGCAAAAGATGACTTTGGATCCATAGTTGGAAAATGCCAAGGTAATATGGCAACCTTTATAAAGTTTATGCAGTTGATGTGGTTGTTGTTATTTATTCATGTGTTGCTAAGTGCTGGTACTGGTTTATTAACTTCTTCAAAGTATTGTGAGTAGTCTTAATATTTTTGCTATGTGATTAGCTCCATTTTTCCCCCCACTGATTCTTTTCACATTGATTAACATACGGAATCTGAAATGAACTGATAGTGAAATGAATGGATTTTGAAGGCATAGTGGGTGTTGGAGCCTTTCTTTTTCATGTTCATTTTTGTTTTCTTTTTAGAAGGTAAGTTTATAATGATGACAGGAATTATGCAATTGTTGATGCAGATGTCTTTTTTTAGATTTTGTTTAAGGGATTATAGTTCTCTTTTTATCCTTATCTCTACCTCTTGACGTGGCAAATACTATTTTCAAAAGTAAGTAGATGAATGATAGTCTGTTGGGCATTGACTATCTGTAGAAGTAGAGGTTCCAAACCATGAAAGTTACTCTGTACAAATCAGTTTAAAGCTCACTTAAATTCTTATGTGCTGTTTTTTAAACACTGTATGTGTTGGAGGTCATCAGATGGTCCAACATTTGTTGTAACTCACTGTGGCCACTGACGGGTGAAAGACACTTTTTTTCTAAAGAATGTTTTCCTTTTCTGTAGTGCCAAAAGATTTTAACCCGCAGTGGAGACGAGTGGCGTGGAGCCATGACTGTACGTTACTTGCTTATGCTGAGAGCACTGGAACTGTGAGAGTTTTTGACCTAATGGGTAGTGAGCTTTTGGTCATTTCACCGGTAAGTGCTGTTTTTGATTCAATTTGGACAAATACTCTTTTTTTTTGTAAGGATAAAGGGTAATTACGTATTTTTTTTAATCATGGCAAACTTTGGTATTAAGGCTTACAATATGTATACCATGCATGGGTATCAAGGGTTTATCATACGATGGTTATATTAAAGTTAACTAAGTTCAAGTCATTTGTACCATATGCAAAGCATATCCTTTGTGCTGTTATATCTAGTCAGTGTCTTCATCTTGTCTTGGTCAGAATTGTGGTAGATGAGCAGGTACATCAGAATGTGGAAGTATCTTCTACTTGGTGTGTGTGCAAATGGTTATTGTTTGTAGTAGTAGATTAGAAATCTGCAGTTCATGGGCAGATTTTGGTATAAATCAAGGAAATATTGCTAACTGAGCAATATGAGATTTTTTTCATTGGTAGGTATGAGAACATGTTGTGCCAGGCAAACTGCAATTGCATGTTCTGTTTTCTGTATACAAAGGTTGTATTCAGCTAATTTGTGAGGGGTTTCAAGTCTATTTCCTTAGCATATTGTCTTTGTGGACTTTTAATTAATAGGTTTTCTTTAAGATCAAGATCAAAGGAGTATATTTTGTTACTATTATAAACTATGAAACTTCAGTTTTTTAAAGCATTTTCATAAGAATAATAAATGGAATTTCTTAAAAGTAATCAAGGTATTCTTTTTTTTTCTTTTTTTCCCTGCCTTTCTCTCTCAATGTCTGCATTCTTGAGTAAAGACAGCAAGTTTCCCGGGAGATCTGAGTTATGCTGTTGCTGGATTAATCTTTCTAGAATACAAAGCAAGTGCCCAGTGGTCAGCTGAATTACTTGTTGTTAATTATCGTGGAGAGCTGAGAAGTTATCTTGTAAGGTAAGCACAAATTTTTGTCTTACTTTGAGAAACTAACATGAACTTTAAAGGAAATCTTTTCCACTCTTTAAAGAAAATAAATCTAATTTATTTGTTTTTTTATACCCATACTTAGTGTTGGAACAAATCAAAGCTTCCAAGAAAGTCACAGTTTCAGCTTTAGTAGCCATTATGCACATGGAATAACTACTGTCATTTACCATCCTGGTCACAGGTAAGTGTTTTGTTTACTACCTGCCAATAATATTGAAATGATGAACAGAAGTGGTAAAATAAACCATGAAGTGTGTTGAACATGTTTAAAAAGGAGGGGAGGGTGTACTTATTTTAATCTTGGTATTTAATAAATTAGCAAAAACAAGTCACATATGGCTGTATCTGTGAAAGAAGGCCTAGTTGGTGGTGTTGCTTTACTAATAATGAGTAAAGATACTGAGGGAAATTCGGCTTCTTGAATGAGACAATTGGTACACTCAAACACTAGAACAAATAACAGCTAGCACACCTGTGAATTCCAGAAGAGTTCCTTATAGACATGTATATCCTGTGAATAGGGTATCATGTCTTTAGTATTAAAGAGTCTTCACTAGGATTAAGGTCTAAATAGATTTTATTGCCTCTAGAAATGAAATTAAAGAAAGCTTTTCTTTTTGCATAACTTATTAGAGTTGCTGTTTTTCTTAAGTTGGATTATTATTATTTTTTTTGCCTCAAGCTATGGTACTTGTTGGCTATTTGACTAATTTTTCTTTAAGAGTTCTTTAAGTTTCTTTAAGTTCTTTAAGAGAAGCGTTTTTTTTTTCTTGTCCTATCAAGTGCATTAACTTGAGATGACTAACTTTCCTTTGTAACAAACACAGGACTTTATCTTAATTTATTTGAAATAAACATTTATTTTCTGTTTATTTGCAGTTAATACTGATACAGATGAGAGGGAGATGTGATGGTCATGGGCATTTAGTCATGTAGTATACCTTAATTTCAGTAATTTTTTTTTTTTTTTTTTTTTTGAAGATGTATTCTTAGCAAGTGTGCTGGAGAGTACCTTAAGCACTCTTTCAGAAAGGCTTGTTCTGTGCTTCTTCAGTGAAACTGTAGGTATAGAGAAAACACATGGGAACACGTCAGAGGTATTTGTCTTGGCAGCCTGGGTCAGTTTATCTGTATATTTTTGATTCTTCAATAACACATGATTTTTATTTATCAAATGCAACTCTTACCTTTAAGTGCTGTGTTTGATAAATACAGAAAATTGTTTGCTTGTTTGCTTTTTGCATCGTTTACTGTCTGAGTATGTTGCATTAGCAGCTTTTTTAGAACGTCAGAAATAGCTTCAAAAGACGTTTTTGAATTTGTTGTGTTTAAGGGCTGGTTATAGTTTGCTGCTTTTTTTCTTCTCTCTGGATTTGATTTGTGGACTTGTCTGGTTCACTTTTCCCTACTGTTCTGACTGGAACTGCCAGGGTTTCATATTTGGAGTTGTCTTGTGTTGCTTTTTCCTTAAGTAGTAACATGTTGGGCACAGATACCAGATTTGAAAGGTCGACTGACTGGCTACCTGGTCTTGCAGCAGATGTGGTTGGAATAGGTCCTGGTTAGCCAATTCCTTCTGTTGAAAATGTATCTCCCATTTTTGTATCTACTGATTATATGGCAAGATAAACTTGGCAACTTACTCTTTGATTTCTTTTAAATTGTGAGAACTCCCTTTCTAGATATTATAGCTACTATTACAGCTACTAGGATTAAATTTGTCAGCACACTTCACTACATTGATTTAAACTAAAATTCGGTTTGGATCTAGAATACTAGAAGAAACTCTGTTAGAAACTTGTTCTCATCCTTCAATATTAAGTGAGATAGCTGTCTTAAGGGAAAACTGGTTGTTGATGAGAACTAATGTTCTCCTAACTTATACTGAAAATTAAACTCTGAAAGTAATGGTTTCCTCTTTCTAACTGCTTAATATTTAATCAGTAATTCCCCTATTACTATTACAATTAGTAATTTAGTAACTCAGTATACTAAATCTAGAGTTTTGAAATAGGAAGTCTGGATGACAGAGCTTTGATAACACTCTGACCAGGCAGCAGAAACAATTAATTCTTTCCTTTGATCACACCAGGGTTCTTGAAACTTGCTTCCAAATCTGTCTTTTCTGTTCCTAATATTAGGAAGTATATTGATTCTAACAGTGCAGTTGCAAAGAATAGTTGTTAATATTCAAACTAGGGTCAAATAATTATTCTGATTGTTTTTATATGTGGATGTGCTTGCATTTGATTTTGTGTGTGTCTGGGCAAATGATATCAGAACAGTTAAACTGTTAAAACAGATGAGCCCTTCAACAAGTAAATAGCTGAAATAGAAAATCAGCTGAGGTAGTCTGGACGTTGCTTTGTGTGTGCTAATGACAACTTCTTGCCAGAAAAGTACATGTATATAGTAGGGAGGAAAAAAAAGACTGGAAGTTTTGTGTTAGTTCTTTCATTTTCCCTCCAACTAATACTTTTTGTTTTCCCACTATTCCTTTATGATTGCAGGTTTACATTTTAAAATCTTACTAGTATGAAGTAAGAGCATCATTGTCTCCTGTTCTTTTGTGCTTGTAACAGTTTATTCAGAATATTAGTAATTAAAATTAATTTGTGGAAGCTTATGGTCAACGTATTCTTTTGCCAATATTCTAAATTTTCTATCATGGGAAATGCCCCTTCCTGATGTGAAAATATGTGGTCATATCTGCTGCTAAAGCAATAAGTTTCTGTAATGTATGTGCACATTCAGCAATTACTTGTTTTTAGCAGGAAATATTATGACCCATAAAAATAAAAATCACATAGTGATTGTAGTATCACTGTGATTGTAGTATCTCCCGGTAGATGTAATTAGTTGACTTGCTTAATAAAGTTGAAAATTGATACTTTAAAGAACTGACATTAGAAACATTACATTAGAAATTACATTAGAAACATGACATTAGAAATTGATGAGCAGAATCACTTGTTGAAATTAAGCTGTTGTTTTGTCTGAAAAACAGGAGTTGGAGGGAGGCGGTTGTCTTAAATTGTGTGTTGAAGAAAATTTTAGATACATATGAATCCTTCGAAGTTTCCATTTTCAGTAGCGTGAACTTGATTATTTAAGTTCAACTGTGGCTTTTTTTTTTTTTGCATTTCATTTAGTTTCAGATCTGTAAAACTGCACTATATAGCTTGTAGGCCTTGACTTACCACACTATTGCTATGTATTTGCCAGTTACCTACTAAACTGCAATAAAATAGCAATCAAGAACTTAATGTATCTAACTTGTTTTAAAAAAAAGATGTAAGCATATGATAATTGCAAAGAAAATCTTTCAGTAGGGAATGTATCTGAATCTGTAGGAAAACATGAATTGGTAGCTTTGGGGAAAAAGTATAATCTTGAGTTTTACTGCTGTTGGAAAAAAATCTTAATTTAGAAGCTCAAGTGCTTGTGTTTCCATGCATTCCAACTTTCATCTGTGATGGAATTTATCAACTTCAGTTGATAAAACTTAAATGTTTGCTTCAGTGTGAGCTCTCTGTAGGCTCTAATGGAAGTTTCAACACCTCACTTATTTTGTGTACTTTAATCTGGAGCTGAATGCCTTATTTCAGGGTTATCTGCAGTTGCTTCAGAAGGAGTCTGATGTTAGAGCCTAAAATGTGTGGTGGCTTTGGGAGATGAAGGTTTTAGATTCACTTGAAATCTTGTTATCGTACCAGAATTGATGTGTGAAAAACTGTGTAGAAGTCTCAAGGTTTATTTTTGGATACCTTAATTGAGCTTGCTGTCCTTGAGACCAGTAGTATACTAATTATCTTTAGCCCAACTTTATAGAACCCTTGAAAACAGAATATAATTGAGATACTGCAGGGGCAGCCAGCTTTTTGAGACTGAAAGGAACCTCTAGAAACCATCTAGCCCATTGCCCTTCCAGCAGGGTCAACCAGAGCAGTTTGCTTGGAGCCATGCTTCCCACACTACTTCTCCTCAAGATATCTATACATATTCATAGGATCTACCCTCAGACTTCTCTTCATCAGGCTGAGCAGTCCTAGCATTCTGTCTTTCATAGTATGGCGGTGCTCCAAGACCTTCATCTTCATGGCCCTTTGCTGGATTTGCTCCACTATTATGTTTCAGTTTCCTATACTGGAGGGCCCAGAGCTGGATGCAGCAATCCAGATGATTCACCTGTGCTGAGAAGACTGTAAGGATGACATCCAGTTTATACTGGTGTGTATGTGGTTATTACTTCCCTTCTGTGCTTTCTGTTGTTGAACTTTGTGAGGTTCTTACTGGTCCATCTCTCCAGCCTGTTGTGGTCCTTCTGAATGACAGCACAATCTTCCATTTCATCAATCCCTTACTCAGTTTTGTATCATCTGCAAACTTTGCCTCACGGTTCATCTCATTAATGAGGCTGTTAAATGGTATTGGCCCCAGTATGAACCTCTGGGGTACACCAGTAGTGACTGGCCTCCAGCTGGGCTTGGAGCTGTGAGGTACTCCCAGTCCCTCATCTGCTGCAAGGTTGCTGAACCTAATCTGCAGCTGCAGATCTTTAGGTGAAGCAGGATCCTCTGTTGGTGCCAGAAGTTGCTAGCTTTCTAGCCTCTTCCGTTAGGGGAAGTCTCCGTTTCCCAGTCTGATAAACACAGGGTATGCCTCCCCCCACTTAAGTACGTCTGGGAGTTGGGGATACTCCTGTATCCTCAAAGCAGAGTCTCAGAGGATCCAGCCAGTCGTCTTTTCTGGTCATCTCTGATGCTGTAGCAGCCTGCTGCCTTCTTTCTGCAGCACCTTTTGCCTGCTGAGACAGACCATCACCAAGCACACACCTTCTGAGGCAAGGATCACCTGCTGTCCATGCCCCAACCTCTGGAAGAGGCCTCTGTCTGAGACCTACAGGCCTGTCTGCATCCCCCTGAGGGAGCATGGTCTGAGGCAAGGTGGATGCTGGGACTGTGCCCTGGGCTTCATCACCACAGTTGCTGAAAACATGTACAAGGAGTTTCTGGCCCCTCTTTTACACAAACTGCTTCACAAGTCACTGCAGCATCTGTTGGCTGTTTGCTAGTTGTGGTGCATACACAGGCCTTTTTCTAGCACTTACTGAAAAGGTTCCTGACCCTCCTTAGTCAGGAGACAGCTGGAACAAAAGTTCAAAGCACCCTTTGATCAGGAGCAGATGTTAGAACTCGTTGAAAGCTGCTAGAGTTTGCTAAAAGTGAGGCCCCTTATGGTGCCTGACATCACTGGAAAGAGCCACTTATGAAGTTCTTTAAAGATTTCCCAGGAGTTGTCTGGTGATCCCATAAGTACGTAGAAGATTGGGGGGGGGTGTTTAGAAATGGAGCCCAGAAACTGCTGCACGCTTGCTATGCTGTATGCAGAAAGCATCTGCAAGAATAAAAATTAACACAGATCTTAACAGTATTAAGTACTAAAGGATTTTGCATTGATCCTTATGTCAATATCAGCACGGTAGATAAAACTTCCCCTTCCAGAGAGTTACTAGTAAGCATCATTTATTAAATTAACATTACTTTGTGGCCCATATGGAGTCACATAATCCTACAGCTGGTATTGTGTTATTTAAGAACACAAATATTTGTCTAGGAAAAAATATCTTCTCATTTTGGGGAGGGTGGATGTTGGGGGAATTGTTGGCACAGTATTTTCTTCAGACTGAGACTAACTTTAAAAAACAAAACAAAACAAAACAAAAAATTCCTCTTGTTGCTATTCCCAGGCTACCTGTCAACTTGTGTTATTTTGGAGTCATCTCCTGTCTAGTGCTGAAAAAATAATTGGTAAACAAGGCTGGATCTTTGCTGAGGCTCTCAGGAGTACCTTTCATTTTCTTTTGATACCAGTTGTGTTATTCATCATAATAGTTTCTGCCCCCGCTGTTGCATTTTGCTCTCTGAAAAGCTTTTTAAAATTTTAAGTACGTGCTGCCATGATGAATTTCTCTGCAGTCCTGGGAGAAGGCTTTTTGTCTTGAGGCTTCGTGTTTTGTGTATGTCTAAACTGATATGACATCTTCATTCCAGTTGTCATTGAGTTTCATTTATCCTAAAAGATACTTCTGAATTATAAATATGTTGCACTCTATATGACAGTTTTTTCCAAAATTTCTTTGAAAAGATTTATCTTGATGGAGTTTTGAGAGCTAGTTCAGGCAGTTTTGGCGTTACTGTTGTCACCGCTATTGACAACTCTTCTCTTGGTCTTTGTGCTACTGTTCGTCACCGAGTCAACTCTAGCACAGTGCCGTCGATTGTAATTGAATTTTAGTTACTACTGCAGTTGAAATTTTTAACGTGTTACAATGGAAGTTTGAACTTACAGAAGAATGTAAATGCCTATGGATGGACAAGACTACAGAAAAATTAATCTCCTAGAGGACTATGCCTGCTGTCTTTTGGTTATGAGGTGTTGACAACTGTGCTGTGGTGATCTCATGAAGTTTGTGTTTACTGATTGCTTTTTTTTTTTTTTTTAAATAAATTAATAATAGTCAAGTTGTGAAAGAGAGAGAGATGAAAATTGCTTCCAGTGATTTTTTTTTATCACTTCATGCATAATTATCTGTGTAACACTGATTTTTGCCAATATCTTTCAGAGATGTCAGATGTAATTTTGTGTTCACTGATGCTAGACTGTGTGCTCAGATGTGAGTATCCAGACGTGTTTATTCATGGTCATCTAGAATGGCTATGGCATCATGCACAATAGGGTAGATCGAGTCTCTCCTCCTAAAACTTAAAGCTGTTAGGAGGAGTTCGATGTGGTGTGCCATGTCTCAGCGTCTTAGTCAAAAGATTTATTTATTTATATAGATTTTGTATTTATGTGCTGTAAGATGTTTGGAAACGTCTTTCTTCCTTACTTTTTAACTGCTGTTCTTCAGAAGAACTACGTGATTAAAAGATGGCTTTTGTACAAGCTGGGGACAGTTCTTACACTCCTTGATCAGTGGCAGCGTGTCAAGCTTCAGTGATAAAGTGGTGGGAAGCATGGGAAAGTTGCAGTAGGGAAACACAGGGGAGAAGGGAAACAAAATATGTGCAGAAGAAAAACGAATGGATTATTAAGTGTATGACATTTAATCTGTGATTTCTTTCTCTTTTGTAAGGTCACTTTTCCCCAGTAATTAGTTTTAGTCCACTAGAAATACTCAGGTCATATTGTATGTATCCATTAAATCAATACCCATTCTGAGGAGTGTGTTATGAAGAGATTTATTTAAATTTTGTGTCCAGTCATAAAAAATACAGAGGGCTTCTTCACTTCTATTCTAGATATTACTCAGTTGTCTGGGTAGCTAAAACTGGTTAAGATGTTTTCGTACAGTAATGTTAAATAAATTACTGTTTGTATGTAGGTATAGCAGATGTTTTTGTTAGTGAGATGCATCAATGAAAAAAAATATATATATATATATATATTTTTTTTTTGGAATACAGTCAAATGGCAGATGACTGCTATATGAGCTTCCACCGCTAGGTGGTAGAATGTTTCAATATTAATATGAACTTTGAAGATAGATAAATGTTCTCTGGGTTCAACTTCTGACTTCGATCTATGCCTTTTTTTGCAGATATTTTACTTTTTGATGGGTTGTTCACTAAAATGATGCTTCCAAACAAATATAGACTTCTGTTCTCAGAGTTTTCATCAAAGTGATCATAAGTTAATGCTAAAACTGTCTGTTAATAAGGTCAAAGGGCTCCAAGGGAAAATGTTTTGATACATTTTAGTGGTAATCAATGATAGCATTGAGTGTGCCTCTTTTTTTTTTGTAAATAGAATCTAGTGTGTGTAATGGAATTACTGTGTGCATATTATAGCTGGTAGGGTGGCTTTAGAAAACAAAATTGAAAAATCTGTTCCTGCTTTGATCTTCAGTTAAAGGAGAAATATCTTTTGTACCACTTACTAGGTTTCCATTTATTCATGCTTCAACAGAATAACCAGAACTGTTCATAAGCTTAAGTTGTAATTTTTATTGCTCTTTGAGAGTTGGGGAGAATCTCAGGTATGTAGCCAGATGCATTTTATTTAAAATGTTGGGAGTTGTGCCTTATTTGGAAAGCCAAAGATTATAGGGATAAATGCCACAAATAAGTGTTAATCAAAAAATATTTAAATCTTTTTGGCTGTGAATGAACAGCCTGATGTTTAAAGTTTACTGGCACTGTTAGTTATTGTAATGTCCTGAAAGTTTTTTTCATTACTACAGGCAAACTGCTGTGGTTCTGACTTAAAATTGAAAATCAAAAACAACACATTTATGTGTCAATATATGAAACCAATAATGTGCCTTTGTATATTTTACAGACTTTTGCTTGTAGGAGGCTGTGAAACAGATGAAGACGGAGTATCTAAAGCAACCGGTTGTGGGATATCTGCTTGGAGAGTTCTATCAGGATCTCCCCATTATAAACAAGTCACTAGTTACGAAGATGACATTAGAACAGTAAGTATATTTTCTCATTTTGTTGGATGATGATTATAATTAGCAGAATCATCTAATGGGAAGTTCTGTGTGCATCTTCTTGAACTGTAAAAACTTAATGCAAAGTTCTGCTACTTTATAACTAAGTTATGGGGTGAATTTTTAAGTTTCTCTTCCCTTCAAGCATCTGTTTGCTTTTTTCTGTAGTGTGATTTGAACTTCTAAGTTTTTAATTATGGCTTGTGGATTTATTTATTTATTTTTAATGGTGAGGGTGGGACAAACAAACATAAGGAAAACTGCAAACCAAATGCTCCTCCTTCTCCCCAGTTTGTGTAGTGTAAACATGTGAAATACATCTTGTACTGGGATTATGTCACCTTTTTTTACTGGAAAAAAATATTTTTGTCTGTTTTATGACTTAATAAGAAAAAGCAGTAGAACTGTAATATTTCAGTTTTCTGACTTTTGACTTCATTGGTTTCTAGTAGAAATAAATGTTTGATTTGTTAACAGCTACCACCTGGTAGTTTGTGAAGGAGTAGCAAGGAACTGCACCAGGGAAGGTTCAGACTGAACGTGAGGAAAAATACCTTTACTATGAGGGTGGTAAAACAGGCTTCCTGGGGAGGTTGTTGATGCCCTGTGCCTGTCAATGTTCAAGCAGCATTTGAATAATGCCCTCAAGAATATGCTAACTTCTGGTTAAGTCAGACAGTTGGACTAAATGATCTTTTTAAGTCCATACCAACTGGACTATTGTATAAATAAATAAAAGGATACACTGAAATCAGCTTACAGTGTTAGGAAAAATTCCAATATTTATTCTTACATAGCGATTACTTTATAAAAAAACAAGGTCTTCATGGTCTTCATTTCACTGCAATGAGTAATGCTTTTCCGTCATATGATACATACATACCCAACAAAATGGACAAAGTTATCCTTGCATTATTTTAAGATAGGTAGCCTTAGGGAAGCTTAAGAATTTTGAAAAGTTGTTTTGCTATTTTAAATTTGACTTAGCTTTTGGTGCATAAAATGATGTATGGGATTCTTTCATTTCATGGTATATTTCTGTTCTTACAGGCACAGAGAAGAGGATTATTAAGGATTATGAATTTAAGATTTTACAGCAGACGGGGAACAGAACAGGTATTAAGGTGTAGGTCTACCTCAGAAATGTATTCTACTAACATAATTGTCCATTAATGATTGCCTGGGAGACTGATTTGAAAGGAGTTTTTAATTTAAGCAGCTAAAGAATTTACATTTCTATAAAGCTTATCAAAAATAGTAAGCTTTTAATTTTAAATGGAGTGGCTTCTGTGGCTCTTTTGAAAATCCTATTAGTTCATCTCCTGAAGCTTGGATGTTGGTGTTTCCAGCATAATGACAGGAACAGCTTTAGTGAAGTACAGTTCAATCTCAAATAGAATGTAAACCTTCATTCAAAAAGGGAGATGCAAAAACCCACCTAGTTATTCGTTAGTGTTGTGGTTTGACCCGGCTGGCAGCTAAACATCACACAGCCGTTCGCTCACCCTCCCCCCTCCCTCTCTGGGATGGGGGGGGAGAGATGGAAAGTGAAGCCTGTGAGTTGAGATAAAGACAGTTTAATAAGACAAAATAATAATAATAATAATAATATTAATAATAAAATAATAATACTACAATGATGATAATAGTACTACTACTAATAATGTGTACGAACAAGTGACGCACAATGCAATTGCTCACCACCCGCTGACCGATGCCCAGCCTAACCCCAAGCAGTCCGGCCCCCCTCCCCTGGCTAGCCACCCCTATATAGTTTAGCATGATGTCAGATGGTATGGAATACCCCTTTGGCTAGTTTGGGTCAGCTGTGCTGGGTCTGTCCCCTCCCAGCTCTTACTGCACCCCCAGCCTGCCCGCTGGCAGGACAGAGCAAGAAGCTGAGACATCCTTGGCTTGGTGTAAGCACTTCTCTGCAACAATTAAACCATCGGGGTGTTATCAGCACTCTTCTCATCCTAAGCCAAAATATAGCATTCTACCAGCTACTAGGAAGAAAATTAACTCTGTTCTAACTGAAACCAGGACAGTTAGAGAATATAATGAACATAGCGTGTGTACGCTCTAAAAGAGACTTGGTTGTTGTGCTGGTATTCCTCAAATATATGCCTTGAGGGGGAGGGAAGGAATATCCCAAACCAACCTTATGCACTACGTTACTCCTACCTGAAAAACAAAAACCCACTTCCCTTACAGCCCTAAATTTTCATACACTAAGTTCAAATCAATCATTCATGGCTTAGATAGGGAAAATGGAGACTTAATTCTTGGGGTCTGTTATGAGATACGAGATACTATGGAAATGTTTTCCTAAATAGCTGCGAAAGTTTATGATGAGTCAAACTTATACTAGCAGGATGTATGTGAAACTAGCAAAACTGCTGATCAGAAGCAATTCGTTCTTAAACAAACCCTGGGTATGTGTCTTGTATTCTTTTCTCCCTTGACAGAGTGAACGGTAAGTCTCATCGGATTGAAGTGGTGGCATATGTCTTCTATGTTTCTAAGGTTTTGTGCGTAGTAGTTTCAGCTTTCTTCTGCATGCCTTTGGGGCTACCCGTGTGGTACCTGCACCATGTTCTCCTGTCTCTTATTTAGTATTTGTGTAAAGCCTTTGTTTGATTCCCTCCCCTTTCCCTCCTTTTTTTTTTTTTTTTTTTTTAAGTTTTCCCTTTGTGGTTTACAAGGAAGGAGCAGTAAAGAATTTACCTCCCACTCTTCACTGGTCCTGTGGAGAGAAAAATGGCTTGTATGAAGTTATATGGACTTGGGAAATAACCTTAATAGATTTTTGGGATGTTTAGGTGACTGGTTAAAAGAAGAAATTGGATGCTTGGTTGGAGGGGAAAACAGATCTTTCTGAATCTCTCTCAAGGGTAGAATGGGAAGAGATTTTATTTCCTTCACTGAAAATATAAAAGAGAAGGCTGAAGTAAAGTGGAAGCTTTACTGGAAGGGTAGTACTGAATATAACTGTGCTAAACTTCACTATCAATGCACTTGCCAGTACCAAATTTGCAAAGGAAAGCAGAAATTGTTGTTACTGAATGTTTTAATCCAATTTCTGAGTTAATAGTTTAAATCTGTGAGCTATATTTTACCTCTTTAGTAGGAAATTGACAGCAGTTTTACAATGTGACAGGCACAGCAGCTAGGGGACTTGGTTAGAAGAACTACCTGTATTTGGATTAGATTGTTAGAATTGGTAGCTTAAATGGCAGTTTTAAAATGGGAAGTGCCAACCTACTGAAGCTCTCACTGTCTTGTTCTGCAGTTCCCTGAAATTGACAAGCTGTTTTCTGAGGCAGCATTGACTGCTTTGCCAAAGTACTGATTAATCTCTATAGATAACAATGCTTGGGTTGGAAATTTGAACATGGTAGCAGCCATATGGTTGCTATTTAAACAGCAAACAGGTTGTTACCAATGCTAAGTAGTTATTTAATCTGTGTTTAAAATCTGTGTTACGTACCACTGACCATTCATCTGAATGGGTTAAATATTTTAGGTCTATGTTTCTAAGTCCTTTAACAGTCTCTTGTTCTTAGCACTCTGTGCATGCAACTTGATTTCTAAAAAGAGAATTACCTTTAGTAGGCATGCACTATCCTTGAGAAACTAGAATACAAATTGCACAAATTACAAATACAAATTTACACTCTAGGTACTTAAGAACATAATTGGAGAACACTTAAGAGTTATGAATATTAGAAAAAAAGTCATAATTTGTTTTAAGATATCTTAATATACCTTCCATTTTGTGTAAAAGCACACTGAAAGCTTGAATTTAAGCAGTGCTCTCAATAAGTTGCAAACCAGGCAAGTGTGAGAACAATGAGCAGATTGCTTGATCATAATAATGCTGCCGTTAAAGATAACAAAAAACATTTCTATAAATACATCAACACAAAAAGGAGGACTAAGGAGAATCTCCATCCTTTACTGGATGCGGGGGGAAACTTAGTTACAAGAGATGAGGAAAAGGCGGAGGTGCTCAATGCCTTCTTTGCCTCAGTCTTTAGCGGCAATACCGGTTGTTCTCTGGATACTCAGTACCCTGAGCTGGTGGAAGGGGATGGGGAGCAGGATGTGGCCCTCACTATCCATGAGGAAATGGTTGGTGACCTGCTACGGCACTTAGATGTGCACAAGTCGATGGGGCCGGATGGGATCCACCCAAGGGTACTGAGAGAACTGTCAGAGGAGCTGGCCAAGCCACTATCCATCATTTATCAGCAGTCCTGGCTATCGGGGGAGGTCCCAGTCGACTGGCGGCTAGCAAATGTGACGCCCATCTACAAGAAGGGCCGGAGGGCAGACCCAGGAAATTACAGGCCTGTCAGTTTGACCTCAGTGCCAGGGAAGCTCATGGAGCAGATCCTCCTGAGAGTCATCACGCAGCACTTGCAGGGGAAGCAGGCGATCAGGCCCAGTCAGCATGGGTTTATGAAAGGCAGGTCATGCCTGACGAACCTGATCTCCTTCTATGACAAAGTGACGCGCTGGGTGGACGAGGGAAAGGCTGTGGATGTGGTCTACCTTGACTTCAGCAAGGCTTTTGACACCGTCTCCCACAGCATTCTCCTCAAGAAACTGGCTGCTCTTGGCTTGGACTGGCGCACGCTTCGTTGGGTTAGAAACTGGCTGGATAGCCGGGCCCAAAGAGTCGTGGTGAATGGAGCCAAGTCCAGTTGGAGGCCAGTCACTAGTGGCGTTCCCCAGGACTCGGTGCTGGGGCCGGTCCTCTTTAATATCTTCATCAATGATCTGGACAAGGGCATCGAGTGCACCCTCAGTAAGTTCGCAGATGACACCAAGTTAGGTGCGTGTGTCGATCTGCTTGAGGGTAGGAAAGCTCTGCAGGAGGATCTGGATAGGCTGCACCGATGGGCTGAGGTCAACTGCATGAAGTTCAACAAGGCCAAGTGCCGGGTCCTGCACCTGGGGCGCAATAACCCCAAGCAGAGCTACAGGCTGGGAGAGGAATGGTTGGAGAGCTGCCAGGCAGAGAAGGACCTGGGAGTGATGGTGGATAGTCAGCTGAATATGAGCCAGCAGTGTGCTCAGGTGGCCAAGAAGGCCAGCGGCATCCTGGCTTGTATTAGGAACAGTGTGACCAGCAGGGCTAGGGAGGTGATCGTCCCCCTGTACTCAGCTCTGGTGAGGCCGCACCTCGAGTACTGTGTTCAGTTTTGGGCCCCTCGCTATAAGAAGGACGTGGAGGTGCTTGAGCGGGTGCAGAGAAGGGCGACGAAGCTGGTGAGGGGCCTGGAGAACAAGTCCTACGAGGAGCGGCTGAGGGAGCTGGGCTTGTTCAGCCTGGAGAAGAGGAGGCTCAGGGGCGACCTTATCGCTCTCTATAGGTACCTCAAGGGAGGCTGTAGTGAGGTGGGGGTTGGTCTGTTCTTCCACGTGCCTGGTGACAGGACGAGGGGGAATGGGCTTAAGTTGCGCCAGGGGAGTTCTAGGTTAGATGTTAGGAAGAGCTTCTTTACTGAAAGGGTTGTGAGGCATTGGAACAGGCTGCCCAGGGAAGTGGTGGAGTCTCCATCCCTGGAAGTCTTCAAAAGACGTTTAGATGTAGAGCTTAGGGATACGGTTTAGTGGGGACTGTGTTTAGTGTTAGGTCAGAGGTTGGACTCGATGATCTTGAGGTCTCTTCCAACCTAGAAATTCTGTGATTCTGATTCTGTAATTGTTTCTATGGCATAGCTAGAACTTAAAACAATTATAATAAAAAGCCAAAATAACTAACCAAAATAAAACTGCAAAAAGGATTCATCTTCAAATGATATCTGTTCTTAATTTGCTGTAGATTTTGTATTAGAACTTCATAATCATATCGAAGTATAGTAACTCATCTATATTTCACGTACATTGAGATATTTTCCGAGAGGGGAGGGTGTTGCTTAAAAATTGATTACTGTCAGACTTGGATAGTTCTAAATCCTAGATACTGAGTGTTTAGTGTTACTATAGGATGAATGTTTATTAGAAAGCTTTTAGAAAGTGAGCTATGGTAACAAAATGAGGTTCTATGATCCATATCAAGCTTTCAGAATCTGTGTGCTTCTCTTTTTCAGTGAAGACTAGACTCTGAGAACCTGATGGTGGCATGCACAAAGGAATATAAATCCTGTTTTCAGAAACTGTTATGCATTGCCAGGGCACTAAGTTGGGCTTTAAAACACGAGTGTATATTTTGTCTCATGGGAATGATGTAGAGATGCAGTTGTAAGGGAGTTGTAAGGGAGTTGTAAGGGAGTTCATGAATCCTTAATATTAAGGAAATATTTTGTTTGTAGGAGCGAGGCCACTGCATTTTGCCTGTAAGGAAAACTTCATCCAGGAGAAGCAATGTAATGTTTTGTAGCTTTGCTAAGGTTTACTAACAACTGTTGAATTATTTCTTCAGTATGGCCTTAATCTGATGTTTGGCCTATTGCTGCTTCCTCTGTTGTTATCCAACCAAAAGTCTGCTACCGGGGGGGGGGAAGAGCTGTGTGCTAAGCTGCATTTGGGTAGCCATCTTTCTTGGAAGGTGACTATGTAGGCAGGACAATAGATAACTGAGGCTGCTAAATGATTTCTGTAAACAGATGGTTTAAGAACAGCCTGAAGATTTTTTCCTGCATTCTCAGCTTTTATTTATTTTATAGAATGTGATAAAGAAGTTCATGTTCTCAGAGTTTTGTTAGTAGTTGTAGTATTCTTAACTTATATAGGTTGTTTTCACTTTTCCATACCACAGTTGTGGTTGACTTTTTTTTTTCTGAAAAGATGAGACTTTTGTTTTTGCTGACAATGTTTGGCAGGATGGAATTTTCAAGATGAATCTTTCCCCTGATGGAGCTCTTCTGGCAGCTATTCATTTCTCTGGAAAACTGACAATCTGGTCTATTCCATCTCTCAGACAACAAGGAGAATGGGACCAAGCTGACCAGGTAAGAGGGGCATAGGTGTTTAGAAACTTGCTGTATACGTTTTAATCCTCTGGAGATACGTTTCCGTAGGAGATGAGTGAAGTTCAGATGACTGTGCTTTAACTGCATACTGTCATTCCAGTAAACGCAGAAGCCTTGTATTCTGATCTCCAAGATCATCTGGTACAACTGTACCACTATCACTGATATCACCCACTAAACCATATCCCTAGAGCACCACGTCCAACCTTTCCTTACACACCCCCAGGGATGATGACACCACCATTTCTCAAGGCAACCTGTTCCAATACCTGACTACTCTCTGAGAAGAAATGTCTCCTCATTTCTAACCTAAACCTCCTGTGGCGCAACTTGAGGCCGTGCCCTCTAGTCCTATCACTAGTTTCTTGTGAGAAGAAGCTGACTCCCAACTCCCCACGCCTTCCTTTCAGGTGCTCCTTTCAAGAGCAATAAAGTCTCCCCCGAGCCTCCTCTTTTCCAGGCTAAACAACCTCAGTTCCCTGAGATGTTCCTCACAGGACTTGTGTTCCAGGCCTTTCACCAGCTTCATAGCCCTTCTCTGGACACTCTCGAGCACCTTGATGTCCTTCCTGTAGTGAATGGCCCAAAGATGAACACAGTACTCAAGATGCAACCTCACCAGAGCAGAGAACAGGGGGAGGATCACCTCCCTGGTGTCTACACTATTCCTGATACAAGCCAGGATCCCATTGGCTTTCTTGGCCACCTGGGCACACTGCTGGCTCATGTTCAGGCGAGCATCAATCAGCACCCCCAAATCCTTTTCCTCTGCACAGCTTTTGAGCCAGTCTGCCTTGAGCCTGTAGTACTGTTTGGGGTTGTTGTGGCCAAAGTACAGGACCTAGCACTTAGTCATGTTGAACCTTATCCCATTGGCCTCTGTCCATTAACTCATCTTGTCCAGGTCCCTCTGCGGGCTTTCCTACCCTCCAGCAGATCGACACTTTCCTCCAGCTTGGTGCCATCTGCAAACTTACTGAGAATGCACTCAATTCCCTCATCCAAATAATCTATAAAGATATTAAAGAGGATGGGCCCCAACACTGACCCCTGGGGAACAGGGTGGGTAACTATAGCTTAACTGTAGTTAAGCAGTTGGATCTGGTTAGACTGTATAGTTTGTATTAAGGAAACTTGTAGTGTATTTTTTTTCCTTTTTACTTTTCTCCTCTCTCCCTTTCTTTAATTTAACTGTTTGGAGAAAAGTTTAACTTCCGCAGGTGTATGTTTTATGATCAGTAAAGGTTTGAACTTCTGTGGGAGTGTTTACAGTGAAAAATGAGTGGGTCAGCAGTGAAGTAAATAAACGGATTGTGTTAAAGATTTGCTTGCATATTAATCCTTCTTGTTTCCTCTCACGTTTATGTAGCCAGGTTATGATGAAATCAACCCAGACTGGAGTCTCTCTAGTGAAAAAAGAAAGAAAATAAAAGGTATGTGGTGCAGTTGAATTGTTGTTTTAAGTTATGGCGTGGTTAAAAGTATTTATACAAATGTACAAGGATATGAAATAGCTTAATTAAATCATAATTAGGGTGGTTGACAAGATTGTATGTATGATCTGAATTTATAGCATGACATAGCTAAATGAGTGTCACAGTATAGTTTTTAAAAATCCTCTCCTAGGAATATTCTTGTAGCCATAATCATAAATAAGAGGGTATTTCAGCTAGTACAGGACTTAATTTATTATTAATCGTGATTATGACTAGAATGCTGAACAGTCAAACAGTTGTCTTAGGTTGTATCAGAAGCTACTACATCATAATATGACGAAATTATAATAATAATAATAATACGTTTGTAGATTCCACAGTCTAAAACATAAACTTACCTTTATGTCATTTATCTGTGTATGTCTAATAAATCTTGAATGCTAATGTAATATAGAGATATTATTTCAAAACTCTGAAATAAAATGTCTTTCTGTCCTGTGGCTTGTTTCACCTTATGTCAGTATTCTATTATTTTCCTAAAATTCAAGCCATTGCATGCAGCCATCGATAGATAGATTGATAGCCCTAGATATTACATGGCTCTTCCAAGAGTGCAGACATCAATAGCTGTTTGTGATCCATTTGCTGGTGCTTCTATATGTCTATACTACTAAAAGCTCTGTTTTTTTTGTGCTGTTCTTCTTGGTGATCCTTTTATTTTCAGTTAATTCTTCTGATCTTTATGGGTAGCCTGCTAACTAAGCACTGAAGTAGTAGAAAAGTAATAAGCTGATCTGTTTCTCTGTCCTTTTTGGGTAATGGTTGTCTTTTATTAGAGATGTGGGTAATGGTAATGTATTAAATTGAGCTAACTCTTTGAGATGAACATTTTGGTCCCAATACCCAGTTATTATAATAAAAATAATCTTAGAAGTGGCACGGCTTCCATCCTCATCTGTGGTGATTTTTTTTCTTGTTGGTGCTTAAATTTTCTTAATAACCACATCTTGTAGGCTGTTTCAGGAGCCTTGTTCACAGTTGTCACTTGTCCTCAAAAGCAGTGTAACCTTTTCTGAGTTTCATCAATATAACATTCATTGCCAGGGAGACTTGATCAAGGATGGACTGGGAAGTAAAGTATAAAAGAGTTCTTTATCAAATATCTAAATTCTGTCATGTTTTGTGCAAGTAAATTGGTTTACTGTGAACTTTTTTCTAAATAATATTAAAGAAAAATACTTAGGTTAAGTGCAAAATTGATTTATTTTTCTCCCCCCATAACAACTTCAGTTAATGCAGAAGTGATTTCATGAAACTGCAGTTGGCCCAAAATGCAAATCTAGTGAAGTAAGGATGCATATAAAATAATAAAATGTTTGTTAAATTAGGCCATCAGATGAAATCTTTTAATTGAAGCAACTTCAGTTCTTATCTGGTGTTTAAAATTATCTTCCCTTATGTGATGCTTTCTTAATTCTTTATTTTAGATAAAGAATCGTATTACCCACTGATAGATGTAAATTGGTGGGCAGATAATTCTGTGATTCTGGCTCGCTGCTCTGGTGCGTTAACTGTGTCATCAGTCAAGACATTAAGAAACTTGCTGGGGAAGTCATGTGAATGGTTTGAGAGTTCTCCTCAGGTTACTTCAGCTCATGATGGAGGATTTCTAAGTCTGGAGGTGAGGAATACACATCATTCTGGAAAGCAACAGAAATAATTTGCTTTTGTGTATGTAATCCAAAGGATGTTGCATGCATATGTATGTTTATTATCATTAATAGGAAAAGTGATTTTGCCTCCTTATCTCTAGGCAGGCAATTCTGAACATCCTGCAATTCAACTGTCTTTAAGTTCCTTGGCAATTAAGTTATGTAGACAGCAGATGAAAAAACTTGTAGAAGCCCAACTCTGAATGAAAGGAAAGGAAATTCTGCAGGAAACAGTTTGTGTCAACAGTCAGTTTTCACTGCTTCATTTGTTAGTGCATTTGAAGAATACTGCAAGAATGCTGCACCCTCTCCCATTTTGAAGCAGGTGTCTCTTGAGTATATTTAAAAGAAATATGGAACAAATTGAAATTAAGACCAAGTTATGCAAGGGATCTGTTTTTTTCTTAATCCTTGGTAGGATTCCAGACAGGAGTAAGAGGTACCTTTGGTAGTAAAGTTAACCAGAACTTTCCTTTGTTTCAAAGAAACCGATTATTTCCTAAGACTTGCACTGAAATAGGTGTTAAATGAACAATGACCAAAAAAATTGTCAGAATATCTCAATGTGTACCAAAGCTTGCATGCATGTTTTTTGAAAAGTTTATTATTTTAGAAATCAGATATAGCCAGTGACTTGCATGTTGTAGGAAGAAGAACACAGGGAAGAATAGTTGGAGATATATATATCTTTTCAATACAAATGTAACTTACGCTTATCTCATACACTGACGTAAGCTATGTAACAGTGTGCTGAGATTTAAATATGTCTCCATAGTTCTGTACTGTCTGGGGTGGTGTAGGATAGTGTATCTATTGCAATAGTGGGTTACTTTTAACAAACCTTTGCCCTTCCTTAGCAGGTAAAGGATGAAGTCTCAAATCAAGGAGAATATTAATCGAGCTGAGAAGTAAAGGGTTTAAAGGAGGAATAATGTTGATGCAGCAATTTGAAGTTCTGGAAGTGGAGGTTTACTGTATTCTCACCAAGCTAGATGAGATATACTAGGTGGAAGCTTTGTATTCTACTCCTAAGAATTGTTTTCTCTGCAGTGTGAGATAAAACTTGTTCCAAAAAGATTACGCTTGGAGAGCAGACCTGGTGATGAAGATGAGGGAGAAGATGACTCTGACTCCGATGATGAAAATTCTGCTAAGGACAGATACTTCAGCTACCTGAAGCAAGGCCTGTACTTCGTGACAGAAATGGAACGATTTGCTCCACCACGAAAACGTCCGCGTACTATTACAAAAAATTTCCGCCTTGTTAGCTTGAGGTCCACAACTCCAGAGGAGCTTTACCAGAGAAAAGTGAGTACTGAAGGGAAGGTTGTATCTGATAATGAGCTTTATTTAGACATATTAAAAAAAAAAAAAAAAAAACACTTATAAAAATTGTTGGTATATTAGGAGTAGAATTTAAGCACATATTTCTAGGGGGTTTCATATCTGAAAGTGGGCTATGTTATCTGATGTAGGTAACCATTGTTTATAAAACATAATAATTCAAATAAGATGTTTGCAGGTAACTGTGCTTCATTAGTGTTGGAATTGTGCTCATGTGAGTGTTTACAAATAATGGGGAGGCTGAGCAGGTATGTTGAAAGAAATTAGTTCGGTTTGTTACTGCCCAGAGAATAGGTTAACTTACACTCTTATATTAATGTAATTTACTTGCATATTTTTTCACATATAATGTACATAAAAGGTAGTCCTGTGACACATTTTTATCAGAGAAGAGATGCTTCTTCATCTTGAAGACTTCTCTAGGCAGTACTTTGTTTAGGACATTTTGGTTGTTCTGATGGCAAAGCAGTTGAGCCTAATAGCTATTAAGAGTTTCGAGGGGGTGCTAATGTCATACTGGTTGCCTAAACTTCTTCCTTTTTATTGAGGAAAAGTCTCTTTTTCTAAAGGCTTCTGTCAGATCTGGGTCTTATTCATTCTTATCTTATAAGCCATTCACTTCCCTACCTGCTTAAGCATACCCATAGTAATTATCCCTCTACCTGTTTCAACACAGAGAATTAATAATTGATCGCTTAATGTGGACTTTAATTTTCATGTGTTTACTTTTCAGATTGATAATGAAGAATATGGGGAAGCTCTGTCTTTGGCTCAAGCATATGGCCTTGATTCTGATCTTGTCTATCAAAGACAGTGGAGGAAATCAGCTGTTAACGTTGCTTCAATTCAAGACTATTTGGTGGGTTTGTTTCTGTGACTTTTAGGCTTTCTTTTCAGAATGCCTTTGTTATCCTCACAGAAATTGAATTGTGTTCTAATTTATGCAACAGAAATTGGTGGCAGTTCGGAGAGCTGTCCTGCAAATTCCATTTGTGTGTCATGTGAGAGAGAGTGATCTTGTTAATTTAACTGAAGGCTTGATTCAGAGACCTTAAAAGTTAATGGAAATCATTCCTTTGGAATATCTTCTAATTTCAGTTAATAGCTCTCTCTAATGTAATCTCTTTCTTACATGTAGCGGTAGATTGTTTCACGGCAAATGAATAATAATTAGAAATGGAATACATTTAAATAACTTCCAGGTATTTTAGAAAATCATGTGGGAAGGTTAAGTTGGTATCCATAGCTATTTCAAAGGATGAATAACAAAATTTATATTAAATTCAACCCGTGACTGGACTGTTTCAGTAGAATCCATCATGGGTTTTATTTGTTTTAAAGAGAGTTACCTAACTTAGCAGACAAGCATTATCAAAGATGCACAACCTAATGGTGCATTGATGTAAAATCTTCTATGAGATCAAGAAAAATATCATGTAGTTTTATTTATTTCAAGTCATATATTATTTAAATGTCAAAATAAGATTTTCTAAGTGACCATTCTCCATATGCTATGTAATCTCAATTGAAGATTGGCAATAATCCTTTGTAACCTCTCTGTGTCTGTGGTCTTCTGTAACAGAAGAGACAGATACTGAGAATAACTCAAGCCCTGTTGGGGAATACACAAAATCTATAACAGCTGTATCTTTGGCCCCAAAACATCAAATTTGATACAGTATAATCAGGAGTGATACTAATTAGGGAGCAGAAATAACAATTTCTGTTCCTCTTGTTGTGACTGGTCTGCTATGGTCATTTGGCATTTGTGCCCTCTTCTGCCGTGTAAACTCTGATGGAATTATGTTTTTTTCATTCTTTGCTTCTTTTTCTATTGGAGGGCTATATTCAGTGACCACTGATTTTCTTCAGGATACAATTTCTTGTGCTGGAGGCTTCTCTTTAGCTAGTAAACAAAGTCATGTGGAGAGCCCTGCAAAGAGAATTAACACCATTACATTAACTGAACAAAACGAAGTCCACATACTGATAAAACAGAACTGAACAGAATTGTGTGGGGTATTTTCCCTATCTCACTTCTTTTTTTGGTTCACATTGCCAGTTACGAGATAAACTCGATGTTTTCTTAGTGTTCTAATGTGTTTCTTCTACTTAACGTTTCCGTTTTCATTGCTTTGGATTGAAACATATAACATTAGACCTGTGCTTTTGTCTTGGACAGAGCAAAATTAAGAAGCGTGCATGGGTTCTTCACGAGTGCCTAGAAAGAGTTCCAGAGAATGTGGATGCTGCAAAGAAGTTGCTACAGTATGGCTTGAAAGGCACAGACTTGGAGGCTCTTGTGGCCATAGGAAAAGGAGAAGATGGTGGCAGGTTTGGGAAGAGTGTTTTTTTTTTTTTTTTTTTTTTTTTTTTTCCCCTCCTAAATCAACTAATAGTGGAAGTATTAAGATGCTTTGGCAGGGCATTAAAAAAGACATAATGCTCTGAATCAAACTATTCTATAGATGTCTACAAGGTGTTTGTTGCCATTTTACCTTTGACAAAGTACTTTGATAATGAATTTTCCCTTATGTCTGGTGCCTGCTACCTTTTCCATTACAAAGAACTTCTGATGTCGTGATTTTTCTGTGAGACTCTGTTTCTGCTGCCTCTTCTGGTAGTTGCAGCTACTCCTAATGAAGATGTTTTATTGTACGTCTTGATTGTTGTGATAATATTCTGGAAAGCAAAATGCAGTGGGAGGATTGGGTCAGTAGGTAAACGTATGCAGAGACAATTCTCTTTGGCATTCAGTTCCTGATGGAAGAATAGGATGTTCTCTCTTCATCCAGTCATCTATTACAATTGTAAGTTGTAGAAACATTGCCAATGTCAGTGTTACCTGTAGACTTCAGAAGCTTTTACCATCATAGTTGTGGGTATTTTCTTTTTTTTTGGAGGTTGGGGGTCGAAGAGGTGCTTTTCAATGCCTTTTGTTTGATTTTGCTGAGTATCTTCTTACAACAGCAAAATTCATTATTATAATTTTCTATGAAAGTTTAAATTTTTAGTCAAGACATAAGTAGAAAACTGTGTCAATCTGCTTTTTCAGTAACCGTTCTTCATATCTTTTTTTTGTTTGTTTGTTTGTATCAACATTGATTTGGTTGTTTTTGTCCTCCAGATTTATCTTACCAGGGGAGGTGGACATTGAAATTCCCTATGAAGACTTCTTGTCAGCAGACGAAGAAACAGATGCTAAAAAGGAGAAAGAGGCCAGGAAGCATCAAGAACTGCTGTTATCAGTAAACTTCTCAAAGTAAATGCAGTGTTAAGCCATGTTCTATTCAGACTTATAGGCCTGTAACTACAGAGTTGCAAGAACATTCTTATGTACATTATTCCTGATAGAAAAGTTGTGTAGATTTTTATTTAGTGTTATATTTTATCAAACTTCTCAATTTACTGCACTTCTCAATATTCTCCAGTGCACAAAATCATTCAAATGTGTAGCTGTTTTCTTCATGTGTATATGATATACAGTATCAGTTGTAAACATGAAAATTCTTGCTTTGGTAAACAGGCTAACACTGGAACAAAAAGAACTCTGCCGTAGCAGGCTGAAGCTGTTAATTTACCTTGATCGCCTTGAAACCTATGAGGTAAAGGAACTTGGTAACTGACTTAAGTTCTTTTGAATTCTCATTATACAGATACTCCTGTAACATTTTTGTCTCATGATCATATTTTTTTGTATGTTGTAGTATTAACATTCATAGTCTTGTTGAAATGCAGGTCTCTCTCTTGAGAAATGTAAGCTGTTTTCTGTTCAGGCTACCTCATTTCTTGTGCTTCAAGGTTGCAAATGGCTAGCTTTTAGCTTTGAGAAGCATAGTGGGGCAGAAGCCTGTTTTGAACATACTGTGGCTGTCTGCCAGCAAAATACAGACTGTTTTTTTCAGGAATAGTCATGTACAGTTTAAAGTGCATGTTAGCTGGTATTAAGTGCACTTGGCATTTACACATGAATATGGCATTAAACTAAAATGTCAGAGGGGAAATCTGATGTGTCTTGAATAATTGAACAGTTTTGTGTGTGGGAAATAACTTATACAACAACATGGAATCTAGAATTGGTGCAGGATTATTATTGCTTTGAAGCTACCTTAGTCTATTTAGGAATTCAGATTTTCTAGCAAATCTTATTTTTCTTTCACGAGTTACAGAAGTGAAACTTTTTGGAATGGAAGACTGTGTTTTGTTTTGTTTTGTTTTTTAACTTAACTTTGCAGTTGATACCATTTAAGTTGTGATTTTTACCAAATCCCTTTGTAACTAATGTTGTCTACACCCTAATTCAAATAACACAGAATTGCCGTAGCTTGTCGGAAACAAATGTTTTCCATACTGAAATAAAATAAAATAAAAAAAAACACACACACACAGGAAAAAAAAAAAAAAGCAAACAAACAAAAAAGAATACCTGACCCCTCTCCCATGTTTTCCAGGTATAATTCATGCTTCATCATTGTATGATAAAGAAACACGTTTTTTAATGCTTCTGTAAATCTTGTATAAAAAAAAAAAGTATCATATTTTTTAAAGGAAATCCTTGGAGGACCTCATGCAGCTAAACAGCACTACGATGGTGAATTCTTCAAGAAGTTCAGAAATCAGAATATTGTGCTTTCAGCAAGAACTTATGCTCGGGTATTAATATTTTACTATAACATACTTTTTTGCCTCTTTGACTTACGTGCATGTTTTTTTCTGTTGAACTTGGTAGAATCTCAATGGAAATTGAAGAACTGGAGGGTGTATTTATTTGCATTTATTTATTTACAATCCGTGACCTCGATCTAATTCTCCTTATTGCTGAAGAAAATCTTAAAATTAAATGTTGTGTGATCAAAACTTACATTACTCGCTCAGTTTCAGTCTATATCAGTCCTAAACCACCACAATATATTGTTTTTCTCTTTAGGAAAGCAATGTCAGAGCCTTGGAAATCTTGTTCACTTTCCATGGATCAGCTTTGCTTCCACACAGACAAGCAATTCTCTCCAATTTCCCAGAGACGACTTCACCACATGAATATGCCTTCTTGTTGCCTGAAGCTTGGTAAGAATACGTCAGTGTTCTTAACTTAAAAAAAATCATTAACTTAAAAGAAAAATAAAAAAAAAAAAATCCCAAATCAGCTCTCTGTATAAATTGGTTTCCATTTGTGGTGATCTGCTGTTAGTTATTTCCTGGAATCAAGAGAGCAGCTTTGTCTTTGTTATTTGTTTTACTTTGTGCCATTTATGGAAGCTTTTTTTATCTCGTTTGTTTATTTATGAGAAAGTAGGGAAACTAGATTTACTTTTCACTATTACCCAAAAGAGGAAGCGTGTCCTTTTCTGATCTGGAACTACCCGTATTTACACCTGTGAAAATCTAAGTCTGTAAGTGGTTTGTAGTAACAGCCAGCATTAAGAGGCTAAAAAGTGTTTAGCTCCCTGGAAGGAACATAAATATTACATTCTTCTGGATCTGTTTCTAAATGCAATTAACCTTTAAGGAAGCAGTAACTTCAAAAGCATTAATCCTCTTGTCACTGATCGTTGCTCTCCTTACAAAGGTAGAATTAGGGAGAAAGTCTTACATCCAGACTTTTCTATTCATTCACTTGAGCTTATAAATGTTAGTTTACTGTCAGTTTTATGTTAATTATTCATACAAATTTTCATAAGATTGTCTTTCTTGAACATCGTAATAATGTTCTATGTTTTAATTAGAAGAAATTTTTGCTTCTAGGGTGTTTCTTTCAAATACTTCAGTTACAAAATCAGTTTGGAAATATATTGTTCAGTGCTTATAAAGAATTAATTATTCTTATAAAGAATTCATTATGCTTATAAAGATTTCATTATTTAATATTTTGCAATAGTAACATATCTTTTTTTGGGAAAGATACTTTTTCTTGGAGTAGCTAATAGATACTTATTTTTTATTTGTAGTCTTCTGACATTATAGTTAGAATTTTGACTTTGAAGTTCTAACTGTACCATTTGAGTAATTCTCCACGCAGAAGAGTTTTTATTCATATATTTATTCCCCTGACATTTTTCTTGGTTTATAGTACTTATAACTTCTACCTTTTCTGAGTAGAAATTAGTGTTTATTTCTTGATATCAAGTACTTTTTTTAGTGTCCTTTTTATCATTTTGAAAATATTGGGAACACATTTATTTATGGTGTGAAAACACTTTCTGTAAGGTGACAAAATTACAAGAAGAAATTACTGCAATGTTTATAAAATTGGGATGATAGATTCTAAATTTTCTCTTCTGTTTTAATAAGATTTATTGTCTGAGAGGGAGGGAGGAAGGCTTTTCTGAAATGTGGTTATGATTTTTTTTTTTTTTGTTGATGTTTGCAAACAGGCTTTCCTTCTTTCTGAAAGATTTTTTTTTTGTGTATTTTCTTGCTGCAGTTGCTTGGTTGGTTTGCTTAAGAAACTGACTTATGTGCTAGCAGGTAAAATTTTAAGGTTTAAATATTAAAATATTTCACTATTGCTCTAGTAACAAAGATGTGAAGTTATGAGTTAAAAACTTCAGTTTTGTCTAGTGCTAAAGAATGGAAGTATGTAGTTTGAATCTTTATACCTCTGGCAGATTGGAGAGAACCTGGCTATGCTAGGATCAGCAGATATGTTCAGGTTTGTGCTTTTCAGCAAGTTGCAGAGTAGATGACACTGTACAAGTGCAAAATGTAAATGAGAGCAAATAGCAGGTACACAGGAAATACTTACTACATTTTTATATATGTGATCTAACCTTTTTTCTAAAATTGTTAACCCTGTTGCAAACCTGATTGCTAACAGTATTGCTAGGCACACTCACAAAAGCTCTATTAGATAAATGTAATAGTACGAAATATTTACTAATGAAAGTATCTATAATTGTGAGAATAACCTACTAATGAAATACACCGAAGTTTACTTAAGTCTAGACTTGATTTCATATTAATTTTTTTCTTAAATGGAATGTTTATTTTTTTCTTCCAGATAGCTTCAACTTCTGAGAATTCACATGAATCAAAATGAATCCATGTGAATCAAATATAACTAAAGTTCTTGGTGATTGTAAATGAGTTTACTAGGTCTTTTATTTCTCCCGTTTTTTTTAAATGGGAAACTAGTATAAACAAAATTGCTGGCAGTCTGTAGATATGCAGTTTTTGCTGTGAATTCCAGTTTAGAAGAATGTGCTATGTAGCTTTACTTCCCCGTAAAACAGAGCTTGCAGATAAAATTTGTCTTAAATAAACTGATTGAACAAGGTTGTGATTCAATTTATGAAAATATTTAATTCCCACATAATATTAAAAACTTTCAAGTGCTGACTGTAATAAGCATTTGAACAGAAGGAAAATATTGCAAAAGGGAAGCAGGGGGAATAAAGTACTCCTGGGAGTTGTCCCTATCTCCTGTGTTTATGGAGCATGATAAAAGATGGTTATGAGCTAGTCTTCTGAGGTGTCTCCTCCTTTTGGAAATTCACCACTTTGCTCTGTGTTCCTTCATCTCTAGGGTCATGCGGATGAGGAAGAACCTTGAGAATGCTAGTAGGTGCTGCTTTATTCGAGCATGGGACAAGTGAGATAGTGCAAGTAGGCACCTTTAGCTGTTGACAACAGAAAGGCATTGGTACTTAACTGTTTGCTGTACAACAGCACCAATGTGAATGCACGTAGAAGTGCTGCATCTGGAAAATGCATTACCTATGAGAAATATTTTTGTAAAGATTGTGTTATGACTGTTATTTCATTTTTGCATGGTGCCTTGAGTTAAGCTGTAGGTAGTATACTCTAAGTACTCAGGGAAAGAAATGCCTGTTTTGCTAGCGCATCCTATAGAGCATAAAGAAGGTTTTTGTCTTGTTACTGGCACGTTATCTGTGTTAGGATGGCAGTAGAGTCTGGTGTCCCAAAAAACTTTAAGGCTTAATCAGTCAAAAAGAAGTTGGCGTAACAAAGATAAGGTGTAGATTTTTTTTTTTTTTGTCTTCTGGACCAGGTTGTTAGGAAACATGCATTTTTTTTCTTTGTCTGCTTGTAAAACATCTCAGGTGATAGATATCCTTTTTGTTTTTTTCATAATTTTTGCTGCATGTTTTTTAGCTTAGCACCTTTTGGTGATCACTCTCAGAACTGTTCAGGTTTATAGTGACTGATTTATGCATTCATGAGAATGTTTAAAAGGACTGGGAGTTACATAACCGCAACAGCTCTCTGAAGCTGAGAAGGAATCTGAAATACTAAGATACACCCATGGCTCTACATGCCTGTCAACTTCAAACTGACGTTGTGATGGACTGAAGTTACCTAGTAATGTGTTTTTGCAGGGTTGTGATTTTTTTCTATTTCTGTAATGTTTTTCTGTAATGCAATGCTTTTCTACTTCTTTCACTTTTCATATTATTTCTTAGCTTCTTGTATAATGATGACTTCTGAATCTGTAATAGGTCTGGGTTATTGGGATTCATGCTTCTTCTCAAAGATCCGTCAGGTGCAGAGTATCTGTTAAAGCAACTAGGGTAAAGGTTATAAAAGTTTAGGCATTCAGAGTAGTTGATAACTCTTTCTAATCTCTATTTTAATAACTGTAGCTAGCATTCTTAGTTTATGGTTAAGGCTGTTGCCCTCAGGTTTTTAAAGTCGATCTCATAGGAATATAATGCTTTACTGCTGTTGTAAATACATAACCTGAATCTTTTCATTTTCTTTTAATTTTCTTATCCTTATTACATTTAACTGTTATACTGCAACATTACTGTTCACACTTAAGACTCACAGAAGTTGGGAAATTCAAATGTATGGTTCCCTCAATAGCCATAACTCTCATATATTGCACACTTCACCAGTAGTAAAAACCTTCACTTTAAGATAGGAGAAACATATAGAAGTCACTTTTTAACTTTGAACTTCTACAAATACTGTTTTTCAGTCATGGCTTACAGTGAATTTTTAATGGAGAGTTGTGAATGAACTCCATTTGGCTGATACTCTGGGATAGGAATGGAAATATCTTTTAAAAACATAAAGTGAAGCTTTTAAATGCTGAAAAATTCCATGCAGTAGACTCACATCTGTGAACAGAAAAATACTATGTAATTAAACTGAGAGGTTTGTAAGCGGTTAACTTTGCCGTTGCAGGATGTTATCTTCTCCTGAATGAGGTCTTTAGTTATTGCCTGTGGCACTGCAGTTTCAACAAAGTGATTCTGTCTTCACGTCTACTTTTCTTAGTACGTAATCGGTTTGATGACTGAACATCTACAGAACTGTTGAACATAGACTACTAGTTCTCTTCTATTAGTTTTTCTTCTCTTCTGCTGAACTGCTTTTGTTTTTAAAGTAGCTCAGAAGTGTTCATCTTTAAAGAATTCATCCTGTGGTCAGTTTTCTTTTTTGTTTGTATTCCTTTTTATAGCACTACCATGAGATAAAACTTCTGTTCTTCTTATTTATATGCAGTCCTTTACACTAAGGGAAAGAGGGGAAAACACAAAGTGGTTCAGAAATAGAGGATCAATGTAGTTAATATTAATTTCAAGGATCTGCTTTGAAAAAAAAAATCACAAATCTCACCTCCTACTGAGAATTAGGAAAATCAAGTTTTGAGGGGAAGATTAAATTTACATGACAGCATACAGTCTCCTCTTTGGACTGACTTCTGGTAGGAGTGAAGAAAGTTATTGTGGTCTATGTAAAAATTAAAACAGTGGTTCGGAAGAAGAGAAGCTCTTCTTAAAGCAGGCCTGTGTGGGGATCTGTGGATCTTCAGGGACAGTTCACTTAGGCTAAAAGGATGCTGCAGAAAGTAAGCTGGTGAGTTACTGTAGGTATTAGTCTTGCAGATTTTTTTAAAGATGAGAATGAGAACTTGAAACAAGGGACTATGGAGAACATGAGCTGTTGACAAGGGAGATGGGAGTTTTCACAAGAACTGCTATGCTTAGGTAGAGTTGCCATTCAGAGAGACAAGATTATTCAAAAAAGGCAAAAGGAAAGCCCTGCTTTTGCATGTGAAGAAACCATTGCAACAATAAGGGTTGGAGACTGACTGTCTGGGCAGCAGCTCTGCTGAAAAGTACCTTGAGGTTCTGGTGGACACAAGCAGGTTATGAGTCAGCAGCACATCCTGGCAGCAGAGAAGGCCAAAAGTGTCCTGGTCTGCATGAACAGAAGCACAGCCAGGAGATGGAGCAGTCAGACTACAGCACTCGTTCAGCTGCATCTAGGATACTGGGCACCCAGTACAGGAAAGATATCAGTGAACTGGAGCAAGCTCAGAAGAGAGACATCAAGATGCTTGGGGATCTGGGGGGCTGGGTGTGTTCAGCTGGGTGTGGGTCACAGGGTTGCCCAGCAGCAATTTTCTAATGCCTTACAGTATAGGATGTGTACAACTGTGGGTGTTGTTTGTAGACTTAAAAAGATTTTCTGTTTGTTTCTGGTGTGTTTGTGCCTAACTTATCCTACCTTAATTTGCCATGATGCATACTGTTTTGCATTCGTATTCCTGAACTGTACCTTGACTTGGCTTCAGTGTTATTCTCTGAAATTATATTGCTGTTATTGTCTTGTTTATATCCTTTTTTTAATGGAGTTTATGATCAAATTTCTTCCACAAACATTCATTATGCTTTATAAATGTATATTTGTAAAGAAGTATTTTCACTATGATGCGGCAGACTGGGAGTTCAGCTGTGTCTTTAAAGTTAGCCCATTTTGATTTTGTGAAAGCTGTTGCCTCACAATTTCAGTTGTATATATCAAGGAAAAACACCACCACTACCAACAACAAGCAAGCTTCTGAAGTGTCACTGAATAATGTTGATTGACATTTCTGATATTTAGATTATTCAGTCCAGGTTGCTTTAGGACGAAGTTTCCTCTCTTTCCAGATTATATATGAGGATAACCAAATCATTAAAAAGTAATGTGATTTGTTTATGCGAAATCAGATAGCACATTTTCCTCTGGTGGCGGAGTTGCTTCAAAAGACCTGTCACTGAAATGCGCACCGTAGGAATTCTGAAGTGTAGCTAACTGTGGCAGCCAAAAGCTGCTGGTATACCTTTTCCACTATTTAATGTGGATCAGTTTTCCCAAACTGTTTGATGCTTTTGGCACTCTGTTTTAGGCACTAGCTGTGCTTCACTGCTGCTTAATTTTTCACATCATATGGATACTCTGAAAATGAAATGCCTCTCTCTCTGCCTACTGCTTTTGTGTCATGTAATATGTTGAGTAATGGGAAACCTAAAAATATACGTAGTCAATTCTGTAGTTGCATTTGCTAATTCATTACTAAACTACCCCATGTCTTCATGCAATATGAAAAATACAAATGCATACATATCATAGCTGTTTCAGACAGTGTATCTGGGATGCATTTCTTAATGTATTTCATCTGTAGTTCTAGAGTAATTCTAACATCATAAAATTTTCAGAGCTGTAAGAATTGCAGAGCAACAGAAACTGGAGTTGATTTTCCCATTGAAAACAGGGAATATATGAAATTTAACAAGAGCAAATACTGGATTCTGTACTTGGATTTATGGACAGACTGGGGAATGAGAGACTGGAGAGCAGCCCCACAAAAAGATTGAGGACTTGGGTCAATGGCAAGATGAATCAGAGTCAACAGTGAGCCATAGCTGCTAAAAGGGTCAACCATACCCTGGGGTTCATCAGGTGCAGCACTGCTATCTGGTTGAGGGAAGGGATTGTCCCACTCCTCTCTGGGCTGGTGCGGCCTCACCTCCAGTATTGTGTGCAGTTTAGGGCATCACAATATAAGACACAAAACTATTAGAATGTGTCCAAAGGAGAGATATGAAAGTGGCAAAGGGTCTGGAGGGAAAGATATAAGAGGAGAAGCAGAGATCCCTTGGTTTGTTCATCCCCAACCAGAGCAGGCCGAGGGGAGGCCTCATGGTGGCCTGCAGCTCCCTCACGAGGGGAGCGGAGGGGAAGGTGCTGAGCTCTGCTCTCTGGGGACAGTGACAGGACCCGAGGGAATGGCATGGAGCTGGGACAGGGGAGGGTCAGGCTGGGTGTTAGAAAGCTCTTCACAGAGAGTGGTTGGGCAATGGGACAGGCTCCCCAGGGCAACGATCACGGCACTGAGTCTGCTGGAGTTCAAGTAGTGTTCAGACAACATTCTTGGACACATGGTCTGATTTTGGGACGGTCCTGTGTGGAGCCAGGAGTTGGACTTGATGATCCTTCCGGTTCCATTCCAACATGGGATACTCTGTGATTCCATGGTTGCTCTCTAAGAATACAGACCTTGGCCAAATGAGTTTCTGGGTTAAAATGAAAAAGAATACTTTATAAAATTTCCCTTGCAAATCCTGTATTATTTAGCCTTATTTTGATGCATTCGTATCGGTGCATAGTGGGATTATAGAAATAATTTTAATATGAAGTCTAAACTCCTTTGTAGTGTACATACAGTAAAATACGAAAGCTGGTAATTCTGGTAGGCATACAAGTGCTATCAGGGCTAAAAGAATATTTGAAGGTTCAGTATTTTATATTGCTTATCACAAAACATAGTGGAGAATATTTAAAAATAAAATTTAATAAAATCATTACGAAGTACATTCTTCAAACAATTTTTGAGTGGATAACAAAACATTTGATGGAAATACTACCTTATTTTGCTGTTCAGTATCTTTCCTATATAGCTTTTCTCTTAACATATCAGTCAGTACCTGTTGTCTCATTTAAATACATTATGTTCTATTCCAGTATGTAACATGCAAGCTTTCAAATAGAAAATTAGTATTTTCTCATTTTTTTTTTCAGGCAATGAGAGATAAATTTAAAAAAGGCAAACATTCATCTGCTACCCAAATAGTTTGAAGAAAAAAAAACCACTCTTTTAAAAACGTACGTGTCTTTCAGCAAAAAGATACTATTTCATAAGTGTGTTGAGGTGAACTGACTTTTGTTTTCCAGGCTGGATTCAATTTGCATGGTTTTACAAAGGAAAACTAGAATAAATAAAATCCTCAGCTGAAAGAATCTCAGACAGTTCCTCTGAATGAAATGCTTGAAAGAAAGAAGGAAAAAAAAAAACACAACACACCAACTAACCAAACACAAAGTTACCATTGGCAATAGAAAGAATTGTCCTTAGAGAGAAAAATAATCTGCAGGTTTGAATGAATGCAGTTGGTAAGGTACAGAAGCTACAATAGCATGGGTCTCTTTTATCAGAGCAAAGAATGTGAAGAGTTGGCAACCCAATGCAAACAATAGAGTGGAAAAAGCAACAAAGGAAAAATGAGCTCTTTTTGCAGAAATAGAGTTGAATACCTCCCTAATTTGTCAATTTACTGAGCACCAATCATATTTACTCTAATGTTAAAAAAAAAAAAAAATAGATGGGGGGGGGGGGCAAGGATGGGAGAAACAGTTGCTGAGAGAAGTAGAAGAAAAAAGGATATACAAAAAGAAACTCCTAGGTAATCTTTGTGTGGAGTTAGTTATGTTGCACCTGACAAGTTTCTTTTAATTGGAAAAGGATGCCTGCCTTAGTGACTATAGAGATCTGTTCCAGCACCTGGAATTTCGGGTGCCCATTTTGTTTTTAAGTACAGTCTTTGACCTAGAATTTCAGTTTCTAGAGCAAAGTGGTGAAGTTGCATAGCATAAGCGTAGAGCCTAATGAATGCTGGAGGCAGTAGCATAGACTGTATGTTCCCCATACAGCAAGCTACTTGTGCATGCTGAATTTCCTTCCACACCAGGCAGACTTATGTATTCTATGCGGTAGTTCTGATGTGTTCCAGTGGTGCTGAGTTTGCTGCATGTGTATTGTAAACAAAATAATGGTAGAAAAATGGAAACCCTGTCTCTTAGCATATACTTAGTTTCCTATCTCTTCCTCTTCTCAGTCTCATTTGTATTCAGTGCTTTTGGGTTTGCAGAATGCTGTGGTATTTTAATGCCTGAAATCTTTCTAAACTTACTGTTTCTCAGCTGATCGCTGTTACTTTCCCAGAGTTTTGTTACCCTTTTCTGCATATGTTGTTGTAGTTACTGATACAGAGCTATGGGGTAAACAGGGGTTGGGGGGAAGAGGGGAATCTATGCTAAAACATAACAATTATTTAAGAAAAAGAAAAAGCCTTGTGATAAATGTTGAGTTAAATACATCTCTTTAATATTTGTTTTGACTTTGTAAAATGCTTAGATACCTTGATCTATCCTTTGCTAGTGGCAAAATTGCTTTATTTCAGTCCTTGTGTTAGAATTAATATGCAAAGAGATTTTCTAAACTCTTCAGAATGAGGGGAGAAAGCAAGGAAGGCAGAATGCAATCAAATAAGGGACAGGAGGGATTTGAGAATTTTTTTAGAATTGTTGAGGAGGTGAGTGAAATAAACAATTAGCTCCATGTGTGTGTGTGCTTTGTGAATTTAGCTTGAGAAGAAACATGTATGTTAAGACTGACTTTTTAAAATTGCTTAATTCTACTAGGATAAGATACTTCACAGTTAACCTATTCTTTTTTAACGTTGTTTCCTTTAAGCATTTAGAGAACATAGGTGCTGATTGCTGTTTGCTTCTTGGTGAGAACGTTAAAAATCTGAAATTACCTTCTAAGTGTATTCCTATGGTGAACCTGAATACTTTTGAAATGGCAAATCAAGCCAGAGCAGAAAATAGTTTCAAAAGAATTTTTGGTCGCTTTTCCATACACCTGCCTCAAAGTATTTAACTTTTTCTGCTGAGAGAAGGGGAAAAAGATGGAATGAAAGTTTCCAGTCAAGACTGCACTGCATGATGATTTTTTCATATGAATCAAAAAGTCTACTCTTCAGTATTTTGTGGTGAAGTCTCCTAATAAGCTTTTATGAAAAACTTTTGAAGTAAGCTTATAGAACTTCTTGAATTGATGTGTGTGGGCAACTGTAGGTTTCAGTCCTGCAAAACCCCTTTGGCGAAACATGAGATTGGTCTTGGTAGATTTGGCTAGAAGACAAATGGCCAATAGGCAATGTGAAAGGGGAGGAAAAAATGTGGTATGGACAAGCACATTGCCACATTTACCTGAAGTTTCTCAAGAAACTTTAATATACGGCTCAAATATTCCTGAACTTGGTATTTTCTAGATGTGTAACAAACTATATGGTGCTTTTTTTATTTATTCTTTATTCTGAAGACTTTCTAATCGTGAAACCAAATACTCATTTTTTTATCCTCTGTTGGGCAGTAGGTAGTTAAGAGCTTATGTGTACATGGTATAAGCTAGTATCTGCTGCTTTTCATTTTGAATGAGGCCCTGCTAGTCTTGTCGATACTTACCATGTTGTAGGAAGTAAAAACAGTGAAATGCCATTTTCTATTTAAGTGACATGGAAAAAGAAAGCAACTTTGTTTAAAAAAAAAAAAAAAAAGCGCACATTGGTTGCTTTCTTTCCTCCAGCATTTCTTAACGTGCTCAGGCTTTCACAAAGGAATGATCACACACTTCTTACCTGTGGTCATTCAAATTGTTTGTCTCTGCACTTTACCACTTTTTCTGTGTTGCATCCTTTTCAGTAGGGAGGCCGAATTGTACATTGCTTCCTCACTTGATGGATTTTAGAGGTAAGGGGAAGGGAAACAGAGGAATTGTCAAAGGGAAAAGCTTGGGAGTAGTAATGGACTGAGATCTTCCTCAGCAAGTTGCTATTTTTTTTTCTTCACATCTCATATTGAGGGATAGCAGCAGCATATTTAGCCCCCAAAAAGTCAGAATTTTGAGAAGTCTTTGCACTACAATTCTTGGAGGCAGAACAGTAGTTACAGTATTATTACTTGTAGCAAAACTTGAGAGAAAATGTTGTCTATAACATGAAATCAGAGCTGCTGTCCAAAAATCTCCTCTTGTTGTTTTGCAAGGGTAGTTGTAATGCTTGGGGTTAGAGTTGTCTATGGCTGAAGGATAGCTGGTAGGATACCTTAGATGACAATTTTGCAGGGAAAGCTGCAGAACAGCTTCTCAATGGCTTCTAAAATGCAACTTTTGTCTTTTCTGCTGTCTTCCCCCCCACCTTAGTAAGCTGTGTTAATATTAGGACAGACAACACAATCCAACGTGAAATATCTTCTCAAACCTACTGGGAAGTGGACAGAAAAATATTACTAGAGAGCCTATGAAAAGTAGTAGTCTTGGATAGTAAAATGTTGTCCCATTTCCTTTTTTGTTTAATAGGACATACAGGAGAGCATTTTTGATTACAATATAAAGAGCTGCTCTTGATTTTCTATTTTAGAAGGGAATGTTATTACACTGGGTTTTATTTGCTTTGATGTTTCAGCTTGTTCTTTATGAACTGAGCTTTCCATAATAACAGAATCATAGAATCACCTAGGTTGGACCTCCAAGATCACCTACCTAGTCCAACTTCTGACACTAACAAGTCCTCCACTAAACCATACCACTAAGCTAATAATGTTCTCATGTGTCCCTTATTCATTTAGTTTATGTACCCAGTTTTATGTATTAATATTTAAATAATGCAATATTTGTTATTGAAGACATTAAAAAAAAAAACACACAAAACACCTGAAATCTGTGCATCTCCTGATGTAATGCTTCTTTCTGATTAAAATGTAATTGTGGAGGCCTTTGTTCAACTTCACGTGGCTGAACTAGAGTTGAAATGGAGGTGTTACTATACCTGAGACATAAGAATTAGTTGTTTTCCATCTTTACTTCCTCTCTTTTCACTTTAGCAGCCTGCTGGTCAATTTATTTCTCTGTTCCTACTGCACATATCATGTGGAAGGTTGGAATCACAATGGATAAAACACGGAATATTATTGTGCATAAAGTAGAGAAAGGAAGGATGGGTGACCTTGGAAAAATGCTCATGTATACAAGGACGGGCTGTTAGATGCTTTGTTAAATAGCCTTATATGCATTTAATGACTTACTAACTGAGGTGGAGTTACTGATTTACAGTTTTTTGTTTTGATTCTTATGTTGTGAAATTGATTTGTGTATTGGAAAAGTGTTTCTTTTTAAGCTACTATGTTACAACGCTACTGCTCTTCAATGGAGTATCAGTTAACTTGTAAATAGGGATTGTCCATGCAGTATTACTATTGCTTTTTATTATCAGGGTTGGGAGAAAATGAGGCTCTTCTATTTCAACTTAGTTTATGTTCTGCATGTCTCAGTATGGTTTTCTCAGGTTTCATGCTGCTTAAACAACTAGCCTACAATAGCAAGCTGTAACCAATCGTTCTAGTAATAACTTGTGTTGTTCTTAATCTCTGTCTCAAATGGACTTTTTTCTTCAACCTCAACATGTAGAAAATGTTTCACTGCGGGTGTTAGTAGTCAGAAAACCATGTTAAACTTAATTGAGAAGATCAGTACAGCAGGGCATATCTTGCTTTGGTTGAATAAAATGATTTGTGTTAAAATTTGAAAAATTACTTTTTTTTAAACTGTGAAGATTGTAGGTTTTCACACATTCAGTCTTCTGTGGTAGCGTATGAAGTCAGGATACTAACCATGAAGTGGTAAAGATTCTTTTGTAGTGACTTCTATCAAAGACAAAGTAAAAAGATGATACTGAATTTTTTAGTTTACTTAAATGGTATAGGTAGTATATGTGTTTGTACAGATAATATCCTACAGGTGAAATCGTACTTGTATAGCTACATTAAGAAGTGATAAATTTAAGGAACTGGCACTGTAATCAAATGACATCCTTATCATGAATTCAGTGAAATACTTGCATGTGCTTTGTATTCCATTAATTCATCACTTTTTTTCACTTTTTTAATAAATTTGCATTCCATTTTCTGTTATACCAGTTACAAGCAGGGAACATTGAAAATTGTTCCTTGGAATGAACAGAAACATCGTGAAGAAGACTGGTGTGAAAAAGCAGAATGCAGGTAAATTAAAATGCAGTAAATAGCAAGTCTAATTTCTCACTTTTGTGCACACTAGTTTGTGTTTTGAGCTTTCTTAATGAGACTGGAAGACCAAGCAGTCTTTCATGTTATGCCGTTACGTTCACTGTGATTTTGTGAAGAGTATCTTACTGGAAGTTGTAAACCATAACATTATAGTAGCTGCATTAATGGATCATGTAACTGCCTTTTTGTGGGAATAACAGATGGAAAGCATGAATTAAGCATACTTGTGTCTTTAGTAGAGAGGAATCGATCTTTTGTGATCCATCTTACGTTTGGTATCTCCAGTTAGTTACTTTGCTGATAAAAGTAAATACTGGGATTGGCATTTTGAGTCCCCTCAACTTATTGGTGCAATGATAGGTTGATTTGTACTGTTCTTCTTCAGAATGACCTAAAGTTTTATGAAGAAGACTAATGTGAAAAAATATAAGTAAATATATGCTTATAGTTAAACATACTTTTTTTTTTTTTTTTTTTTTTTTAAGGATGATTGTTGAACCAACTTTACAAGATGAAGGCGAATTTCTCTATGAAACACAGCCGGAATTACTGAAGTACAGGACTACTGAACTTTCAGTAGAGCTTGTGACTGATTGGTATTTGAGCAGAGCACAGGAAATTGAAAAATATTCCATGCAGGTGAGAATAGCAGCGAGAAAACAATGATGGCTGTTTCAGGCTGATCAGTATTCTTCAGTAGAAGCCTATCTTAATGGGTATTAATGGGATGCTTTTTCCCAAGTACTTTAGCATACTTGTGCTTGCTCTGAAGTTCAGTCAGGTAAATAATTAATCCATAGGAATGAACAGGAAGCCTGTAGATTCTCTTTCACTTGACTTACCATAGCAGACAACACTTTTAGTCGAAGAAGTCTGCTTACCATTGTGTCTTGTATTTGTAATTAAGTAAAGGGAGGGAACGTTGTGAATGTGTATCAGGAAACATGGTTTATGGTGTCACATAGCATTAGGTCGTATACCGATATATGGCATTCAGAAATGTCACTGTCAAATGCTAATTACTGAGAGCAGCCCTGAGAAGAACTTGGGGGTATTGGTTGACAAGAAGCTCAACATGAGCCAGCAATGTGTGGTTCCAGCCTAGAAAGACAACTGCATTCTCAGCTGCACCAAAAGCAGCATGGCTAGCAGGTCGAGGGACGTGATTTTCCCCTTCTATCTACTCTGCTCTTGTGAGACTACCTAGACTGTTTGGCTCTGGGGCCCTCAGCACAAGAAGGACATGGCTATACTAGAACGAGTCCAGAGGAGGGCCACAAGGAAGATCAAGGGTCTGGAGCATCTCTCCTATGAAGACAGGCTGAGGGAATTGGGGTTGTTCAGTCTGGAGAAGAGAAGGCTGCAGGGAGACCTTACAGTGGCATTCCAGTACTTAAAGGGGGCTACAGGAAAGCTGGGGAGGGACTCTGTCAGGGGTATAGTAATAGGACAAGGGATAATCATTTTAAATTGAAAAGAGTGTAGATTTAGTTTAGGTGTTAGGAAGAAATTCTTCACTGTGAGGGTGTTGAGGCAGTGGAACAGGTTGCTTAGAGAAGCTGTGGATGCCCCATCCCTGGAAGTGTTCATGGCCAGGTTGGATGAGGCTTTGAGCAACCTGGTCTGGTGGGAAGTGACCCTGCTATGCTGGGGTGGTTGGAACTAGGGGATGTTTAAGGTCCCTTCTAACCCAAACCATTCTATGATTCTGTGTCGTACTGTCACAATTACTTCTTGGCAGGTTTATTGTATGGTTGTGAAACTATCAGGCAGCTTATTTCTGCATTATTATTTTCTTTATGTTTTAAAAATGTGTGAAGTCCTGTGTGGTAAAGATAAGCAGTGCAAATAGAGCTCATGTGCTCTGTTGGTTTATTGCTTCTCAAGCCCATATAGCTGCATGAAAAAAAAAAAAAGGTTGGATGGAAGTATCAATATAGGTTAGTTCTGGTCCAGTTCTTTTGTTTTTCAAGTTTGCAGTTTTTCAGGCATCTTAAATCTTAATTCCTTGTGATTAACAGCCTATCAGCAGCTATGGAAATAAAAGCAACTTCCAAGGATCAATTAAATTAATAACATAAATGAGATTGTGCTCTACTGTTCCAAGCTTTTGTCTGCCTCACTGAATACATACAGTCAATATTGCATTCTTAGAAATCAAAGCAGAATCTTTCACGTAAAGGTGTCTTCAGTCACTGATTATATTCTGTGGAATGAAATGCACCAATTAAAATCAGTAATTCATGGACAGCTAGAAAAGTCACATTACACACAGATATACACATAACTTCAGTCAGTTAACTGATAAATTTAGTTTCAAGCAATCGTTTATAATGCATGGAGAAAGATGAGATGCCTTATTTCTGTATGACCTACGGAAAGAATCAAAAAAGGTATTTTTCTAGTTTATGTGCATCTGTAGGGCACACCATGGCCAAAAGGCCTGTAATGGCATCATCCACCAAGGGTAAGCATTTTATTTGGTCTTTATAAAGCTGAGAATAGCAATCCATATTGAAATAGGCAACAAAAACTTCTAGGAATTTAGAATCCCCTCTCGAGCAAGGGGAACAAGGAAAGAAGATAGTTACACAAACAGGACACAGACTGGACTTTTGAAGTTGTTTTTTGGCAAACAGTTGCACAGCAGAGTTTTTTGTTTTTTTTTTTTTTAATTATTTTTCAGGTGGACTGTGCTCTGTCCCTTGTTCGTCTTGGCATGGAGAGGAATATCCCTGGTCTGCAGGTGCTTTGTGACAACCTGATCACTCTTGAGACAGTAGTTTACGAGACTGATGGTGATCGAACATTAACTTTAAAGGAACTAGTAGAGATGAAGGACATTGAAAAGCTTAGACTGTTGATGAAAAACGTAAGTATTTTGAACAGATCGCTAAGTATGCCTTGATTTTCAGTAGTTCAGGTTACCCTAGAATCCCATGTGCTTAAAGATAGTGCTAGGGGCTGACGTTTTTCTAATGAGCCTCCACCTTGAATTCAATGGGAATCTAACACTTAGTGGGGGCCTTTGTTTGTTTTGTTTAAAAATAAAAAAAAGTTTAATCGTTTAGTTTTGTTAAAGACCTGTTCTTCCATCCTAGACACAGGATCAAACATTAATAAATCTAATAAAAGTCAAAGCTTGTTAAAGCTGTGAATTGCTTTTTCATTGTCCGTTTCTGTAGGATCTTCAGTGTAGCTGTCAGTGATGCTGCAGATACACATTGGATGTTTTCCTTGGATGTTTTTTGATGTCTGTAAATGTTGGTGAAAAAATCTTAATATTTGTCTCTGCAGCATATGTGTTTTTCATCTTTATATTCAACCTGTGCATGGCATTTCAGAACAGGTGAAATCTCATCTTTTGTGGAAAGACTGGAAAATACCTACAGATAGAACAGGGGTCTGAAATAGTTAAAAGAATGTGTGTGCTCTAGAGGAGCTCATGCAGCTATTCTTAAATATTGGAAGTAATACTAGTCTGATGGGGATGGAAGCCAATCTTCCGTTCATCCTGAAACTGTAGGAAAAGGAGGAGAGCTTGGCATTTGTCAGCTAATGGGCTTTACTCATGTACAGCTTGGTCTTCCCACACCATTGGTATCAGTAAGATGATGAATTGTTTCAGTATTTCATGACATAGTGCTCTGCGCAGCAGTGGCAAAGGTTAGGCTTCAGCTCTATTTTGTGATAGGTGGAGATACTGTTTCAGTTTTGTTGACCAAAATGTTCTGTGTTTTTGTTGTTCATTTGTTTTGGGAAACAAAACTGACTTTGTTCTTTTTTCCCATCTCTGTAACTCATGGTGCTTTACAGTCCTCTGATGAAAAATACGTGAAGAATGTTTATCAGTGGATGATCCCTTTTCTCCACCGCTGTGAAAATCAGTCCCCTGGTCTGGCAAATTCACTCTTCAAAGAATATTTAGTAACATTAGCAAAGGAAGACCTGACTCTGCCTCTGAAGATTTTTCAGAGTTCAAAACCTGCTGTAAGTATAGAATCTTGATGACTTTACTGGTTTCTTGGGAAATTCTTGTACTGAAGAAGTCAACTCAAAAGCAGGATTAGTACATTTTCTACAGCAGATAGATCATCTCTATGCTCTTTCCCCTCTTTTTGGACTTAACATTTGTTGTGTTTTAGAAAGCATTAATCAGAAGTGTCATTGAAGAGACTGCCAAGCTAATGTAATTACTATTCTGACCTATTAGAGCTAAAAATTATTGTAAAGGCTCTTGCAGTAATTTCCTAGTGATGTGTTTAAAATAAATTTTTGGCATAAGCATTTCTTAAAAATTGGGCATGAGACAGTTTTATGTTCTCCCTAAGATTTTTTCCTAATGAATTTTACTATCACTAGATTTCAGATGATTTCCCCCTGCAACCCTTCTTCTCTTTCCCCAACAAATGCAAAGAATACAGTGGGAGCCACGGAGACAGCAGTTCAGTGAGCAAGGGTGGAAGTTATATTGTGTGACCATTTCATGCTGCTTGTACAATTTAAATAATTATTTTAGTGCATATACCATATGTTTTTGCATACCTTTGAACATTCCAGGTGTATGGACAGAAATCAACCATTGAAGGAAAAACATATCCCTTTTTATATGTATTGCTGCTGTTGTACATGTTAAACAAATCTGACAAATGTTTGCAGCAGTTCCTTTCTTTTGACCTGTACCCTCTCTACCTCTTAAATTCAAGTAGCGTATAATGAAATAATGAAGGACCAGAGCTATTTCAGCTATCTGCACTGTAGGAAACTAGCTGGGTTGTTTTAGATCTTGTAACTTCAAAAGGAACTTCACTAGGTTGTTGTCCAGGATTTACAGATAACAACCAGGAGATTTATTTATTTAGATATTCTCTATATTCAGAAGAAACTCAACTGCTTAATTAGAAACAAAAAAATACATACAGTGGAATGCTTTCTTTTCTTGTTAGTGTCAGCAAAAAATTATACCTGAGCAAGACCAGCTTATGATTACAGCATTGGAATGTATTTATAGTTGTGAACGAGATGACCAGCTTGCTCTCTGTTATGATATTTTGGAATGCCTTCCACAAAGAGGATATGGGTAAGCATTTTCAGCTAGTTATTTGTAAATATTTTAGATGTTAAATATTGTTGTGTAGTAATACTTCAATAATAATTGCTACATCCTTAGAGGGTATGTAATTTTACTGGAATATTCTGTTCCTATCTGAATTATACTGGCTGTATGTATATACATATGTGTGTGTGCTCTTTATGTCTACTATTAAATTATGTAACAATACATGATTTAAAGCAGTGCAGACCAAAGCTCTTTCTGTATTAGTTCTTTAGGCTTTTATATTTTGGTGAAATGAGACCAAATGATAATGTTATCTTAGTAATCTTGCTGGTCTTGTAACAGTTAGTGATGTCTTGCACTTAGTGAGTCATTGCTACTTATCAGCACGTGAGAAAGGTTGTCATATGGAAGACCTGTATGAAAGACAGGTAATTGTTGAGGAAATGAAGGTATGAGGAGATACAAAGTATTCTCCCAATTTCTTTGACAGGTAGAGATCCTGTGAAAAGTCTAGGGACATTATATTTTTTGGAGACTAAGGGACCCTTTCAATTTTAGTTATCCTTCCAGCAAGAAGCCAGCAGTTTTAATCTTTACAAGCAAAGACATGTATTTGATTCTTATCAAGGAATGTTTCCAACTTTGTACGGCTTATCTTGATATATTCTTATTATATAGATACAAAGATATTATTTTTTTTCTTATGTATTTTTGCAGGCCTGAAACAGATATAACTAACTCTCTTCACGATGCAGTAGATGAACTGGAACAAATTCTGAGGTATTTGATTTAGCCAACATAATGTATTCTTAAATATGTTGCTGGCTATAGCCAAAAACCTTATTATGACAAATATTCTTGCTGCTTTTTTTATGATTTTTATGTTGGTTTTAGAGATGTCAACATGATTATCTGTAAGGTTTTTATATTCAGAACTTAAAACTATTGAGTGGTTTTTGCTTTTTGAATATTAGAAAAATACACAAACACTTTGCTGGGAATAAAAGTCTTTTTCCAGAGGAGTAGGAAGGTTATTTCTAAAATATATTGTGACGTATTGTAATACTTTGGTGAAAAACTGAAAACTGTGAAGATAGTTTATCACATTATTGTGTTGTGCATTAGCCCTGCAGTTTTTTAAAGTAAATAGTTTTACTGTGGCTAACCCATATTGTTACAGACTTTACACTGTTTGTTTGCATTTGCAATGCATTGTTTGATAACAGCTTTAGGAAAGCAGCAGCAGAGGTAGTTGTACAACTGTATAGAAATTAAAAATATTTACCATTTATTTGCAGTGTGTCAGAGCTGTTGGAGAAGCATGGACTTCAGAAACCTGTTTCCTTTGTGAAAGACACAAAAGACAATGCCGAGGAGGCACGGAAACTGATGATTAGGCTGACAAGGCACACAGGTCGCAAGTTAGTATTCAAAGGGGAACTGGAGATAAAGGGGGATATGACAGTAAGGGGAACAGTACTTAATTTCAGAGAGTGTACCTAACTGTTTTTTTTATGATAGGGAACTGTGCTGTTTAAATTGAACAGAGTACATAAAACACATTTGTTAAACTGATGATTAACATAATTAGTGTTTTTGCTGCACTCTCCACATACGAAAATGTCTTGCTTCAGACTTGTTTCAGTGTGTTTGTGTTCAAGTTAACAAGCCTAAAAGGCTTGCTGGCTGCTGCAAAACACAGCAAAATGATGTACAGTGAAGTTAACATGTTGTAAATGATGTTCTTAAAGATCTATTTAATTTTATGGGAAGTGTAGGATTTGTAATTTTTTTTTGTTTTGCTTTCTCAGGAGCTGTTGTAACAGGGTTATTTATTGCTTTTATGTATTGATTATGCCTCTTATTTTCAGTATAATTTTTACATTTTTCTATATTAGAACTACCCTATTTAACTGGTCTTCTAAGTGTGCATAAATTATTACACAGCTCTTGGCATAAACAGATAAAAAGAATGAATCCTGGTTAAAGCAGCCATCATTGTGTTTTTTTTTTTTTTCCTGCTTGAACATGCACAATGTTTTATTGGTGGTGATAGGGTAATACTTAACTTGAGCATGCTGAAAGCTTTTTTAGGAATCTTTTTTTAGAAAGATCAAGTCAGTGCCTTTGTAGGAAAAATGTTGATATTTCTACTTCCTTGTAGAGACACTTGGCTTTGTAAAAGTGAAAGCTAATATCACTTGAGAAAATTGCTACTAGCTGAAATAATTTGTATAGCTTAAACAGTGATTTTTCAATCTTAAGGTGATGTCCAAAAACTTTCATAGTGTTTTTGTTAGTAAATGTTTTGATGGTACATAGGAAATTTTATAGGAAATATTGTGTTTAATAAAGACGCATGATTCCAGAGGGTCAAGAAACTGAACACAATTTGAATTTTAGCAAAAACAACTGCACTGCTGTTCTACAATTGCACAAAGTCGATTAGTCCTTTGAGTTGGCCTACAGTAAACAACACTTCAGTGATCCTCAGTTGCTGTTTCAAACTTGTTTTTACCCTGTTTCTGCTGAGTTAGCAGGAAGATAGCACTTCCAGCTTTCTGATATCTGTTGGAAGTTACCAAAACTAACTGGGGGATTTTGATAAGGATTTCTACAGATACCTATCTTATTCCACAGAAAACAAACAGCAAAAACAGTTTGGTTATTGGATTTTGTCAAACAATTTTAACCCACATACGTGGTTTAAATTTGTAGTTAATATTAAAAGTCTTCAGTCTTTATAAATCATTTTTAGTTAAAAGTCCAATTAAAGATGGAAATGGCTTTTGAGAAAGCATATTTTTATGATGAAATTGTAGTATTATCTACTGCTTTTCTTTACACTTACTGAGAAATAGAATATTTAATTTTGAAAATGTTTGTAGGCAACCATCAGTCAATGAGACACAATGGAAAGAGTTGCTCCAGGATATGTTAGACATGCAGCAGAAAGTATACACATGCTTACAATCAGATACTTGCTATGAGGTGAGTTTTATATTTTCTCATTGATTTATGCCCCAAGTAAGCTACAAATTCTCATTTCACATTGTTGCTTACAAATGTAAATACATTTTCATGTGTTATTACTTGGTTGTCTACTGATTTTTTTAATGGAATTTTTAGTCAGTGCAAACTTCCTGTGTTAATACGTTTAATCAAAAGCCCCTCTAATAAATATCCTGTAAAATATCTTTTACTAGAATTATTTCTGTTTTCTAAATTGTGTCAACTTCTTGAACCTTCATAATGTCATTTACAGATATGTTTACAAACACTTTAATGAAAAGTAAGCAGTCCTTAGCTAAATGTTATTTTCAAGTAATAATTTCTTAAACACGTAGTTTGTTAGTATCACCCAAGACGCATAATTTTGGGCTTTTTACTTTATGCAATTGAAGTAAAATAATATGAGAAGGGAAATCTAATTTCTTTAAGGGAAAAAACAAACAAACAAACAAACAAAAAACACAAACACAAACCCATAAACCTGCCATGTACATACAGCCCAAAACTATGTCATTGTTATTTGCAAAGAAGAAGGGCTATTAGACTGATGTAGAATTTTCCATGGAATGTACTGTTTATTTCCATTTTCACTTCACTGTACTGGTTTATTATAGAAACAGTGCCATACCCACTAAAATCTATTTAAAACTTGACATCTTTTAAGTTTAATACAAGTTTTTTTATTACAGTTTTCAGATTTAATTGCTTATGGCTGTCAATCTGATTAGCCCTTGGGAAGAGTTTTTGAAGCAAATTAGAAAGAAATAATGAAGGAAAAAAGCAAACGGGGTTTAACCTATACATAAAATTTGACTTTCTCTGCAGCTTGAACTTTGAAGTTGCACAAAGATCTACGATGTATTTGACGTTCATGGTTTTGTGATAAGCTAAGGCTTAGTGTACATAGAATTTTAAAGTGCATTAAAAAAATTGAGTATTACAGCACACTGAAAGTGAAAATATTAGCTTTTCCTTTGCCATGATCTTAATGTAATTTTTTAATATTTTTTTTTAACCTCTGGACCAGATGATTATATTTTAATTGTACGCAGAATGAGTCCTGTCCTCTTAAAGAAAGATTTAATATCTAAAAGTCCTGAAGTAAATTGTTGTATGGATGTGAATGTTAAGGAAGAAGGAGGATCAACTCTTGATGACTTGTATTTAGATCATTCATCTGCATGTTGAATTGCTAGGGAAATAACTTCTAAAAAGTGTTTGGGAATCACCAGTTTTCCCAAAAAGTGTTTGGGAAACACAAGAATAAATAAGCCTTTTCTATCTCTGGCAATTTTATTTTCCAAGATTTGAAATTTTAATAATTACTTTTCATTTTTCACTGTTCCTTGAGGATTAAATGGAAGCTGATCCAAATAGTATAATATTTATGAAGCACTGAACTATGTTCCTTTGGTGCTCAAATGTAGAACATGAGATGGTTTGGAGAGGTTCATCATAGTGAAGAAATACTTCAATTTGTTATGAAATTGGCAAAGGCCATATTGTTGCAGCTGCAGTAGTTTCTGAAATGACTAAGTACATATGTTGCTATTCATTAGACCTATACTGAGCTATACTGAAAAATTGTTAAGGAACTGAGATTAAACTTCTTACAGTGGGCAAAACTTTGACCTGAAATTAAATGTTTTGTGTTAGATATAACAGTGTATTAATATGTATGTTATTTGAAGATAGTCTTGATTCAAAATTAAAGACAAGTTATATACTTAGTTCTAAATATTTTGAGTTTCTTTTGGAGTATAGGATTTGTTCTTTTATGTTTTCAGTGTCCTAATACCTGTATCCCATTAACACCTCAGAAAATAGGTGTAAATTTTTGATCTCCTATTTTTTGAACTCATACTGTAAATAGGCAGTTAATAAGCTTTTTTTCTTTTTCTTTTATTTTTTCCTGCAGGAAGTAGAACTAAATAAATAATAGTTATTTTTAGTTTTACTTAATAAACACATAACTACTACCAAGGAGAATGTTCCCACAATTTATTTTCTGCTTGGACTGAATGTATTCTTTGGACTTCAAAGATGCTTTTATTCAAAAGGGTTGGTTCCATACAATGAAAATATGCTTACTTGAAGCTGTTGCTACAGATTATTAAATTACCATTCTTCCTTTTAGATATTCACAGAAAGTCTTTTATGCTCAAGCAGTATAGACAATATCAATCTGGCTGGGCAAATGATGCATTGCAGTACTTGGTCAGTGGATCAACCAGTTTCATCAAAAGGGAAACCACAGTACAAAGTCAGCTATATGAGAAGTATTGAACTAGTTCTGGCTGCTGGCAGAGAATATTTCAATTCTTCAACCAGTCTGACTGATAGCTGTATGGATTTGGCCAGGTATATTTACAATTATCATATATGTAAATACGTACTTCTCTTTCAGTTGAAACTTGACATTTCTTTTCTCTGAAATGTGTTGTGAATCTTACATGGATCTATTTCTCTGTCTTTAAAATTATGTGATAATGGAAACAATATCTCTGGTTTCTGTAAGATTTCCCCCCCCCCACACACACACCATGCTTTGTGTGTGTGCACTGTTGCTATCCTTTGGTTGCTGGTCTTTTCCAACCTGAACGATTCTATGATTCTGTAATCAAGAAATAAGCCAAACAGTTCTTCAAAAAGGAATTGAGACACAGAGCTTTCTATGAAGGAGACTGCAGTACTTACAGTGTTACATGTAGAGGTTGCAGTATGGGTGTTCATTCTTGTGTTAATTGATATGGAAGTATTTAGCAACATAAATGTAAATAGGTAAAGTGGTCAAATATTGCCTGTGTCAAAGGCTGATGCCTTGGCTTAACCTAAATATTTTAAATAAAGGTATGTCTTAATATTGATAGCCTTTCTCTTTTATTCTAGTAATTTATTTTTTCATTGATCTTGTTTTTTCACGTTAATCCAAATGAGTTTCTCTTTTTCCTTGAGGCACTTATGTAAAACATACAAGCACGTAACCAAACAAAAATATTTATTTTTTATTTACGAAGGTAGACATGTCTTTTAAATAATACTTTCCCTTTGACATGAGTACATTTAACTAGTAATTGCAAGAGAGATTCAAGTATTTTTCTTCCCCTCAAGATATAAATTCATCTTCTTGACCTTCGATGATATGCATGTATGTGTGTTAGCACATTTTGGGGAGATATTCAGCAAACCAGCCTTTAACCAAGTAAGGCAGTCAAATAGTTTGTAACTAGTTATCCTTTTTCACATTAGGAAGTTTTCCTCAGTAGAAAATTGCTTTATAGATTGACAAATCATGTATTTTCCATTAAGATTTAAAAGAATGTTTTTTGCAGTTTACCTTCAGTTAAGAGGGTTATGTTCTATATAACTTAATCAGAAAGTGACGGAAAATGCTTTTTTTCTTATTCATTCACAGCTGTGCTCTCTTCCATCCCAAATGGACACATGTGAGCACATACATACATATTAGTAAAGGCATTATTGCCTTAGGTCAAAGTTGGAAGGCATTCACTTTCACAGAATCAATTATATAATGTTAGCTCTATTTATACATTTCTGTTGCAAACCATTTTTTCTTAAACATGTATTACTAAAAACTACATATGAACATAGTATTCCAGTGAAAGTTTTAAATAAAATATGATCATGTCCATATAATATTTATAAAATACATGCATATTTTATTTAAAGTTTTATGTAAAGTTACAAAGCAATAATAATTGCATACGAAAATTCATCTTCAGAATAATGTTATATATTTTTTTTATCAACTTTGTTTTCATTTTCTGAATCTAGCTGAGGAAGCTGAATTTGTGACAAGGACCTTAAGTTTGGCTTCCAATCAACGTTTTACGTTTATCTTCTAGGATATGACAAAGCTGAAACCCAGTAATGATTATGAAATATTTCCCTAAGTAATTATGTATGTAAATACATGTCTCAAATGTCTTTCATTCATCGAATCTGTTACAACTAAATTCAAGAGGATTTAGGCATTGATCTTATTACAAATATGTGAAAAAGAGTATGGCTATTGAAGAGTAGAATTTGTTTAAAATGTTTAATTGGCCATAACATAGTGCCAAATATTTATAATGCGCAGGACCAGCAAGTATTCTGACATTTCATAAGCACAACAAGTTATTCTTTTTTACTCAAGAATGCAGAGGTTATCTCTTTCCAGAAATTTAGACTTTGAATTTATTGAACTGCTTTTACAAAAATTTGCTTGCTTCCTACTTAGATCCTGTCTGCAACTTATTGTAGACTGTCCAAGTGATATTCAGGAGGAGCTAGATCTCATTCGTGCTCTTGGCTACCTTGAAGAATTTGGCGTGAAAATTTTACCATTGCAAGGTACTGCGTATTTTTATTCTTTGCGATTGCTTGAATAGCAGCATGCATAACTGTGCATGGCAAATAATTTGCTATTTTGTGAGTGTTATATGAGTAAAATAAGGGGTCCTTTCAAACAGCTTACAGACACATACCTTAAAATTACTAAAATAAATACATAAATTCAGGTGATATGCGGTAAGATGTCTGTGACTGTGGATGGATATGTTGTAGTGTTACTTAACTTTATGTTTATAGATATATTTCCAAGCTCTCTTTCTTCACCTACACTGTTGAGCAAGAAATATGGCAGTGAGATTCATTTATATAGTCTTTAACACTGGTTCTTCTTCCAACAGTGCGTTTGTGTTCAGATAGACTCAGTCTCATCAAGGACTGTCTTTCTCAGTTGTCAACAAACTATAAGCAGTCTGCTAAGCTCCTGGGACTTGCGAATTTGCTGAGGGTTGCAGGTAAGCTGTTAGAAGGCACTGAGCTCCAATGAAACAGATTTGTGTTATGCTCTAGGACTTTTGAGCTGATCATTAGAATGTGTTTTCAAGGATACCACTAAAAAGTAATCTGGAAAAGCAGTCACTGGGTCAGAATAGAATATTTTACAGTAATGAAATATTTTACCTTCAAGCTGGTCTGAAAGACAGCTTTTCTGACCTTTTGTTAATACCCAAGAAAAGCCTTGTCTAATGTGTATTTTGAGTAAAAGCTCATTTCAGACTAGAGTAGTTGCAGGTGAGAATATTTTGTTTTATAGACAATTGGCAGTACTAAAATTCCAGTAAATCTTCTTGAGTCTGTCAAATAAAGTAGTTTGATTTAATAATAGTACCACTTAAGTTGGAGGAATAAAATAATCTCTGTCTAACAACTGAAATTTATACATTTGTTTATGCTATATGTATATTCTTTGTGCACTAAAGCTGATGTGTTAGCTTAATATTAATTTGAGAAGCTGAACATCTTGAAGGATTAAATCTTTATTATACTATATATTTTTTTTTTTTTAACGACTTGTTCCATTTGTTAAATTTAAGATTTTTTATTTCCTGTATTTTGGGAATCTTAGCAGTGACAATCATTGCATAGTATACTATATAGGGAGGGTTGGGTGTGATATTATTAGAGATGCAGAAGTTAGGACTTTGATCTCCTCTGATAACTGGGTCCTAAAGAAAGAAATCAGTGGAAGAATAATTGTTCCTCTATGGTAAGCTCCTGCAGTGGAGCCCTACTACTTGAAGGATGGTACAGGTGAGGGCATAGTACCATATTAAGTAGTTGGATCCAGTCTATGTAATTATTCATTTTACATGTAAATCTCTTGTTTTGTGGAAAAATTAGAAAGAAAGACAGAACTTGTCTTTGCTTGTTACTTGGAAGACTTTTAGAAAGAAAATAGGATACATAAGACAAGATTACTGTATAATTCTTCCCTTCTCTTGTCTGCTTCTACCCATGTCAGGTTAGAGTCTTTTTCTCTAAATATGTTGGATTCTTTAGACTAATGCAGCTGTTTTCTGTTTTACCTTCCTTTTGAATCTAAATGATTCTCTCCTGTATGAGAGGAAGAAAGCAAAATCCAGTGTGATTCTATGAAGCTTAAAAGCACAAGTTATTTTGTCCAGTAGTGTTAGTGTTATAGTCGTGAATTAGCGCCTCCTGTGCCCTGGTATGTATCTTTGAATATGGAATAAACTTGTAGCTCCCATCTCCAGAGACTGAAGGGAGAGGGGCAACATAAATTAAGTAGAAAACTTTAGGGAGTACATGTAGTGCTTGTTGAGATTGCAATGTCTGTGTGCCGGCTTTCCTATTCATTGGTGTCTCAGTAAGTTTTTAAATGATTATAAAGTTTTATAAAAGATTTAAAGACAGATGACAAAATGATTATCTCTGGACTGGAAAAAAAAATAGAAGCTGAATGTGTGAGGTGTTTAATTTTTACTCAGGTAAATGGTTTAAAAACTACTAATGTTACAAATTACATATTTATTCTAAGAGTATTGGGTTATCTGACTTTAACTGTTAATGCTGATGGTTGTTCTTGTAGTAAGTATGGAATTCTTAAGGTAAGTGTATTTTTCAGGAGTTCATCTTGGTAAGGAAAAAGCTGCTTTGATTTTCTTGAGTCTTAAGCTAAATAAACAATTAGCTCTGTCACTTTCCATGCTTTTATTTTTTTTTATAGAGTAACATTCCTTTGAAAGCAAAAGTAGCAATAAAATATTTCTAGTAGTGACCTTCTGTGATGGTAGGTGTGGGTGTATTTTTTGTGGGTGTATTGTTGGTTTTGTTCTGCTTTAAATAAGTAGTTTTATGCTTCTGTGATTAGAAAACATTTCACTGTTTCTGAGGAGTAACTGGTCGTACTACTTATCTAGAAATACTCTTTTCTATACAGGATATTAATTCATAAGCAAGACAAGGATTCAGCATGAGACTGGCAAAGTTGTGATTGTTATCTGAACTTATTTGTTCTATGGGCTGTGGAAAACATTTGGTTTCTTTCATTTTAAAAAATTCAATATTTCTTTAATCTTTTTCAGTTTTCCTGAGATGTGAAAGCCATAAACTGTATACCACTGTTATTGCAGAGATATTATGCTTTGTATTTCATTCCATTGACTAGTATCCAGAAGACTGTCAAAAAGCTTTCAATAAGCATACAAAGGATACGTGACTGTCATCGTGATATAAAAAGTCTAGCATACAAGTGCAATATTTTTCCATCATATTAGAGAAAGAGGTAGAGCTTCACTCTACAGTCCTCTATTGCTGCTACACATATCTTCAGTGAGCGCTGAAACATATAATCTGACATAGGGTTGAAGGCTGCGTATGATTTTAGTGGCTAGGCTAATAATCCCCTTAAAAACTGATACTAAGTAGAATGCTGACATAGCCTTACTCATAATCTGCAAATGAAGATACTCTTAAAATTTAATAGGCAGTATAAAAAATTAAATAAAGCAAGACATTTAAAAAGGGCATTTCTGTATCTTTCAATTCATAATTTCAGTTTTACTGAGTTGCAGTTGAAGACTTCCTTTATGACTTCAGCTGTAAGAATTATAACACCCATTAATATTATTCTATAAATCAGTTTGTTGCCAAAAAAGCAGTTTGCACGCACACAGATTTTAAGATTTGTGAACCAACAAAATCCTAAGCCATCCAGGCAGTTTTAAGACATCAGGTTTAAAATCCCTGGGAAAGGGCAACATGATTTTTAACAGGTTCTGATGAAAGGAAATGGTTTAATGGAGAGATATAGGGATATGTCTGGATACTGGAGAAAGAATCTAGAGATTGAACTTTATGGATCTGCTTACTGAAGAATTACATAAATTACTGCTAGAAGAATAATTGTAAAAATAGTGAAAACCAATTAGGGACAAAAAAAAAAAAGCCCAGATTTATGAGCCAAATTTGCTGTGAAAGTTGTAATTTTATCTTGTGGAATGTACCTGTATCAGTTACACTTTCTGAAATCTGTCATCCCTTCCATTCCCAACCTACCACTGTAGAGTGCTTTCTCTTGCTTTGTCAGATTTTTTCCCCTTTGTCCCCATCCTATCTGATTATGTATTTTGAAAGACCTGCTTGATAAAGCCATTCATAGCTATATAAATATTAGATGTGTGTACATAGAGAGTATATGGTGTATGGTATATTGCACTACATATATCACATAGCCTAAAAAATGAGTTTCTAATTTCAACTCAAAGCTCAATATTCAACTCAATATTTTAATTTCAACTTAAAAATAATGCATCTGCTTTGCAGACAAGGATAGAGTGCATGTAGTCATCTGAAGGAGCTTCAGGAGCTGTATACGGTTTATTTTAGAGAACAGCATTCAAAGCAAGTAATGCTTTGAGAAGTACAAAAATAAATTCTAAAATATTGCTTAGGTAGTGATATATTAACAGTTTTCTTAATTGCTTTAAGGTATTTGATCAATGAGAATAAACTCTATTTAAGCCTCACATCACTACCTCCTTTAAATTAGGCACACAAGTGTTATCTTAATTTTGCAGATGGGCAAAATGAGAGAATGAGAATGTGCTCAGCATGACAACAAGCAAACCTGCACCTGGTTAGGGAACTGGAGGTGTCCTAAGTCTCATGCTCCTTTCCTAATCCACACACTTAAGAAAGAGCACGAGAGAATTCACATTATGTAATTACTCGCGTACAAAATAGAGGAGTGAAAAAAGGGGTAAAAAAACATAGCTTATGCATCAGAAATTAGCATCTTCTCTACTGTTGCTGCGTATCAAGATATAGGGAGCATTGCTATTTATTGTGACAATTTTTGATTCAAGATCCCTGGAAATATTTTCTATTCATCTTGCTCTTCTCTCTCAATTTTCTTGTGGTAATGTAGTTTTAATATCTGTAATATCTAGTAATTTTAAGCTTTGCTCAGATCCCTAAGTCAGCTAAAACTGTATTTTTGAAATCCATTTTTCTTAACACTGACTTTGTTCTCTGATGTAGGTAGAAGTAACCATACAGATGGTCTGTGGTCTCGTAAATAGAGTTTCTGGAGTATATCCATACAATTTTGATTCCATTTGACTTTTAAGTTTTCTAATGTGGTTAATGTTCTTTGTTTTATCCACTCACAAATACAATGTGCATCTTACACAAAATGTCTCAATTGGCTTTTTTTAATTATACCCAAATTAGATTCAATTTTTTTTTTTTTTTAAATATTTGAACATACTGTATTCCCTGCTCCCCACCCAATGATTTTCAGTCATTTAGGAGCTTCCATATTTTTCCTCTCATTTGTAATGCCATCTCTGCTTTTATCAACTTCTATCTGAAAGCTAAATGCTGTAACAAAAGGATGTGGAAAAAGTGTATGTAGAAGAGATCTAAATCTTACTGAGCAAAGTAACCCTTAAAAAAAGCGTGTATTTCTTATGACATAAGGAAGCATTAGTCTTCAGCAGCAGAACACAGACACACACAGTTTTGCAAATAATAAAGGGGAAATAAAAACTAACATGTCCTTTCCAGTTACTGAACTTGGTTTATTTGAGTCTGGATGTCAGGCATTAACGTTAAGGCTTAATGCAGAATTACTCTGTATTAAAATAATGTTATCACTTTAATGGTCTCCCTTATGGAAGGGACCTTTTTTACATCTTGGATGTCTATCAGAATGGCAAGGGCAACAATTTAGATTCAAAACCTTTCACTTTTATAAGGCTTTATTATTAAAAATCTCTTGAAATGAGGAGTCATGAAGCTGCACCAGTGAATTTTTTCAAGTCTGAATAGATGACTGAGAACATGCTGCTGATCTGCAGTGGGTTGTATTTTAAGTGACTGCACTGTTGAGGCAGTGAAAGCCACATGAAAGAGGGTTCGAGCTGTGCGTTGCGGGGTATTCAGTAGTCGTGGCGGAGCTGACAGTTAATCTCCAGCATAACAGTGTGCATCAAGATAATGGAACTTTAAATGAGAGAAAAATGGAGATGAGATGAAAAAGTATAGCCATGGACTGGCAGGAAAATAATCCTTATGTTTTATGCTTGTGCTTTTGTAAAAACACGCAGAGATGTATCTGCTGCATCAAAATTAATTAGCTAAAATGGTGGGGGGGGGGGGGGACTTGGCAGTATGTGACTGCTCAAGCACAGTTAAGAAGAAAGCAGTTCCTTGCTCCAAGTGTTCCTTCACTCTTTCCTCCAATCCCACTGATTTTTAAGTAGTAATAAATAGCAGTGCTTATTTTGTTTAGCAGAAATCTGACTAACCATAGTTTCATTATTTCTATTGCCTTTTACTTTTGTCTGCTACTTAGACAAATCTCTCCATAAGTAGTAATGCTGTCAGGGTGAAGTGGTGGGCCTCAGAAGGTGAGTGGCAACTACAAATCTTTTGCTTACAAAATGACAGTTCACATCTAGCTTTTGTAGACAGAAACACCTCTTTGTCATCTGTAATTGCTTTTGCCTGGATAAGAAGTTCCTGGGTTCCAGAGGGCAAAATTTGCAGCACAAGAGCCTTGGATGTGATTAATTTGCAACACCATGTGTTGGCAGTATATAGGGCGAGAGGCCAAGAGATGGGAATGATGGGAAGCCAAAGTGCTCTCCCAGTTATGCTGAGTTAGTCGTGATGTGCTGGGATTAGGGGAATCTTAATTGAGCTAAATAATTAGAGTAACTTCACTTCCTTGAATGTCATTCTAGCACAACTGCTACATCTTACATTTCAAGAAGGCTTTAAAAACAAATTTGGTTTACCTGTGTTGACGATCCTCCAAAATAAAAATAACAACTATGTAATTCAAGAACATGTACTCTTTAAGTGTTTTTTGAAACTGGCTCTGTTTAACCTTCTGAAATATTTGCATTTCATAAGTTGTAGTAATACAGTTTCATAAACCAGTGCCCTTTTCAAATGACTGTCAGCAGTGACTCCATAAAATCACTTCTAATAATAGGAGAGAAACATGAGCAAGAAGTTTGCATTGAAAAACCCACTCACTTTTATTAGTTTCTTGCCATCCCTCCTTCCTAAATTAAAATCAGTAGTATGGAATTATTCCTGTGTACGTTCAGTCACCTGTTCTTATAGTACATGGATATGTGGATGCTGTTTTAGCATGAGCCTGGACCAGCTGGTTTCAGTGAAGTAAATAATTCCTAATTTCTCGTGTTCATTCTAAATTGGAAAAAGCTTTTAAAAAACAATATATATAGATAGCTGATAAAGGGTGACAGGAATAAATGTTATTTGTATTGATTGTAACTGACTGTGAAAAGGAGATGAGTTGTCTGATTAGATTTTCATTTGCGAATGCTGATTTCTTAAAATTAAGGTCAAGACATTTGTCCACAGAGGTTGTTACTGAAACTTCAGTCAGAAGACATCACTAGTATCTGATGTGTTACTTTTAACTTATCCTTTGGGGAGTAGACGTTGTCCAGGGGATCTGGTGATCCATGTATGATGTGAGAAAGTAGTTTCAGTTCTACTTTCTAAATTGAGCAGGGAAGGGATTTTAAATGCTAATGTCTTTCACATCTTAGGAATCTTTGTCCACATGAAGTGGCAGCTTAAATTAGGGGCTTTGCTTATTGTAACAGTATAATTATAAATATCAAGATTCTTTTTCTATTGCAATTCACACACAAAAAAGTCAGTATTTGGTTCTATACATCCCTCGTCTTTAATATCAGTTTTAATGTGTTTAATCTGTTGGCTGTCACATAAATAAAACTGCATATGCTTTTCTTCTAAACTCTTTTTTAACCTAGACTTAACATGTTATGTAATTTCTTTAGCCAGCTATAATGCCACTTTTTTTTTTTTTAATATTTATCTGTTGCCTCATTTTTAGGAAGAATAAAATGATAATTTTATTTCCAGAAGGTGATGTTTTCATGTTGTGGCATATAATTTCCTTAAGAAATAAAGTAGGAAGCTTATGTTGATTATTTCTTCCAACTAATAAAAATATTCAATTTTTCATACAGGAGATGACCAGATGGAGAGAAAAGGTCAAGTTTTAATCCTTTTAGTAGAACAAGCTCTCAGTTTCCAGGACTACAAAGCAGCTAGTATGCATTGCCAAGAGCTCATGACTGCAGGTGAAGTAAATAAATGGGGGCTACATGGGGTGATGGTGGTTGGAAATCTGAGTTCTGATGCTCAGCTCACTCTGAAGTATGTTACTTCAAACTGGTCCATTTCATTCAAAAATCGACTTCATTGTGCAAGTCAGCAGTATGTCAGCTGTAGAAGGCATGTGGTATGAAATACGGTAATTCCCATGTATGTCATGGACCTACAAAATTAGCCACAGTGTCTTCTGGAGCAGCACTGTCTTTTAAAATTTGATTCACTGAGATCTCTCAACCGGTATCACATAATGCGTTTCAGATAAGACCTCATTTTTTGTGCCAGAAGCTCAAAAATATATCCCATCAGGGATTCCATTTTTAATTGTCTTTTAAAGGCTTTTTTTCTTGTAAGAAAACAGAGTTATAAATTATAAGTTTTACATATAAAGTGGATAAGTTTTTTTAAATATAAATTATAAGGGAAAAGTTATAATTTGTCGTGTTGTTTAAATCCCTTACTTGCTATGTTCTGGTATTATATTTTTGTTAATGGTCATGTGAAACACCATTGAAATTAAACATGTATATTGGTACATATGCATTCAGTGTCGTTTATACACAGTCATGCTTCTCTGTAAACTTCTGTATGGAAATGTATTTCAATATCCTCAAGTTGTGTTTCAGCTTGCAAAAGTTCATTCACATACTATAAAATCTTATTGTACAGTTACTATCCCACTTGTTGATCTCTTGAAGTAATGACAAGAAATAAAAGTTTGTTAGGCAGCTGGGTATGGCTCTTAGTGTTCCATCCAAAATAGGCTTTATAGGTATTATTGGCTGTAGTAGTAAGTTCTGACTTAGGTTTCTTACTAAATATCACAGAACCCCGATTGCCTGTTACCTGTGGTCACTGTGGTAGATCCAGACAGTAAAACTGAAAGTTGGTAGGGCAGGTGTCCAAATGGCTCGTTGCTGCCACAGGGGCATGCAATTTCCTGGAGGTTGTCTGGAGTCGCCAAAACTTGCCCTCCAATGAATCTTAGTTAAAGTATTCAAAGTAGGCTAATGTGCAGGTCTTTTAGATAGACTTCTATCAAAGCTCTTAAAATATTTGTGCTATTTACGTAAGTCTTATATGTGAGGTTATGAATAAAATTAAATGATATTTTTATGTCAAGATGCTAAGTAGCATGGGTTTTGCTTCTCTGGAATCTTTTTTCTGCCTTAGGATTGAGAGTGTGTGTGGAAACAGAATAATTGAGGTTCTCTTAATGTATCAAGTAATCGTATGTATATTAAAGCCACTCCTGTAATATATTTAATATTATGCACTGAAGTACATTCTGATTTTCTTATGGTAATATGTAAAAATTTAGCATGTAGGCTTACAGATTCCTGTTATAGTGATATCTACAATATGGTGGCCATGAATCTTCTAGATATTTCAGTCTAAAGTTGAGTTATATCTCTTTTCTGGAGCTTTTACGGCCCCTTTCTCAGGGGCTGTGTTGGCAGGAATACCACATACTATTCTCTTGTCTCATCCAGTGAGAATTATGTGGGTTCCTCCTGACACTCGTGAGGCTTGCTTAACTGAGAAGTAAGTTTTGTGTTCTCTTGTAGGTTATTCTAAAAGCTGGGAAGTATGTAGTCAGCTTGGGCAGTCAGAAGGCTTCCATGACTTGCATATGCGTCAGGAACTCATGGCTTTTGCTCTGACGCACTGTCCCCCAAATGCCATAGAGGCATTGCTAGGAGTTAGCAGCTCATTGCAAACCCAGGTAGGTATTTCTGAAACATCTTTCATGCAGTTCAGTGCTTACCAATGCTTTAAAGGGGAATTTTTAATTTTTGTTTCCTTAAATTTGTCTGCCTGCCAGCCCCAGCAAGTTTATAATTTGACTACTCATTATTCTACTTTTGCTATTCTATTTCAGCACCAGGTCTTTTTAAACCATTTTCATATGATGGCTGCTCAAGTAGAAGTGCAATTATATCTATCTTCAGTACTTTTAATGTCTTAATTTATTGCCTTGTTAAACGTTCTATTTGCAAATGGATTTAAATCTTTTTCTGAAGTTCTCCAGGTTCTGTCACCTGCTTATTCTGTGTAATCTAACTTAATTAAATGTCCAATTAAAAGTTCATTAAACATCTATTCTTATTTTTTATGATCATTACCAAATATGTGGTGAAATTCTTTTCTCACTGATTTCAGCCGTTTGATGATTCTGTCAAATATAACACCGTTTTTATCTGAGCCATCTTTATTAACCTTGCAATGACTGACTCTTAGCAGAATCAGCTCTTAAATGTTCATCAGATCATATTATGTCCATGAGAATGATTACTGTGACATTTAAATGCAAGTTATGGCAAGGTGACATACAAACCTATTTAAAGGTCTTATTTTGAAACTGCAGTGCAGTAATTTAGGTTATCAGAAAGTTAAATTTCTGTTCAGTTTAGTTGTGGGTTGGTCTACATGCTATGTCTAAGTCCGAATTTTTCTTAAATCACTGTGAACTCTTATATAGCTTTCTTTGTACAATATAAAAATCTTAGAGGGCTCATGTTCTGTGTCTCAAGACATGGAGGAGAGGGTAGTAATAGATACAGTACTTACGCAGTGTAATAAAGGCAACTCCAAGTGCATATCCTTTTTCTTCACAAAATTTCTGGTGTAGCAGAGCACATGAGAAATATGGGAAACATAAAGGCAGTTTTTGCAGCCTCAGTAACATGATAATGTCAGAATTAAATGCTACAAACAGTTTGAAATGAAGTCTAACTCCTATGAACTGTTTACTTTATATTTACTTGTGTTTTACTATTTATTTTTTTCATCATGAAAGCACTCCAGTTTGAAGCAGGTAGGTATAATTACTAGTTTAAACACAGGTGGACTCTTTCCAGAGTTAATACCTGTACAATATACAAATAAGCTTGTTTCCCTCTCTTATGTACCTATACACAGAATTAGAATTCGAAGTTACGTAAACTTCTGATGCTGTATAAGTAAAAATGTGTTAAACTTCACTCAATTCATTGCCCCTGTATTGCTGTCTTGTTCCTTCTAAAGGCTTCTTTTCCTCTTAGTTGTAATGCATTATAGCTGCTCATCCACTGGTTATTACCCTCTTGCATCCTACTTTTCCAAGGGAAAACATTTTACCTTCTTTATTCACAAAGCTTGATACTGAATTGGTTGCTGAGGGTTCTTTGTTAGTACAATATGATTTGTTACAAACATTCAGTGATAATTTATTTGATACTTGCCCAAGGAAGCCAAACCCAAGTCATGATTTCCATGAAAGAATGCATAATTGGTTTCTTCTGCAATTACTTTCTCCAAAAGCTAAGCATATTTTTTTCAGCACTCATCATAAATGGCCTTCTGTTCTGTCCAATGTGTGTGTCTTAGTGAGCAACGTGATTCAGTGGGAGGTATCCCTGCCCATGGCAGGGGGGTTGAAATAAGATGATCTTTCAGGCCCCTTCCAATCCAAACCATTCCATGTATGTAGGTAGATACATGCAAAAAATCTTTATCAGAAGTTCATGGTGAACAGTTGATGCTGAAAGACTGTAACTGTTTTGTGGAACTTCATTAGTCTATAGCCTGCGGAAATTCTGTTCATGTGACATTTGTCTCTCTGCTTACCCATCACCTTAGAGGCACAGTTCCAATAATGAGTATTTTTCATGGAAGTTCTTAGCTGACGTGGTACAGAAACTTATAGGTAGTGTAAAATAAACAAATATAACAACTATAACAATCAAAAAAATACAATCCTTACGTTGTACGGAAAAAATATTTCACAGAAAACAAAGAGAAGGGAAGGTCATTTAGCCTAAGGACTATAAGAGTGAGAGGATGTTAAACAATTGTTTTCTTCTTCTCCCTGCCTCCTCTATCCCCTCACTTCTTTTTTTCTGTTGTGGAAATTTTTGCATCAGAATTTCTTGACTTTCCTATGACATTGGAATTATAGTTCTTAATAAGTATTTGTCTGGTAAGGGATTATATTTATTCTGTCTCTGTAGATTCTTTATCAAGCTGTGAATCACCAGTTGCTTCCTTCAGAAGGAGATGAGAATGTAAATAGCTCCATACCCTCTTCGCTGATCAGTAAGGATACAGAGGTGAGCTTTAAAGTTTTTAAAGTAATAACAATTGTGTTTTGTATTACGTTGAAGAGCTGAATCTGAGTGTGAGCATCATCTACCTGTTTACTACAAAAATACGCAGCATTAAAGGCTTCTAATTAAAGGCTACTAATTTTTCAGTCTTAGATTACTTTAGGTTTACCTCTGCTTGTATATTTTTGCATAGTCTGTTCTGGTTTTTTGTTGATTCTTTGTAGGCAATCTTAGCAGCACCATGGGGGGTGGGTGGGAGGGGGAAGCAAAACATTTGCAAATAAACCTGGGCTATGCATTTAATTCAAAAACATCTTGAGTTAAACTTTTTTTCTTTTTTACTGCGCATCATGAGGTATATGGTGTTTTCACCATTTTTTGACTTTCAGATATTGCATGTGAAATAATTATAATGTGCAAGATTAGAAGGTACATCAACTCTTAAAGCTTTGTGGGGAATAGAGGCATGGGGAAGGGAAAGGTCTACTGTTCTGTTTACTTTTCATGTTTATAGTTTTAACAAATCTAATTTTGTACATGTACGATTGGAACTACATTTTTCTCTTCAAAGATGATGCTATTTACTATTTCTGAAAGAAATGAAAGGCTCTTTCAGCCTCTACAGAGAGTGGGAAATTACAAGTTTAATTTAAAAATTTCTTTTGAAAAAGTAGATTTTTAATGTAGTTCAGACCCTTTATTTTTCCCTTCCATCTTTTCTGTTCAACTCTTCCTGTAGATGATAAACAAATCTCAGGGTGGTAGGGGAGAAATGTTAACCTGAAAGTAGGAAGAATACGGTAGGAAGAAAGAGAGGTGGTTCGTGTTGTATAGCTTGGTGTTTTGAGCAGAATATTTAAATTGCAGCCGATTTCTTGTCATTATTCCATTAAAGGAGTTTTTACCAATAATAGCTATAGATGGAACATGTTAGTCTTTGCATCTGGTATATTTAACACCATGTAGCTAAACAATAAATTAGCCCCTGCCATGTTATTGGAATGGGAACAGAAATTCTGTATATGTATGTATTTTGTGTATGCATATGTTTGTGTATACATACATGCATATTTCATACAAATGTACATACATATACATATATAAAAGTAACAAGATGGGCAGGAGAGTGAAACAGCACTGAAAACAGCATTCAGCGTAAGTGAGGTAAACTTTTACCTTATGTATCTAGATATCTAGAATCATTGCCATGAAGAAGAGGTCTGTTTATTAGCATGAACACATTTTATTTTCTGGGAATTGGTAAATAAATTCATCTGAGAGCAAGATTGTCAAATAAACGTTAATAACATTGTGGAGCCTTTTGATTAGGGCATGGATGCATATTTTAACAAATTGTAACACACGACAAATTTGTCACATCATCTTTAATATGCTCTAGTACTATCAAATGTTTTGTTGTGACAGAACAATTGCATGTGCATATAAATGAATTCAGAAATACACTTAAGGGTTTATCAGTCTTGAGTAAACTCACTAATTAGCTTAATTATCAGTTCGATTTAGATATCTGAAGCAATTTTAACTAGAGTGAGGAATTTGCATTTAGAAAATTGTTCACTCTTATTTCATCCAGTATACATTCTTTTCTTTTTTTTCCCCTTTGTTGTGGTTAGTTGTCTACAGTTGGAAGTCTGCACACAGTAGACTGGGCAAACGTGTATGGTGCAGCATTGAGAGTTTTCATTGTTTTTGTAACACAGCTTTTGTTTTCTAGTCAAAATGTTACACTATGAAATGGGTTCTGTGTATTTGTTAATTTTAACTTAATGTCTTCTCCCAGTTGATTTATATGGGAATAATAGCTTCTTTCATTTTTTGCAGTATTTTGCAATGACACAAGAGGAAACATCCAATAATATTTCGAAATTGTGTAAACTTACCTTTTTTACAGACATGAAATATTAGAAGTGCACTATGTTCAAAAACTCTCTCTGACGTAAATGAATCCCATAACTGCAATCACTGTAGTTGCACGTCAAGTAGTTCTTCCTGCTTCTTATCTTCATTGTCTTGCACAGAATTTCAAACTATAATACCTTTTTGCCCTTTCTTTTTACTCCTTTCTTTACTTGTGTTTTGACTTAAAACATTCTTTTCTCAAGGATTTGACAAATGTTCTTCTTCTTCAATTACTGATAACTTTTCAATTTAGTGCTCAAAACATAATTTTCCTTTTAACTAAGGTTAATTAAGGTATATGTTTTTGGGCATCTCTTTCTCTGTTACTTTGAAAATACCTATCTGTTAATGAATCAACCTTCAACCTTTCTTATAATATCTTTAGAGATCTTTTTTCTACCTCTTCTCGTATTGATTGTTAGTTGTCACTGCCATTTTCCTGTGATACCAGCCCACATCAGCTGCTGGTTATACTTTTCAATTCTTCTTTTTTTTTTTTTTTTTTTTGGATGTACAGGAAGAACTCTCTATTAATGTCTAAACTCATCTATCTTTGTTGTATTAAGGGTCTTTGTTTTTTTTTCCAAACATTTTTTTTCCCCATGAAACTTGCAGGAATCTCGATAAGCAGCTGGCTACTTATCTTCACAAATTATGTGCAAATGTGTCACCTAACATACCTGTCATATTGATTTAAGTAAGTCTTTGTAGAAAATTCCTGACTGCTACAATAAAGATGCACATAATTATTCTGTAGGAACTAATGTGTTTACACATGTACTTCATGACCAAAGCACCTGGCTTGTCACTTGTGATGGAACTCAGTGGAACCATTGGAGAAGTTATCCTTTTGAAGCTACAATGACTCCAACGTAGTAGAATATTTTGCTTATTAAATTTCCTTCATGCTTACCATTTGTTCTCTCTGTAGTGTGCTGCAAGTGCCTCAACAATTCATCTGCTGTTCAAACTATCTCAGTGAGAAAAAATAAGGTCTTGACTCATTAAAAGCATTTCAAAATATTACTGCTAACATTATTAAAATATAATTCTTAGTTGTGAGATGCTGTGTTGTATATAAGCAGTAAGGACAATAACCACTGTAAATCTTGCCTTCTAAATGAGCTCTGACTTTGTGCTTGATCTTCTTAATACTTAAAACATGTGTTATGTCCATTATAAATAAAATAATTATCTTTTACATATCTGAATGTGAAAATTTAATTACTGTATACTGTCACAGTAGCCCAAGATAAATTAATGGTTTCATATTTCCTTGGAAAGGAACTTCTGATAAGAGAGTAGAAATGATTTGAAGATACTCTTCTCTAGAAATTATAGGACTTTTTTCTTAAATGTTGCTTAAAAGAAAAAAAAAAGTTCCTACTAACTGAGAATTAGCATCTTGTTTTCTTTTTGGACCCATGCTCTGGATCTGGAATCTTTTTTAATTACTCGCATATATGAAATTTGTGTGTCATGCATCCTTATCATTGCTGATTAGCAATGGTTAGGGAATGTTTTACTTCTGTAGTGTATTCAGGGAAATGTTCCACCTGGAATCTGTGGAACTTCAGGGCAAAAATAGCTGCAGTTTCAAATAGCTATGATACATAAATCTTTATACATACACACATTTATATGTATGAGATTAACTGGAGCTGTGTTTTGTGGCTTAGTAAATATACTGGTTTTAATTGTGTAACAACAAAATTAGAATGCTCATAGAAAGAGGTAGCTGTAACTCTTGATGGTATTTTATTCACTAAGTTCATTTAATGTCACCGAACTCTTGTGCTGAGGAAGAGAAGATCTCAAGGTGGAACTCCATACTTGTACTGTGTAAACTGCTGCTGGCAATTTAATCAATGAGGTACAGAGAATAATGCAACTAACCAGCCATTAGGTGCTTGATTCACTTACTTAATTACAGATACCAACAATTTGAGATGTCCTAAGGCATCTTTCCTGTCCTTTAGCTACTGACCGAAAAAGTCTAGGTCCTCTTGTCAGATCTATGAGTGTTAGACAGATATCTTAATTACTGCCATGTATTGCACACAGTCATCAAAGCCCGTGTTTAAGTAGTTGAATGTAATCCATTGTCTCTGCTTAAGGCTGAATTACTTTCTAGTTTGCAATGACAGTAATAGACTTACTGAGACTTTAGACATTCAGTGACACCTGAAGGTTATAATCTTGAGCTGAATCCTTTCTGTAGTTTCTCATCTGTTTTAATTTATCTGAACTGGACGGGAATTTTGATGTAGACAGGTTCATGATAGAGGTGTTGTACAAAAATGGAAAACAAACAAACAAACAAAAAAAACACAGAAAAACCACACCTTTCAAGACACAAAACAGGAATGTACAGTATACATGGATGCATATGTAAAAATATTTAAATACCTGCTTTCTGGTGGGAGTACCAAAAAGCAAAAAAAGAAAAGGAAAGTTAAGACTTGATGTTTTGTCTAATAATTAGAGTCTGTTCCACCTCGCTTTGTGAAATTACGAAAGTTTTAGGTAACCTTCTATGTAGTCAACCTATGCAGGTTTTCTTTAAAAATAAAAGATGTTAGTGTTAGCATTTATTTCCTTTTAGTGAGGTGGGGATTAGGCACTTTTCTGAAGCTCCAAGTGGTAATATGAAGGGAAGTAGCCTCAAGTTGCACCAGGGAGGTTTAAGTTTGCTATTAGGAGACGTTTTTTAATGAAAGGGTTGTGCGGCAATGGAACAGGCTGCCCAGGGAAGAGTCCCCATCCCTGGAGGTCTTCAAGAAATGTTCAGATGTAGAACTTGGTAGCATGGTTTAATAGTGGACTTCAGTCCTAGGGTAAAGGTTGGACTAGATCTTCTTAACTTGAATAGTTCTATGACTCTGATACTTCACAAGACTATTAACTCATAAGGTGTATTAGAAGTATGGTTTCTGCATGTTTTGACCCTTGTGCCTTGGCTAACTGTCATTAAAAACAAAACAAAACAAGCAAAAACTATGTTACAGGTGTTTTAATTTATCCTATTCTATGGCTTATTTAAAAAAAAAAAAAAACAAAACAACAACAACAACAAAAAACACAGTTCGCTTTGCTTTTTGTCATTGGGTTAGACTGTTTAGAATTATATTTTAGTATTTAGCTGTTATTTTAGGTTATCTTGATAATTTACAATTTGTTGGCTGAGTCTTTTTTATATAAAGTTAGATTCGTACAAGTTTTTAGCTGCTATATGAAAATAATTTCCCTCAAAATCCCCAAGCTATACTACCTTACTGAAGTCATAATTAAAGGACACGATTAAAGTTATCCTATTAAATGGGATCTTCAATAATCTTTAAGAAATCAATTAGTTTATCAGAGGTTTATTCAGGATAGCATGGAGTTATGGTAAGTGTTGCTGTTCTAGGTACACAGCGGCTCTTCAGATGACAAAATTCTTACTTGTGCAGAAAATACTGTAATGATGGTTAAAGTTCCGTTTAGGGAAATCAATAAATCACTACCAGAGTTTTTCTGATAATGGTTGAACTATACTAGCACACAGTCTACTGAAGGAGTTTTATTTTTAAAAATGTTTTTCTCAAATGCAGTTGAAAATTTGGAGGGGAAAAACTCTGATTTTTGTTGTTTGTTAATTCAATTAATCCTCAGAATCAGAGTCCTGAAGCAACTAGTGAAACTTGTGTTCTCTATATACCATTTAGAATATGTTATGAAAACTTTAGTGCAAGTAACAAAAGAGATTCATTAAAAACAATCAAACCAACCAACAAAACAAAAAAAACAAAAAAACACAATGCTGATTAACAAGAATTATTGTTTCCCCCTCCCCACTGCTCAAAAAAAACCACCAGACCTAGGCTGTTGTATTGCTGTTTATTCTTCAGAGGAGTAAAAATTTTGGTGTATTACGCTTAGCATGTTCTTTGTTCATTTAGTGAAGAGCTGAAATTTGGAATCTCGTTGACTAGTTCATTAGTGGTGTTCCTGTGAAATTCAGAATATAAATTTTAGAGAAGATTGGAAAAAATAAATAAAATGCTGAAGTCTTAAAGGAAAGAAAGACGTAAAATGGGCCTGCTACTTTAATGATCAGGTTAAGGCAGTGAATAATACAATTACGGGTACTAAAAATAAGGTTGTCTGCAGTGAAATTTTACCTTGAAGCTAACAGATGTTTTGTCAATTAAGTTCCTGTGGGGCATCCCTCACTTGAGCATAACTCGGTATCCTTTTGCTTTGATGTCTGAAATTTTGTCACAAGTTAGTAAGCTGTGAATTAATACTTCCCCTTCACTTATTAGTTATGCAGGTAGAATTCTCCTACTTCTGTAAACTTTGGTGTATGGGGAAATGAATAATTGAACTGTTATGAAGAAGCATCGGAGATAAAGCTGTTGAAATTTACTGTATGGATGGGAATATGTATATTTTATGTTGCTGAAGGCAGTATTTACATTAGCATGCTAAGGATATGGTTCTATTCTAATGTGCAAGTTTTGTAAAGCATACCATGGACATGAACCTTTCATGGCTGGAATAGTTAGCACAGATCGACCAAAATGGATATTTTGAGTATTAATTAAATGCTTTACAAGAGGAAGAGCTGATGCAGAAACCTCCATTTGCAGAACGTCCTCTAACTGATTTTAATGTGAGTCTGCTGAGGCTGAGTGAACACATTTTGCAGGACAACATGCATATGTTGCAGAAGCAGCTCAAGCTTGGGAATAGACTAGGTTAGGATCTTGGATTCTTTTTTACAGTTTGTTAGGTTTGCTAGATTTGTACCTTGAAAGTGCTAACTGCAGAATTTCAAATCTTCTTTCTCACTTGGTCTGGAGATGAGCGTTTACATCTCTTTTTTTCCCCACGGAACTGTGAGGATTTTTTGTTGTTGTGATGTGAAGGGACAAGGGGTAGAATGTGTCTACATTATCCACCTTTGTTTGTCTTGTGAGAATGCTACTTTGACTTCAGCATGGGGAGCTCTGTTTGCTGTTGTAAGTGAAGTTTGTGAAGGTTGTGTGATGAAAGCATATTATACTGAGAACTCATCTCAATAAATGCTACCTCTATTAATGCGAGATTATATCTTCTATCAGCATTCTTGAATTAGTGATGATTCATTTTAGCATGCTCAGTCTCCTCATGTATTATAGATAGGTTTGTTATTTTAATAGCAGTACTCAACAGTTATGTAACACATTACCATTATAAACTTTGGAATTATACACAGCTGATATCTGTGGACACGTGAGATTGTACGAGGGGCACAATGTTCTATTGATCATACTACTCACTGCAGATTGAGACTTAAATCACTTTTAAATTTAACTTTTTTTTTTTTTTTTTTTACAACATCTGTTGCCTAAATTAATGAATGTTAAAATAAATTATTAACATAGTGTGTGTAAACTAATGTGTTTTGGCTTTTAGGTCTTAATCTAATTAAAGCATGAGTCTAATGCTTGCCATTGTGTGTTGGATATGCTCACAGGATGAAACTACGGTCTCCTCTAGCCAGTCTGCTGATTTGTTGTACTGGACGACAACAAAAACCATGAAGGTGTTGTCTAACACAACTATGACTACAAAAGCCATGCTGCATGCTGTCAGTGATGGACAGTGGTGGAAAAGATCACTAACTTATCTTCGACCATTACATGTAAGGGATTGCTGATAAGTCTCGAGATGCTTACACATTCACTGCAATGTTAGAGTAAAAACAGGGCTCCTTTGTAGATACACCTGACAACTGAAGAGCTCAAATTGATAAGTTAACTAGAGATGACAAGGGACAGTTTTCAAGCAAATCACAGTGAAAGAATCCATCTAAAGGTGTTTCCTGCTTCTGTTTCCTAATCTGTTTTTTATTTTTTTTTTATTTTTCTCGCATAGTGTAAAGGCATAGCTTAAACTTTACAGAACTTCAGAACTTTGGGGAATAAAGCACAGTGAAGTCAACTCTTTGCATACTGTCTATTTATATTCAAAGCTCCAATACTGCTTTTGAGTGTGATTCTCTCTCTCTGTCTTAATACTGAACTTGATATAACATCGCTTTTTTTAGGATGACTCTTACCTTGATCCCAGTTGAATTCAGGGATCTTTCCATTTACAGGTGCTTCCCTTCTGAACTGCAGTTAAAAACTTTGTAATGAACTTTTTTTTTTTTGTTGTTACGACACACCTGTACTTGTTTTTCCCAGGGCCAAGAATTTGGAGATGTGTTAAAAAGTGGGCCTGGAGAAAATGTCACTGTGGAAAAGCAAGGCTGTCATCCATTTTATGAATCTTTAATTGCTGATCCATATGTTGCAGAAGTAAGTTTCTATGACAGGATTCTGAATTGTTTTTTTTTTCCTCTCTGTTGAGATCTTCTAGTTAAGTAACAATATGGATTTTATATTGTGTGTTTGCCTTGCAAGGATTTGAAATTTTGTGCAATAGTAGGAAAAAAATAATTAAACAGAAATTAAAGCAAATGCAGGAACAGAGGTTTATAACTGTATCTGATGTAACGTAACTGTAGACTGTAGTGCTCATGCATCAGTTATCTTATTTTCCTTCTAGTCTGAAAGCAACTATGGCACATACCAGAACAATTCTTTGGAAAGCTTTGCAGAAGTATTGTTGAGAACAGAGAAACTGACAGAGACCAAGAGTGAAGGAAAAAACCTACTCCCAACTACAGAAGGTATGGGTATATGTGTATTCACTTCTGTATTTAGTATAGTAACTCTAGGAGAAGCTACAGTTAGGTTTAAAAGTGGAGAAGAGTACGTAATGCTTTACTCTTATTTTGGTAAGTAGTCTTGATAGAAGTAGTTGCAGTTTTCAAGAAAAGTATTTCTAAAAGGAGTTGCTCAGTAGGGAATACAAATCTGAAATCAGAAAGTCGGCTTTAAATAAGTAGAAATTGTTATTTGAGGGCTGACGTACATATTATAAAGAGAAAAAATATTGAAGGCTTCCTGTATACTATAAAATACCATAACTAAAAGGAAATTTGCGACTCAGTGTTAATATCCATTTGTTATTTGTTGAGATCCTGTGCCATTTATACAGGAGTTAGTATTACAGGATCATTAGAGTATTTTGATACATAACAGCTCACCTTCAGTTTCTAGAATCAGCAGAACTTTTTCTTTCGAAATTTCTAGATTTTATAGGTTATACTTGGTAATTTGTTAACTGAAACAGTTTCACTTTTTAGAAGCAAAACAAAAAAAACTACATTTTTTTTCTTGTTGCTGTCTCCTGCTGGTGTAAGAAATGAAGTATTTAAATATTTACATGCTGTTACTGTCTTTTGAAGAGGTCTGTGTTATATTTTACTCTATGGGAAGATCTGCTATGAAAAATGAGTGTATTAAATCACTTGCAAAGTTTCAAGTGAAGCTTGCTGTATAATCCATATCATTTTATTTCAACTGTTTATTGTAAAACAGCATATCTGTTTTACAGGTATACAATTCTCTATATTTAGATGTGTGATGTTTCTACAGATAACTGGTACCGTTTTAATAAAATAAGTATTAGAGAAGGTCAGCATCAGCAAGTTTAAATGAGGAAACATTTATTTATATTTTGTACTTTTCAAACTTTGTCAATGCAAAAATAATGTTAAGTCTGTACAGGTTATCTCTTATCTTACATTCTGAGAGCTTGTGATGCCTGTGTCTTAAAGGGGAGGGAGAGGCAAAGAGTAAACACGTTCATTACTTTCTTACAGCAAATGATGTTAATTGGGAAATCCTAGGTGATGCTTCCTGCTCTAACTGGAACTGCTTGGTTACAATTCAGTGGGTGCCTTTGAGATCAAAATTTCAGGTTTGGGGACTTGAAGAAGAAAAGAAATTTTAGATTCCAAGTTTAGTTTTTGAACTTCTACCTTCCTACCGGAAACTGGACTATTAAACATCAGTTCTGTCTCCAAAGATCTATACAGGAATTTGTGTCAAGGGGAGTGGAGGAAAAAAAAGTTTCAGAAAAGGCATAGGAAAGATGAAATGAACTTGTTCTCTGAAATACATTTTATTTAGAGGAAGGGTTGTCTGTCAGCACATATCAATAAGAGAACTTTTAAAGAAAAGGTACATTGTGTATTTTGCCAAATATTCTATTATTGTAGCAGTTCATTGTTACACATGTTTGAGAAAAGCTGAACATCTTCCCCAGAGGAAGTGTGTGAGATAAAACTCAAGATTAAGTTTGCTGCTGCTTTCACAGAATCACAGAATTTCCTAGGTTGGAAGAGACCTCAAGGTCATCGAGTCCAACCTCCAACCTAACGCTAACAGCCCTCCACTAAACCATATCCCTAAGCTCTACATCTAAACGTCTTTTGAAGACTTCCAGGGATGGTGACTCCACCACTTCCCTGGGCAGCCTGTTCCAGTGCCTCACAACCCTTTCAGTGAAGAAGTTCTTCCTAACATCTAACCTAAAACTCCCCTGGCTCAACTTAAACCCATTCCCCCTCGTCCTGTCACCAGGCACGTGGGAGAACAGGCCAACCCCCACCTCGCTACAGCCTCCCTTGAGGTACCTAAAAAGAGCGATAAGGTCGCCCCTGAGCCTCCTCTTCTCCAGGCTGAACAAGCCCAGCTCCCTCAGCCGCTCCTCGTAGGACTTGTTCTCCAGGCCCCTCACCAGCTTCGTCGCCCTTCTCTGCACCCGCTCAAGCACCTCCATGTCCTTCTTGTAGCGAGGGGCCCAAAACTGAACACAGTACTCGAGGTGCGGCCTCACCAGAGCTGAGTACAGGGGGACGATCACCTCCCTAGCCCTGCTGGTCACGCTGTTCCTAATACAAGCCAGGATGCCGTTGGCCTTCTTGGCCACCTGAGCACACTGCTGGCTCATATTCAGCCGACTATCAACCATCACTCCCAGGTCCTTCTCTGCCTGGCAGCTTTCCAACCATTCCTCTCCCAGCCTGTAGCTCTGCTTGGGGTTATTGCGCCCCAGGTGCAGGACCCGGCACTTGGCCTTGTTGAACTTCATGCAGTTGACCTCAGCCCATCGGTGCAGCCTATCCAGATCCTCCTGCAGAGCCTTCCTACCCTGGAGCAGATCGACACACGCACCTAACTTGGTGTCATCTGCGAACTTACTGAGGGTGCACTCGATGCCCTCGTCCAGATCATCGATGAAGATATTAAAGAGGACCGGCCCCAGCACCGAGCCCTGGGGAACGCCACTAGTGACCGGCCTCCAACTGGACTTGGCTCCATTCACCACGACTCTTTGGGCCCGGCTATCCAGCCAGTTTCTAACCCAACGAAGCGTGCGCCAGTCCAAGCCAAGAGCAGCCAGTTTCTTGAGGAGAATGCTGTGGGAGACGGTGTCAAAAGCCTTGCTGAAGTCAAGGTAGACCACATCCACAGCCTTTCCCTCATCCACCCAGCGCGTCACTCTGTCATAGAAGGAGATCAGGTTCGTCAGGCATGACCTGTGGATGTAGGATTTGTGGATGTAGGATTTGTGGATGTAGGATTTGTGGATGTAGGATTTGTGGATGTAGGATTTGTGGATGTAGGATTTGGTATGGTCACAAGCCTTGGACTTTGATCTTCCATATACTTTTAAGTTTCATGAGATATTATCACATGCTAAATGAACAATGATAACTTGCATCTTTCAACAAAACATCTGGGTATCAGTAAGTTAGCTTTCATGAAGAAATAATTTTCTTCTCCAGTTTTCTATCCAAGTAGGCTTCTGGCATAAAGTCAAAATGTGCACGGGCAATATTAAAAAAAAAAAAAACAAAAAAAAAACAAACAAACACAACAAAACAAAAAACACAAAAACAAAACAAAACCATAAAAACAGAATACATATATATTTATATATATTTTTTTTCCTAAGGAAATACAGCTTGTAGAACACTGTTTCATTGCTTGTAACTTCTTGTCCGCCCTATTTTGCAGCCCTGTAATGTTTAATTAATTTGGCATAGGTCTTTGTCCCCATAAGTTTTGTTAAGATGTGCATTGGAACAGAGTGGCATCCTGCTAATATCTGTAGTCTGTGATTTTAAACTCAGTGGATTAGTACGTCATTGAATTCCTGTAGGGTTTTGCTTGGAGACATAAAACTGTATGACTTTAGTCTGTGTACTTACATGTACGTATGTGTAAGTAGGAGGATATATAAGGATACATGAACCCATACTGGCACACAAGCACAAAGAAAGCGCGCGTGTGTTTATGTATTTATATATATATATAAGTATATATATAATCCCTTTCTCAGAAGGGATGTCAATGGAAGCAGTTCCTACTCTCAAGTAGTATTTTTGCAGCTGGGATACCTTTGGGTTGAGCTTCATTCAAATACAACAGCGTTCATGAAGTCATTTTGTGGCCTTGTATTGGTGCTATGTTGTTGGTCATGATTGCTATCTGAAAGGTGAAGATAAATGTTTGTTAGCTGGGCAGTTGTCTTGTTGGCGATTTTAAGTTCAAAGAAAATGTGGAGTTTATTGTGTTATTCTTGTGGTTTTGTGGTCAGGAATTTTCCAGAGAAATGGAAAAGAGGGCAGAGCACTAGTTCTTTTCTTCCTCCCATCTTTTTCTGTTTGACTAGTGGTGGTTGTAAGAACATTTAAAGTAGCATAGCTTTTGCTCATAGTACAGAATACCAGTTTTGCAAACTAACTCATAAAGATTTTAATATTAGATATTTCTAGAGTTCTATTATTTTTGCTTGGACAGCATCCAGGTTATTTTGAATGCAGCAGAAACAAGCTGTCAGCAGCAAGAAACTATTGGTAGAAGCTATTTGAAGCATAGTTCCTGATGGACAGGTTTGTATTTGCAGTAACTTTAATGCTGCCATCCTGACGACCTCTGCGATGCCTTGTCACATAGAAATTTGCTTGTTGTGTGTGGCTGAGGGCCAGCACATAAATCAACTAAGTCAGTCTGGTGGCAAATTAATGATAATCTGAAAATTGTAAGTGATCATTCAAGCCTTTTGTAACTTATTCTTTGGAACAAAGAATTCACTGGGAGGTCTGTGTGTGTAAAATAAAAATGCTTCTTGCCAGCATGCACTTAAGAGTAGTTTATGCAATGTGGAAATAAAAGCATTTGAGACTTTCTTAAAATGTGCAAAGAGCTAAGCTGTGGAAAGAGGGTTCTGCTGCTTTGGAAAAAAAGTCCATGAAAAAATGAAAACAACATTTTTTTTTCCTTGTATATTTAAAATTCCTTAAGCAATTTCTGATCCACATTTCCTAAGATTTTTGAAGTTGCTTCTGGAATTAATAATTTGCATTCTGTACCCCTAAAACTAAACGTTGAGTGTATCATCAGAACCATTATTTTTTAAGTGTTTGTTGAAGCTTCTGTAATAACCATGGTGACAATTTAGTACAGAAAAATATATAAATGAGATCCTGTTATTAACCAACAAATCTCAGGCAATCACATTGTGTCTGTGCCATGTTGGTTCTCCTATTTGTGTAAAGTAAAATATAATGATTTCTATTTTTAAACTAAAAAAGCCCTTAGTATAAACTTAGGAAAAGCAGATATTTTTTTGTCAGTTGTACTGGAAGTATATATTTTTTAGAATCATTATTCTTTGTGTTCATTTCTACTGCGTTCTTGTGCTGAAATTTTTGATTGCAGTATGTGGCAGGAGCAGGGGAGTTATTGTTTGGAGATGGTTTTGTGTATGTGTGCTTTTCTTTTTTTTCCCCCCTAACTTTTTATTGAGTTTCAATTGAAATGTAAATATCCTAGAAGAATGCTAGCTAATCTGATTTGAATCACTGTATAAAAGGTTGCTGTTATTTTTCTTCTCTTTTCCTAAAGCCAGAAGTGAAAAGCAGATATAAGAATTACACTATTTAATTTATATTATTTATATTTATTTTAATTGATTAATCTGAATTTATAGAATTCAGTAAAAAGACCTGAATTTGCCCATCCTTCCAGGTTTCTTAACTTTCTTCATAATAACTGTTCATTTTCCTCAGCTACTTTCTTTCTAAGCTTAGCTTTAGAATTTATTAAAATAATCATGAACATTCAATTAAGGAAGCTTCTTTTTTCATTATCCGTGTGTTATTTACTAAATGAACTCATTCTAGTTAGTGATACCTTCCCGTTGACATAGTTATCCAAACTTTAGATTAACTAACTGTACCAAGTCACTATGTGTAACTTGTCAGTTGGATAATGTATTTTAGGTGTACCTGTCAGTGATTTATTTAGATGATTTCTTAGTGACATTTTACAGTATGCATGATCCAGATCAGCTTGTTTCTCTCTCTAAAGTGCCTGGGAATTCTCTTGCTTATACTTCTTGCTTAGTTTCAATAATCTTACTTAAAAATGTATGCTACTTGTTGCACTTTATTTTTTTTTTAAGATAAAAGTTTTCAATATAGAATCTTGCTTTCAGTGATAAGTGAATTAGAGCTCAGGCTTGAAGAAAAGACATTTTGTGACACTCCTCTGGTTGGTATTTTGTAATGTTCACATCATTATACCACTGCCTCGACTTTACAAGCAACATGTCTACTTGTTTTGAATCATTTCAGATGATATTTCAGTGGCTTTGTTTAGCATCTGTTACTGCACAGTCACATTCTTGTTTGGTTAATGCATGGAACACTTTGCCTGGAAGTCAAGGTAAAGCTGTTCTGCAGTTTAATTACATATTATCTGTTTCTGGATTGCGCTGATTAGTGTTTAATTAAGTATGTATAGGGTGCTTCAAGCTAGTGTCTAATAAAATAAAGTTAAACTGAAAACATTTAATTTGCTAACTGTCAAGGCTGGATGGGTCAGTAATCAAACCTTTATTTCTTTTCTGTGTATGTTGCAGTTCTGCTACAACTGGCAAGCGATGCTTTACCAAATGATATGGCCTTGTCTCTTGCCTATCTGCTTGCACTGCCACAGGTATGTTGATAGTGATTTTATATATACATATATATATATATACACACACACATATATATATATGTAATATGCTTTTACCAGTAAATATTATTCTGGATTTCAGAATTTCATAAGGAAATGTATTTTCTGTAGGGCTTTAAAATTTGTCTTTGAGATCAATTAAATATAAATAAAAAAGTTTGGGCTGACGCATTTAAAGGTAGCTCTAAACAAATGCTGTTGGACTGATTTATGAGTGTGGTACTGGTGAAATAACACATTTGATAGAAGTTAGACTGCCTGACTGACAATTCCAGCATAGCTCAGAAATGCAGGTAATACCTTTATTGTGTAGAAGAAGGAACGACTTAGTTTGGAGATCATTTTGGTTAAGTGTGCAAAGGGAGAAATACAGAATACAGAATTATCACAATACAGAATTATCTTTGTGTGGGGGGGGAGAGGAAGTTAGTGACTTATTTCTGTGCCAAAAAAAACATAGAATTATTTGTAAATCACAGCAAGAAGCTTTTAGAAAGTTTGTGCACTTAACATTGTATGCTTGCTAATTCTTTCATCTAAATTAATGCTCTCTTTCTCCTAGGTGGTAGATGCCAACAAATGCTTTGAAAAGCAATTGCATTCTGCGTTATCTCTCCAGCTGGCAAGTTATTACTACAGCCTGCAGATCTATGCTCGTTTGGCACCATGTTTCAAGGACAAGTGCCACCCTCTCTACAGGGTTAGTACTTTTTCTTTTTAAAACCATATTCATTAATGTGCAGCATTAAAGCTATTCTAAATAGCCAGTACATGAGTTAAGCCTGTTAAGGAGCTGATCTGCCTTACACTGTGAACAGCCTGCTAAGTTATGCATAATTATTCTTGCACAGTGCTGTAAACAGGCAAGTACTTGAAATTTTCTGGAAGAGTATATTGTGTGTTCTTGAAGCACAATATCAAGTGTCATTTATAGGTAGTAGCACTAGCCATCTTCAAAGTAGCTTATAAACTGAGCAATAATGTGTATAGCCTATTCTGTCATCTTGCAGTACTGATAAAGGACTTCCTAGGATGAGTCAAGTGTCCATTTAAGCAAGAACAGGGCTGTTCAATGTTTATTGTTACGTATTTTAGTTCATATATGATGTATATGATGTTTATAAAGTTCATCCTTGTTCATTGATGAAATTGTTCATTTCCTGTGATAACTGTCTCTCTTCGTTGTTTTTCAAATGGCACAGCTCTGCTTCTTACTCATCACCTGTGATTAAGGGAGTTTAATGATAAACCTGAACTAAATGTGAGAGGTAACATGTTTGGTAAAAACCCAGGTTTCTTAGTAGGAATTAGAATTGATGCAAAAGTCAGGCTAATGTAAACTCTTTTTTGCTACTCCAAGAGTTTATTCACAGAATTCAGAAAGTTCTTTCTTCCTCTCCTGAAACTCTCTGGACTGTTTAGTTTCCAGCTTGTCTCTGCTTTACAGTTAAAAGACCACTCCAAATTTTCTGGAGAGAGATCACTAAGCACCATCGTAGCTGGAAAAGAGGAGGTATTTTCTATATTCAGATCAGCTCCGTTTTCCTCTATGTTCAGAAAAAGACTGTTTGATACTAGCCCAGTTCTGCAGTTTGGCAACCTTTGATTCTCCTGCATCCTGATACCCTGTTTAGAAACTAAAGGAAAAACTTAGCCCAGAGCTGAAATTTGTGGCACTAGCAAAATATGTTGGTTAGAGGAATTTGTTCATGGTTAAATAGCTTTCTTTTGAGCCTGCTGTTAGGCACCTTTGAGGAAAAAAAAAAAAAAAAGTATATACTTTTGTTATCTTAGCTTCTGTCTTACAAGCAAAGATGGACAGTTTTATTTTATGAAAGAAGCTATGAAGCCTTTTGAAAGAAAATGTCCTCATTTTGAAAGAACAAGGACAGATGTTAAAACTTAAGCTATTTCTACTCCAGTTGTCATTTAATAAACAAAATCATATCAATAATACCATGTAGTTTATCACTTACCAGTATGATCTTCAGCTAAATCTATTATTCCATCTTACTGAAATATTGTATGTGATTGGATTCTAAGTGTGGATAAACAGTAGATTCTAAGTTGTTTGCTAAAACGATTAAATAAATAAATAAATAAAAATTGTCCTTGAGTACTCAGTAAGAAAAGAACATAGGAGAAGACATTTATTGTTACCAATGCTAAAGTATCCAGTGTGGGACAGTTGCTGAAGTTGAAAAGAAATAGTAACTGATACTTTTTTTCCAGCCACACATGCACAAAGGAAGAAAAAAAAAAAACAAAAAACAAAAGACAATTTCCACAGAACAGACATTTGTTTAAATGAGCTGGTAACAAAGAATGGTTCAGCTTACAAGTTGTTTTCCTCAATGTTACCGAATGCTATGGGAATAGATATGCTCTTGCCTTTTGTATTTGTTTTTCCTTTAAAACTAAGGACATAGGAGGAGGACAAGGATTGTTTCTAAACTTTGTGGTACAAACTTTCATGAAGATGATAAACTTAATTATTTATGTCATTCCATAGTAGATTGTCTCCTAGCACATGCAGCTGGTATCTTGAATTACCTTTATTTTCTGTTTCTCAAAACAGAAATGTGTCCTTAAGTCCTTTAACTATGTAATTCTCAGCTATGGGCTCTTCTTACAAGGTAACTGAGTAGGCTTGGTGGGTGAAGAAGTATAATCAGTCTCTTTTCTCCCCTATTCTAAGTCTTTACATATACAGTAAAGATCTGAATTTGGCACTTGAGCCACATGCTGAGAAGGCAGATCTTCAAGATCATAGAGCGCATACTTCTGTATAACAGCATCTGAAAGATTCCTCTAGTCTACTTAATCTACTATCCTAACAACCTTATGTAAATTTTTAGAAGGTTATATAGAAGCATGGAGATACCTACACTTCCTATGTCTGCTTTAAAGTAACATTTTGTCTTTCAAAACCATACATGGCTATCTCCATAATAATAGGAGAAATGTTCTCAGGATGAAAATTGCTAAGTTGTTGCAAGAATTATTAATCAAGAAAACACATTTTGAAGGAATCTGTAGTTCTGCTGGACAAGGGCTTGACTTTTTCCTGAGACCTGAAGTACTGTTAATACCTGTGCATCAAAACAGAATCATAGGTTGCCAGAAATTCTCACTATGTTCTTTTGTATTGTTGATGTCCAAAAGAAAATCAGATGGAGAATATCTATTTCTGATGAAGTTATTACTCTGTAATAAGGAGAAACAAAGGAATTTGGGGTAAAGTACTACTGTGTTTTTGTACCCAAGACAATTAGATTTTGAAGTTTAGTTGTTATTACAATTTAGACATAATAGTCAGAGTTTAGGGCATCTGAGCTTTATTAATTTCTTACCCTGAGGGAGACATTAATAGAGTTCTAGAACTAAATAAAAAAACCTGTTAAGGATCTGTGAAAATCATGCCAGACAGAAAATAAAATACTGAAAAATAGATTGGGTGTGAAAAACATTCTGCTGCTGGTTTAACTGTAGAAACCCTTCTTAATATTTATATCCATTTCCAGCTCTGACTTCAGCATAGTCTTCCTAATTCCAACTCTTCGTGTCTAGGCAAGATTTCTATATTCTTCTTCTATCCTAATGAAAATCTGTTTGTATGAAATTCATCCTCATCTTCGTTTTTTGTATGTTCTTTTTTGCTTTTTTGAGCTTAGCAGTTGGCAACGTGTCACGATGGCTGAGTAACGCTGCTCTTGCACCTGCTTTTTGCATGTGCTTTGTGAAAGTTGTCTCCAAGTTACTCTGTGATTCTAACTTCAATCAGCTCACCTTGGCCAGTTTGGCTTTTTAGAAAACTGACAGGTGACAATTGCATGGGAGGCTACATTAAAGGCAAAGTCCAACCTCATAAAGTCCAGCATCTTTACCTTGTTGTTTGCCTTCCCTTAAAATCTGAAACTACTGTGTTTTGGTCCCAGCAGTGAAGTCTGATACTGAATATCCAATTCTCCAAATTTTTCCTTCACCTGTACCTGACATTCCAGAAATCTCCTGGATTGTTGTATTCTTCCTTGTTGTCCTTCCAGCAGGTTTTATTTTCCAGAACAATATTTTCCATGGGAACCATGAACCTTGATATTGCAATTCTTTGATGGATTTTGTTAATTTTTTTTCTGTCAAGTTGTCTGTAGCACTTAATTTACTACAATGCTGCTCTTTCTATAATCTCTCTAATCATGACCCATACATTTTTCTCTATCACCTCTTCCATAGAAAAGCTCAATGTGTTCAAGCAGCTTTGTCATTACACCATATCCACTGTCACCTTTTCTCCTGTTTGTCCTATAGTAGGCCAGCTCTCCTCCAGCCATTGTTCCTTGACTTCTCTCTGGGGTTCGTTCTCCATTCCCTTTGAGATTAATTTCAAACTTACCTAACTAGGTTAGGTTGGATCTAGCTCACCCCAGTGTCTTTCCTGACAGAATCCACTCCTCTGTGTAGCCAGATGCCTGTTAACCAGCAATGCTTCTGAGTCTTGATAACCAAAATCTGTTTGTTTGGAAAATGCTGCTTGGTTTTGCATCGTTCTTGCATTATATGTCAAAAGTTTAGTCTAGTATAGACTAAGATATATCATCTAAGAATACAAAGTTTTATTGAGCATTCCTTCCAACTGCCACTTGGATTTGCCACTCAAAAATTCTTGCTCATGATGAGAGGGGAAGCTGTACAACTGAGCAAGATATTTCCTGGATGATTTTATTTCTGTTAACAGCTTGTCTCCTCATTTGTCCTTTACTGGTGATGTGATAAGTGACCAGTATACATATATACAGGCATTTATTTTCTCTAAAAAGGAGTGAGAAGTTTAATTACCCTAAGGTTAATTGTTTTATTATGTTCCTGTCTCCGTGATAATAATTTAATATAGAAGTATTTCTATGGTTTGGGAGAAGAGTGTTTTCCTGACCTTAGCTGGGAGGTTATGCTTTTTCTTGCAGCATCAAGCAACATTTCTGACAAATACTGCTAAACTGCAGAGGAATTCCGCAATTAATGCGAGATGAAGAAAAATTATTTTAGCATATTCTTATATATTCTTTTAGCAATTCTTAGATTTTTTTTTTTTTTTTACTAACTTACCTGTTATTTTCATTCAATAAAATGCCATTTGAAATGCACAGAAGGACAGGAGTGAAATTCAATGTGTTGAAGTGGTAACCTCAGTGATTGTAGTGATGCTTTTGATGTAGCCTAGAGTTGATGAAGAAGTTGGGACTTCTAGTTGGGACTACTGTGTTCCACAGTAGCTTGATTTAACCGATTTTTGAGTTTGTGAAAAGTGTGCTTTTATACAATGACAAATGTCCTCTATACACATAACCTGATTACTTGATTCCCTTTTCTGTTGCTTACTGCTTAGGTAAGCCTCTATCCAACTTTCCCGAAGAGGCAGAATTAAGTCTGCTTTCACCTCAAATAAATTCCCTGTCTACAAAACAACTTTTCTCTAGTTTTGTTTTTCTGTTTTCCCTTCTTGTTTGTATAATAACCTTTGTGTACTTTAGTTCCTCTGCTTTTTCTTTTATTTTTCTTTTTTTCTCCTGTCATTGTCAGACTATTGTTTCTGTCTGCTCACATCTTTCTTTGTAGATCTGTGCTCAGGCTCACCACACTGCCCTCATCACTGTGACATCTGTAGTCTTTAAATGCATTGAGTGGCTGTGACAAATACATCATGTGTGGCTTATTCTCTCTCATCTCCTTTCCCCTAGGGAAAAAACAGCATGTTTACATACACATTTTTTTACATACACATATATGTTTACATGCACATTTTTTTTCATTAATGAAAGCAAGGTCAAAAGGAGTGAGTGTGCTTTGAACTTGGCACTGAATACACAGAGGTTTGTACAGATCTTATGGGAGTTCATTCTGCAGGCTTGACCTAGTCCCCAAGATGATTTAGTCACTTATTTGTATTAGAGCAACCCTAATTGTAGATACACTTGCATTAAGTTAGAGAAGCAGAGTTCCCATTCACGGTCCTTATTTTAGGTATTATTCTTAGTCTAGGATATTGAAAATACAGACTTACTTTGAACTCTAATAAATATCAAGTAAGAAAGCTATATAGAGGAGGGAGAAAGGCAGATCTTATGAGCTACAAAATGTGCCACTTGTGTTCTATTGGTTCTAATGGCTTAAAACCAAATTATGTGGCACTGTAGTGCAGCTAGAAGGTAAGTCTGTACAGATGAGGTAACCTTTCACTGGAAATCAAATGATAATGAATAATTTCATGTTTGTGTTTAATGATAATAATAATATCCTATCACATTCCTAAATTATGAACTTAACTCAGTAGACATAACATATTCTTTTTTAGTCTCAAACTGGATTACTGTACATGAAATTTTACTGGAGCCTATTAACACTGCATGCATTGTTTCATTCCTTCTTAACGGGGCTTTTTTTTCCCACAAGCTAGCATGAAGTAGATGGTGGTGCCCTTTATTATTGGCTTAAAACATGCCTTCTTCTATTGCTGTTTTGAGTCCTGATTCAAGACCTTGCCTCATCTTTGCCCTTCTTACTGTTCAGTTAGTGATGCTGGAAACTAGAAAACTTGCTTTGGCAATATATCATGTCCTGTTTACTTCGCTGCTTGAATTTTCTGTTTTATGTTCTGCATCAATTTCAAGTTTGTATGCACTTCCTTCTCTTGCTGCTGTTTTTGGCCACTTATCATCTTCTTATATCCTATGCTGCTTGCATGTACACTGTAAGATACTATTACCCATTAATACGTTGGAAGAAAAAATAACTAAGTATCTGTGCATCTATCTCATTTGGCATACGCTCCTGTTTCTAAGTCCAGTGTATACCTGATGCTTCTGAAGACAAAAATTGGGAGAGACAAGAGTGTAACTCCTTGAATCTATGCTGCTCTATTCTTTCTCCCATTGACCTTCCTGCACATGTGTAGAGTCTGACTGGGAAGAGAGCCAAGGAGAAGGGAGAGCATTGAGGGAAGGCATCATGAGTGAGACTTTAACTGGTAATCTAAGAACTGATCTTGTGTGAGTGTTGTGTTGCTGGTTTTCTGTTTTGGTTTTAATACTAAAGTAGCCAAAGCACTGTATTGACATATTGTATGGCATTTGAATAATTCAAAGAACATAGCATCATTAGAAAGCTTAAATGTTTATTTTTCATCCTTTCTCCAGATTGTTGATAAGAGATTCTGGATAAAAGTGCTGTCAGAACTTGCCCTTGGAGGATTTGCTGCTAGCACTTCCCTATCCTGAAAAGTGATTATCCTCTTTATCCTCTTTTGATAGTCCAGGCGGGCAGTGACAACATCGAAGAGAGAAGCCTCAAGGCTATCAAAAGAGACTTTAGGGGACTGGGTCGGTTAGTGGATGGAGCGGGAGTGCAGGTGGTGTTTTCATCCATCCCTACGGTGGCAGGGAGGGGTTCAGAGAGGACATGGAAAGCCCAACTGTTAAACATGTGGCTCCGGGGCTGGTGCCAACACAGAAATCTTGTGTTTTTTGATCATGGGGCACTTTACTCAGCACCTGGCCTGATGGCCGCAGACGGGTCCCTATCTTTTAGGGGAAAAAGGATCCTGGGCCAGGAGCTGGCAGGGCTCATTGAGAGGGCTTTAAACTAGGTAGGAAGGGGGATGGGGCTGAAGCTAGGATTGTTGGGGCTGTGCCAGGGGGAACGATGGCAAGGCCGGAGGATAAGGCAATGGCCCAGCTGAAGTGCATCTACACCAATGCACGCAGCATGGGTAACAAACAAGAGGAGCTGGAAGCCATCGTGCTGCAGGCAGGCTATGACTTGGTTGCCATCACGGAGACGTGGTGGGACCAGTCTCATGACTGGAGTGCTGCAATGCCTGGCTATAAGTTCTTTAGAAGGGACAGGCAGCACAGAAGGGGTGGTGGTGTGGCTCTCTATATTAGAGAGTCTTTCGAGGTTGTAGAACTCGAGGCTGGGAATGACAAGGTCGAGTCCCTTTGGGTTAGGATCGGCAGGGACAACAAGGCTAGTGTCCTGGTCGGGGTCTGCTATAGACCGCCGAACCAGGATGAGGAGACGGATGAGGAACTCTACAGGCAACTGACAGAAGTTGCGAAATCGTCAGCTCTTGTACTCGTGGGGGACTTCAACTTCCCTGACATATCCTGGAAGCACAACACAGTCCTGAGAAAGCAGTCTAGGAGGTTTCTGGAGAGCGTGGAAGATAGCTTCCTGACGCAGCTGGTTAGTGAGCCTACCAGGGGTGGTGCCCCGCTAGACCTTCTCTTCACAAACAGAGAAGGACTGGTGGAAGATGTGATTGTCGGGAGCTGTCTTGGGCAGAGTGACCACGAAATGGTGGAGTTCTCTATTCTTGGCGAGGCCAGGAAGGGGACCAGTAAAACCGCTGTATTGGACTTTCGGAGGGCTGACTTTGAGCTGCTCAGGACACTGGTTGGTGGAGTCCCTTGGGAGGCGGTTCTGAAGGGCAGAGGGGTCCAGGAAGGCTGGGCGCTCTTCAAGAGGGAAATCTTAATGGCGCAGGAACGGTCTGTCCCCACGTGCCCAAAGACGAGCAGGCGGGGAAGAAGACCAGCCTGGCTCAACAGAGAATTGTGGCTTGATCTTAGGAGGAAAAAGAGGGTTTATAATCTTTGGAAAAGTGGGCAGGCCACTAGGGAGGACTTTAAGGATGTAGCGAGGCTGTGCAGGGACAAAATTAGGAAGGCCAAAGCTCATCTGGAGCTCAATCTGGCTACTGCCGTTAAAGATAACAAAAAACGTTTCTATAAATACATCAACACAAAAAGGAGGACTAAGGAGAATCTCCATCCTTTACTGGATGCGGGGGGAAACTTAGTTACAAGAGATGAGGAAAAGGCGGAGGTGCTCAATGCCTTCTTTGCCTCAGTCTTTAGCGGCAATACCGGTTGTTCTCTGGATACTCAGTACCCTGAGCTGGTGGAAGGGGATGGGGAGCAGGATGTGGCCCTCACTATCCATGAGGAAATGGTTGGTGACCTGCTACGGCACTTAGATGTGCACAAGTCGATGGGGCCAGATGGGATCCACCCAAGGGTACTGAGAGAACTGGCAGAGGAGCTGGCCAAGCCACTATCCATCATTTATCAGCAGTCCTGGCGATCGGGGGAGGTCCCAGTCGACTGGCGGCTAGCAAATGTGACGCCCATCTACAAGAAGGGCCGGAGGGCAGACCCGGGAAACTACAGGCCTGTCAGTTTGACCTCAGTGCCAGGGAAGTTCATGGAGCAGATCCTCTTGAGAGTCATCACGCAGCACTTGCAGGGCAAGCAGGCGATCAGGCCCAGTCAGCATGGCTTTATGAAAGGCAGGTCATGCCTGACGAACCTGATCTCCTTCTATGACAAAGTGACGCGCTGGGTGGACGAGGGAAAGGCTGTGGATGTGGTCTACCTTGACTTCAGCAAGGCTTTTGACACCGTCTCCCACAGCATTCTCCTCAAGAAACTGGCTGCTCTTGGCTTTGACTGGCGCACGCTTCGTTGGGTTAGAAGCTGGCTGGATAGCCGGGCCCAAAGAGTCGTGGTGAATGGAGCCAAGTCCAGTTGGAGGCCAGTCACTAGTGGCGTTCCCCAGGGCTCGGTGCTGGGGCCGGTCCTCTTTAATATCTTCATCGATGATCTGGACGAGGGCATCGAGTGCACCCTCAGTAAGTTTGCAGATGACACCAAGTTAGGTGCGTGTGTCGATCTGCTTGAGGGTAGGAAAGCTCTGCAGGAGGATCTGGATAGGCTGCACCGATGGGCTGAGGTCAACTGCATGAAGTTCAACAAGGCCAAGTGCCGGGTCCTGCACCTGGGGCGCAATAACCCCAAGCAGAGCTACAGGCTGGGAGAGGAATGGTTGGAGAGCTGCCAGGCAGAGAAGGACCTGGGAGTGATGGTGGATAGTCAGCTGAATATGAGCCAGCAGTGTGCTCAGGTGGCCAAGAAGGCCAGCGGCATCCTGGCTTGTATTAGGAACAGTGTGACCAGCAGGGCTAGGGAGGTGATCGTCCCCCTGTACTCAGCTCTGGTGAGGCCGCACCTCGAGTACTGTGTTCAGTTTTGGGCCCCTCGCTACAAGAAGGACATGGAGGTGCTTGAGCGGGTGCAGAGAAGGGCGACGAAGCTGGTGAGGGGCCTGGAGAACAAGTCCTACGAGGAGCGGCTGAGGGAGCTGGGCTTGTTCAGCCTGGAGAAGAGGAGGCTCAGGGGCGACCTTATCGCTCTTCTTAGGTACCTCAAGGGAGGCTGTAGCGAGGTGGGGGTTGGCCTGTTCTCCCACGTGCCTGGTGACAGGACGAGGGGGAATGGGCTTAAGTTGCGCCAGGGGAGTTTTAGGTTAGATGTTAGGAAGAAATTCTTTACTGAAAGGGTTGTGAGGCATTGGAACAGGCTGCCCAGGGAAGTGGTGGAGTCTCCATCCCTGGAAGTCTTCAAAAGACGTTTAGATGTAGAGCTTAGGGAAATGGTTTAGTGGGGACTGCTAGCGTTAGGTCAGAGGTTGGACTCGATGATCTTGAGGTCTCTTCCAACCTAGAAATTCTGTGTGATTCTGTGATCACTAAGCTTTCACCTTTCTTTTCACCAGGTTTCAGTTCTTAAAAAGGCCTTTGTTCCAATCCCATGACAACTTTTTCTTGACTGGACTTTGGTTGGAAAACTTACCAAGGAATTTTGGAAGGTCTTTATGCTTGTTGTCTACAGAATGTCCTTTACCACTGTGCTCGTTGAGTGCTAATAGGACTCCAGCAAGTTAATGAGGCAGATTTTTCTTTACAGAGGCCATGTGGACTCTTTCCCACCAAACAGTTTATGCATGTGTTCAGTGGCCTCATTCTTTATGATGGAGTCTGTCTACCAGGGATGGAAATCAGACTCTCTGGTCTGTCATCCCTGTGATGATCCTCTTGAAATCCGTTTTTTAGATCGGTCTTGTACTCTGGCACGGTGGTTATAACATGTGTTGATGCACCTAAGCCTGTCATTTAATGTAATTTCATGTTTGTGTTTCTTGAACTCAAGGTGAATGCCATCTGGTCATAGTGGCATGCTAGCTCATTGACTTCCCCTGCTAGGGTTATCCATCCCTGCTCCTTTCACACCTTATCACCAAGTGATTCTGCCAATTCTCTAGCTGTTCTGATTTTGAGCTGCTTTTCAGAACTCATTGCTATCATCTTAGCCATTCCTTTTAAGATGCTTTGCAGGTTTTTATTTTTTTTTAGCCCTTTTAATTACCTCTTTGACCTGTCACATATTGTTAATTTTCTTTTCTCACTTGTTTGTTTATTCCTTAGTGATTTATCAACAAACACGCTTCTTCTTTCCCCATCTTTCCCCTAGCTCACTATATGCTACTACATTCAAAGGCTTAAGACTCAAGTAAGCTCTCCTGCACTAGCAGTCCCCATGGAGGCTTTTTAACGTCTTCTGGTATCATCCCTGAAATAGTAAGCCAGCAATTAGTGACATTGCAGTCATAGCATGACAACTATGTTCCTTTGGTTGAAGTGTGTTTGATATAGATAAGCCAGTGTTTTGCATATCCTCATATTTCTTTGTCTGCCAAGCACAAAACACTACAAAGCATCATTTTATTTCTTCAAGGTAAATTATACTTAAAAAAGAAAAAAGAGATTATAGCAATGTTACTCATTTTTATTTTGCCAGGACTGTATAAGCTATGCTGTTAAATCCCACTTCTGAAAGCAGAGCAAATGTTCTTAAGCCAGCTGTTCAGAAATACTCTTTCAGAACAGAAGATCTTCAAACCTTGAATTTCATGGAAGTTTGAGTTCTAGTTTGCCTGTGTTCCTCTGGAGAGTTACTTACGGATTTTCATGCCAGGGAGTTGGGATAACTTCTGCTTTTTCTCTTGCAAGGGGTTTTGTTTCTTTCTGAGAGAGTACAAAGGTGATTGCCAGCTTTTTGAAGCAGTCTTTCTGTAGTCAGTTCACTTTATCTTCTCTTTTACTTTACTCTTCAGATGATGGTATGGTTTTTCAAGTTTCCTTGAAAAATTAGCACTGAACAAACAAACAAAAAATTACCACCAACAAAAACAGCTAGACAGCTATTTCAGTTAACTAAAGGGTTCAGCATTTTCTACTTTGAACATGATACCGCTTCATAATTTACAGATGAATGTAAAGCTGTCAACAAAATTAATTTTTGCAAGCAGCCTGATTGAAATTTTATGTGACATTTTTTTTAGAATATAAAATACTTTAGCAAAGTGTTATTCATCTGGATTGTCAATATAAGTAAGTTTAGAGCTACAGGCAGTCTTCTCTTACTCAGGAATTGAGTTGCCTCTTCTGTTTCTTTTTCTTTCCACCCCACCTCCCCAATTTGGAGAGTTGAGGGCAAATGTTTTGGTCTGGATAAATTTAGCCTAAGAAGCTTTTCAGAAAAATATCACAGTAAGGGAAGGTGGTCACTGAGACACTCACTGAAAAAAACAGGTGTTTTATTCTGTTATGTAGCTCATGGAATAGTTTTCAAGCTTGAAATTAGTAAAATATAGAAATATTTGCATGTACCTACTCAGGTAACTACAGTTAAAAGCATATGATATTGTACACAGGAAACTAAAACGATATCACGTTATACATAGATTTTACCCTAGGAATGTATGCTTATATCAAAGTCTGTGTGTGTGACTAAAGCTGTGGCCATGTAGATCAAGAGTAAAGACATATTCTAAAGGAACATCCATAACATCATTTATTATTAAAATAAATAATTTTTTTTTTTAGAGAAAATGGAGATGGTCAGAGGGTTAGGATAATTACAAAAATTGAGACATTATTTAGTCATTTGTCTCATTATGTCTCAACTGAGACATATTAATGCTGACTGCAAATGGGAAAAGAACTGTGTACTATGAATTCAGTAGTTGACGCAAAACTATGTAGTAATTTTCTATTTTCAGAGATGTTCTTTTATTTGACATTTTAACTTTGCATTTATCATATGTTAGTTCCCCTAAAGCAGCTTTAAGTTGAAATGACAAGATGAGTTTTTCTACTTAAGTCTGACTTGTCAGTATCCTACCCAATATGAGAGAGTCTGCAAGAGAACACGAGAAGAGAAGCTATCAAAACATTTTCTCTTGGGACAGATTATTCTTCACTCTTGCTGGAAGAGCTGATTGAAAACAAAGCAAAAAAGCATTTAAAACAGCACTAGAGCAATTTGTTCAACTCTTCAGATACAAGTCATTTAACTTAACTGTGGAAGCAACTGCCTTAACAACTTTTAAAATTATTTTTATATGTTATTAGCAACAGCAGTAACTTGCATTTTTTTTTCCTGCAGCAGTACTGGCTTCTGTATTAGTAACTATGTTGATTTAATTTAGAGGTTTTGCTTGCACTTTAAAATAACTTTTTGTCATTATTTTGTCTGCTGCTGGCTCTTAAAGGATCGTATGTTACTTCTGTAGCCAAGTTTTATCTGCTAGGAATTTATCATAAAATACATTCAGTAAAAGCTCAAGGCAATAATTACAATAGCATGCAGGTATTTACATTAAATTATCTACAAATACAGTGGCTATTCTTTTGTCTTCATGACTTCATTTTGTCATGGATAGCTGTTTGATCTTAAAATATGATGTATGCATGAAATAAAATTGTAACAGCATTTTATTCCTCTTTTTTTTTTTTTTTTTTTTTTTTTGGTATTCTGATAATTCTAGCCTGCAGTTTTGCTACCTCTGCAAATAGAGTTGAAAAAAAAAAATCATAGAACATGATTCCTCTTCATAGGTGTTGTGCATTCCTTAGCCCAACTCTAATACCAGCTTTAGTGTAATTTCTGAAACAGAAATAAAATCAACAGGTAATATATTCCCAAGGTTGTGTGCAAGCAAGATCTGATGCATAATTCAAAGCTAACAGCTTAACTCAGTGCTTTTTATTCAGTCTCTTCTGGGGGATTTGCCTGCAGAAAAGGTTCTTGGGATTCCACTTTTCCACTTCCCTGTCATCTTTACTTGTACCAGCATCTTGGGCAACCTTTTCTCCTTATAAGAGCCGGGTAGTTTTCCAACATAGTGATCTTGAAGCAGCAGTGGAGTGAGTATGCTGCCTGACTTCCTATTACAAGTGTTTCAGCTTTCAAACATTGCACTTCAGCATTGCTTATTGAAAACACAAAACATTCCTTCTATTAAAATAAACAAAAACTAAAACAGCCAAATAAATAATTTGCTCTTTTTTAGACTAGTTTTGAAATACTATCATTTCCAAATCTTTTCTAGATTTTGTTTTCGCGACTTATTTTTAGTCACAAAATGATGAGGAGTGTTGCCGTTTGAATTGTTATTGGATGTCCACATTGCCTGATAATGGAAAGAAGCAGGACTTTGGAAATAAGAATTAATTTCTTCCATTTCCTGTGAAAGGGAAATTGCTTTTTTGCAAACTGCTTGCCTGTGCTTTTGTGTTCCTCTCACAATTTACCAGCTTTAGCTAGTTTCTTTATTCATGAATTAGTTTACACCAATTTCACTGTAAATGTACACATATATATATATATATTTAATAATTTCCCTGGAAATTCAAATAACTCTTTCAAGTTAGTGCTAGTCTTAAACCCCTAGGCACATCAAGACTGCAGAGTTCTCAGTCACCTGTGTACTTCAAGTATGTAATCTACTTTTTGTATGATGTAATATGAGTTGTACGCAGGATGTTTGGGAGTAGTTTAAACTTGGCCATTTTAAAGTGAGAGCTTCAAAAAACAGTGGCTTTTAAACTGTGATCTGTGTCTGTTTTATACAGACATTGATCTTCAGTAAAATTTTAAAATGTTCTATTTCAATATATGGCAGAAAAAAGAGAAATTTGGATAAAATCTGTGGCAAATGCAAGGAGGGAAGTTAGGGAATTTGAGTCCACAGCTCTACTCCCAGATCTATAATATCCAGATCCACATTTTTGAGTACAGTATGAAATGGCAGGGTTGTATCATCCATGCACAGTACTGTGCCAACAAGCAATTTTTTAAGAGCATCAACATGTTTCAAAATCATTGTAAGTAAATACAGCTGAGACATTCAAGTATGCTACAAAAGCATCTGATGGATCATTTAAGATTCTAAAAACCTGAAATACAAATTTAATATTGTCTGTATGTATAAGAAGACATACGTGTGTCTTTGATAATTGAGGATTAACGTTTTATTTCATCTCTACTTCATTTTATGTTAGTATGTATAGCAAAGACATGAAGCATTTTGTAGCTTACAATAGGTATACAAATAGGCATCCTTGTATGTTGACTTGATGTAGTTTTGCTGGTGGACAATGAGATTTGCTGCTTCTTGATCCTGATGCATGAGTGTTCTGTTGTGTTACCCAACAGTGTATGTAGCTAGAGGACAAAGAAACAGGATGCATCCTTGCATCTGAATCCTGCTAGTACAGCTTTTATTTCTGAGATGTTCGGGCTCCCAGTCATGAACTTTAGCTTTTGCTTTGAGCAGATCAAATGTGAGACAGCCATGATCTGAAAGATGGACTACCCCAAATTGATCTGATGCTGTGTCATCGTGAGAATGTATTCTTGATTCACAGCATGGCAGGCTTGGTGGAGGGCAAGTGTTACTGATTTAATTAATGAAAAGGCATCCTATAAAGGGATGGATTTTACTTCTTGAGTAAACAGGCATGGGTAAACTTTCTTTCCTATAAACCTTTTTTTTCTTTCCCAGCTTCAGTACTTGGGAAAAAAAAAAAAAAAAAAAAAAAAAAGCTTTTGCTTGTGTCTCCTTTTTTCTTTTATATTTGTTTGGATCAGATTTGTAGCACATTGAATCTCTTGCTACAGGGATTGTGGCTTTTGCTGCAAGCAAGGATTAAGGAAGAACTCTCCTCTCCTCCCTGAAATGTATCAGTGCTTTCCAGAGGTGTGGTTTGCATAGAAGCACTGCACATTGTCAGCAACTAGAGGCAGGGATGATGATCAGTGTGTACCAGTGTCTGTAGCAGGAATTTCATGCCCTGCACTCTGGTATCTTGTTTTGCTCATGTACCATCATCTCCTGGGTTTACTAACTGTTAGGGTTTTGGGTGGTGTATGTGGCTTCCTCTGTAGCATGATCTTTTTCTTCAGATCACTTAAAATGTTTTGAAACAAATCTGGTACTACAAGAATCCGCCACAACTAAAACATTCTCTGTCTTTCCATTCAGATTCCAATGGCTCACTATGTTTGCAGCTTTTGATCATTACCTTTTAATCATTACGTTACTCCAGAAAGATCTGCAAAATCAGTTATGCATTCATGGTGATTATGAGCAGATTAGCCTAGATGATCTTGGCAGCTTTTCTCATCAATGTTCCTAGTCGTTTCTGTATTGCAATCTGAAGATCATTTACACTAAAAAAAAAAAAAAAAAGGCAAAAAATGCTCCTTTTTAGAACAGTTTGAAAGATTATTGGTCTTAAAATAAGTAAACAGGCTACATAGTTTATCATGCTCTAATGTCATCAATGACGCACTTACATGAAAGCTGTCTTTTTATTATCATTATCATTATTTTTACTGTAGCTGTAAAATTGTTGCCACTTCAGGAGGGGAACAGGAGAAAGACTGACTCATATTCCCCTTTTTTTTCTTAATGTGTATGGCTGAATGCAGCATTTTCAAGGGATGTGAAAGAAAAAGGAGGTGACTGGTGACAGCCAACATGGCTTCACTAAGGGCAGATCATGCCTGACAAATCCAGTGGCCTTCAGCGATGGGATTACAGTGTTGGTGGAGAGGAGAATAGCAACTGCCATCCCCTACCTGGACTTGTGCAGGGCATTTCACCCTGTCCCCCATGATATACTTGTCTCTAAATTGTAGAGACATGGATTAGATGGATGGACCACTTGATGGCTAAGGAATTGGCTGGATGGTCACATTCAAGGAGTTTATGTTACCGGAAAGCTGGGGAGGGACTCTTTGTCAGGGAGTGTAGTGATAGGACAAGGGGAAATGGTTTTAAACTAAAAAGGGGAGATTTAGATGAGATGTTAGCAGGAAGTTCTTGATTCAGAGTGGTGAGGCACTGGAACAGGTTGCCCAAAGAAGCTGTGGATGCCCAGTCCCTGGAGGTGTTGAAGACTAGGTTGGATGAGGCTGTGGGCAACCAGATCTAATGGGTGGCATCCCTGTCCGTGGTAGGGGGGTTGGAGTTAGATGATCTTTAAGGTTCCTTTGCCACCCAAGCCCTTCTATGATCCTATGATTCTATGACCTGTGGCATTGTTGGGTTCTGCTCACAGAGGCCACCCCTGCAGCTTGCTGCTACCAAAGCCTTGCCACATAAGAATAATACAACATTCTGTCTATTTGAACTAGGTATCTAATGGATGCAGAAGTATTTGTGCTTTTATTTTCATAAAGTTATCTTATTAAAATGTGGAAATGTTAATGATTATTTAAGGCTATGAAATGCAAGTTCTGAACAGTTCGATACTGAATGCTTCAGCTGTGTTTTCTGAGTGAGCTTGTCTCAAATGCCTAATAATTGCTGCACAAGCAACATTATTTTTTAAGAAAGCATTTTAAAACTGTGACAAAGATGACAAATCGGAGAGAAGAAAATCTGTATGATTCATTTACACTGTGAGTGAGTTTTGCAAACAACTGCAACTCAGGAAAAAAAGTTTTCATGGATTAAAAAAAACAAGTAGAAGGATTCACTGATATCCCCTATAGGCTATTGCATGGAGCAGGCTGTGGGATTTCTCTAATTTTTGATTTCACATACTTGGATAGTTCAGGGTCTAAGTCTTGTAGGGGATGGAAGGGGCAACAGTTGATTGAAAGATCTCTAGTGGTGGAGAGAGTTCAACACAATCCTTGACAAAGGATCCCAATAAATAAAGAAAACAACAAAAACAATTGTTTTCTTTTGCGTTAATGTGTATATCCTAACTTACCAGCTATTAGATTTCATACTTCAGTTGCTTAGCTAGAGGAGTGTGATGAACTTTTTTCTATTACACATACATGGGTATTTGTACAGGGAACAATCATATTGATCTTTAATTATGTCATTAAGAAGTTCAGAAGTTCAGTCCTTGTAATTGTCCTTGATCCAGGTTTTTTATTTTACTTCAGTTACAGCTTGATATTGAAACAAGGTAGAAGAGGTTCAGATAAGAAAAACAGTGAAAAATGTATTTACTAGTTTGATATATAGCAGTCTTGGCAGAACTGCAGGCTTATTTGTAGGTATTATTTGGCAAAAGTACTAGCAGGAGAATGATAAGCTGATTAGATAGCCTTAAGGTGCTCCTTTGAAGCATGAACAGGCAATGTGGAGGATAGCACAAAGATGCCTTTAGGGAGATGTGACACATGAAGAATGAAGGTTGGCATCAATGACAGATGTCAGATGAGAGGCTGCAACTTGGTCAGAATAATGTGTTTGGAAGTCAAGTGGCAGAATTTTTTTTTAAAAGAGGAGTTTCAAATTTATAGCCTGTGTTGGGCCAGTGTGTTGAAGATAAAGGTGGAACAAAAGTAAAGTGTTTTCAATCTGCCTGAATATTATTTATAAGTTACTGTTGTAAATATTCAAGTTACATTCAACCTCACTGTGAAAAACTTGGTGCTGTGCAGGAAACTTAATAAAAAGTGTTGTCTTCTCATCTTCAGAAGCAATTTTTCAAGGAATTGCTCTGACAGATGTTTGAAAATATTTTCAAGATTGTCTTTGTGTACTTCATGAATAATCCCGTGTGCTGTGCAAAGGAAGAAGACTGCTGACATTAGACTCTGCTTTTCTTCATGGAGAGAGGGGGAACCTAGCTGAAGAGACCAAACTTAGCCACAGAGGTTGTCAGAGGCACCTGCCTTTCCTAGTGGATTGCACAGCGGATTGAGGCAATTATGTTAAACAGTTTTCCTCATCTTGCTCTGATTTTTCCTGTTTCCAGTGCTTTGTTTTCTACTGTATCACCTAAAATTAGATACCAGGGTATATAATAAGCAGCAGTGTATTGGTTTCCAGCCAGTGTAATTGCATTGTAGAGGCAGTGCTCTGCCAGCCTATCTCTTTTCTGAGGTTTTATTATTCTGTTACCAATCTCTTAAACAATCTTGAAAGAACTACTGATGTTGTTTATAAAATCTATGTTTGCAGTGTTTAGAGGGCTTCAGAAAAAATATCATGTGGAGAGGAAAAAGGATGCCCTGTAGCATTTAATATGACTTTGTGAGCAGCATGTCAGTTAAGACTTGAAAAGGGGGGAAAAAATAAATCAATTTAGAATGACCATCAAACCACAGAGAAGTTCAAGCGTGTCTCAAGGTTCAGATGTTTTATACATTTTTAATTTGCTGTACACTGTAGTTCATGTTCGTAAGTTTTAGCTTTTAATTTAACAGAACCATTCTTTAATAATAAAAACAAAGTACATTGTCCATTATTTTCAAAATATTTATGATCACAATAGTTAAATCAGTTATTTTAGAAAATTCTGTAACTACAGTCGGCATCCCAAGGTATTTCTAAGTGGCTGTTCACTGTAAAGCAATGCAGTTCAGTATTAGGTGCTGGGACACTGTAGGGAGCACTCCATCCTCAGTGGGTTTGACACAGAAGTCATGGTGCTGCCTTGTGGGCATTGCAGCTTTGTGGAAGAGAGAAGGCTTTGTTCATGTTGGGTGATGTATCAGACACAGCTTTGTTCTAGTGAAGGGGCTTAGATGTAGCCACTGCCCAGATTAGCCGATTACCCAGAGGTAATTGGAAACTCTTTGTAATGCACATATTCCTTTTCCATTTCAAACATGTTTACTGTATTTGGTTCATGTTCTAATTTGCTACATGGGCTTTTGACTACAGAAGTTAGTGATGGATTAAATATGCACTTGATGCAGAAAAGTAAGTTTTCCTTGTGATGAAAGTTATTCTGTAAACAAAGGTTATCCTAACCAGTAGATGATCAATATTTAATTACTTGAAGATTTCAGCATTTAATGTACAAAATGAATGTGTGTAGGCAATGTGTCTTGTGTGTAATTTGCAGATCTTGCAACACTTCTTGGTCTTTGAAAGTACCAGTGCTTGATATTGAAAATGCTGCCTTTTGTCAATTCTGCAAAATAAAAGTATATCAGAAAATCAGCAATTTAAACCAAACCAAACAACAACAAAAAAAGACTCAATGGTATTGCTTCCATTTTTTTCTTTTGAGGTAGTCTGTATTTATGAATAAACTTATTTCTAGTTTTGTGACTGAGAGATTTGCAGAGTTTTCTTTATAAATTTTATAAAGAAAAACTTTATAAATTTTATAAATCAGTTGCCTAGCTTAATAGTAATAAAAATGAGGTTTTTAAAAACAAATTCAGTCACAGTGACATACTTTTAATCTTAGTATATTTAGGTAAGTTAGTGTGAGTTCTCGTAGCATATAGCATAACTCTAAAACATTCCAGGACAGGTTTTAAAGTCATAGTGAGTACTCCTTACATCTTGCAATACTTATGTACTTAAGATTTCTCAAAAATGGAAAAATATTTCAATTTTGAACACTGGAATCAATTATAAAATGGTAATTTTTTTGAAGGAACACGTAGGATATTTTCAAATGTGTTTTCCAATTATTTTTACAGGCTGATCCAAAAGAGCTGATTAAGATGGTCACACAGCATGTTACTCAGTATGGCTATAAAGAGTGGCCTGAAGAAATTGCAACTTTGATAAATCAGTTGCATTACTACAATGAACGACTGCTGGATTTCACTCAAGCTCAGATTCTGCAAGGACTTGGCAAAGGAGTAGATGTGCAGAGGTTTACAGCAGATGGACAGTACAAGAGAGAAACAATACTAGGACTGGCAGAGTAAGTAAGATCTATTAAGTGTTCATTATTTATTTTTAAATGGAATTACTTTAAGCTTTAAAGCAGGAAAGCAAATTGAAAGTAGCGCTGACCTTTAGAAGATAAGTTGCAAGTTCCTTCAGATATTTACACTGTAACTGCTACAACTGGGGTCTTTGCAATTCAACTATTCCACTTAAAACATTACTCAAACATCTGGGTCGATAACTTTTAATGGAAGATAGAACTCTTAACTTCAATATTAGCAGTTAATAAACATAAAGTAAAATCAGGGCACAGGTGGAGGTCTGTTCTCTTCCTTTCATCTTCTGTATGCCTGCCATTGAAATCTATTAGGCTATGCACAAGTGTCAGTTTATAATGAACTGTAGCAAAACAAATTAACAAATCTCGGAACCCCAGCTTCTTGTTACTGGTTTTAAACCATAAATAAAACTATTTTATTTGTTAATAATTAAGTTAAAACTACCCTATATTACAATATATACTTTTTGTAAACACTTGGAATTACTGAAGCCTCCACTGTGCATATTGTTGTGATATGTAGAATGCTTTTCTCTCACCTTTAAGTCTCCCAGAATAGGAAAAAGGTAAGCTGTAGGATAGTAATGTCTCTTCATTTTAAAAATACATTTTATTAACATTTGCATGCAACTGCTCTACAATGTGAACAAATATATTGAACTCTATATGTTTTGAAAGCACTCCCAGTTGAATTGCCATTAGACTGTCGAAGGGTTAGTAAAAATGAGACTTCATAGCATGTAGTTGAGTGGTAGTGCTGTATTAGGCAGTTGCAAAGATGCAATTAATTACTTGTTCAGCTCACAGCTTCCTTGTTCTAATCTTGTTAGTTGACTCCTAATCTGCATTTTCTGATGAAAACAATGTGCAAATTTAATATAATTATGTAGCATATTTTTTTTCTTGCTTGCTTTTGGTTTATCATTAAATGGCTCGTGTTTTGAATCTTTTATGAAGTGCTGTTTGCAGGAACAAAACCTGGAAGAGATGGTATCTTATTTACAAAAAAAGCTTTGTACTAGAATGAAGAATTTGTTTGCTAAAACTACTTAACAATTTATGTCAATATTATCTTCCATATTTTGGTGAATTCTCATTAGAGCTTATTACACATTATTTATCAAACATTTAAAGATTGAGGTGCCTCACAGACTTAATCAAGGCTAGTTCTTAAGCAGTTTTCAATTTGGGAAAAATAAAGCAAGAATATATCAGGGAAGTAATAAAGGAAACTAGAGCAAGACTGAATTGGAATTCCTGAGTTATCAGCTGAAGTTCCACACAGCTTTAGGCCAACCATAGTGTATAAACTTTCCAAATTATTTTTCACTTGTGGCAAGTTCTCCTCCCCCCCCAACTCGATTACTGTGATGTTTTCAGCCTATCACTGCTTCTGCTTAAATGTTTTTATTGGAAGCTGATTTTAATGAATGAGTATCTGTTTTTTCCTTGTTGTATGTAACTGAACCAAAATACTTTTGTTAGATTTTTTTATTTTGTGCCTGAGTGATCTGGATTAGAAAACATGTGCAATTATGGTGCAATTGGAGTTTCCATAATTTAGTTCATGATTAGTGGGTTCTCAGAACGATTTTGATGCATATGAAATAGGTCCCTTTCCAGAAGACTAAACCAGAATATCCTGTATAAAACGTCTTCAATGTACTGTAGCTCTTAATAGTGTCATTAGTCTCTGAAATACTGTGTATGCTTTTGATGCTCTGGTCTTTTAGTTAAGACGTATCTTTTTCTCCCCAATGCTTTGCAGAATTCAAACAGCTGTAGTCTTCCATTTTGTTTTCCTTTTCCAAGCATGAGACTTAAAGGCTGTTAGCTTGAATCTTCATTTTACTTCTCCTTTTTTATTTATTTATTTATTTATTTATTTTTTTTCCATTTTACGTCTTCTGAGGATGAATGACTGGAAACATCAATCTCATTTCTTGTCATTATAATTGAATGCAGTTCTGGTTGTAATGCTTTGTAGCTGACTGATATGTCCAACGATTCTAAGTGCACATATGCATTTGTATAATACAACAGAGGTTTAACAGAACAACACTGGGGGGGGGAAAAACAGCCCTGATTTTCCAAATGCCTGTTTCTGGGAGCATGGAGGTGATCATCAAAATTCCAGCTGAGCAGCACTGTACAGGTATATTTTCAGGTACTTCAGCAATGCGTGCTGGCACACAGACGAGAGATGGCTAAGAACCATGCACAAGAACTGCTCCTTTCTTTGCTTTCTTCTGCACTAATCTTTGAGCTGTACTAACTTCAGTGGATTAATAGAAAATAATATGAGGTTAACATCAGGCTTTCATCACTTAACAGATTGTTCTGTTAAAGGGTAGTAACACAAACAGTTTTTACTATTTGTAGGACACTTAGAGAGTGTAGCTGGACACCTTCACACTTTTTTTCAGCCTGCAAAGACTAGCAATGTTTCTGGTTGTGAACTTCTAGGAAAAGCTTTGAGTATCTACATACCAATCTGCATACCAAAGACTTTAGATGTTGCCACTAAATAAGTGCTGCATCAAGTAAGTGCTGTGATGCATTGGTTCACATTGGTTATCATTTTGTAACTTAAAGGAAAATTATGTTTTTTTTTCTGTAGCAAAAAGGTTAAGCAGAAACCCAACTGTCACTAAGAACCAAGGTGTATGTGGAGCAGGTATTTGTCTTTGAAATTTCTCTGTATTTTGATTTGATTTCAAAATTTTCCCTAAATGGACCACAGAACATGGAAAATGCAACAAGGCACACTTTGTGTATTTTTATTTAACAGTGGTTTAAAACTAGTGAATTAAATCTAGGTCCTTGGTTGGAGAGAATAAGATTAACAAGAAATCATTGCTCTTCTAATGGTAATACTTACTGTCCTGTCTCTAGGGGCTTAGTGTAATTTTTCCTTGTTCTGTTTCATGGCTCTTTTCTACAAGAACACTTGAAGAAAATGTATACAAGATTGCTGTTTCTTTGGCTCAGCGATACAACGTCCCCCTTTGGGAAGTTTATATGACCCATCTGGAATTTTTATTCACTGACAGTGGGTAAGTTTTGCAAATTGACATCAGATTCTATTACACGGAAATATGTCCTAATCTGAGATAGAATGGCATTATACTGGGGGCAGATTTAGGTTTGTGTTTTCATATTTCTTGCATGTGGTGTTTTTGTAACCAGCCATGAAAATGTGTTACAAGCAGACATAAAAGTCCATGTGCATCTTACTGTTCTTGTAAATATCCTGGGACTTTGGTTCAGTTTTTAGGTTTCCACAGCTATCAAGTCCTTGATAGCAAAGTATCCTTACCTTTATAGTCCTTTGGAATAGGTTGTGAATTGTGATAATGTTTGTTTATTTTAAAATAAACTTTGGTATTTATTGACCTCTCTTCTAAATAGTAGCAAAGGAAATAACTATATTAGAGCTTCTTAGTTGTGTTATTCATTTGTGTGTGTGTGTTTTATGGAAGCACTTTCTACAAGACTTCTTTGGAACTTTTCTAGACTACAGGATTGTGGCAGATGAGACTTGGCATTGATGGCAAGGGGGATTCTTTTCTTTTGCATTCCCGAGTTGGTTCAAGAGCCTTTTTTTTCTTTTCAGACTTGGACATCTTGTCAGTCAGACAATAACTTTTAGCAAATTGAAAGAGAAATAAACCCTTTTAATGAAAGCCTAAGCTACTTACCTGAATAGTGCATTCAGGTGACAGTGATGTAGAGCCCCATGTGTAATATAGCAGCTCTTATCTACTGTTCTAACAGACATGATGAAATTAGTTGGTTTCAAATTTTAAATTGTGAAAGCAGCTGTAGCTTGCAGCAGTACTTCTACCTCTCTTAACATTAACTATTAATTAAAAAGCATTAAAATGTTTTATAGAACATGGGGTATAAAAAACAAAGCCGGATAGATTTTGGTACATAGTCTGAGAAGGTGAAATAACATTCTGTGATTCCTTTGTTTTCTTCAGAAAACAGAGAAGTTGTATCTTTGAAATTTTGGTGCTACTAAATGAATTAGTTCTTTAAACAAAATAGACAGTTGGAGTGTAATCCTGGCAACACTGGGGTCAATATGAAAGAACCAGATCACTTCTCTGGGACTAAAATTCTACCGAAGGTGTTTTGCACCAGTTTTCCGTCACTTTTTGTTCTGTCCTCTGTGAGTCAGTAATCATAGAATTCTGAAATCACCAAAGTATGAAGTAACAACCTTTTCCCTAATGAAATTCAAAAAAGTCTTGAAAATTGATATATAATAGCATAATATGCTGCTGAGTATGTTTTTGTTGTATCATAATCTCATTTTAAAGTTGATTGACAGCATATGGCAATTACAGTATATTTTACTCTTGGGATTATGGCATTAATAATGCATGCCTCATTATGCATTCATTCTGAAATGAAAAGAAGTTTATTCTAAGACTTGCTGCATATTTGGTTAAAGAGATTATTTCTATAAGCCACTTTATGTACAGAGAAGTTCAAAAGAAGCACTTACATGGTTTGTATTAACTATTTCTTTGATTAGTTGGTAACAAATAAACATGTTTTTCTGTTGTGCTGTGAATTTGAACTTGATGAAAATTGCACATAATCACTGTTTCTTAATTAATTGAACACTTAATTGTTTCTTGTGGAGGATCTGGTCAAATTTGAATGCCAAAGTGTATAAAATGCTTTTTATAATTTTAGCAACAAGAAATTTTATGTTTATCTTCCATAGATTCTATTCCATGATCTTGGTGAACAACATAATGAACCTTTCTTGCTCTCCCCTGCATCCATCCCACTCCCTCAACAAAACAAAAGAGAAACAAAAAACACACAGCAAAACTCTATCGATTTAAAATTTAACATCTCAAAGTTCAACCTGTAGGCTGGATGGTATGGAAAGAAAGTGTATTCAGAGCTTTCAAATCTCTTTCTTGATATAAATCAGTTCCAAGTGTCAGTTTTGTCTTACATTAAGAGTATTAAGAGTGAATGACATTTTATTTCCATTAGTAGCAGACATTTTTCCCTTAATATGGTAGAACCATTACACTTAGCAAACAGCTAGAATCTAGAGACCTAAATTAAAGCTTACAAGGTTAGGTTTCTAGCCTGTGGGCTCAGTTCTAGCCATAAAAATAACTCAAAAATAACTTATCCCTTAGAAATCAGAGATTAATTTTAAACTGAGAGAAGGTTGTCTGTAGTATTTGCTGTATGAAATTCATCTTTAAGAATGAAACTTACTTACTTGACTTGGATATCAAAAAGAAACACTACCTTACTTGTGGCATATATACTGAGGGAAAAATGATGTCAAAATTCTAATTTAATCAATTGTAAAGGTAGAAAAAAAAATCAAATGTGGTTAGAAGACATCAAATCTCAAATTGAAACATACCTACCTAAGGTGGCCTGTGGCTGGATGCTGGGAAGAGTCAGTTTAATGCTCATCCTTAGGTGACTTCTTTCCTTAGATTTTAGGTAAAAATTTCTGTTGAGAAATGTATAAACTCAAGATGAGACTTCATTGATATACATCCATTTTTACCTCTGTTGAGGGAGAAAAAAGGAGTGATTGCATTCAACTGTCTTTTATGTAGTCTGTTGGAAGTGTCTGAGTTCATGCTGTGAATGAACTAATGTATTCGTTTCAAAAGGGTCAAGAAAAAAACTTCCAGCAGTGAGACTGGCTGAGGTCAACCTGAGATTTTTGGTATTTTCATAAGTTTTTATGGATGACAATTTGAAAGGTAGCATAATAAAACTGTCAAATTAAACGTGAAGTATGAATGATAGTGTCAAATAGATAAACTGGTGGACAAGAGTCAATTTTCAGTGATGTTCTCTAAAAGAATGCACAGGTCCTCATTTACTACAGAAAATGTAATAGAACGAGAGAACAGGTTGGGCTGTAAGATTTTAAGATTTTTCTAACATCTCTCAACCACAAGTGCTGTGTGCATAATTTTTTTTTGTTATTGTTGGCTTTTGTTTTTTAAGCAGAAGCTTAAAATTCCTATACACATGCACTGGACATGTCTACTTTTACGTATAATTAGAGATTTTACATATAATTAGAGAATTGAAATGCCGCTTTGAATCACACATAAAAGTCTTAAGTGTGTCACCCTTAGTCTTCACATCCAAATAAACAAATAATACGATCAGGAAATGAAAGAACTCCTTAGTTTCAATTCTCCATAAACAGAAGCTATCTATGAACAAGTATTTGCTCTTTCAGAATCTCTTACAAAGTTGAACCTTACTACTCAAACAAAGAAAAATATTGTTTTGTCTTCGTAAGTGTTGAACTGAAAAGGCATTAATGGCATGTCCACGCCTTTAAAGCAAAATTCTTTCAAAACGCAGATTGTCTACTCTGGAAATAGAAGAAAGAGCACAAAGTCTTGGTCTTTTTGAGACTTTGAAAACAAGTCCTGAAACTTTACATGAACACATGGTTAAATATGTTTACCCAAGTATTGAAGGTAGAGATCATCAGCGGTTGCTTTATTATTTCACACTCCTTGAAAATTGTGGTTGCTCAGAATTTGTGAAGCATGCTGTGAAACCTGAAACTCACATTCGACTCCTGAAAAAATTCAAAGCAGTTGCACCAGGTAAGAGAGTTAATGTGTGTTTGTTTTTTTGTTTGTTTGTTTGTTTTTTCTCCTAGCTGTATTTATTATTCTGTTATATGAGTGTTGACATGGTTATGTTTATCTAATTTATACTTGCCAGGCACTTCTTATTATTTTTTTTCAATGAGCATATCAGATGCCTGCAAGCAATTTGGTGGGTTAGTCGTGCATTATAGGAAGAGAGAAGTTCCTTCTCTTTGTATTACCGGAAATTTAAGTTAATTTTTTTTTTCCCTACTATGATAGATTAAAAACAGATTTCTGTTGGTGATGCAAGTCAGAATTATTAGCAATGATGTATAATGATTTTTTAAGAAAAAATAGTTATCCTGAAGCATAATTTTTAAGCCTGCAGGTTCAACATTAACTGTCTTAAGTCATTTGAGAATATTAGTTTATGTTTCAAAAGTCTAAGTTACGTAATATATCAAGAACTTTAAGCATTTTTGTAAAAAGGGTAATTTTATTTTGTATTTTTTTCTTTGATGTTACTTTTTGTCTTTACAGAAATACGTTATTTATTCCTCTTGCATTATTAGACAATACACATGAAAGAGAACTGCTGGAAAGTATTTTGAAACTTTGAATACCATTTTCAATTTGCTTATAAAGTCAAGTATTGATAAGATACTATTAAGATGAGCTTTTATAGGATTTATATTTAAAAAAATGGTCTCATGATTCTACGTACTAAAAATATCCTTGCATATTTGAAAATCTATGTTTTTTTTTGTGTGTGTATATATATATATATCAATATATGAAGTCAAAATATGTTCCAGGGACTGAGAGATCTCATATATGAGGTCAGCATAAAATCCTGGTGTTATCTGCATGCAAACCTGTCTTCCTCCCCAGTCCGTCAATATACGTGATTGAAAATGGAAGTGGAGCAAGAGTTTTTCTAGTTCTGACTGAATTGTACAGAAATGTGGAGTTTGAGTAGATTTATTTAAATAACTAAATAACATTGAAAATAATGAATAACTTACATTTAATTTGTCTTTTTCTCCTTCTGTCAATAGGTCTTAATTACAAAAACTTAATAGATGAAAACGAAAACCCTCTGGGAACTCTGGAGCCAGTACTTACGAGTCAAAATATCTTATCTATTTCCAAACTGGCTCCCAAAATTCCTAAAAAAGATGGCAGTATGCTGTCACCAAGCTCTCTTTATGCTGTCTGGTTACAAAAACTTTTTTGGAACGGTGATAACCATCTCATTAAAAAAATACCAGAAACTATGGATGAGTGGCTACATGCATATGATGTGTGTTCAAAGTACTTTGATAGACTTGATCCAGATGATATCATCACTTTTATTGATGAAATTACCTTTTCTTCAAAAGCTGTCACAAAGGTAAGCAGATGCATTTGAAAAAACTCAAACTTCAGGTGAAGCACGGTTGATATACTGTCAGGGAGAAATTCTCAGCAAATATTTGCAGTTTTCATTTTACAATTTTTAAAGATAAATTCGTAAAGCTACCTTCCTATAAACCTCTCTCTTCTTTTTATATCTATCACTGTATAAAATATACATATATCTTATATATCACATATCTATATCGTACATCATATATATCGTATGTCATATATATCGTATCATATATCTATATATATTATGTTATATATAATATAGAGATATATATCATATATCTATTATATGTGTATAATATATAGATAAATATAAAGGAGTTAGCTCTGAGGATCAGAAAGATTTTCATGGCACCCCAAAGTCCCAGTATTGTGGTTCAGCAGAGAATAAGATACTTCTCTTATGTGTTTGTTTATTTCACTTGTGCTGATCCTAAAATTCACTGTGCTGCAGGCTTCTGTTTACTACCAGGCTTTTGCATTCTGAATAGGATACTCCACAGGGAGGTGTTCCAGGCCGCTGCGTATGGTTTCTAGGCACTGTAATAATGTAAATTATAAACTCTGTTGTAATTTCCATCTTGCTGAAAGCCTGTTACTGAAAGGATGTACTTCTGTGTCTGTAACATATACTACCAGATCTACAGTTTCTTTTTGCCCAGTTAAATCTGTTTGTAAAGGTATTTCTAACATAAAGTTACGTTAGAAATAAAGTACTGTCAGCTGTCTCTTACACCTCTTCAGTGGAACCATCGTTGTGATTAGGTTTTCGATCCTTTGTATCAAGTAAACAAGGACATAAAACTCAGAGTGTGTCCAAAGGAGGGCAACAAAGGGGGTGAAAGGTCTAGAGGGGAAGGTGTATGAAGAGCAGCTAAGTCCCTTGCTTTGTTCAGCTCAGAGCAGAGCAGGCTGAGGAGAGGCCTCATGGCGGCCTGCAGCTCCCTCACGAGGCAAGTGGAGGGGCAGGCGCTGAGCTCTGCTCTCTGGGGACAGCAACAGGACCCGAGGGAACGGCATGGAGCTGGGACTGGGGAGGGTCAGGCTGGGTGTTAGGAAAAGGTTCTTCACCCAGAGAAGAACCCCTTACCTGTGCAACCTGCTCTAGCAAACCTGGTTTTGCTGGGGGCTTGGACCCAATGATCTCTGGAGGTCCCTTCCAACCCCCACAATTCTGTGAAGAGAGTGGTTGGGCACTGCAACAGGTTCCCCAGGGCAGTGGTCGTAGCACTGAGCCTGCTGGCATTCAATAAGCATTTGCTGAAAATGTTGTTTGATTTTGGGGTCATCCTGTGTAGACATAGGAGTTGGACTCAATGAAACTTGTGGGTCCCTTCCAAACAGGGATATTCTGTGATTCTAAATATTCAGGTTTGCATGCCTATCAGGAAAAAAACTGACAGTCATGCCAAGGTTTCAGTTGCCGGACATGACCCTGAACTGAGGTAGCCAGGGGATGACTGTGCTATAATGAGACGGTAATAGTGTCTTCATGTGTGATTGCTCCTCATGACTACAAATTCTTTCTGTTAATGTACCTTTCAGGAAAATTTCTCATTTAGTGTGGATGAATGATGCAGGGAAAGGTTGGATAGCCTCCCCTGTGCATGTGCTTTGAAATGTTTTGTTTATTTCTGTTTAGGATTCTAATACAGTTTCTCTAGTCCCATAAGATGAGTAGGAGTAAAGGGAAGGAGCTGTTGATGGCTTCTTCAAGGTTATTGCAGTTGCTATCTAAGTTAACCTTTTTAGCAGAAATCTGCCAGCTTTTTGGATGAAACTCAAAGTCATAAAACAAACTCAATAAGTGTTTGAAGAAGTTGGTCAAATCAGCTGATTTAGTACCTACCATGCACTGGGTTTGGGAATGAAACAGCTATTTGACCAGCTTACAACTAGCCTTTCCTTAAAATTCAGTTAATGATTTTCAAGTGCAAGTGTATGATTTTTGTAGTAGTTATTGAAAAAATATTTCTGAGAGATCTCTTTTCTCTAACTTTCATCTGAAAAGTGCTTCATACATAAAAGCTGTCTTTTGGTTTGCAGTTGTTACTTAAAATTTCATCATGTTTTGAAGCAGTGATGGTCATGCAATTGCTATTTTAACTCTCTACATCAGCACTTTCTTCCCAGCCCAGTTCTGTGGCCAAGGACATACTAAATTGGTTTCTTATTCCCCTAACGCTTCTGTACATTTCCATATTTCATGGAAGTATTGATATTTAATATAGGTAAAGGACTGGGGGAAAAAAAAAAAAAAAAAAAAAAAAAAAGCATAATGATTACCATGAAGTAATTTCTAATCTCACTGAGACAGCAATTTTTTTTCTTTTTTTTTTTTTTTGGCTTTTAAGCGGACCTTGAGGAGAAGGTTAAAGCGAGATAGTGGAAGTAGGATTTTTAGGAACTGGTCCTGGGTGTCCCTGCTTGGGAATGGGTTGGACCAGATGACCTCCAGAGGTCTCTTCCTACCTCAGCCATTCTGTGATTATGTTGCTGGAATCCCAGGTTTCTGTGGAATTAAAAGGGAAGCTGTTTCTGTCATTAATCACTGGCAGTAAGAGTGGCAGGGTCTTCATACATGAGTAAATGTTACTTGTACGATACTTTATTGAGAAAAACTTAGATATTCTTAAGGAAAATGGCTTCTGCGGTGAATTTTCACCCTAAAGAGTGAAACCTGTTGAGCTGAAATAGTGTGTGATATTCCTTTACTTGAAAATGAAAACAGCTTTTTAGTACTATTTATCACATGTGGCCTATAAAATTAAAAATGTTTTTAAACTATAAAAACTTTTTAAAAGGAAAACTCAACTTCACATTCAAACAAAAATTGAACTAGCCCCTAAGCTGTTTTTTGTCACAGGTATGACACCAAATCTCATTACTGAACTGACTAGAAGTATAGAGGGATAGCCATTCACATTTGAGAATAAAATAATCAGAGAAATGAAATAGTAGTGCTGCAGTTCAGCACTATGGAAATATGAAAGCAAAATTAAAACGGTCTTGGGAAGAACCTGTATTCTTTTTTTAATGCTTTATTCTGTATACACTGATAGCCTCATGACTTACAAACATGCAGTATATTCACACTGTTCTCTAGGATATAACAGTTAGATGGAGTACTTGAATTGTTTGCCTTTTGCATCTCTCTTAATTGCATTTTGAACATTAGTATATACAGTGGAAGAGGAAAAATGAAAAAGGTAAATGTTTTAATCTTTTATGAGGTTTACAAAATGGATACATAAATCCATCTGTGGTCATTAAATTTTAATGTGATATGAACAGCATCACCTTTTCCCTGCTTATAGTAAAACCTGATGTTGAGACCTTGTTCAAAGTAACAAAATCATATCTAATTTCTTTTAATGGGAATGGAAATGATTCATTTTTGAACTGTATCCTGGGCTGCATAAATAGAAGCGTGGCCAGCAGGTTGAAGGAGGTAATTCTCCTTCTCTGTCCTGATCTCATGAGATCCCACTTGTATGAGCGCATCCAGTTCTGGGGTCCCCAGCACATAAAGACATGGACCTATTGGAAAAGGTCCAGAGAAGGGCCACAAAAACAGTCGGAAGGCTGGAACACCTCTGCTGTGAAGAATGGCGTTGAGAATTGGAATTGTTCAGCCTGGATGAGAGAAGGTTCCAGTTAAAACTTTTTCCAACTTTTCAATATATAAAGGAGCTTAATTAGAAAGACAGAGAAGGACTTTTTACAAGGATGTGTAGACATAGGACAAGGGGTAATGGCTTTAATCTGAAAGAGGGATGTTTTAGGTAACATCTTCAGAAGAAATTCTTCGTTATGTGGGTGGTGAAACACTGGAACAGGTTGCCACAGAACTTACAGATGCCTCGTCATTGCAAATGTTTAATGTCAGGTTTGATGGGGTTTTGAGCAACCTGGTCTAGTAGAAGGTATCCCTGCCCATGGCAGGGGGGTTGAAACTAGATGTTCCTTAAGGTGTCTTCCAACCCAAACCATATGATTTTATGATATCCTTTGTATTTACTCTGTTAATACTGGCAAGATTTCCTTAGTTGTTCCCAAAATGTCCTCCCATTTTGCTTTTAGTACTAAATAGCAGTAGATAATTGCTGTGGTTTACAGCAACAGCACTAAAACATGAGAGCAACCCCTACATTTTTCACCATGTATATTTAGCAAAAAGTAATATGCATGGATACATAAAAGCTGTAAAACATTCCACTCGCTATTCTTTGTGAAGCTTTCTATGGCTTTACAAGCAGATAAGTCTAATTCATGATGTAAATATCAAATCGCCTTCCTTAAAAAGAATGTTTATAGCAGCTTAATTTTCTTCTTTTTATGGTAAATCAGCCTCTTCCTTATTCAATACCATACAAATTCAATCTTTGTTTTCTATTTGTGTAATTTTACTTGAAAATTAAAGTTGTTTGCATGTCTTCGTCCAGTATACCAGTAATTAAAACAGCTGATGTTAAAGTATCTAATGTTGTGGGTATGAGCAGAGGAAAGAACGTATATTGAAAGCATCTTTAAAATGGTACTTGAAATTAAAAATTGGCAAAATATACATGAATTTTAAAAATTATATTTCAGAGTTTGTTTTGGACTTCCAGGTGAGGCTGCTGGGTTAAGAACACAGCAGTCTGCTGCTTGTCTTGTCTATATGAAGAGTAGTTCTATCTGTATCTGTTCTTGAAGTACTCTTGGTTTCTGGAAGCTTAGAAATCTATAATCATTGCCTGGGTTCTGTTCTGAAGTGCTCAGTTCCATTCTGACATGCAGGAATGACTCCTTTGTGCGTAGTGGGAGACTTCATTCAGTGTATGTATAACTCTGTATCCAGAAATTCATCTCTATGGGAAGCTTAATGGAAAAAAGAAAGAAACAAAAAAAAAGACGTTCTTGTTTTGGTTTAAACATGTAGTTGTAAAGGTCTTTCAAAATAGTAACTTGCTGTTCTGTATAACTTGTGCTTTAAATAAGTCGATTTGAAAGGAGTTTGTGTCTCCCTCACATCCAATCTGTTGTGGCCTGCACTTTTTAAAATTTGTGAAACTGTAAGATGATCCTTTTAGAGATTGAAAAAAACTTGATAGCTGCAAAATCTTCATTGCAGTAGTAGCGTGGTGTAGGTTGTATGTACTGGCAGATAGTGTGAAGTATCTGCGGTAAATGTGCAAGCAGATCAAAGTATACATGGCCTAAGTTGGTAGACCTCCAATTGATCTTCACTTATGATCATAGTCTTGGAGATACATTTCAAACCACAAGCTAAACCTAACAAAACTAACCTTAAGTTAATTTTCTGTGTTTGGGTTTTTCTTAATACAAAATTCAAAGAACAAAAACACCACCTACAAAAAAGTGGCAGTCTGCAAAAATCACGGATATTATTTGTTAAGGAAAGTTCGGTATGTTCTATTGTGAGTCAGATTTAATGTCAATAAAAGAAAGGACAACAGAAGAAAGTACATGGAATACTGATATTTTTTTTTTGAATAAATTACTAATAAGAAATACAGTTGTTTCTCCTAAAATAACTCATTTAGTTTTGTACAATAATGTAGGAAAGTGGAGCTACCTGAACTCTAGGCACTGCTGTAATACAAATAGTAGCATATAGATAATAATAATGATTAAATATTGAGCAATCTTTTTCAGCTGACAGTTGAAACCAGGATAGAAGTGACTAAGAAGGCTATTAAGGCAGTCAAACATCTTTCTGAGAAATCAAGAAAAAAACCTTCTGAGAATGACATGGAAGATGCTGAAAATCCATCTGTTGCTTATGAAAAAACTCTGAATCACTTGCAGCAATCTCTTGCTCATCTGGAAACACTCACTCATAGTTTTATTACTTACTTGAAAAACAGCAAACAGGTAATGGTTACTGATCACATGATTGTTTTGAATGTAGCCATAACTAGCAGTGATGCACATCAAGCTGCTGTCATATTTTGTTAGTGTTTTATAGCTTTGTTTTTGTTGACCCAGTCTTTTGAAATTCTCTTCCATCAGTCTTTTTTGTTTTGTAGTATATGTATTATCTTGGTAGAAATGAAGACCCTGAATGAAATGTACCTGTAAATAAAGAGTACATTGTTTCATGTTCAAAAATTATCTGTTCACAGGATGTACTACAGAAGTATGGCTATTTATATGATTTGTCAAGATCAGAGAGAGAAAAAATCCATGACCAAGCAGTAACTATGTGTATAGATGGTCAGCCCCTGGACATGATACAACAGTTGATACAAGTTGCTGTTGGAGATCTAGGTCTTTCTCCCAAGGACATTGTTCAATGTGCTATTAAAAAAATTATATGCACTCTAAGGTAAGTATAACTATAACCATTGAATTTCTCCTCCTTTTTTTTTTTTTTTTTTGAATGTCTGGATTTTACAGAAGATCGGGCAATGAGAAGAACTGAGTTCTTATGCTCTTGCTGACGTATATTTTTCTATTCAGATAAGACAGCTATATTTCTCTGAGTTTGGGAAACCTGGGCAATCGGAACAAAACAAGCAACATTGCTCATCCTGTTCAATGAAAAGTGCTTTTAAATTATAAATTGTGTCATTACAATATTGTTCCATTATGTGTGTGTTTGTACATTTTTGATTTTTTGGCAAATACATAATTGGACATAATTTTCATTTTAAGAACAACAGAATTAAAAACATGTTTGTTGGAGATAGTGTGTACATGCTTCTGCAGGTATTTGGGCAGCAGAGGTCTAGCAACAGCTGTTGCCACAACAGTTAGTTCTACAGGAAGAAGTACAATTTCCATCTTTTGAATAACTTGCCAGGGTATTTCGGGGAACATTCTAGTTTTTTTTCTTTTTTTTTTTTTTCTAGTTTTCAAGCTTTTGAGATGTGTGTTTCTTTAAAATCATGAATATATAGGCCATAAATCTTTGTTCTTTGTTCTCTTAAAGAACACTTCTTTACGTTTTTTCTCTTCTTCTTCCACCTCCCTCTGTATCACATCCAACCCCCAAATTAAACAGCAAGTCTAATTGTTCTATGCTTCCTGCAGCATTTAAAAGCAGCAATGATTAAAAAGCAAGCAAAACACACAATTAGCTGACTTCCTGGACAGAAACAGATTTCTAATGTGAGGAAGGACATTCATTTGATCAACTTTTTCAGTGTTGACACTTACTGTTTATTGCTGCTGATAGTGTCATCACAGAGGCGTTCCCTGCCAGAAGTAAGGCTTTATTTCTATCTTTTTCTAGAATTCACAGCTCCAAAACCTCAGCATTTGTGTTTTCCATTGTATTACGTAAACCAAACCAATCTGTTTATACAACTACAGCAAGCTGAGTCATCTTTTATTTTAAAAGTATGGAGAAAATGCAAAATAACTAATTTCCATACAGTTTATAGTTACGAATCCTTGAATAATTGTGTCGAGATGTTGGTGAGACCTGAGTGATACAAAGGAAGATGAAATAAATTGATGGTGGCCATCTTAATCTCATTATCAGAGAGTTCAGAGTTTATATAAACTTCACTACAATGATCTTTTAGTTGCATGATTCTTTGTAGTATGGCTTCTAAATTCTAACACTTGTGATAAAGAATCTATAGAACTACTGTAATCACGGTGTTTCTTCAGTACTTGTCATGTCTTAAGGAAGGAAGATTTCTGTATTGAAGAGCATACTGCCTGTTGGGTTAGCAGCAGCCTCTATTTAATTTATGTAATATCTTCTAGCCCAGAAGGGATGTTGCTTTCATTCACGAGTCTGAGGCTAAAATCATTTTAATTTAACTGGCATTTGGGAGAATGTAATGTCTCTGGGAATATAGAACTGTTAAAAATACATGTGTGTGAGCATAGGGAGAATATGGACACAGGTGAGGGAAAGAAAAGCATGTTTATTGAAAAGCTGTTCAGTTAAATAAGGTGCTTTTTTATTCATTGTGTTTAATACTCAGTCCTAACCGAGCTTGCCATTTTTAATACCTCCTGAGGTTTGGTAAGAGATTTGGCAGTTTTCATAGCCATGGTGACTACAAAATTCTTTTGGCACAAAACGTGAGACATAAGTTAGTATGTCTTTTGAGGTTCAACTTTTTCCCTGCCACAGTGTAAGGCACTATCCAAAGGATAGGTTATTTATTAGGACAGTGAAGTAATAGGGAATGTGGTTTGTGGGCTCAAATGGCAATCTATAAGGTGAGTGTACATTGATAAAGGTTTGTTAGGATTGAATAAGCCTGTGAAGATGCCCTTATTCTTTAACAAGGTTTAGGATATTTGAAAGTCTGTGAATTTTTGTAGCTACTTAGGAACAACCTGTCCTCTTTCCTGTCAAGAAGTTAGCAGAGTTCAGCCCTATGACTTAACATGATTGAATCAGTGTGTCTTTCTGGATGTTTTCTGACACAACTTAACCAAAGAGTATATTCAGTCTCCATTGCTGTTAGACTACATCTGAGATGTGAAATTCTGAAAGAAGCAAACAGAGAATGAAGTTCTAGGGTGTTACATCTATATCATTATTCAGGAAAAAAATAGAGCACAAGTGTTTTTTTTTTTTTTTTTGTGTGTGTGTGGTGGTAGTTTTTGTTTTTTCATCATAGTTGACAGAATACCAATCAGCTCTTAAAAATCTTTTTGTTGGTTATGTTCTTTTTCCTTCAGAGCAGCACAAAAACACTCTTTTTTTTTTTTTTTTTGGTTTGTTTTTTTGTTCTTCTGTAGTCCAGTGACAGCAATTCATCAGGGATTTTTATTTGTAGATGTTGTCTTGGATTTGATGTTGCAGAGTGCTACCTCTGCCTGGCTGTGTCTTTGATCTACTGAATATTCCAAGTGAAAGACCATGTGTTGATGACCTATGTGATCAGTAGAAAACTTACTTTATTTTTTTGAGGAAGAGTAGTGGCGGGGGATAGGGGAGAAGGTTATTTTATATCATAACAAATGAACAGATATTTCTCGTTTAACTATTTAGAACTCTCTTCTGAAGTATTTCTATTCCAAAGAGATGTATGCAACACATACTAAAGAGTATTCAATTGTTAAATGGCTGTTAAACTCTATCACTTTTAAAACCAGCTTAGATGGATAAAGCTTTTGCAATTTACTTGATTCTTTTGCATGTGGAAAAATTACACGTGGGTAGGATGATTTGAATATGCATGCCAGAAATACAGAAACAAATATAGCATGGAAAATAATGTATAGCTCTACCTATTTTTTTCCTTAGAATTTGTGTGTATAATCAGATTGGATAGTCACAGATAAAAAGAAGGGAGCCTGTCAAAGCATTTGCAGCCCTCTTTGACAGAAAATGAATGTCTCCTGTCACTCAGTTTGAGTGTTCATAGCATCCCCAGCAATGGCAGAGTTTTCTGCATAGCAACATCAGTAACATTGTCTTTCTTGTATTGACATGTCCATTTTGTGAGGAATAATTTGGGTTTAGATGATCAAGGTCCTGATGTTCCTGGCTGGAATGATACATCTGGTCTGTGTGATGCATCTGGATATAAAGTCTATTTAATTCAACAGTAGTGATTCATATGAATATGCAGACTAGGATGGACGTCCTGAAATTCTTTTACTCTTCTCTATACTAACATATTTGCTTTTTATACGCGTTGCAAAGCTGGAATGTCTGAAAGTTTATTTAATATAGTTTTTGCATATAGACCACAACCAATAACTCTTAATCAGTACTTAAAGAATGGAAAGCCATTAAACCATTAAAGAATGGAAAGTGCATCCATCCCTCCAGTGGAAAAAAATGGAAAGGCAGAGGAATTACTTGGAGGCTTCAGAAGAACTCAGAAATTCACAACTTTTCATCTGGTTTGTGATGTGCATTCTTTTGACAAGTATTCTTCTTTATAAATACAAACTGATGTTAAAAAAAATAAAAATATTATGAAACAAGATGGCCCAGTTAATTTACTTTTCTCTGTGCAACAGGATGAGATGAAAGTCATGTGGTAGGTAGTAGTCACATAACGAAGTCTGGAAAGTTTGCCTACTACAGTGGTAAAAAGCATAAAGTAAAAGCCAATGTAGAATAAAAAAATATTTGAAATAATATTATCCCTCTTACAAAATTCAGCAAGATGATAATATTATAAGGTAGAGTCTCTTTAAATATAGTGAGCATTTAAAAGAAAGGTTGTGACTTGTCATCTCTTAAGCCTGCTGGCTTTGATGCCATTGCTGTGAATGAAATTGTATGCATCTCTATCTTATGTTCAGATATTAGCTTTCTAGCTAGACCATAACACAAATCAAAACACATTAACCACAGCATTTTTGTGCAACACTTTAACTTCAGGGTTCATGGACAAAAAGATATGTTTAAAGAAAAAGTCTTGCCTGTGAACCTGGAAAGCTGAATTATTCTTCAGTAATTGTAACATTTCAAGGGAAAACTCTTCACATTTTTTTTTTCCTGAGCTTTGATATGTTATACAGTGCAGTTATTTTATGTAGTGGTTTTGCAGAAAAGAAATTCCTTTGACAATTAACATTCAGAGTAGTGCTTGTAGGGTTATAACACTGAACTGGAGTTTGCCTGGATTTTCTGTAGCTATGGTGACAGGGAATGTAATTAAGGTACAGGGACCATAAATGAAGTAGGCCTGTGTAGATGTAAAAAAATGTGGTAGTGCCTGTGATTTACCTGAAACTTAAGCAGAGACACACCACATCTGTGACTGAAAATATGCATCCTTCCTTCCAGTTTGATAACTACAACCCCCCTTCAAACACAGTAAAATATCTTCTGTTATTAAAGTATTGACTGACTACTGTAGAAGATTCTTCAAGAAAATGTTGCCTTTGTGAAAAATTACTTTTTTTTTTAATTTTATTTTATTTTTGTCTTCCTGCTGGGTTCTGCAGCTGGGATGGACTAATGCCAGACATGGGTACAGACTGAATCACAGAATCACAGAATCACAGAATTTTCTAGGTTGGAAGAGACCTCAAGGTCATCGAGTCCAACCTCCAACCTAACGCTAACAGCCCTCCACTAAACCATATCCCTAAGCTGTACATCTAAGCGTCTTTTGAAGACTTCCAGGGATGGTGACTCCACCACTTCCCTGGGCAGCCTGTTCCAATGCCTCACAACCCTTTCTGTAAAGAAGTTCTTCCTAACATCTAACCTAAAACTCCCCTGGCTCAACTTAAGCCCATTCCCCCTCGTCCTGTCACCAGGCACGTGGGAGAACAGGCCAACCCCCACCTCTCTACAGCCTCCTTTAAGGTATCTGTAAAGAGCAATAAGGTCACCCCTGAGCCTCCTCTTCTCCAGGCTGAACAAGCCCAGCTCCCTCAGCCGCTCCTCGTAGGACTTGTTCTCCAGGCCCCTCACCAGCTTCGTCGCCCTTCTCTGCACCCGCTCAAGCACCTCGATGTCCTTCTTGTAGCGAGGGGCCCAAAACTGAACACAGTACTCGAGGTGCGGCCTCACCAGAGCTGAGTACAGGGGGACGATCACCTCCCTAGCCCTGCTGGTCACGCTGTTCCTGATACAAGCCAGGATGCCGTTGGCCTTCTTGGCCACCTGAGCACACTGCTGGCTCATATTCAGCCGACTGTCCACCATCACTCCCAGGTCCTTCTCTGCCTGGCAGCTTTCCAACCATTCCTCTCCCAGCCTGTAGCTCTGCTTGGGGTTATTGCGCCCCAGGTGCAGGACCCGGCACTTGGCCTTGTTAAACTTCATGCAGTTGACCTCAGCCCATCGGTGCAGCCTATCCAGATCCTCCTGCAGAGCTTTCCTACCCTCAAGCAGATCGACACACGCACCTAACTTGGTGTCATCTGCGAACTTACTGAGGGTGCACTCGATGCCCTCGTCCAGATCATCGATGAAGATATTAAAGAGGACCGGCCCCAGCACCGAGCCCTGGGGGACGCCACTAGTGACTGGCCTCCAACTGGACTTGGCTCCATTCACCACGACTCTTTGGGCCCGGCTATCCAGCCAGTTTCTAACCCAACGAAGCGTGCGCCAGTCCAAGCCAAGAGCAGCCAGTTTCTTGAGGAGAATGCTGTGGGAGACGGTGTCAAAAGCCTTGCTGAAGTCAAGGTAGACCACATCCACAGCCTTTCCCTCATCCACCCAGCGCGTCACTCTGTCATAGAAGGAGATCAGGTTCGTCAGGCATGACCTGCCTTTCATAAAGCCATGCTGACTGGGCCTGATCGCCTGCTTCCCCTTCAAGTGCTGCATGATGACTCTCAGGAGGATCTGCTCCATGAGCTTTCCTGGCACTGAGGTCAAACTGACAGGCCTGTAGTTTCCTGGGTCTGCCCTCCGGCCCTTCTTGTAGATGGGCGTCACGTTTGCTAGCCGCCAGAGATGAGTCAGCTCACCAGAAGGGGATCTGGGGGTGCTGGTCAGCAGGAGGCTTAACATGAGCCAGTAACATGCCCTGGGCAGCTAGAAGAAACTGCATTTTGGGGTGTATCAAACACATCATGGCCAGCTGGTCAAAAGAGCTGATTCTCCTCCTGTGTTTAGCGTTGGTGCAGCCTCACCTCATTGCTCTCTGCAGCTTCCTGAGGCAGAGGAGGAGGAAGGTGCTGTTCTCCTCTCCCTGGTAAACAATGACAGGACATGAAGGCATGGCACAAAGCTGTGCCAGTGGAGGTTCAGGCTGGACATCAGAAATTTATTTTTTTTTTGCCATGAGGGTGGTCAAACACTGGAACAGGCTTTCTGGAGGGGTGGCTGATGTCCCATGCCTCTTGATATTCAAGTGGCATTTGGACAATGCCCTCAATAACACAGTTAAATTTTTGGTAAGCCCCAAAGAGGTCAGGCAGTTGGACTAGATGATCTTTGAAGGTCCCTTTGAAGGTCCCTTTGAAGGTCCAACTGAACTCTTCTCTCTCTTCTCTCTCTTCTCTCTCCTCTTCTCTCTCTTCTCTCTCCTCTTCTCTCTCTTCTCTCTCTTCTCTCTCCTCTTCTCTCTCTTCTCTCTCCTCTTCTCTCTCTTCTCTCTCCTCTTCTCTCTCTTCTCTCTCCTCTTCTCTCTCTTCTCTCTCCTCTTCTCTCTCTTCTCTCTCCTCTTCTCTCTCTTCTCTCTCTTCTCTCTCTTCTCTCTCTTCTCTCTCTTCTCTCTCTTCTCTCTCTTCTCTCTCTTCTCTCTCTTCTCTCTCTTCTCTCTCTTCTCTCTCTTCTCTCTCTTCTCTCTCTTCTCTCTCTTCTCTCTCTTCTCTCTCTTCTCTCTCTTCTCTCTCTTCTCTCTCTTCTCTCTCTTCTCTCTCTTCTCTCTCTTCTCTCTCTTCTCTCTCTTCTCTCTCTTCTCTCTCTTCTCTCTCTTCTCTCTCTTCTCTCTCTTCTCTCTCTTCTCTCTCTTCTCTCTCTTCTCTCTCTTCTCTCTCTTCTCTCTCTTCTCTCTCTTCTCTCTCTTCTCTCTCTTCCCTTCATTTTTTAATAGTGTACAATATTACAGGCTTAACATCTGCCATACATTCTCAGAAACAGTAACTCTTGTTAAATATAACATACATGTAGTTATTTGTCTAAGGGTATAATTTCAGAAGCAGTATTGTCCAGTTCTGTTAACTGCTTTTATCTTCCTTGACTCTGTAATTCTTGTGCACAAAATTTAAAGTAAAAAAAAAAAGCTACTAACAACAGAAATTAGTTACTTCTTCAGAAGAAATCATGGGATTCTGAAGGTTTTGGTAATGCTGATAGTCTAATTAGACTTATCTAAGATTCAGTTTATTCCATGACCAAGATCACTCGTGTCATGTATTGGAAACTATCCATGATCCATGATTTAAGGAATGTTCATGGATGACGAAGAGAAGTTTGTATCGTGAGTGAGGATCTTCTACTTAGGAGTCTATGTAGTCAGGGAAGGCAGTTTAGCTCTTGAAGACATTATGGCCTCCTTTGTGCTCAGATGGATTTTGTGTTTCGTGAAATTTTGGAAGTATTCACCAGGCAATGAGCAGGACAGGTTTGGTGGGAATTCTGAATTTGTATTTAATAGACTGAGCACCTAACTTAGGAGGAAAGCATATTTTTCACCATCTCATCTCGTTTGAGCAGGGGTTCTTCAGGGAAATCTTGCAACCTGGTATCTTATAATTTGATAATAATTCTTACAGAAATGACTGACATTATGGCTTCTTTTCCCCAGTTTGGAATGATAACACCAACAATGTATTACTTGCTTATTTTCCTGATATTTAAAAGAAACACAAAATAGAGAAAAATAAGGCTGGATAAAGGAAAGAATTATCAAGTATTTATGATGAATAGTATAATTAGGTTAAAAGGCTTAGATGGATTTAATTTATTATCCTTTCAAGCATTCTTTGTACTTTGTTGCATTTGAAGAACTTGATTAAATATGCATCACTTTTTCTGAAACTCAACTGAAATCAAAATAAGCCGTTATCAGTGTAATTACACCAGGCTTATACCTATGAGTTTTGAGGTGAATGCTGAATTGTATGTTGCTTAAAACATGCATCAAGTAGCGTATAATCTGTATAAAAAAATAATCCTTCATTAATTATATTTGATTCTGTTAGTAGCTGTTAATTTTAAATCAGTAAGAACAAAACAAACTTGACACAATATTTGTCTCATGGGCTGTAATCTCTTTTTAGTTTCTGTAACAGTTCTCGGGAAGTTTTTGGGAAGTACAGGCAATATTAAGCTTTTTAAAAGTGCTAGATTTAATTTCTTTTACATATGTTTTTAGTATAGATAGCTCTAATTTATTGCTTGAGATTTGCCTCTTTTTATTTTCTTCTCCTTGCCTCCCTCTCAGTGGAACAGTGCCTGTCTGTGGATGACGAACTCTAAACTTTGAGCAAATGAATGTATCTACCATACCCAAGAACTGGCTTCACAGCTGTGTTGTCTGAAACAGTGATTTGCTGTTTTCAGAAATGTCCATCAGCTTTTGTGTATATGTTTCTCTTTACCCATGTTTTTTGAAGTGCTTAGAACCTGGTTGCCATAGGAGCTACAGACTCTCATGTCTAATTAGAGATTAAGGGCTTTTGTAAAGCAAGTGCTAGGACTGTTCAGAATCAGTCTGCAAAGAAACCCAGAAGCTAAGGTTTGCTAGTCATTCTCCTTTCATATGTAATTTACATAGGGACATTAAATGTAATTTGGAGTAAGTAGAATTACTAAGATCTCCATGGCCCGTCCCTACTGCAGCCTTATTTCTTTTCCATTTCAGGTAACTATCATTCTCTTCTTAGTATGTAAGTTTTATAAATATTCCCTTAGTTTTCTTTAGATATGCAATATTCATATGCTTTGTTGATGTCCTCTTATTACAAACTTACTAAAACAAACAAACAAAAAAAAAACCACAAAAAATAATACAGAAAAATGTAAAGTGAGCCTATGGAGAGGACATTAATGAACAGTCTTATTTCTGGTCACTTGGGAAATATATTGTAGATTTTCTTGGCTTTTTTATTTTAAAACAAATTTGAAACCACCTTTTAATGCTACTTTCAATGAATGGTTACTTTAATACTGCTGTTCTTTCTATGATTTGCACATTTGTGTAGTGCTGGTGTAATCTAAATGTAGAGGATTTTGTTTGTTTCATTTTACAGAGCATTCTGATCTTGTGTGTCTCCTCTGTGGAAAAATAGACTTTTCTGAGAACAAAGTATTTGACTGGACAGGCATTTTCCCCCTTTGGGAATCTGGAACCCTGGATATTTCTTTACCATAAACTATAACTTGATTATTTCCAAATATTCTCAAGATGTTTTAAATATATGAATTTAAACTTAACACTTCTAAAATTTTCTCAACTACCATATGACAGTATTGGTATTAACAATAGCACTTCTGTGATGATCCCATCAAAGTAACAGTATTTTTTGAGGAAAAGACTGGTGTTATGATCTTTTCAGTCTTACTTCATACTTGTGAGTGTGGTATAATAACACAAAAGGAATGGTAAGGTAAAACAATGTTTAGATTTCATTGTACAACAAATTATCTTGTATCTGTTCTGAATGAAGTCACATGTTTTTTAATCTATTGCTGTTCACTGAAGTGCTAGTCATGTTAAGTTTTTAAAAAAATATATTGAATACAGGAAGACACTAAAGATTTTAAGAATTCAGGTTTGTATGCCATACAGTATAATCATTTTTAGGCAAAATATTTACCTTTCTGAAATAATACATGACAAAATTATAAAAATTCATAACTCTTGACACAAAATCTGTGAAATAGTGCAGTAAACTGTAATTTTTTTTGCAAATTAGAGTCAGCTACAGAGTATATTTTTGCTTCAAACAACAGTCAGCAGACTCTAGACTTTTTTTTTTTTTAAGAGATATAGTAAGAGGCTGACATTTTTAGTAACAGAATAGCTTTGATATGCTAATGAACGGTAGAGAAAATACACCTTATCTCTGGGTTTTTGAGTCATCCTAAGTAAACTGACTTTGGAACTATTTGCTTTTGCCTTCCTTTGCTTCAATGCAGCATTGACAAACTCTTAAAATAGGCAAAACTGTTGTTTTTCTAGTTCAGTACAGTCATCATTGCTACTGAATTGAAGCATGAAGAGACACTGTAATTTATTGGCATGCCAGTGTGAAATCTCTTCCTCTCTCAGCACTGAGTTGCATCTCAAATTTGTTTCTCTGAAAATGTTAGCAGAAAAAAATCACTTCCACTGCATTAGTAGTGAAGTTTTTTCACCTATCAGGATGACTTTTCCAATATTTATTTTCACCATGGAAGAACATTATGGTTTAACTGGAACATCTGATGGGCAGCGTGATTCACACTCTTCCTACCTATGCGCAATAAGCCGGCAGTGGAACAACACCCTATCTTCCCCTTTCCCACACACTGTTCTTGAACAACCTTTTTTCTCTTTTTTCCTTTTGTTGCTTCTGGTAAGCATGAATCAGCAGAAAGGATTCTTTTGACATCAGGTTACAGTCAAGTTGGTTTAAACCAATATGATACAGTATGAGGATATTTGGAAAGAAAAGATGGTGATGCTTATGTGTATTTGTTTACTTATTGCTGATGAGATGTTTAAGGCAATAAATGTGTGTTTTGCTATGCTACTCTGTGTTATAAATGTTAAATTTTATCTCTATTTTCTTTCCAATTTCACTGATGTCTTTTAGTATTTATCTTTCCAACTTTTTTCTTGTTACTCCCTGTATTGCTTTGACACAAAATTAAGCAAGGAAAGTAGAAAACTTCCATAAATGCTGAACAATTCATATGTATCCTGCAGTTGTACAGATTTAGATACAGTGTTAGGGACTTTTCATGGTGAATTTTGTCTTACTTTAACAGAGCAAATGACAGTTCTTCTACATCAGTGAAAGATCCACTTGGAATCCTAGAAGGCATCGTTTCTGCAGTGCATGCAAGTGTTGAAAAAGGGTAAGAACTTACTATATGGATTCCCTGGTTAGGCTTTGAAAGATACTTCTCATGAAAGCCTTGAAGCTACAATACTGAATATGGATCTTTTTTTTTTTTTTCATGGGTGTATATAATGTGTTTACACTTTATTTCTTAGGATTTTATTTGGAACAGGCTATCACTTACAAGGTTCAAAGCCTGACAGAAGCTTTTACTTGATCATTTGGAAGAAAGCAACTCTCTGAACATAAAAATTATGTAACTATGTATTATGATAATTTGAGGAAATGATATTTCTGCTCTGACTCTACTAGAAGTAGAGTACTTAGGTTTTTTTTGTTTCAGTTTATTATGTAGCTTGCAAATAATATTGACTCACTTTAAACATCTGAATTTAGATGCCAAACTGACCAATATTTGTGGCGTATAGTGCAGAAATAATTTCATAAATGCTCATCTCTATTTTTAAATTCTCTTTTATGGATGCCCTTATTTCAGTTCATACAAAGGTCTGTCTTACTGATGTACTTCCCATTGCCTTTCTGTAAAAGGCAAGGAAGACAAAAAAAAAAATCAACTTTCTTTCCAGCTGTACAAATTAAAAACTTGTATTTAATAATAATAATTAATAAATAAATAAATCTTCATGCTCTCTAGTAGCCAACAAAAACAATTAAATTATTAGTACAGAGGCTCTTCTACTGGTATTATGTAAGCATTGGATACTGAAGTAGACTGACGTCAAAATCTACAATAAATCTCATTTACAGCATTATAAGGTAGCATGGGAGAGTCGGTAATATTTTATTCCAAGAGGTACTTTCTGGAGTCCTTAGGTGTATACTTCAACATGTAACTGTTAAAACAATAACCTGGAGTGAAAATCGATGTGATTACAAGAAGATATTTACGTTCTTTTTTAAGTTAATCTTACTTATCTTAAACTTAAGCTATTCAACTTAGAAAATATAAATCTTCTCCTAAGGAAAGCATGTGTAAGTATCAGGTGTGAGGTCTGCAAAACTGTAGAAATATTCAAACAGTTCCTCTTAATTCCCAAACTTTTAATTTACAGTTTGAATGCCACCTGTTTAGCTGAGGCATGTCTAATTTAGCTAAAGTTCTGCACTGAACAACATAATTCAGACAATGTAAAAACTAAATAAAATTGAAATCCTTGCAATCTGAAAATCTAAGCTGTCAATGTTTATTATTTCAGAGCTGCAAGACAGGTTAAATTGGTATTTTCTGTCTGATATTACTTTCCCATCTGTCTTGTTAAGACAAATAAGAGAACATTAGTTATAAAATCACACTCCACCTGGAACCACTTTCTTGATTTTAAATAAATAAATAAATAAGCTTTACTTTGAAATACTACTAAAAAAATATCAGAATAGCATTTACTGATGTTACATGGTAGTTTAGAGCCAGTAAAGTACCCAACACGTTATTCTGTCTGCAAATAGCTGGTTGGTTGAGTTCATGGTAATCTGTATGCTTTAAATGCTCTCACGTGGTTAGGATGTGTTCAGCATAATACACTTTTTAAAATTAAAAATTTTATTAATAGCTTTTTTATTTCTCTAAGTCAAGAAATAACAAAAATATTATTTTTTCTTTTAACATTTTTTCTTACCTTCTAGGAGTTACAGGCATTTTGTAATCATTATCATGTTAGGACATAAAGTAATCCACTTTGCTAAAGATGATGATGTAGGAAAATAAACAAATAGCTAAAGCCACAGGAGATACTAATTTGTGTATATGGAAAGTAAAAAAGGGATATGTAAGAAAATAAAGAATACAGGAGAATTTGAGCATTGGATAAAAAAAAAAAAAAAGTCACACCTGAAAAGCAAGCAGTCAGGCTGGTTTTATGTAAGGTCAAATGGTGTGCAGGTATAGGCATTGATCAGGACCAGTCACAATAAAACAGCTTTTATTTTTAAATGTTGAAATTTGGCATTGTTGTTATAAAATTGGCAGTCAAGGTAGTGTAGGAGACAATACATTACTGTTTGGATAGATGGAGTTCTATGGTCTTTATGTGGTTACTTGATTTTTGTTTTTTTAAAGATTCCTATACCACTTAATTTTAGGCACCTGGTTTACGAGGGCTCGTTTCTCTTCTGTCTCACGAAGGTGAGCTCTTTGAGAGATAGTGTCCTGCTTCTATGCAGGCATCTGTAGGGCATGATCATACTGCTCATGCTATTCTCTGTATTTCATATAGTGATTTTTGAGGGATCCTGATTTTGCACAAGTTGAAAATTGTGTGTAACACAAGAATGGTATATGAGTCTTCTAATGAAATTGTTTGTGTATTGAATGTGGTTGTTAACAACTCTGAAAAGACAGGTAGGTAATATTTTGATTAGGATTATCAAAGTCTGTTTAACACAGTATTGTTTAATTACAGGGAGAAAGTAGTTTCTTCAGATGACCTCCTGGAGTGGTTGAGACCTTTCTGTGGTGATGACTCTTTACCTGTGAAACCTCGCATCAGAGTATTGCAAATACTGGAGCAAGCTTTCCATCTCAGTGATGAGGACAGCAAGCTGCTTGTGTACTTCAGGACACAAGCTGTTCTCAGAGCATGCTGGTTTGAAACAAAGGTATTAAAACTGACTGCTGTAAATAGTAGCATGAGACCGTTCTTATGCGGGGATTATCTGATGAAATGTGAGTTTGTAGTACGTGGTTGGGATGTCAGTATGAGAACTAATCCTACCTTCCTTTTGAATCACTAATAAATAGCGATTCTTTGAAAAACAGAGTAGTTAATAGACTCCTCAGCTTTTGTTTGGGATCAGGAGTACATAATACCAAGCTTGATCAAACACTAATGATTTTTCTCTCTGTTATGCATTAAATTTTTCAATTTTTAATATTATCGTAGAATCATAGAATCTTTTAGGTTGGAAAAGACCTCTAAGATCAAGTCTAACCATTAACCTAGCACTGCGAAGTCTACCACTAAAACAATGTTCCTAAGCGCAACATTTGCATATTCTTTCTTATCAGACGATTTTGTCACTTTTATTTTCCTTTTTATCTATTTGTTGTGACGTTATAGTCAGAATTAGAGTGAGAATTACTGGCTCTTGTTACTTTTTTTCTGGGCTCTTAAGATACTATTCTATGAATGTGTAGTCAGAATATTAGGGACATGCTCAGCTGGAAAGAGTCGATCTTTAGGGAATGCATTTGGTCATAGTTAGAGGCTGCTACTGTTTCTTTTAGGAGGTAGCATCTAAGGCAGTAGTTTCTTAAAAAGGCTCATACCTTAACCTGTCCAAGTGAGAATTTTAAGTCTTTTTCAGTGTGAAGTGGGGAAAAATAAGGTAAATCATTCTTGCAAAAAGTTGTTCTAATCTGTTATTTGTTCCTCACTCAGAGTGGCAGAGTGCTTCTAGTCCAAACTTTCTAGTCTAAGTCATATTCATTTTCATCCTGAATTAAAGGGCTAGAAAATACCAAGCTCTGATTTTCTAAAGCATATGTAAAACTTAATCTAAGACTAGTAAGGATCTTATAGTGAAGGTTTTCATGCATGAAACTGCTTGAGTTTATGAAGTAGAACATGGAAATATTAATGAATAACCAAAAAAAAACCAACACTTGTATGCGTGAATTTTTTTTAGCTGCTACATTTCACAACTCCTTTTGGTGAAATTATTAATATGAAAGTATGTATTACTACAGAGTTTCTACATTTAGTCTTCTAGGTACAATGAAAATATACAAAATGCTTATCAGGGAGAAATAATCTTGTCTTTGAAGCTTGTATCAATTGCTGCACATAGAATTATTAAAAATCAGTTAATTTACATCAATTTTCTGAATGATTTTTCTATGATTCTATCAACACCTTTCCCCTTCTGTCTCCAATGTTAAAACCTTGTGGAGCTAAAATATTTTTAATACTTCCAAAAAATCTTTGTACAAATGCATTTTGTGTTCATTTCAAACAAAAGCACTATCTCAGTTTTTATGTGCTTTACTAAGACTATCCAAGGGAATAATCACCATAATAATCTCAAAGAAAATGCTTATCCCTTGGCTCATTTAGAAATTGCTTTTTCTCTTGGATTCACAATAATATCAGCACTTAACTCCGCAGTCACTCTTAGGATGTCTGTGATTGGTTTCTTCATCTTCAGTTTCTTTTGTTGTTAATATGCAGTGTCCTGTGTCAACATTTCTATTGCCTGCAACCCCCTTTCCTAGTCAAAAACCTTTCAAAACGTTCAACTAGAATATTTTTTTTTTTTTTTTTTTTTTAAAAAAAAAGGCAGATAATAGCCTTCAGCCATATCTGTAGAAGAAAAAAACACCTGTATTGGATGGCAACCTTGTGAGACTCATTACACTTGTTTGAGAATCATGAAAGATGTACAACGACTTTTTTTTTCCCATAATCTGATAAGTCAAAATTTGTATAAATTTATAACACAAAGATTACATCTATTTGTTTATGTTTCGTGATGTTTTAGGAATTACTCAAATTCATTGCACATGCTGCTGGTTGACATGGAGCTCACTGCCCTCCAGGACCCCCAAGGCCCTCTCAGTAGAGCTGCTTCCAGGCTTGTGCTGCATGGGATAGTGTTGTCCCAAGTGCAAGACTTCACATGTATCTTTGCAAAATAGTACAACTCTTGTGGACCCAATTTTCCAGCCTGATTAGGTCTCTCCATATTATATGTCAGTAATTTCTGGTTTTTGAAGTGATGGATTTTCAGAGTACTCCTACTTTTGAGCAGAAAAACACACCTGGTTTTGGTGAAGGAAGCAGTGCACTGATAATAAGCAGCACCCTAACAGATCTAACAGATCACAACAAAGAACAGTTGATCACTTCAACTTCTTTTCCTGATAAGTAAGCAAGTATTGCAAGAAGCCACGTAGTAAAAACTGTAACTATTGTGCTAAGTAAGCTCAAACTTTTCAGAGCTAATTAAATAAAAGTGTGCCATACAATGCTGTAACATAAAATTTTCTGTATAAAGTATTTAGCTAAGTTCAAAAATAGTTCTTATAGTGAAAGTTATGCTTATACATACTTGTATAAAATAATTGTTTTTTCACCCCAGTTCCTGCTACAGAGTGCAATCATAAGAGTCCTGTTGGAACACACTTAAAAACAATTCTAATTTTCTTGTCAGTTCAAGCTAAATGTGATGGATGGGAACCCTTTGTTTTGAGTGAATATCTTGTGCTAGATAACTAATGAGTGGTTTAGACAGAACAGTCATATTAGTTTCTCTGTTAGGTACCAGTAATTGAAGTTCAGAGCTCTTCACTAACATCCAAGAATGAAAGTGATTAACTAAACTATTTTTTTTTATCTTCTAGTCAGCTGATGTCAAACACTAGTCTAGAAGATAGTGCTAGAAAGGGGAAACGATGACCTTATTTGATTGAATTTGTTCATTTTGTGAATTAACAAATGGGAGACAATAATAAGACAGCACATTGCAGACTGTTTTCTCTGTATTTTTGCTAGATGCATTTCATAATCCTTGATACATTACAAAAACAATAACACTGCATAATTCAGTAGTTGAGTGACTGCTGAAAAGTGAAGAGAGATTTGAATCCCAGCTTTTGGGAGAGCATTAATTAAGTTTCTCATACACAGGTGAGTGCTTCAAGTGTGAGGATGTAAAAGCACCATTGTGAAGGGGAAGTTAAAGCACAGTCTGAAAGTTCTATCAAATTGCTAGGTAAATGCAATTTGACCCATGGTAAACCAGGGTCAAAAGTAGACATAAGGAATTACATCTTTCAGAAGTGTGCTCAGACATGTTGAGATATCTGTCTGTTTCTGTAGGTATCTGGTTTTCTAACTCAACCACACCTTTGTTGAATTGGTCATCCTTTCTCATCCCACAAAGTAGTAAAACCCTTGATCACATTATGGAAAAAAAATATGGCTGAGGGACAACTGAATGCTGTTTTTAACTAGAGGATTGTGTTTAAAAGATTTATTAATGAAGTTTAAATTGTAAATGTTTCAAAAATGTGTTCATGATCTTGCTTCCAGACTATTCTATCTGTACTTGCTTGGCATTTTTGGCATGCTTCTAGAAGATCCCTCTTTTCCTCTACCATTTCTTCATACAGAAAGGGACACTAAATGTTGTGAAGGTTGTATGTAAATTCCTATTGAGTAAAGATAAATTTAATGATATTGCGGTGTTCAATTACCAGAAAATGTGTGAAAGCCACCCTCAGAGTGTCTACTAATCCTCTTAGTCAGGCTTTGCATACATCAAAGGGAGACTTAATATTTAATTATGCTGTAGGTGCTGTAAGTAGTGGTCCAACAAATCAATGTGCTGCTGGGAAACAGGCCAGCTCTTACAAAATTAAAAATGTACTTTATGGAAGCAGCTACCTATCAAACGGTCAGAAATACAGCAATTTCCAGTTCTCTAATGATTAGTTAACAAAATTAAAAATTCAGAGGTCCTCGTTTTTCAAAGGCTTGAGAGTCTTTAATTCACATTCCAGTAGCATCCCATCCTACTGGGAGGAGGAGGCATGTGTTGTTTTAATACCCTTGATGAATTTTATCTGAGTTCTTCAGGTTCTGTAATTTTCTAGTTAACTGGTGCATGAAAAATATGGGTCAAAATACCGACTCTTTTGTACATTAAAAAAAGTCTTGGGTGGGAGGTGAGAAAAATGTGGTTTAGAATGTTCATATCGAAGTTTGATTTTTATCTATCTAAGATGAGAAATACATTTGTTTTCATATCACGTGTAAAAATCTCGTCTGTAATGACTTGCATCAGTGTCTAACATGCAAAATAACACCAAGCAGGTTACGTGTGTACAGTCATTCAATACAGTGACCAGTTACAGTACAAGAGAGGGTTTTTTCCCAGGAAGTTGCAGTGGTTCTGTAAAGGTTCTGTAGGTAAACTAAGGGTTAGTTTAAGACAAGAAGTTAGCAATTGTGAAGCTTATATAAGACAGGTCTTTAAAGGATTGTTTAATTATTATGCAAATTGAAAATGTAATTACTATTTGCATACTACTTAAATGCAAATAGCTTTGTCATTTAGAGAAGGTAATCTCATTTAGCCTTTCCCCTCATATTGTTACATTTTTTGTGATCTGGAGGGTATAGAGATCTGCTTTTAAAAAGATTTTTTTTAAATTCTAAGGGATGTCTAATACAAATTTGAGATTGTAACTTTAGGACCTTACTTATTTTATCTGTTACTTTTAAAATTTAACTTTGAAAAATAGTAAATTAATGTGTGTTTGGTATGTGCAGCCCCTCTCCCCACACACATTTGCTGTTCCTGCATATAGGCCTTCATGTATGTTGCATGCACACTGTATGTGTCTCAGCCATCTTTGTAATACCTACGTTAACGTAATGACTTTCTTAGCTAAGTCTCCATTGGCTTTTTTGTCTCTCTTCCCCAGTGTATGACAAATATGTATCTGTTTACATATTTTTCCCATGACTTCATAAAGAAAGGTTTTAATGCAAATAATTGTGTCACATGACTTCCAGCTTTTATCTAGTGCCTGTACTTGTGTCAGCTAGATTGGAGCACAAGTATATGGAAAGCAAAGAGGCAAGAGTTCCCAAGGCATTTTGCTGGAGGCATTTATCAGCTTTCTGATTGCAATGACCTGCATTTAGCTTGATCTGGCAAAATACAGGTGAAGGAACAGTATCTGTTTAATCCTCAGCCATTTTTTGTTGTGGAACATGCTTACTTAGAAGAAGGATTTATGCTCCTATCAACTTTGAGTAAATTTATTAAGATGATGTTTATAATTCTAGAGACATTGTTTCTCTACTGGTAATGCATAAAAATTAGGTTTAAGAAATTAAATGTAAGTTTTAATTAATATTTTAAAACACTAATTTCCATTTCTTGAAGATGCAATTTATCCATATGAAAACATGTAAATTGTATTTTTTTTCTGGAAACATAAACTGCTGTAGTGTGTATGATTGATTAAATACTTTAGGATGCAAATGAAAAATTTTCCATTAACTGCACAAGTAAAATGGATAAGACAAAGTGAAGAGAGAAGCAGTATAGCTTGAGTGAACATGATGGTTTCCAATGCAAGCCTTAGGTAGAACGATAATCCATGGCTACTGCGGTTGTTTTAGAGGAAGATAAATGTGATCTGGAGTGAATTCATGTGGAATAATTCACTTTCTGTAATAGGTCTTTTGTAATGAATGTATAGATGGGGAATGGTTTAAACAGTTGCATATTGTGCTTTTATCACAGCTTTAGAAAAATTAATATCTCACTAGTGAGATATTCAGAGTTATTAAGTTGCAAAGAAATGTATGGGTAAATGATAACACAACCTTAGGTTATGACTTTCTAAATTTGTGGCATTGGTCATACAGCACTGAAGGCAAGTCATACTGGCACTGTAGAAGGATTTTTACCTCTTTGTGATTTTGTATATGTTGTTGTTCCATGTTTTATAGGACAGTAAAATTCAGAAAATCAGTCTCCTCTGTGTACCTTGCCACTTTTTTTTTCCTGTTGCTTACTCAATCCAAGTAAACAATTCCAGTCCTGTTATCTCACCCCATTTTTTTTCTGTCTGTTTTCTATTCTCACCTCCATCTGAGCCTACTGAGATACCCAGAATACCTTTGAAATGAGATAATTGGAGAAGGAATATGATGTCCTTGTGGAAATTAACAGTATGTGTATCCAAACACCTCGATTGCTCTTTTGACATTAGCTGTACGTTAACCACAGGTCTCTGAATTTCAGTCAGTGAAGCTCTTTTGACTTGACGAGACAGTTCCCTAAAAGCATCCATTAATTTGTGTAAGCAAAAAAGCAGTCAGAAAATCAGCAGAAATTCTACTCTTTACCATATCATTCTAAACTGTTTTTTTCCATCAAACGCTGATGCTATTTTAGAGTTCTGTAAACTCTGTATCATCCAAGGATCCCTTCTCAAGTATTCATTGAATAGTTGTTACTTCTTAGGCATTTCTAGTAGTTCATATTCATTGAAAGAGATTTTTTTTTCCATAAGAAAAGCAAGTGCTTCATATTCAACCTCTTTTACAGTGTATATAAACACTAGTCCTTGTAGCTTTTCAAAATGTAAATGTCTGATGTTTATGAGGGCTTTTTTTAAATAAATCCTAGTTTTGGGTAGGTATCACCCTAAAATTACATGTGAATATGGCATTTAGATGTTCTTTTCCGTTACTTAGAATTATGAATCTAACTATGTTGTCATTATTATTACATAGAGGCTCATCTGTGACTACCTGTTAACTGCTATGACTTTGACTACATCAAATTAAAAAGAAAAGCACCAATTGCTGTGCTTATGTAATGCCATTCTGTATGAGTGTTGCATTGTGTTGCTTACTTGTTTCTGATTCATTTTATGGCTGTAATAGACTTACTCATTTATTTAAATTTGTACAGCAACAATAATTTTGTGGTATCTATCCACTTGGCACTTTCAATGCTCCTGGTCCAGGTCATAAATATGGATAAATAGAGAAATCTTACATTAAAAAAAATAATTGTCTGTCATTTATTTTATTTTTATGTTTATTTATTTATTTATTTTAATAGATAGTGAAATATGACATTGAGTTGGAGTCAGTATCAACAACCTGTTGTTTCTAAAGGCAGGTGTTTCAGTTTAATGTGGGTTGTTCTTTATAAAAATACCTCTTTTAATTTATGTTACTCTATATGCAAAACAACATTTTGGAAGGATTCATTTTGACAAGTTTTCATTTAAATTAAAATGTTTTTTGTTGTCGACGGTAGGAAGACACAGACGCTCAGTATGAGTGAACAGTGAACTTCAACTTTAATGGATAGCTCAGTCGCCTTTTATCTAGTTTGAACATAATCAACTCATACATATTGCAAAAACTAAGCTCAGGATTGGCTAACATTTTCCCGCTCTTTTCAGGTAGTTTCTCCTTCTTTTAGCTACCTTCCCGCCTTAGGGACTTTCCCCATGGCTCAAGGGCATCGTGTCCTTGAGCCTGATTGGCTCTCAGCCAGCTGCGTACGTGCCCAGACTCTTGTGAGTTGAGTACGGTACTTTACTAGCCCATTGCCTCTTAACTGCCCAACATCCTCGTGTCCTATTTCAGTTAACCATTCTTCCACAATTCCCCCGTTTTTGTTTTGCGCTACGAACACCCTCTCTGTGAGTTGCTCTCGTCTCTCAGCTAGGCAGCCAAAGACCACACGTGCAGCAATCACAATCACTACAACTATAAGTCAACTTGCTCCCAGGGACTGGAGAAAGCGAAGTCCCTCTTTAACTAACAAAACCCATCCACCCATGTTCCCAAAAACAGATTTAAGCCAACGCAACCAGAATCCCTTGCGCCATTAGATCAGCCATGGTTGCTGTTATCCGTACTTGATGACTTTTCTTCAATGGCTGGTTTAACACATCGACTAGGCACCCAGGTTGGCCCTGTAGGGGAAGAGATACACACATAACCTCGCCCCATATAAATCACGTCAGCAGGCCCCAACCATTGTCCTGTTTTCATATCTCGGTACAGTACTCTCATAATACATTTATTATCATTTTCAGACTTAATGTAATGACGTGCCGCGGGTGGTTCCTCATCATCTCCAAATATACACAAATGATTGAGAACAAATAAAGTTTTATCCACCCTCTCTCTAACATCTGTAATGTCTTTAAACTTTTCCAAGTACTGCTTAACTGTTCCATTAGCCCTTTCTACTATAGCTTGACCAGTTGGTGAATGTGGAATACCAGTTATATGCTTAATGTCCCACAGTTCCATAAATCGCTTAAGTGGCCCACTAACATAGGCTGGACCATTATCTGTCTTTATAGTTTGTGGTACTCCCATTACTGCAAAACAACTGGCAAGATGACGTCGTACATCCCGAACTTTTTCCCCAGGCTGCGGTGTAGCCCAAATCATGTGACTATAAGTGTCTATCGTTACATGCAGATATCTCAATCTGCCAAATGCTGTGACATGAGTGATGTCCATTTGCCACACTTCGTTGGTTTTAATCCCTCTCGGGTTTGTTCCGATTCCGATTCCCACTCCCGAATTGTAATGACTACACGTTGGGCAAGCTTTTACTATCGCCTGCGCATCAGCTCTAGACAGTTTGTAAGCCCGTGCAAGTCCTTTAGCGTTCTGGTGAAAAATAGCATGAGCCTCCCGAGCTCTGCAAAAGGGTGACAGTGGTGCTTCAGTAGCTGTTGCGGCGACTAGTCGGTCCGCTCGAGCGTTGCCTTCTCCCAGGCCTTCTTCCCACTGATGACTCCTTATGTGTATTACTGCGTACGGTTCACTTCTTTGAGCTATGGCGATCTGTAGACTGATTATTAATTCTGACAGCCGTTCATTTTTCAAGTCTCTCAAGCCTGAGTCTTCTATACGATTTGCTATGCCTACTACATATAAGGAAGTGGGATAGACGATCTTAGTTATCCATCCCTGGTTTTCCATCCATGTCAGAGCAGTTGATTGTAACGTTTTTGCTACTATAGTAGCGCCATCCTGCAGTAGTGCAGCTTGTAACTCTTCAGAATTTTGTATATACCATTCCAAATCGCCTGGCTTCATGGGTAACCAGATCATATTTGGAGGAACCCCATCCACCTGCAATATTCGATTCCTCCCCTTCTTTACTAATTCTGCTAATGTTGCAATTTTTTCTTGAATTGTTCGTCGAGGTTGTAACGGAGGAGCTATCCACTCTAATACCACAGTTTCTCCTCCCTTCTCCCCCGTTTTTATTTTTTGCTGTGTTATGGCACCCATCAGGTATTGTGAGCCACATAGAATGGTAAGATCGAGTGGCCTGTCAGATATACGTCGGTGCGTGACACTCGTTGTGATCAATGATGCGATTTGTTGTAATATTTCTTGTTGTTTTTCCGATAGTGTCACTTTTGAAGCAGGATCAGTTCCTTTTAATAACGGCCGAAGGGGATTTAATAGTTCATTCGGAATCCCGACTACTGGCCTGATCCATTGTAAATCTCCCAGCAGTTTTTGAACATCATTAAGAGTTTTGATGTCCGATTGGATTGTAAGTTTTTGAGGCTGAATGGTGGAATCTGTAATTTTCCAACCCAAAAACTTCCAGGGGCTTGTCTCCTGAACCTTTTCCGGTGCAAGTACGAGTCCCATTTGTTTTAAGGTCAGTGTTAAGTCATTTTTCTGTTGTAGAGAAAACGGTTCCTTCTGGGCTAACAAAATATCATCCATGTAATGATAGATTATTGTCTCTGGCCATTTTCGTCGAATCGGTTGCAGAGCTGCGTCAACATAAAGCTGACATAACATAGGTGAATTACGCATTCCCTGGGGTAATACAGTCCATTCAAATCTTTGATCCGGACCTTCACGATTTATTGCCGGGAGAGTAAAGGCAAACCTCTGTTTGTCATTTTCATGGAGGGCTATTGTGAAAAAACAGTCCTTCAGATCCACAATCAATAAATGCCAACCCTCTGGTATCATAGCAGGATTAGGTAGACCAGGTTGCAGTGCTCCCATGGCACACATTTGATTATTAACCGCTCGCAGGTCGTGAAGTAAACGATATTTCCCCGATTTCTTGGGAATCACAAAAATTGGAGTGTTCCAAGGGCTTGTTGACAGTCTTAGGTGCCCTTGTTGACACTGCTCCTGTACTAGTCCGTGAGCATGTATTAGACTTTCCCGTTTTAGCGGCCACTGCTCAACCCACACAGGTTCATCAGTTTTCCATTTTAGTGGGATTGGGAAAGTCCAAGCAATGGCCATACCTATAAATGGTGGTCTGATGTAAGAACCATTCCCATCTGAGCAAGAATGTCTCTCCCTATCAGTGCTTGTACTCCATCTGGCAACGGTAAGACAGATACACTGCATTTTACAACTTTGTCACCTATTGTCCATTGCAGTACTGGTGATCGACGAGCAATAGTCATACCTCCTACTCCTGCTACAGTGGTACTGGATTCGAATGTAGGCCAATGCGGTGGCCAAGTTTGCGCACTGATTATTGTCACATCTGCGCCAGTGTCCAACAATGCCTCAATTTGCAGTTTCTCATCCTTTAAGCATACTGTGATTTTCTGTCGTGGTCTCTGCTGCATGCCAAGCGTTAATAACGCTACTTTTCCTGTGGAGCCAAATGCTCCGAATCCTCGGTCCTTATTGACCATCGGTGGTAGAGATGCCGCCAAGTGTGGCAACGGAATTAATTGAGCTATCTTTGTATCCTTTGGTACATGCATTGGAGGAAACATTGCAGAAACCATAATCTGTATTTCCCCACAATAGTCTTTATCTATAAGTCCAACCAATATTTGTAATCCATTCAGGGTAGCAGACGATCTTCCGATCAATAAAGCTCCCACAGGATCACCATTAATAGTAACTGGTCCCATAACTCCTGTCTTTACCCTGGTGGGTTTAGAGTCCAATAGCATTACATCTACTGCTGTTGCCAAATCCAAGCCGAGGCTCCCTCTGGTGGCTGGTCGGCAGACATTGGTGACAGAGCCGTTCCGGCTGCTGTCGTAAATGCCGCTTTTTGTGTCGTCGCGGGGCGGTCCTTCCCGCTGCTCCAGCCGTTTCCCGACGCACCATGTCGACAGGTCGCTGTGTTATGCATATTGGATTGGCAGTTCTGACACCACACTGATTTCGTTTTGCACTCTCGTCTCATATGTCCCATGATCCCACAGCGAAAACAACGCGGTCGCGGAGGACGGCCTCCGGGCGTTTGCAAAGGAGCAAGGGCAGCGAGTGCTTGATTCTGCGTTTGCTGCGCAGTCTCTCTTAATACCTGTGCCTGTTCTTTCATACTATCCCCTAGCTGTTTTATTACTTCTACCAACATAGCCTGCGTACCCACGGGTACCTGAGCCATCCTTTCTAAACCCTCCTCAATTGTCCAAGTTCCCGGTAACGTAGCTAATATACTACGAGTTGAAGGGTTGCAGTTTTGAATTGCACACTGCTTTAGAATAGTGCCCTTTAGATAATCAGGTACTCCAGCCGCTTGTATTGCGTTTGCTACTCGATCAATAAACAACCCAAATGGTTCCTCCCTTCCTTGCTTGATGCCCATATAGGATGGTATCCCCCCTGGCTCTCTTTGTCTGGACCCATCAATGCTTGTGCTTCTAATCTATAATATGGTCCGAGCCCCATCAATTCCTCCAACGTGACACCATGTAACAGATCTCCAGGTGCCCTTATCGTAGCTACTGCCTCTTGACAAACACTTTGCCAATGCGCATTAAAAAGAAGCTGTTGATGTTGTGTTAGGATCAGCTTCATTATACTACGTATGTCCCCAGGGAGCAATATATTAGTTCCCCAAATATAATCTAACATTTGCCGAGTAGGTTCCCCCTTTAAACCAGAATCATTTACAGTAGATCGTAATTGAGTTAATAGTTTCCAGTCTAAATTTGTCATATTAACCGTCACATTCCCCTGTGCATCTGGTGGCGAGTATACTACCGGAAAAGCTTGTGTTAACTGTGTTGCCGTTTCATAATTCCCTTCACGCAGTGCCTCATTTGCTATTTGCCTCCATAGACCTTCTCTCCCCTGCGCCCCCGTTGTGAAGGGATTTGTATTCGATAGAAATAGGCTAGCACTGGTCCTTCCACTTGCTCCTTCCTCACTTTCTATTGGAGCGGTTGGAGCTGCTGGTAGTGAAAGCTTCTCCTCTGCTACAGAGGACATTGTTACAGGCACCTCCGAATTTCCCGAGACCCCCTGTGTAATGGTAAAAGTTCTAACGGAAGGTGGCAACGGGCAATCTGTTCCTTCCATATTTATTTGCTGTGGATTAACCTTATTAACCCTTCCTGGTGGTCCTAACTGCTCTGTTGCAGCAGCGGCAATTCTTTGTTCAGCTTTATATATGCCTAATGCATTAGCCACTGCTCTCCATGGATTCATTAAGGTTTTTAGCAGACTTAATATCTTTAATAACATCATCAAACAATTTGTCCCCAATTTACACCACTCTGTTTGTTCAAAACTGTATCAGGATTTGTAAAAACAACCCTGCGCTACTGCGTATGCTAATATCCCTGATAATTCTTTTATCTAAAATGCTCCGCTTTTCTAAAAATCATCTGAGCAAATTATACACCGCTTGTCTTTCATACCTTTATATATACAGTTGCAGCCTTTGCAAAGACCTCGGCGGCGCTTTTCCAGCGGGACCCTTTATAGGCTCATCCCGGGTGCGGGGACTCCCTTCCACCTTCCGAGCTGCGGGTGCGGGGACTCCTGTCCCTTTCACCTTTCCGACGCGGGTGCGGGGATTCTTGTCCCTTCCACCTCCTGGGCTGCGTTGCAGGACCGGTTCCTCCCTTATTCCGTCCCTCGCAGATTCAACTCCAGCGGATTCCCTGTTCCCGTTCAGACCGGTCCCTGTTCGGGCGCCAATTGTTGTCGACGGTAGGAAGACACAGACGCTCAGTATGAGTGAACAGTGAACTTCAACTTTAATGGATAGCTCAGTCGCCTTTTATCTAGTTTGAACATAATCAACTCATACATATTGCAAAAACTAAGCTCAGGATTGGCTAACATTTTCCCGCTCTTTTCAGGTAGTTTCTCCTTCTTTTAGCTACCTTCCCGCCTTAGGGACTTTCCCCATGGCTCAAGGGCATCGTGTCCTTGAGCCTGATTGGCTCTCAGCCAGCTGCGTACGTGCCCAGACTCTTGTGAGTTGAGTACGGTACTTTACTAGCCCATTGCCTCTTAACTGCCCAACATCCTCGTGTCCTATTTCAGTTAACCATTCTTCCACAGTTTTTTTTTTTTTTTAATATCATTTTTCCTCTATTAGTAAGAATTGCAGACTTTGATCATCAAGACAGCAGTTACACATACAGTTGAATACTGGGAACTTGTGCTTACACTGCTCTCTTAATGGTCATGATAATCAGAAAAGGTAAACTGAAGAGCCACTTCCATAATGGGGAAAAATACTGATGCTAATTTAACAGCTTAAATTTAAAAGTAGCATTTAAGGATTGAAATCTTGTTATTTTCAGGCTAAATCTTCTATCACCTTTTCAGTTTTAAACGTATCTTTACCATACATAGACTGCGAGGTTTGAAATAATGATTAATAGCTGGTGCATGCAAGTAAAATGGCTTACAAGTTTTTAAGATCCTTGTGTTGCATAGCTGTTATTTTTAGCCATAATTTACACAGATCCATTTTTTTCATATTAACTGACAATTAATGTATATTTTAAATTATATGTATGTTAATCTTCTCTTTAAATTCTAGCCAGCTAGCTATATACATCTTTTAAATGCATTTTTTTCTTTATTCACCCTTATCTATCTCAATATCTGTGTATGGTCTTCAGAGGTTTTCTCTGTGCAGATTACAACAGAGTCTCCTGTAGAATACAAATGAATGGATTTTATTTTCTGTGCAAGTTATGCATTTTTATGCATTAGGCAACGCACTTGTGTTTACTGACTCTATATGCATTTCTTAGAAGTTAGTGAGCTGCATGTCAAGCAGATAAGGAATTAAGCAATATATAAATCAGTTTGGAAGAAAAAGGTTCTTGGGTATTTCTATGAGACAGGGAGCTCAACATGTGGCTAAGCCTTTGTTTAAGCCCTTACCTTTAGGCTTTTTGGTTGGCTTATTTTTAAACTTGAATCCCATAACTTGCTTATCCTGTTCAGTGACTTTAGTTTGAGAAGGATTTGGCCTGTGACATCGTGCACATCCCTTCAGTATCTGTGTGCAGCAGGCTTTCAGAGGTGCTCACCACTCGCAATCCTATTTTAATATGTGCAGTCTGTGGAGTCTAGCTTTGGGAGAAAGTACAAAATGTCTGACCTCAGAGTTTTCCCACCTCTGGGGTAGGAGACATGGTTTGTGAACACTGAGTTTGTCACACAAAACTCTTGACTTTGGTTTTAATTTCATATTAATTGCTCTAGGAAGATTAACATTTTGATGGCAGACACTTCTTTTCAGTCTTTCAGATAGTGGCTGTTTTTCCAAGGTCCTATGCTGTCATTATTCTTTTTGTGAGTTCAGGACGTGAGTAATGCTGCACCAAGAGCTCTTGTCTATGTGCTGTCTTAAACTCAAATGAAGGGGAGATAGTGAATTACGCCTTTGCTTTGCATTGCTGGCTCAAGTTATATTCTCATTAGTAACGGTAATGAAAAGTACTTTGAATGGGGGAGTGTGAGGTGGTGGTATTTTTTTTTTTTTTTTTTTAAGTGGAGAACATGGACCATACTACATTATAACACAGATTTACAGATTTTCCTTAGTAAATATGTTGTTCTCTGTTAAATGGGGTAACTCCATAGGCATATCTTCAAAAACGTTTCCTTCAAATAACAGAATTTTATCCACAACATTGTACAGGCTCTAAATGAGATCATGGTGGTTTTTTTTGTTTGTTTGTTTGTTTGTTTGTTTGTTTTTTAGTGTTTTTTTCATAAAATAGAACTAAATCCTGTCATTACATGGGGGCATCTGTGAGCCTAGTAGAACAGATTTTTAAAAACTACCAATCTCTCAGCTGTGACTCATTACCTTATAATGTTTCCATTTATCAAAACCCAAAATGGGTTTGATGTAGGATTATCTACATACAAACTTGGCAGATAGAAAAATCGCATTTAAAATTGGCATGTTCCTCTACAATGAATGTTCCTCTTCTCATTTCTGAGAAGCTAAAGCTCATCTATGTAAAAGGATAGATGGACTTCTCAAATGACATACATATGAATATTTTTTGTATATATTTTTTTTCTTCTGCAGTGGTATGGATAAACCATCATTTTATAATCTAAACCACACCTTTATGTGGGTATTTTCAAAAGTAAAAGTTGTCTTTGCCCTTCCAAAAAACCAGGAAGTAACTATAGTACAAAGTCTGGAAGCTCAGTGAGGAAGCTGACGTGGTGTATGTCAGTGCATCACATTAGTCATTTGGCAGTATTCCTTCTTCTAGGAAGTCTTTTGAATTTAATTCTAAAACCGTGTGAATATTTATATTATACAAAGCGTGGTGCTGTATAGTTTTTCTTTAAACTGTGTTTCTTAACTGCCTTTAACTCTGTATGTGGCAGTATTGTGCTAGGACATGGAGCAAAAGGTACTATATCAAATTATTGCCTAAAGTTTTGATAAATACTGGGGAAAGAACTTCATGAATATATGAGGTTTAAGATGAGAACTATAAAATATATCAACAAGAAAACTTTAACCTCATTATCTGCAAATAATTTGGAATTGTTTATACATATTTTAATACATAGTTGTTTATCACCTGTGAGTTTTACTACAAAAGCAAATATTGGCTTAGCAAATGTGATCAAGATTGACTGATCCTTTCTCTCCCAAAGTCAGATTTCTGCTCAGTTTAAGATGGAATTCTGCGTTATGAAAATAGTTGGGTTCAAACGTCTTCTTACTGTGAATCTTTCCTATTCTTGAGGTCTCTGAGCATTGCATTTCTGCTGATTTGTCTCCAATTCTACTGTTAGAGAAGAAAAGTTAAGTACTTTGGTCCTTATTGTATAAGAAGTGAAGGATGTGGAAATACAAAGCAGGTGTAGATTAAAAGGTATCTAATTTCAACTCCATTTTGCTTTTCAGTTCAGGTAAAGAGAATTAAAAGATCTGGGGTTTGTTTCATTCCGTTGCCAATAGTTACTAATAGGTGAGGGACCACAGTGTTAGAAATCATGGCCATTTCAATGCTAACTTATTATTTAGAGTTCAATAGCACTGAGTTTTGTTATATATGAAAGAAGTCAATAGAACAGAACGGATGAAATGTCTCAAACAGTTTAGAACAAACAAGTATGAAAATTAACAAAAATAAAAGAATAAAAAGAGGAAACCGGAGACGTTCTTATTTCATGTGCACAGTGAATAGAGAGAAAGGGTAGCAGAGGTGATTATGTTACTAATGGAAGTATTAAGACTCTTCCTTTAAGAAGAACTACCCATTGTTTTATTCACAGAATAAGAGTTTTTTACACAGTTACAAAATTAATGATGTATGGAAAGGTTGTACCTTTGCTTTCTTTGTAACATCTCAGGATTTTACTTCTATTCAGCTATCTTGTGGGAGTACACAGTTCATGTAATGAAAATGGTAGGCTTACCTGAGTCCCTGTCTTCCCTCAATTTCACTTGGAAACTGCAGATGAAATATTTTTGGCCCTGTGTGTTTTCATAACAAAGATTTTAATTGATATGTGAGTACGTAAAGATGTTAGTGCTGGTTCATATCAAAGTCCAATCTAGCCCAATATTCTGTGTCTAACAGTGGTCAAAAAATGGGTGTGGAAGGAAAAAATAAGAAAAGGAGTATGTATGAAACTTACCCAATCATTGTCCTCATCTCTGGGAAGTCAGAATCACAGAATGTTTTGGGTTGGGAGGGACCTTAAAGACCATGTAATTCCAACCAGAATTAATTCCAATTAAATTCCAACCCGACCAGAGGCCGGGACACCTCCCACTAGACCGAGTTGCTCACAGCCGCATTCAACCTGGCCTTAAACAAGTCACAGTCAAAGGAATTTAATTAGGAGTAGGAAGTGGAAGCAGTTCTATGTGTCAACAACCTCTAAATTCCACAAGCTCTAATTACCACAAAGACCTAGGAAGTAGAATCTTAAAGTGAAATTAGGAAGAGCTACATTTTGAGCAGTAGGTGGGAATAATTTACCAGGAAGATATGAATCTTGTGTTTATATGTTAACTTAAAGTTGTAAACAAGTCAACAATTTTTAACTTGTTTACTTAAGTAGAAGAGCAAGTCTATCAGGAACCATTCTAGTTCAAACAGAAGCTAATGTTTTACTGCAAAATTATTGGATGAAATTGTGCATAATTAGTGTGTTGTGCATAACTTCTCCTCCTAGGAGTCTCTGAATTGTAGTGCATGTCTTGCAAAACAGATAACTAATTAACTCTTTTTTTTTTAAACTCTTTGTGTAAGTGTGGGTGAGATCTGTTCATAACCTGCCTTTAATCAGGTACCTCAAACTCTTCATGCACAGCTCTGCTCTCCTGCTTGCTCTTGACTTCTGTTGGTGTGTGCACGTGCACACTTGGCCATATACAGGAAGCTGAATAATTGTGGATTATTCTTTTTCACCTCTTAGTACTTATTCTAGCCTGACTCTGCTGTGTCTCTGAGGATTTCACTCTCAATCACAACCTAAAAGAATTCTTTTTAGAACCACCCAGGTTTAGAAGTAATGGAATGCTGATAGTGTACTGGCGACAATATCACTTGTGGTTTTGCCCTTGAAAGCATTTAATGCTGCTCTGGTACATGAAGGTTTTTAATAAGATGTTTCAATATGTGCTTTTGTTTTTGCCATTATTTACAAGTATGTAACGTGTCTAGCATCAAGGTTGATGGGATGTCTAGCATCTTGAAACAGTCTGAAGAGAGTGAAATGAAAAATAGTGTTTAAAAGCCCCTCATCTTATCTTTGCAGGGTCAGTAGCTGTACAGTTTCAGGAAGAGAACATGTCTGCCTTTTTTTTTTTTTATATATAGCTGAGGACTTTTAACATTTGTGTTCATAGTCTTATATGAATATATATGAATTATATGTTATATCTCTTAAATATCTTAATTTGTAATATTATGTCCTTTGTAACAAGCTTTTAACTTTGCAGCCCTGATGATTTACCTGTTTAGATTATATTGTCTTTAAAGTAAGACTTCTATTTTTGTGCTGTCAACTGTATACAGATGCCAATTACAGAATTCAAGTCATTATTAATCCTTTCAGTTATTGCTTATAAATCATATTAAGAAGCCTTAAACATCAGAATTCCTTATCTTGAATCCAAGTAAAATCCTTCATGTCAGATCTGCCTATTATTTTAAAATGTAATGTAGATAAAGTCTCTACCACTGGAGCCTGTGGTGGGGTGAATAAATAAAAACTTAATGCATTTACAAGGGGGTCCAAACAAATTGAGAATGTATTGTAGCAGTAAGGGGCTACTCAAATGCCTGTTTATTGTTTCTATTTTTGATGCCTTATTAATTCAAACTTACACTGCGGTGATGAACGTGAACATATTTTGAGATGCTTACATTTACAGTCTGGCATATGTAACAAAATGAATTTTATAATCATGTAAAGCGATAGGCTGTTGGTTGCAGCTCTTGGAAACCACAAATATCTCTGCCTTTAATACCAGGAATTGGTTTTAAGCATGAGTGTAACTTTTTTCAAGCAGTAGCAAACAGTTACAATGAAGGAAAATATTTTTTTTTCCTGATTTTTATGACCCATATTCTTTGGTTAGAAACACCCTTATCAATTATTTCCTTAGAACATTAGTACTGAACAAAATCTGTTGATGAAAACTATGGCTCTGCCATGCTTAGAGAGTAAAATATATAATATGCTGAACAGATTTGGTTGGGCAGAGGCAGGTAGGGGTGTGTTTGCTTCAGTTTCTCTGCTCACCACTCTCACATGTAAGCAGACAACATTTTGTTTTTATCTCAGGGGAAGGAGGAGACTGGATTCACTGATTCTTTTTCTGTATCTTTCTATTATTACTTCTGCTTGCTTAAAACACTCTCTAGGTCATCAGCCAAATTGGTTGGTGTCAGATTCTCAAATGAAATGCTTTATCACTTAAACTATATTACAATTCTATCAGATGTCCTCCTAATGTAGGAAAACATTATATAGGGGATAGTTATGCCTCTGGGACACAATTTAGATATAGTGATATATCACTGTTTCTGTAAATACTGATTTAAATTAACTTCAAGAGTGAGATAATGTACTGAACCGAACACATGGTTCAGTTATTGAGTTACTCAGTTACAAACACAAAAATTACCTTTACCAGTCATATATGATGTCCCACAGTTTTATTTAACCTTATTATTCTTCAAGTTTACTTAACCTTATTATTCTTAAACATCTTTGTTTGTTTGTTTTTACAAAATACCAATTTTCAAAAGCTGGTAGAACACAAGTTTGAGGGAACTCTTCATATTTGGACTCTTTCATGTGTGTTGCACTTGGGTCTCTAGAAAGCAGTAACAAATCCATAGAGTAAGATGATAAGTCAAAACTTAGTGCGCTCAAAGTGGGTAAAAGTTTCAACATTTTGGACAGCTAATACATTTAATCTATAACGGAAGAAAACTATATATAAATCTTTGAAAAATTTTATTGTCAGGCAGAATACTTTGATGTTTTATTAGAGGAGGGATTGTAAATGCATTAAGGTGGTTGTTGTTTTTTTTTTTTTTCCATACTGGATATGAAGAATGTGCATTCCAGGATTGTTCAGAATGCCTGAAGTAAGATAAAGGGTATGTTTGTGCCCAGATAATGTACTGTTGAAGAGATTACAAGTACCTCAACCAACTGCCAGACTCCTTTTATTTTTTTATACTTCAGCAGTAAAAGCACTCATACCCCTATACTTCATATTTGTTATATAAAACAAAATGTTTTTAAAAGCTTGTAGGAAACTTCTTTGATATAATGCCCTTGTAATAAAGTGATGCGAGAACTAAGGTATTGTGGCCGATTGCTTGATAAATAACTGGACTCCAGAAAATAAATAAATAAATCATAAAGTGTTTTGGTCTTCTTCATGTTTGCAGGTTATATCAAGTTCAGTGTAAGACTTTCCCCGTAGGAAAATGGATGATTGAAGAAGATACTCTGTTAAATCTCATGAATCTGCTATTAACAAGCAGACTGTAGCTACATGAGGAAAAAAATAGTGCTTTTGACAACTGAAGTCATGTAATTCAAAAAGGTATATTGTGTGGCTGTGCTCAGAGACACCAAAAATATTAGAATCATAGAACAATTTGGGTTGGAAGGCACCTGATCATCTAGGTCCACCCCTGCCACGGGCAAGGACACCTTCTACTAGGCCAGGTTGCTCAAAGCAACCTGTCCAACCTGGCCTTGAATACCTCCAGGGATGGAGCATCATTTGGGCAACCTGTGCCAGTGCCACACCACCCTCATAGTAAAGAATTTCTTTCTATTTTTTCCTTATATCTAATCTAAATCTACTAAAAAAAGTTTTAAAATGTTACCTGTTGTCATACTGCTATACTTCCTGAGACAGAGTCCCTCCTCATCTTTCTTGTAGGCCCCCTTCTTTAGGCACTGGAAAGCTGCTATAAGGTCTCCCCAGAGCCTTCTCTTCTTCAGGCTGAATAAACCAAACTCCTTGTCCTGGTTTCAGTTAGAACAGAGTTAATTTTCTTCCTAGTAGCTGGTAGAATGCTATATTTTGGCTTAGGATGAGAAGAGTGCTGATAACACCCCAATGTTTTATTTGTTGCAGAGCAGTGCTTATACTAAGCCAAGGACATCTCAGCTTCTTGCTTTGTCCTGTCAACGGGCAGGCTGGGGGTGCAGTAAGAGCTGGGAGGGGACAGACCCAGGACAGCTGACCCAAACTAGCCAAAGGGGTATTCCATACCATCTGACATCATGCTAAACAATATATAGGGGTGGCTAGCCGGGGGGAGGGGGGCCGGACTGCTCGGGGTTAGGCTGGCATCGGTTAGCGGGTGGTGAGCAATTGCATCATGCATCACTTGTTTGTACACATTATTATTATTATTATTATTATATTAATAATAATCATTATTATTATTTTCCTGTCTTATTAAACTGTCTTTATCTCATCTCACAGGCTTCACTTTCCATTTCTCTCCCCCATCCCAGAGAGAGAGGGGGGAGGGTGAGCGAACAGCTGCGTGGTGTTTAGCTGCCAGCCGGGTTAAACCACGACACTCCCTCAGCCTGTCTTCATAGGAGGGGTGCTCCAGTCCTCTGACCATCCTCGTGGCCCTCCTCTGGACTCGTTCTAATAGATCCATGTCCTCCATGTGCTGGGGGCCCCAGAGCTGAACTCAGTGCTCCTGGTGGAGTCTCACGAGAGCAGAGCAGAGGGGGAGAGTCACCTCCCTTGCCCTGCTGGCCATGCTGCTTTTGATGCAGCCCAGGATAGGGCTGACTTTCTGGGCTGCAAGCACCCATTGCTGACTTAAGTTCAGTTTTCCATCCACCAACATCTGCAGGTATAATGTAGAATGAGGTTTGTGTGTGTAAATCTACCCTGACACACAGAAAGACACTGAATTTAAGATGACATCAAATTAGGTTTAGGATCCGGAAGAAAGAATTTTGGAGATCTGCTTTTCTAACAAGCTTTTTCCAGTTACTCCCTGCATTTACGACAGAAACTTGTTTAGTAAAACAAAGGTTTTACTAAGGATTTATCATCCATGAAAGAGACGTCCTATAAAAACATTAAAAGGTTAAACAAATCATTTTCTCTGGATATTTATTCAAGTTTTTTTTCTTTTTTTTTATATCTACTGTTAAAAATTTAACCCCCAAGTCCTTCTCCGCAAGGTTGCTCACTATCCACTTGTCACCCAGCCTGTATTTCTCTTTGTGATTGCCCCAACCCAACTGTGGGACCTTGCACTTGGCCTTGTTGAACTGCATGAGGTTTGCACACCTTTCGAACCTATCTCTGTGGATGGCAGCCCTTCCCTCCAGCTTGTCGACTGCACCACTCAGCTTGGTGTCATCAGTAAACTTGCAGAGGGTGCACTCAGTCCCACTGCCCATGTCACCATCAAAGATGTACCTCAGATCAAAAGGCCTGACTTTTGTCTTCTGGCATGCTATAGCTGCTAAAGGCTGTAGCTAAACATTGTGCCCCTAATATAATATATAATATTATATTTATATAAACATATTTATATAATAATATAAATATGTTTCAGTAAGTAAATATATTTGATAAAAATGGAGTGATTTTTGCTTTTTTTATTAAGCAGAGATAATCTGGGATGAGTCACAATTCCTTTATGGGCCATCATAACTTCTGCCAATTAATTACAGGAGAAACCGAGAAAAAGAGGTAAAAGCGAAGAGCTCAGAAGGAGAACATAAGATTGAAAGTATTTGATTCAGACAGCTTGTGGGATGTAGTGCAGTTTTCAACAATGGCTGCATAAGCTGTGTCATTTGTGTAGCACGTATTTTTCTTTTTTAATATTCTTTTAAAGAACATTAGCATTATGCAAATGCTTGTGTTTTCTTGATTTTAAGCGTATGTAGTCTCTTGTTGACCATTAAATTGTGTGTTTTAACAATTTAACATAAGGTCAGATTTTATTTAATTTGTATTTCTTTTTATAATCTATCACAAGTATCATTTCTAAAATTAATTCCCCTAATTGTCTTTCCCATTGTGGTGTATACTTGTGCAGCCTTTTATTTTAATGTGAGGCATAAAGTCATCTGCCTTCTACTGCCAAAGAGAAGGCACAAAACTAGGGGAAGTTGAGACAGAATTGGGCATATCTGTTCTTAAAACTGAAAGTCCTGCTTTCCTTTTCCGTTTTTGCTTTTTCATAGGCCTTTCAGATCATCTGAAGTTCAAGTGTACTCCTTGCTAGCTTGCTGTAGGCCTCATTAACCTGGTTAGTGACAGATTCTTCTTTTCAGACCCTTCTGCTACCAGGGGTCTGAGCAGTTTGTGGCAGGTTATCTGTGCATAGCCTTGAATGTTTTAGAGGGATGTTTCTGTTTTTAATTAAGAATTAAAAAAGGGGGGGGAGGGTGCGCATGAGGAATTTATAGTATCGTATTACCTACCACGGTTTTAAAGGTGACCATGCTACTAGAAATGCAGCGCCTTCTTGCATTGCATCCTTTAGAGTCAGCTGAATCGATCATTCAGAGTCACTACAAAGAGTGTGTTCAGTTAAAATGGAATTTTTAATGTCTCTGCTCTTTTGCTGTGGTACTACAACAAGGTGACAGGCTTAACTGTAACCTTGGTGACTTCATCTCAGCTAGCTTTTGGTTCTTATAAAATGAAATGTCTACCTTTTAACACAGACCATGCCCTGTTTCTGTTGCATATGACTGCTTCCTCTCCATGCTCTCTCTTAGCCTTGGAAAGAGAAGAGAATACAGAGGAAAACCAATGCTCCTAGTATAAATGTATACACGTGTATATTTTTATACAGCTATGTTTATTTTTAAGCATATTAATATTATATATTAATATAACAAAATTAATTATTAAGTCAGTTCAATCCCTTGCTTCAAGATCATGCTTTATTGTAGTAAGGAGCTATCAGTTTGTGTTTTTTTTTTTGGTGGTTTGAGTTTAACTTTTATTTTTAGAGAACTGTAAGGAAAGAATTAGAGATAGGATAAGTTATCATGTCAAAGTGGAAAGCTGTGTGGAAACTATTTAGAGCAACTACCTTGATTTACTACATAGTAGATAGTATACCTTACAGGTCTTTAACTTAAAATGGACTCTTCTCTTTTAGAAGAATAACAATGTATTGAAAATAAGTTTTTAAATGTTTTATTGTTATCTGTGTTTCTGTTACTCGGTGTTCATCTGCGTAGGATTTTTCTAGGCATGCTAGTGGGCAAACCATATATAGATTTCAATCCCCTTGATTGTAAAGACGTACACACCAGTTAAATACAGCTGCTTCCCAGAAGGTACAATTTTAGACATTGTGCAATCTTGTTGAAACCAGTGGGACTACTTATCAACATGTGATGTGAAGTGTGTACACAACCCTTGCGGAATCAGCATGTATTTGATGATGTTTTCAACTCAGGAATGCTTTAGAAAATATTCCTGATACAGTTGACTGTGACCATTGTCAGAAATGCTCGTGCATTCTTGCTGCTAAAATGTAGATTTTAGACCTTTGAATCTCAGCTTTTCTTTTCCAAAAAGAAGTTTTAATAACCGTGTTGTCAAAGAAATGAAGTAATGCTTAAAACTTCCTTGAAACACAGGTGTCTGTAGAATACAGAGTGGTGCATCTATATTCTCTATAATAAGATGATGTAAATCAGGGAAAAAAGATGAGGTATAAAAAGATGAAAGAGTGGGAAGTTTAAGGTAGGATAAAGTTAGTCTTTTTGGGGGTGGGGGAAGGTAAATATACTTGTCATCTTCCCTTCAACACTTACGTATTTTCCGTTTTTACTCCTTCATTAATCTTCCATTTCCTCAGTGCTACATTTTAGATCCCCACATTCAGCCTTAAAAGTACACATGCTTGCTGCTGCCTCTGTTGCTACCTTTTAATCTCACCTAGTTCACAATAAATTGAAGCAATGTGCATTAAAAATACCATATGAAAAGTGAATTTTGAATAGTTCTTTCTTAAAGACTATAAATAACACTGTGGAACATTCACTTTATTTTTACTACTTGTAGTGTGAAATGCAGGCGATTGTAAAGAGGCCATTGTAGAAAGAAATGTTTCAGAAATACACAGCATGTTTAAGAATATAAAGTTAATTCTCCTTGATCACATTAATGTGTTTTGTTAAAAGCAATTATGTTGCAAGGATCCAGCTGTCCAAAACAGTACCTTATAATGTTAGATTAATTAGCATCATAAAAATGTAAACCAGTCTTTAAAGATACATTATTATGTCATGTTACTGAAATTCAGTTCATGTTGAATATGATATCTGATCTATTATCATCTACTCTTTACTGCCAAGAACTCAATTTCTGTGGCAGCTCTTCTCATCTTTTAATACTAATGGTATTAAACCCTCATGTGCCGTTTCTCGCCCTTCTTATGTCTATCATTAGAAAGAGTTAAACATTCAGTCTGTTTTGAATTAACATGCTGTTCGTGCAAATATCCTAGAATGTACTTAATGGGCCATCCGTAATGCTAGCTGTTTGGTCTAGAAACTTAGAACTAGTTGTCTGAGAAAGGAGTCTGGGGACAGATGAAGTCATCTAAATGCTAGAGTTGCTAGATTGCTAAATATTTTTGATCCCTAAAGGGACATAAGACATCCTAACCTTTTACCTTTTCCTGTTCTTCTCTCTTCTCTTTTCATCCGTATGATTTGAATAGTGAAGATAATCATATTTCATCTCAGCAAGTATAGGTGGAATTTAGGGATATTACAAGTGGGTAATTGATATCTGCTGTGTGACATTGCAGTACAGGGAAGTATTTTAAATGGAGAGACCTCAGAAAGGTTGTTTCTCTATCTAAAATGATCTAGTATGCGGTATTTTCAGATATACCCTGGAAAAAGAAGTAAACTTTTCAACACTAAATATTTTAAAGTCACAAATTACGTAGGCAACTCAATAAATGCATCAGTAATCTGTTTTCCACCCTCTTTTGAAAAACTTGTCCTTGATGTATCAGAGTCACTCTGAGAAGATGGGAATACAATCTTTAATCTTTTAAAGTAGCTGTAGAACTAAGGAAAACTTAGTCTGTGTTTGAAGTCTTAGAACTACTTGGGCTTAAACAAAAATGTTAACTTTTAATGCTGTGTATCTTCAGCTGAATTATAAGATGTAACTGAAGTGTTTGATATCCCAGAAGTTTTCAAAGTTTGGAGGAAAAATTTAGTGTTGGAATGTGTTAATAACAGAAATGAAGCTACCTTGTTATTGTAACAAATTATTTTTAAACTACAAGAACTTTTGTGTGTCAGGCAGACAAGGAATAGCTATTTCGTTTGTGAAAGCCCTCCTAGTGTGATACCCAAACTTTTAAACAGAAGCTGCTTCTCATTTAGCAGCAAGCTGGTTTTCATTTATAGCAACCTTCCTTGAATAGTCAGACTTCACACTTTTTTACCATGCAAACTGCAGGCAGTAATTATCTGTAATAGAACCTGTCATCAGCTGAAGTGTATTCAAGTTCTTAACAGCAGCTGTGTGTTTTGAACTTAGATGGACACTTTTCCTGAGACAGAGTTATCTGCTGATAGGGTTTTTCTTTTTCATAAGCTCAAATACCTATACAGAGAAACACTGTAATGCTTGTCAGCAAATGTTCTTCATTGAGTAAATGAATTAAAATTAACTTCCAGTACTTTTTCCTCTGGGAGAAAAGATTAGATGATAAAAATTCAGGTAAAACTATTGAATTCTCAGAGGTAAGTGAGAGTAATATGTATTACAGAACTAATACATACATAAAGTTGGAGAGCAACTTTTTGCTCAGTCAGATAATAGGATCATATCATAGAATGTCTTAGGTTGGAATGGACCTCAAAGATCACCCAGTTCCAACCCCCCTGCCGTGGGCAGGGACGTCACCCACTAGATCTGGTTGCTCAGGGCCTCATCTAACCTGGTCTTGAACACCTTCAGGGATATAATGGCAGGACAAGGAGGAATGATTTTAAACTAAAAGAGGAGAGATTTAGATGTTAGCAGGAAATTCTTGACTCAGAGAGTGGTGAGGCACTGGAACAGGTTGCCCAGAGAAACTGTGGATGCTCCATCCCTAGAGTGGTTGAGGCCAGTTTGGATGAGTCCATGGGCAACCTTTTACCTTAAGGTCCCTTCCAACCCAAGCTGTTCTAAGATTGGTACTATACATGCCCATTGTTTAAAAGTATATATATATGTGTGTATATATATATATGTGTGTGTATATATATATATGGAGAAAAGAAAATGTAAAGATTTTTTGGATGTATGAAGAATATAGATGTAAGACTCCACTAATCAATTAATGTACTTTTGTGGAGGTATATCATTTTGGGAACATACACCTAAGTCATTTCCCATTGTTTGTGTGCTTTCCTGTTTTATTTGCATGTAATTGAAAATGAGCGGTAAGAAAATGGCTTTCAGGGAAAATTACATTGGCTGTGTTTCTGCGTTGTTTTACAACAGTGATGTCCTTTACAGATAGCTTGTTGCTTTAAATTCATAATTTTAAAATGTTTGTTTTTCTTTCAGGTAGAGATAACAGATATTGAAAATGAAGAAAAAAGGTACAATCTGTTCTTGGGACTTCTGGAATCTAGTCACAGCCTGTCTGAGTTTCAGCACTTGGTTTTACTCCTTCAAGCATGGCCACCTATGGAAATGAGCAACAGGTGAGCATTTCTTCAAGCAAAAAAAGTTTTATTGATTGATCATATCACATAACTTTCAGTCAGTGAGTTCAAACATGGTTAAGAGGAGTATGACTTTTCAGAAAGATCATTTGGGGAAAATAAATGGCTTATTAAAAGTAGAATTGAATCAGTTTCTTTTAGAAAGTATATAGTATGCCTCACGCAGAAGACAGAACAATTTTATTGTCTGAATTATTGCACAGGAGGTTTTTCCAAGTACTTGAATTTAGAGTTACATATTTTACTCTCACTTTTGCCAGTATGTAGAAAATCCAATAGGAAGTTCTGACTTGTTTTTTTTTTTTTTTTTTTTTTTTAAATAATTCTACTTCAAGTTATGCTTTACAGAAATGTCTTTGAAAGCTAATGTTCATATGCGGCAGACAAGCTGCAGAAGGTCTGTGCAGTTAATGGTACCAAGCAATGGTGCTTTTATTTTCTCGATCCAATGCCTCTCATTTCTGTTTCTAGATGAAATATCTGAAAGCAAAGAATTTATACTATGGCAGGACATATCCACAAGATTCTAGCCCAACAATTTAAAATGAAAATAATTGTTTAAAATTTCAGCATGGCACCCATCAGAATGGGTATTTATTGAAACTGTTTACTGAAAATTTTGATTTGGGACATCTTGACTACAATTTTATTTATTGTTTCTTTTGTTTTTGGCTGTGACTTCCTGAACATGCTTAAAGGTAACAATTTCAGTTGTTCCATTCTGTAACAGACTCTTGATTTCTAAGATAAAAGGATTCATACAATCTTACATTAAGGCAAAAGTCACACATCCTTCAAGGAGAGCAGTAATATTAGTACACTTTCTGGCTAGCCAGTGCAATGTAGCATAGTTAGGTTAGAGATATTAAATTATACTTTCTTTGGATTGCTTTGATGGCATTGATTGCAACCTGTTTGAATTTGAGGACTACACTCCCCAAAGTGTTCATGTACATTGATTAGCCAGAGAAGTTCGGGTCTACCTTTTTATGAACAATAATTCTTTTTTTTTTTGTACTTGTAGAGAACCAGTCCATTAGAATCTAATCTGTAAAGATTATTCACCTTCAAGCCTGCATTTTGTTTGCTATTTCTGAATGAAAATTAATCTAAATCCTATATGACATTTTTATGAACTAAATATTTTCTTCAGTGCATTGTGAATTACAAAGATTGCTGCATGATCTGTCACAAATATATATTCCAATTTTCCTTTTTAGTTTTAATTGTATCTGAAAAATTTGATGCCTTCCGGTGTGTGGGGAACTGTCAGACTTTGTTCAAGGTAGTGTTTAGATTTACAAAAAACAAACAAACAAACAAACAAAAATAAAACAAAACAAAACAAAAAAACATAACTTACGGAGCACAGAGGAGAGTGAAATATTGCTGCAAAACAATCAGCAAAAATTTTTCTCCTTGGGCTGAACAGACAGTCTGAAGATTTTGTGAAAGCAGAACATTTATAAATAGACAGTTCTTGTTTACTGTTCTGTGATAGAAAAAAAAAAAAACATAAAAATTATTTAATTTTATCTCCCACTTGGTGTTATTTCTTCAGACTCTTTGTCAAGTGAAAAAGAGAAAACAAAATAATGATTAAATGTTATTTGTATTCACAACTAACAGTGGATTAAATTTCAGAGGTAGGATGCATCTTAGTTTCGAGATATGGGTAGCCTGAAAATTTGTACAAAATACTTTGAACACCCATAGTGTAAGTCATTTAGGATCTAAAGCAGTGTAGCTACTAGACATATGCATAATCACAATTCTAACATAAAGAAATCAATGTAGCTAAGATAAGGGGCAAGAGAACTTCTATTATCTGCCTTGACTATGCTCATGTCAGTTTTGTACTGGGAAGCCCACAACTAAGTGCAGCACTCCAGATTTGTCTCACTTAATGCCAAGTGAAGGAACACTTTCCTTGACCTAATGGCAATGCTTATGCAGTTCAGGATGCTGGTGGCCTTCTTTGATATGAGGGTATATTTCTGGCTTATTGTCACCTTGCCCACCAGGGCCCTCAAGTCTTTTTCTGCTCAACTGTTCCAGCTGGTTGGCCCAGCCTGTACTTCTGGTTATTCCTCCCCAGGTACTAGACTTTGGATTTCCCTTTGCTGGGCAGAGATAAGCCACAGAAAACTCGTTACTCCTCTTAAGGCCCATCGGAATGGCAGTACAACCAACCTGTGTATCGCCCACTATTTTCTAGTTTAGTATCATCTGCAAACTTTCAGAGGGTTCACTGTCTTATCATCATCCTGGTCTTCAATGAAGAAGTTAGAGTATTGGCCCCAATACCAACCACAGGGGTGCACCACTGTTCACTGGTTTCCAACAGGACTTTGTGCCACTGATAACAATCCTTTGATCCTGGATTATCAAAACCAGTTTTGAGTCTACTTCTCTGTCCACTTATCTAGCCCACCCTTCATCAGTTTGTCAGTCAGGGTATTATGAGCATTGAAAGTATTGTTGAATGAAGGTATGTAACATCAACTATCATCCAGTCATTTCATTGTAGAAGGTTATCAGGCATGATTTCCACATTTTAAATCCATGTTGACTAATCTCAGTCACCTGCTTGCCTTCATATTCTTGGAAATACTTCTAGGAAGATTCGCTTCATATCTTTACCGGAGATCGAGGAGAGACTGACTGGCCTGTGTCTTAGCATAAAGTCTTAAGGAACAAACTGAAAATTTATCCTCTGATTAGATTTTCATTTTTACTTTTGTTTTAAACAATTTCTGTTATCAGTTGAACTTTGGTGTCTTTCTTCACTGCTTTGTCTTTGCTATGAGGCATCGGAAATCCTTCAGGAGGAATTGCCCCCTTCTCTTTCAGTAGTAGTAGCTACCTTTACTGATTTCATGGAGAATCTCTGACTCATGATTCCATAACATGATTTACAGTGCAGGCTCAGGAAGTTTTCCTGAGCTCAGCACTTAATTCACTTTCACTGTTTACAGGGAAATAAAGAGTAGTTCAGATTTCCAGTTTTCTTTTGAGTTTGCCTAAAACTCTAGACAACCAAAAATTAAAATAACTTTGATTATGTTAATAGTAACGAAAACAAATTTTTGTTTGGTTGTTTTGTTTTTTGTTGTTGTTTTTAAAGGTGGGCGTCACAGGTTGCATTTCCCACTGTTACTTTATTCTTCAGCTCTTTCTGCTAGCTAGAGGAGTAGGAAAGACCTTGCAGTCTGTTCTCTTCCCTGCTTTAGCTGTGTTTTTCTCAAGGAGAAGAGAATTGAGGTTGTGTCTTGAAAGAAGAAACAGAGATGTTGTTTTCCTGCCCACCCCTCCCCTCCTAACCATCATCATTCTTTTCTCATTAGGAATGATGCATCTCTAGTTTCTTCGTGTTTCTTTGTGGCTGTGGTTTTGTTCAGTTTTCCCTCTCCTACTAGAAGTTGTCCCAGTAGAAAAATTTATCAAAGGTGGGACAGTTTGCTCTCTCCTGAGGTCTTTGTGTTTATACTCTCATTGCTTTTCTGTTAATATCTGTTTTGTTTCTGTTATTAACAGTACTTGCAAAGCTAAGTGCTTTATAAATTCTGTATCTGCAGTCTTCAAAGCCCTCCTTTCTTATGCATTTCTAGTGCTTTCAAGGAATGTGCCTGGCATTTTAATAGTGGTCAGCATGGTCATAGTTATGATTGTTGCAAATTCATTCCCTCCACTTAGTTCTATAGGCTCAGTCATCTATATTTGGAGTTTTGTTTTTTTTTGGAGGGAAAGTGTTTTTGTTTATTTTTATTGTTTTTAAATAAGTCTAATGGACAAACAGTAAGTACATTACAAGGACTTAATCTAAATTAAAATCTAGGCTAAAAAATAAACTATTGTTTAAAAATAAAAGCACAAAATTTGTATCTTTTTGTCTAAAGGAATATGTTTGGTGTGCAGAGACATTCTCAAACAGATTTTTGGCATTCATAGTAAGCGTGCTGTCATCAGAATGAATTTGCATGAACTCAAAACATGAATAGTTAATAATGCTCCAGAAATGAAGCGTTGTCCTCATTCCACCCTCAGTCCTCCTACCTCAAGCATGATTGGCTTTAAAAAGTCAGCTACAGCTCTCTTTAGTATCCTTCAATATGAGAGAACATTCATTTTCTGAACTCTTACCAAGTAGATAGTTAGATCTTTGCAACTCCTTCTTGTTACAATCAGCTGGGAATAGCTTACATTTCATTTTCATTATTTTGAATTTTATTTCTTAATTTGAATTATTTTGCTTTGTAAACCCTGGAGTAATTCATGCCAGCCAAGAAACAGAGGGTGTTTTGTAAGTATGATGCTCTGCAGCAATCAAAACCAGCAACAACAAAATTTTTACTTCCTGCCTTCTTTATCTGAGCTTTCTTTCCTTCTCTCCCTATTGTCATTGACAGTCATTATCATATGCTTATCTCTGCATTTTTGGCAAGGCTGCTAGCAATCTCTGCTCTGTTCTAGTGTCTTCTCTTCTTGCATTACTCATAAATTCTCTCTTTTGTCTCTGTTACATATTTCATGTCAGTAGTGTTCAGGTATCCTTACAAGATTTTCTTTTTTTAAATGTTCCTGAAACTGTGTTGCTGAAAAACCTACCTTGGTAGATCAGTTGGAATAAAGCAGGAACTCTTTAGATAGTGAGTTATTCAGCAATCCCATTTTTTAAACCAAATCGTGTGAAGAAATTGTTGAGTAAAGAAGAGAACTATAAGCAATTAAGCCAATTGTTTAGCTGTACGTATTAGGGTTTTGTTCAATCTTTACTTATTTGTTCTTGCTCTGCTGCAAAAAAAAGGCCTTTGATGCTAACTGATTGTTTATTTCAAATGTAATAATATGTGCAGGAACTGGGGAATTTTACTCTTAGTCATCTGAATACTTAAAATCTCGGTTTTAAGCCTAGCAGTAAATACCTAATCCTTAAAACTGAATACCAAACTAGAAAATAAAACTTATCTTTTGTAAAGGCTCAAAAGGAAGGGAAAGTAAAAGAACTGAAGCTTGGGGTCTTTTTCTTTACTACTTTTTTTTTTTTTTAATTTTTATTTCTAATTAAAAAAAAAAAAGAGTTCTCTGACAAAGATCAGTCTGAGGGTGTTTTTGTATTTCAAAACACTCTGACAAAAGAATGGCCACGTTGACTGCGAGGAACCACTGAAGGTGACTTGGTTGTTTCAGTCAATACTCAAATATATACATTTTTTAAAAACTGGTGTTTAAACCCATGTTATTCATGGATGCTTTTCCATCTAGGTGTCTCATAGTCTCATATTCAGATGTCATTTTAAGTGCTTCATGAAGACATTAAAAAAAAAAAAAAGGAAGAAAAAGATTGACAGTACCTAAAGCTCTGCAGTCCTTTGGAACTTGCTGCCTACGTTCAAAAGGCATTTTTTATATTCATTTTAAATATTGATGAGGTGTTTGGGAACGCAAAAAGCCATGATTTTAGGGACTCAATGGCTTAGTTCATGTTTTATTTTTTCTTAATGCAAAATGTCCCTCCAAAGATGCTTTTGGTTTGGTGCAGGAAAATAATGCCTTCATTGCAAGTTTGTGAAAAAGTTCTCAGCATGGAAAAAGTAAATGACTTCTATTTATTTAAAAATAAATAAAAATGGTTAAATTCATGAAAGAAGAAAACTGAATTCTGCCTCCAGTTGTCAAATTTTTTGGTGACTGAATCTTGTTTTTACGTAGAGATGGCAAATGATGCTTTATTTGATAGCAGACCACAGAAGGTCAAATAATTATAAGGAAAATTATAATTTTCAGAAATCACAATTATATGTCAGAAAAGATTTATATATGTAAAGTATATATCCAATGCTTAACTTAAGGCATGCCATGTGCAGCTTTATTTATTGAATGGTCTTGCATCTTTCTCGTTATATCTAACTTTTCTAATTGTTCTGTTTCTTCGTAACTACTTCTAAATGTGCTTTGAAGTGTGATTTTTGTTTTCTTCTTCTAATGGAAAATTCTTCTAGGTTTTCTTAATGTACTCTGGAGGCAGCAGCTATAAAAATGGAAATTCATGATGATTCTCCATGCCTCTAAGCAAAAGATGGATCACATAGCAGGAGCTATTAATTTAGCCAGTGGCAAAGATGGAGTTGCATATTGTTTTTTTTCTTCTCCTGACCTTACAGGGGGTTCGTAGATCGAGTGCATCATGTTTTGCCTGTCAGATAAGTTGGCTTCTTTGGGTCTAACCCATCAGGTTGGAGAGGAGGAGGAGCTGTGCTGCTCCCAGCCAGGCTCCTGGCAGCAGTTTGTTCAGTGACTGTGACTGATGGAAAGGCTCAATTAAGTTGTCAAAAAGAATGAAAATCACAACTTCTATTTAGTTTGCATTCAAACTTACCTGCTCTTAGCATCTCTGCCTGGTGTTTGTGTTAGAATATAATGTCAGCTTCCAGTGGAGCTGGTTTTATTTGTTTACAGTATGTACTTACGAAAGTGGAAGCTGAACAGGAGAGATCTTATATATGTATGAAATAGTAGGTATTAGCAGTTGTCCTTTACCAAATTGTCAGACCTATTCTTTGTTATGTGTCAGCCCAACTGATTTTTTTTTTAACAGACTCCATTTGCTGCTGTAGTTATTATGTTACTTTGAACAATTGGTGCTAAATAATACCATTGAAAAACAGCACTTTAAAAGCACTTTACAGCTCCTTTCCACTTGTGCTGGACAAGTATCTTAATTTACGGTGAACTGTAAGACCAACCTGCCAGATTTGCTCTTCCAGTGACTTTTTTTCCCCTCTTCAAACAAAATAAAATAAAAACATATCCTGCTTTTTTGGGATGTTGATTAATGACCAGAAATTCATGGAGTTTTTTTTTTTTTTAACCATCTTTTGTGCCTTCTTTTGCGTATGCACAAATAAACATAATGGCTGCGTGTCGTGGTTTAACCGGGCCGGCAGCTAAACACCACACAGCCGTTCGCTCACTCTCCCCTCTCCCTCTCTGGGATAGGGGAGAGAAAAAGGAAAGTGAAGCCCATGAGCTGATATAAAGACAGTTTATTAAGACAGGAAAATAATAATAATGATAATAATAATAATAACGATAATAACAATAACAATAATGATGATAATAGTACAACTACTAATAATGTGTACAAACAAGTGATGCACAATGCAATTGCTCACCACCCACTAACCGATGCCAGCCTAACCCCGAGCAGTCCGGCCCCCTCCCCCCGGCTAGCCACCCCTATATATTGTTTAGTATGATGTCAGATGGTATGGAATACCCCTTTGGCTAGTTTGGGTCAGCTGTCCTGGGTCTGTCCCCTCCCAGCTCTTACTGCACCCCCAGCCTGCCCGTTGACAGGACAGAGCAAGAAGCTGAGATGTCCTTGGCTTAGTATAAGCACTGTTCTGCAACAATTAAACCATTGGGGTGTTATCAGCACTCTTCTCATCCTAAGCCAAAATATAGCATTCTACCAGCTACTAGGAAGAAAATTAACTCTGTCCTAACTGAAACCAGGACATTGTGTTACTGTGGCTTTATGTGGTCTTGATCTATGCTGTTAAGTGTGATTTTAGCCCATTGTAGAAGTGTATTGAAATGCATTAACTTAACTCAAATTAGCAAAATGGCAGTGTGGATGTGTTCCAGTGTTACAGTTCATGCTCTTATTTAAAAGCTCCAGTCTGCTTCCTGTTTCTATCATACATCCAGAAAGTACACCTATCCCTACCAACAGTAGTCAGGCATCTCCATGATCTAGCAAATAGCTGCTGTAGGCCAAGAAATGTTCCAGCAATTAAATTTTATACTAAATGTTGCCTTTGCTAGCATGCATGATATAACTTACATATGCCTACTGTCTGCCTTCTGTTTAAGGCTGACCATGTAATGGTGATAGCAGATGAAGTTGTATTCATTTTTGGGTCCCTGGCGACAAGGATATTATTTTGATAAAGCACGTGCATTGATGAGAAACGAAGCTAAGGGAACTGGGGCTGTTTAGTCTGGAGAAGAGGAGGCCAAGGGGAGAGCTCATTGCTCTCTACGACTACCTGAAAGGAGGTTGCAGCAAGGATGGTGTTATTCTCTTTTCTCGCATGATGAGTGATAGGACGTAAGGAAGTGATCTCAAGTTGTGCCAGGAGAGGTTTAGATTGTATTTAGGAAGGATTTATTCATGGAGAGGGTGACCAAGCATTGGAATGGGATTTCCAGGAGATGTGGTGGAGTCCTCATCCCTGGATGTATTTGTGACGTGTAGACATGACACAAAGGGACGTGGTTTAGTGATGGAACTCAGTAGTTCATGGTGACTGAACTTGGTGGTCTTGAAGGCCTTTTCCAACCCAGGTGATTCTAGGATTCCAATTTCTATATGAAATAGAAAGGACACTTTAAATACAATAACAATAATGACCATAATAAAAAAGTATCTACATATCTACTAATGGAGAAGTACAGTTGCATATAATTTCTCTCTACAGCATTGTTTGTATGAGCTATAAAATGGGTTTTATAGAAGAAGATAGATATATTTTTAAATGTTTATTTTTGTTTGTGCTTGTTGGACTGGAAAATTAAAATATGAGTCTTCTAAGTTTTTTCTAAACAAAGAAACTAGACAGGTACTTGAGAGACAGATTCTGTTAGAATTTGATCAAAGCTAAGAAAATTAGGAATTCTGGTTTCATGTCACCACTCCCTCAATACCATTTTGTTTGGGAAATTAGCTGGTACAAGGACAGGAGATGCTGTTCCTGTGCTGTTCCAATTTGATCAGTCTTTGTCTGGTGTGTGATTCCTCAGATAACAGTATGTCAGAATTCAAAATACTTCTAATAACTTTGTTGCATTGAAAGACGGATGGCATCAGAATAGTAACTTGTTTCAAAATGTTTTCTTCTCTGTTTCATGAGATCATACTTTAATTCTCATACATGTGCACAAACTTCAGAAAATTGTGTGTATGTATATATACATGTATGTATATGTATATATGTGTATGTGTACATATAAACATCTTTTTTTTTTTTTTTTTTTGTGGGCAGGTTGTGCACAGATGATAATCCCTGGGTGAAACTGGGGACTGCTATGCTACGGAGATGCCCAGCTGAGGAAAAGGAGAGCACGGGAAATGAAATTTTGAAAATCTGCCGTTCTTTGTATGACACTAAGCACATGCTCCCTGCTGAGGTAAGTTTTAACGTTGATTGTCGTGGATATGAGTCCTGTTTTGCAGTCCCAGTGCAAGACAATGTTGCCATGCTGTATCAAGTCCAGTGGAGAGCCAGCAGGATGATCAGGATGCTGATACGCAATACATAGAGAGTGGCTGAGAGAACTGGGTTGATTCCATCTTAAGAAGAGATGGTAGAGGGAGATCATATTGCTGTTTTTAAATATGTGGAAGAGAAAACATGTAGAGGAGGCAGAGACAGTTTCTTTTTAGTGATTAAATGAAAGGCAGGAGAGATAACTTGCAACCTAAAAACTGTTTATCTACAAGGAATAGTTTTTCTCCACTGAAGTGGTGAAACACTGGAACATGCGATTGCCTGGAGAAGACATGGATTCTTCATCCTTGGAAATATTCAGAACTTGGCTGGATCACATCATGGGCAATTTGATCTTGTCAGGCTGGCTTTGAATTAGGAGCTAGTTAGATTATATGACCTTTAGAGGTCTGTTCCAGTGTAAATTCTTTGAAGTATTTGTAGAAAGGCTTTAATAATGCATTGCTATTGAAATCAGTATGGCTAAAGCTGTTCATTAAATAGTGAGTAATTTTCTCTCTTATAAATGTATAACGGTTTAGCGAGGAATCCTTGAAAATGTGTTGGCGATAAAAATTTATATACAAGCAATTACTTTGTAATAACCGTGTGATATTCTGTCTTGCTCTACTATGTAAGTATACTTCCATACAAGCATCTCTACAATTATTGAAGTGTTTTGTACATAAATATTGTATACTAATCAAGACAGGCTTGAGAAATGCTTAATAAACTTCACACAACTTTAGAGTAGTCCTGTGCATATTTTACTAGGCTCATTAATCGCTTATAATCTTCTTCGTGCAATCACAATCTTTGCTAGAGAAAACAGCTAATGTTAAGACCAGAAGCAGAACAGAAGAGACAGATTCTATTTAAAATAAATGGGAAGGGGTGGGCTGTGCTTTTTTTTTCAATAGTTAGACTGATTTCAGTTCAAAATCTGTGTAAAACATGACTCCAGAAGGTGTCAGTAATCTGAAAGGTTGCATTATTAATTCACTGGCTTCACCAAAACTTTTGGTTGAAGACAGGTGTCTATAACTTTGAGACTGGTGTTAAGTGTACATGTATGTAGCTTTTCTTTACAGGATTGAGTGATGCATCGTAGCATGATCTTACACGTCCATAAGAGTAGTCAAAAGTTGCCAAAGTAGGCTAACTCACTTTAGTGAATGAGGAAGACAAATCCCCCTGAAGGTCATCATCTTATAGCAGTCAGTTTACCAAGAGTTCTGCTCAAGAGTGGGTTGTAGTTTTCTCACATTTCTTAATTAAGTGAACTTTTTCTTGAATTCCATAACAAGACCATTATTTATTCACTGTTTTGATGTTGTTTGACAGCTTTAGTTAGAGGTGCTTTGTTTTTTAAAGATAGAGTGTTGGAAGAACCCTACCTATGGGTGTGAATATATACAGATGCAGTATAAAGATTCATTACTAGTAAAAGTTATGTAATGTTTGAGGACCAGACTAGCTTTACCAATTTAACATACCTTTTTTGGCTAGAATGTTGTACAGCAACAGAAGTTGCACCATAATGTTTGATTGTACTGTTACCTACAAATACAGGCTGTACTGTTTTAAGTCTCTTCTTGGGAAGAAGGGTAATGACATGGGTGAATTTAAGTAACTTATTTATACACACAGCTACAGTGCTTAAGCGCTGTACACTTAAGTGTACAGTACGTTGAGCTTGCATGGCTATATAAGATGAAAACCTGATTGCTGACAAATAACCTATTTAGATGACTTCATATTTCAATAAATCTGAAGTCATACAATTCAGAGGAGAGAGCTAGAATGATGGAATTCTAAAAACATTTTATCACCATGGATAACATTTGCCATTCTGAAATGCAAAAGTTGTGATGGAAAATAACATTTAACTTCAAGTCATGATGGTCTAGAAAAACTTTCCTTAGATGTAGATTTCATCAGAAAGCACTCTTGTTCTTTATCCTTCCTCCTGCTGGTCTTTCTAGTTTATTTACAGCCAAGATCTTTTTTAATGTTTTCTGGGGAATTGCATAGCTTTAATCTTTGCATCTATATATGTGGATTTTTTGTTTGGTTGGTTTTATTTGCATTATTCAGTGGATGGACTTTTTCATTCGTCTTTGTTCAAATAAGCACTGTTTTACTTGCTTAGAGTGCACATCTGTTTGGACTATCTGACATCTCCTGCACTGCCTGATAAATCTCTTTAGAAAGGGGCAAATTCTTCTTCCCCCTAGTAAGTGTTAAAGTGCAACTCCTCTGAATATCTTGTGTTTTTCTATCAACCTGTAGGTCAGGTGTCAGTTAACACAAACACTTAAGTAGAAGAATGCATCTAGTCTCTTGTAATTTCTGGGGTTTTGGTGGCCATAAGATGCTTATCTTGTAGAATAATACAGATAATACAGCAGTCGATTTTCTTTTTTTTCCCTTCTATTTTTGCAGCTAGTTATTCATGCTTTTTATATATGAATTTACTTTGTATGTTTTTCTTCATTCGCAGTTGTCTCTGACCATTTTGTTTAGGTAATTTTGAATTTAAATGCTAGCCTTTGAGTCTCTTTACACAATACTGTTTGTACTCATTATCCAGCCATTTGAGCCATCCATGAAAACACTGAGTAATAGCAGACCCAAAGCAGACTCCAATGCAATTCATTTGTTATGCCTCACTGGTGTTACAGTGAACCATCAATAGCTGCATAACTAGTTAGGAAGCAAATGTTTCTTTACAAAAGTTTCAGCTACATCATGGTAATCTGGATTTTGATTTAGGACTTCCCTTGTCCCTCACAGGTAACATCATGTGACCTCAAAGTGCAGCCTCTCACAGCAGACAGAATGATACTAGAGTGCTTTCCAGTGCTATTGCAGAGAGAAAAGTTGTTTGTGTTGCTCTTTGAAAGTGCTCAGAATGTTGGCTTGTTGCATAGGTTGGATTTCCAATTCCTGCCCAAATCAGCAGTGCAGTCATTTGTACAAGACATACTAAGAGATGGTTTTACTATTCGGACAGTTTTCTCTGCTTGGCACATAGTCGTGTCACTTCAGTTGGAAAAAGGGATGAAGGCCGCTGCAAGGGTTTGCAAATTGGACCACACCGTCATAGACCTTATTTCCCTAGTTTCTCTGACAGTGTTTCAGTGTGACATCTTTGAAGTCTTGCCAAGATAAAAGTATACCATAGCAATTGCTTTATTCCTAACTATTAGACCTGTTGCTAGGACCCATAGGAAGATTTTCCTATGAGTTTTTTATGTTTGATTTTTCATTGTATGTTTTGATGGTTTTCACGGGCTTGATGTCTGAGAAGTCTACAATTCCTTTGCCTCTTGCACATCTTTATTCCATGTCTAAAGGGCAGGCTGCCTTTCTCTTTTCCAGTCTTCTGTAACCATTCTTGTTCTCAAGAGTGGTATTTTTTAACTTGATTTATTATTTCTGTAGATCCTTTGAGATAAATTCTTGAGTCCCAGAAAAAATAATATATATTATTAATTCTAGACTAAATTTTCAATGTTGAAGTTTCACCTGTTGTAATTGTCAACTGTTATTGTTCATTTGGTTGAGATCTTTTAATAAGAATTAAAGCAAGAAAGATATTTCCTTTTCTTGAATTTTCATTACTGGCTTTTGCATAGCAGTATGTCATTAATCATGATGTCATGTCATAAGAGTACCAGGGAAATGGAGGCAGTGCAGTCTCATCAGAAGGTTAGAGAGATCAAGTGCAGATTAGTGGATAAGAAGCGCAAGTCTCCATAAACAGCTAGTGAACTAGTGAGAATATAATGCCCTGTTAGCATAGCTGCATTTTGAGATGATGCTGCGAAAAGAGGGGCAAAAGAGAGAGCCTTACAAAAGTTGGTGTACAGATGAACCTGAAAGGGGAAGACTGAAAGAGTGCAGTATATTACCTTATCAGAGATTGAGAGGTTGATTTTATTTTGTTGTATGGGTATTTTTAGAGGGAGCAGAAGCTAATAAAATGCTCTTTTGATTTACAAAGAAATGTGTAAAATGAAACATAACAATTGTTGGAATATACTTTTCCTTAGAGAGAAATGATGAATTATCTATATTTGAACATTTTTTGTAGGTAAGACTGGATATCTGCTGTCTCCTAGACTCAAAATGAGGCACAGAGTTACTAAAGTCATATGACTGGTAACTACCTGAAATCTAACTACCTTTGGCTTAAAAATTTGCTAGCGTAAGGTAAATCTAAGTTGATTGAATAGCTAAACATTTTCTTCTGTTGAGGCCTTTATGCCTCTGTTACAAACAAAGCAGATTGCTTTAGAAAATATCCCATTAGAATGTATAACCAGTACTAGGACATAATCTTGAAGCATCTAAGAAGCAAACAAAACAGTGGCATGTCATCTGAGTTAAATGTTATTGCTTTGAAAATAAGAAAGTTAATATCTGTATTATTGCATTTGCTTGCTGAGTGATGTAATTTTCTTTATTTTAAAGAAGTGCAATGAGATAGCAAATAGATTCAACATCTGCACCATTGGTCTCCCTGAGGTGTTGCTTTAAACTTGTACTGTACCCGATTCCCTTTTCTTCCTCACACAACCAAAAAATATGATTTGGGGTTCTTTTAGAGCCTTTTTATAGTTACGGGTTATTTCTAATGACACTGTTTCTCCATTTAGTTTTGAGAGGCTTTCAGGCAGAAAACGTTACCAAGTATGGTAAAATTGCTGTTTTGTTCAGGTTGTATATCTTATGACTCAGAAATTATTTTTCTGAACATAAGCTGCATTTATTGCCATGGATACACCTTTTCAAGAACAGACTTGTAGAGTGAGTGAATCTCTAACTTTGCATTCAGTAGGTTTGCTGGTATGTCGAGCATACTGCTCAAAAGAAACATAGTATAATACGAAATTATCAAAAGTTTAATGAGCATATGACTGATCAGACAAAGTTTTAGTGTATTTTTTTAATCTTCTTTTTCCTTGATCCTATATTCTTATTCCTTGATCCCTTACTGAAAACATTAATCATCAGTAGCAGCAGAATATAGGTTTAAAGGAACAAATCTGGGTAAGAGAACAAGCATTGCATGAGTGATGCAGAGCTCAGTGCAGTATAATTTATCCTGCTCACTGCTGTTTCTTGAAGGTATACATTTAGAAGAGGCTGAGCAAAGTGCAGCTAAGAAGTTTCGTGTACCAAGTGAGGCCAAGTGATTGTGAAGTACATGACTGTCAAAACCTTTAACATCTTTGTCTTTGAATAGCAGCTGTGACTCTAAAAGCCTGGAAATTAAAACCGTGCTGCTAAAAGTGTGATTGTATTTCAGTCTTCAAATTGTTATACTTACCATTAAACTTCAAAAGATTTCTAAAAATGGTTTGCATTCCCTCAAAGTAATATTTAGCTGATGAAATCCTTTGGCAATTGATGTTTTTTAAGTGTTGCAGTGAAACAAAGAGCCCCTGGAAGATTTGGATGCCATTTGCAAGGTGACAGTGCTATGTAATACTCAGTGTAAGCACTCAGCGTAAGTTGTCCCAAACACAGGACATGTCTGCTGGATCTCAGAGGAAAGTGGCTGTTAGAACAAAATCACTGGGAAAAAAAAAAGGCGGGGGGAAGTCATCAGTTTGTTAGTCTAAATGCTTTTTGATGTATAAATAAATAATTGCCATGTTAAGGAAAAACAAAAAGACAAGTTACTTGTAGGGTTTTTATTTGTTTGTTTGAGTTTTTGTTTTGTTTTTAAACTAAAATTCAAATTAAAGATTTGGAAACACATAGTTTTTTTTGTTTGTTTGTTTGCGTTTAAATATGTACTTTTTTGCTGCATCAGCTTTATGATGCTAAATTTGTGTTCAATTATAAAAATGAGAAGTTATATGAAAGAGGGAAAGGTAAATTACTATGCTTTCATCACGTGTAAAAGTTTGTATAAAGTTTGAAATTGTTTTTGAAACAAAGCTTTATGGTGTTGCACTTCGGTATGTACTGTTATTTCCTCTTTGTTTTGTTCCACATTTATGATTGTATAATTGAGTTACAGAAGTATCACAGGTGTTTGTTAAACTTCTTTCTGTGCTTTGCAGTATTTCACTAAGCACAAATATATGAGTCCCAGAGAGGGCTGTGATTGCTTTGTTTCTCTTTCAGTGAAACTCTGGGTTCTAATGGTGATTCAGTGCCTCATCTTAATGTAACAAAGACTCAACTTAAAACCCTGTATTCCACTTTTTTTTTTTGTTATAAATTTATCTGTTCAAGTTTCCAAAGACTTATTTCCATCAGGGACTTCATTTGTTTTAGAAGTTAGGTTTTCATTCTTCATTTGACACAGAATTTTCATAAATTTTAGCTTGAGTGATGATGTTAATATCTCCAGAGATCTTGCTGAATGAGTTTACTTTTATTTTCAGTGTATAAAAGAATTATGTTTGTTGCTGCTTAACCAGTCCCTTTTGCTGCCATCCCTGAAACTGCTGGTGGAAAGCAAAGATCAAGATCTTCATGCTGTGGCACTGGAGCAGATAACAACTGTTGCTAAGGTATGAGCAGTTGAATTAATTAGCTTTCAGAGTTTAAGGTAATAAATTAGCTCTTTTATCTTCATATTAGTAAGCAGAGACTATCGAGACCCTTATTATTAGGATTTTCTCCAGCTATTGTGTACGCTGAGCAGTAACACAGGGCTTGTAAGATCTTTTCTATATACTTGAGGTGATTAAAACTGACAGCATTTTCTTTAAATTACCTAGTGTGTTATTGTAAGTCAATGTGATGGAAAAGAAACAACCATGTTATATGAAATAGATTGCTATCTCAGTGTATCTATTATTGCACTTTATTATTTTTTTGTAAGTGATAAAAGTACAAATGAGTTAGCATGTCTCTGACAATCTTGGCATTGTTCATGTACACATTGTAAGCTGCTAACATTTTTTGTTTTGTAGAAGGGATGAAATACATATTTGGGGATTTTAGTCGATTCTAAGCATGTTTTTACTTAATACTGCAACAGAGTTTCTGGAAGAAAAAAAGCTAAATAATACCTCTTCTTTGGACAAGAACTGCTATACATTACTATGTATTTTCAATTGTTGTAGAAAGTTATACAATTGTTCCCCTCCTTCCCCCACCCCGGTGAAATGAAAGCTAGTCTTTTAGAAAGAAAAATCAATTGTTTGCATGTTTTGTTTTTTGTTTTTGTTTTTGGTCTCCTGAGAACTGAGGTGGGTTTAAAACTTTTAACTTCTAAATGAACTTCTGTGCATGTACAACCTGAAAGACTTTCTTGGATTTTGTTAGCCATGGTTGTGCAGTACAGCTATCTACTTACTGCAAAAGAGAAGGAATGGCTTTCCTTTCTTGCTGGATAACTGCGTTGAAGGTCCCCATATAATGTTTATTTATTTAGAAAAAACACATCTCCAATATTTTTGAATTCTGTACTGTCTCTTAGGGAGCTCTTAGTTGTATATTGCAATATAAAATAATAATTGAGGTAAAATTTCCAGTATGCTACTTCAAAATAAAACTGCCTTTACAGAAACAGGAATGAAAACTTGTACATGTTTTTAAAATAAGCATCCTCAAAACGCAAAAGCTTTAAAAATGCAATGTGTTGGAATGCAGATTGAAAATGTACCTTTTTTCTGAGATTAAAAGTATGCAAACTTTCCTCCATTTCTGAAGGAACGTTCTCCAGCAGGCTCTGTGTTCCAGTTATATGTGTTGCAACAAGTTTTTAGATTCTCTGGTTACAACAAACAGTGCTGTCCAATCCTGTAGTTTGACACCATCCCCTGTTTCCTAGGAAAGATATGAAAAGAAAAGCAATCCTGCTTTTCCCAGGATTCTACTGTAAGTCTCTCATCCTCTCTTGGTTTTATCTGCTTCTCTTCAGGGGGTCTCCAGAACCTGTCAGAGAAGTAATGAATCTGAAAGTATTGTCTTCATCTCAGATGTTGCTAATTTACCTTCAAAAGTTCTGTTATTGAAACGGATGGAGCACTAGCTTTGTGGAACATAAATGGACATTTAAAGTGTTTGCAGAGAAGGCAGCAGGGCGTGTTACATGTATTACACATCTGCTTGTATCAAAATGTGAATATTGTAATTAACATCCAGTATGATGTTAATCCAGTATGAATTGGAAGTATTTCCTAGTTGAGGCTGTCGTTCTAAGGAAAGAACCACAGGTTTTTGTGAAGCTGGTCCTATTCCCAGTTCTTTATACAAATGAAACACAACATGTCTGATTTTTCCACAAAAGATACCTTTCTAACCACCAAAGCAGTGGATTATCATTAGCATATCAATAGTTTAATTTTCACACCTACAGTTGTACATTTTGGTCTGCAAAACAATTTTTTTAAACTGTTTTTAAACAAGATGATCTTATAGAAAAGGAGCTGGAGATCAGATATATGCATGCACTTTCTCATCTATATGTTCTGTTAACCTTTTAAAATTGACTTTTTTGTTAACAGTTGAAAGCTGCTGAGTTAGTGATTAGCTCTCAAACTTCCCAGCAGGAATTTATGTCCGAGTACATTTTATTTAACTACTTTTAAAGCCCAGTGCTGTGCAGTAGCACTTTCTGAATGGCTGCTGATTGTATTGCTATCTTAACTGGCCTTTTCTTTCCAGTGTGCTGTGGCTTTTAATTTTCTACAGTTTGGGTTGATTATATTATATTGAAGTTTTAGAGCCAGGAACCATATTAACTTCTTACTAATATAAAACACTCACTACACCTATGCATTCCTAAAATAATGTTCTTTTTGGCCTTCTTATGTGAGAGGCACTTTGAAAAACTATTCCTATTTTTTCTTCCAAAATCAGTATTAATTTGAGCATATACTTCTACACCAGTGCTCCATAACCTAGAATTTTCAGCGCATTTAGCTTCGGTCTAGTATTTCATCATAAGTTAATGAAAATGTAACTTGATTTCATTCCATAAGGCATAGTGTTTAGCCAGTACCTTGAATGTGAGATTCACCACCAGTGTTAGAAAAGCAACTAGCACAGAAGAGTGCCCTGCTGAATTTTAGAGCATGGTGGTTTCTTGGCTGGTTTAGAAATTACCTCTTATTCCTTGATTTATATGCATCTCTTATGATTACACTAGTTGGTAGTTTACCAACTAAAAGTGTGTATACTGCTTAGCTATGTCAATGTTTATTCAGTATAATTTTGTATGCATACTTTTTGCTTTTTAGCAACAGTAATAGAATTGTTAATGCTTCTTGTAGAATTTTTAATGAATTTTTCATGGGAAGCCCATTTCTGGTTACATTAAACAGGAAAAGGACAAATAACATCTGGCAAAGGGAAATCATAGCTATTGATTCCCCGACATAGCTTTAAAACAACTCACAGATATGGCTGTGAGAAAAATACAGCACTTGCTTGCTGATACAATGTATTAGTTAGCCATTTGTTGTATGTTGCTGACAGCTTTATGGATGTTTACAGTTAAAAGGATGATGCTGAAGTGCTGATACTAAGAATTGTATAGCTTTTGCCTGTAATAAAACAACCAGGATTTTGTGTAAGCTTTTTTGAAATTGCAGACATCTCTTTTTATTGTGCATCTTCTTATAAACTGCCATTTACCTCTTTTGGATAATAGAAATATCTGGTTTTTCTCTGTGGTGTGTGAAGAATTAAAAAAATGTAAAAAGTTTACTTAAATAAGCTTATTATTGCCAGTGGGATTTAGACTTTGCCCTTAAGAATCAGATTATTTTTTTATTTTTGAGAAGGGTTGGCGGTTCACTTGACTATCTTTCATAGATCAAGACTGATGTTTTTACTTCTGACAGAGAAACTAAGTGTTCTGCTACCTGTTGGTAGGTAAAATGGAAGTTGACGTGATCAATAAATACTACTTTAACAGAAAGTAGGACTAGAAAATGTTTTTAGTTAATCTAAAATAATATTTTATTTCAGTTTATATCCTGTATTTTCAATATTGAAGTGCTAAGACTGCCTTTTAAAAAATTAATGTGTGAAATTAATTTCCAGTTATTTCTCCACAGTCTTGTTCCATGTATGGCTGCTCACTTTGTGTGGCTTACCTTTTAAAAGAAACCTTGTAAAATTATGCATTTAAAACCTAACAGTAATGTCTCTGTCCTTCACTTGTCTAGTTGTTTTTAGATCTTGTAATTTTCTTACCCCCTTACTTATTTGTCCTGCAGCCATGCAGACTCCATCCAGGAACAAAATGAAAAGCATTTTTACCTCCACTAGTAGTGTAGAGCTAATACTCAAGCAAATGGCCGGTTCAGTTCTTTTTAGCTGTTATGTTATCAACAGCTCTTATTTTTCCATTAGTATCCATATTTCATAGTGCATGGGTTTGGTAATGCATAAGTTATGGATGACACATTTCCTGTTGCTAGTACCAGACTCTCTAGACATAAAAAATGCTGACAGGGAATTGTCCGGACTCTGACTTGTCCTTTACTGAAGCAGGCAAACCTTCTGTCCTGTTCTTGCTTATCTAAAGTCATCAATGCAGAGAGATTTCTTTCAAATATACTATGTACTATCAAATATAGATACAATATCCATGTAGACTGTAATAGCTACCAGTAGAAATACTGGATACTTACATGAGATGTAGTGTTGGTCCTGGGAGTGGAGCCACATTATTTTTTTCACTCAAATTTTCAGAATCCTCAGTGATTTACTAGTAGAGCTTCTTTAGATGCCTCAAGTTGCTATTCCTAGTACGTCAAAAGAGCTGTCACCTTTGGTAGAGCTGATTTTCACCTACCTGTTTAGCACAAAAGGTTGTTTAAAACATGCAGACTCCCTGCCTCTGCTTGCCCAGGGGAGCTGCTGTCTTGGTGGAGCTGAGGGCCTCGAGCCTGAGCCCATTTGCAGTTGGTAACATCATTTGTGCTGATGGCAAAGCCCCAGGCAGGCACGCTTAAACCTTCCTAATTATACACTGACAACACCAAGTTCAGTGTAAGACACAAACTGACATTGTGATTCAGAAATACTGCAGTCAGCGTAGGGGGTAAATACAGGTTGTACAACTGCTTCTTTTTCAGATCATTTGCCAAGGGTGTTTCAGAAACAGCTTGAATGTGTCCTCCCTAAGAGTCTGGGATGAAGCTCCTCCCGCTCCTGCTGAGGATATGCAGAAAGAAATTAAGACTTGTGGTGAAAGGAGCGCACGTGGTCCTCACTTCTGTGCTTGTTGAGGGCAGCCCTGCTGGGATGTGATTTTTCATGAGCAGATGCAGACTCTTTTATAAATTTTGCATTAAAGAGACATTTGATAAAATGTACAAACCCTGTTTGAAGCAGATTGCTGTAGCACTGCAGTGGCAGAAATGATCAGTGCATCTGTTGCAATCCTCTTTCTATGTGGTCTCTGGCTTCTTAGATGTATATGCACCTCTGTAGCTGGGAACTGCATTGATCGTCAGTCTAAAGTGAGCTAGTCATCAGAAGTAGCACTTGAATGCCTATGTCTTTAATGTAGATATCAGCCAATACCTAAATAGGTACCCATGTCAAGGAAAAAAGTCAGGATTTCCTCTCCTTAGCATAAGTATCCCCATTAGTTCTTTTCCCTGTACATATGCACAGTGTATGTGTGGGCATCACACTAAGTCAGCACTGTCAAATCCTACTGAAGGAGAAATGGATATGAAAAAGAGAAACATCTACAATTTAAGCCTTCCAAAAGTAAAAGGTTTTACACTAATGAAAAATTCAGCACCCTCAGCGTGGAAATCTGGATAGATGCAGTGATTTTTCTCCATCACATATACTGTGAGTTTGTCATCGTTGTTGTTTATGGTTTATTCACATGTTCACACAAGATGGAAAGTGGCTGTGAATTCATTTCACAGAAGATACCTGCACCTGCAAGACTTGCTTAAACTGCAGTCAGCTGCATTCCACATCACTGGAATAGTGTTTATGGGGAATTGGCTATAACCTGCTGGAACCAGTGTTTTAAGACTCACTTAGGATCTTGGGATGGTAAGGACATGCGTATGCAGGCAGATCAGAAGCGATTCATTAATAAGACTCTCCTTTGCTTGCTGTTCAGAAAAAACAAACAAACAAACAAACAAAAAAACCATCTTTTTAATACTAGGGTGCTAGGGTGGCACAGTTGCTTTTTACTAATTGTCTTAACTGAGTTTACTCTCTTGTTTACAAGTCATGTCAAAAGGGTTAGTTTGAAAAAGAAGAGACAGTAAAAAACTTAAGACTCCATGTTTACCATAGGCAAATATTTGGTATGTATGCTAGGTGTACATTCTTGCAGCCAGCGTGTGCCAATCCATAGAACATTTCAAGTATAGTCAAAATGGTTAGCAAACAAAAATAACCTCTAATATTGTTATGAATTTATATGTAAAAATGTAAAATTTTGAAAATCTGAAGTCCATAGAGAATAGTGTCTTGGCTCCAACAGGGGAAATAATTACAAGTCTAATGAAGAATAAGAACAGGGGACATATATATCTTCTTGTTCTGGGTTGCTCTCGCAGCTTCCAGTTATTTTTGGCTGTATGTATTCGTGTACTAAGTAACTGCTAGTAGTTTTCTCTCTCAGTTTTGTCCAGTTTCCCCTTTAAACATGGATGAGCTTTTACATTGTGCAGTATCATTTGCCAAAGAATTCAACAGTGTAATAAAAAGCTATTTTCTTTTATTTACTCTGAATCTGATTCTGTTAGGTTCACTTGATGCTTCATAATTCTTGTTTTATGAGGGAATGTTTAATCAGTCCCCATATACTTTAATGATGCTGATATCTGCTTGTACTCTCTAAGGTTCTGCTTTTTTAGGTGGAGGAGTCCTAGATTTTTGAGTTCTTGAGCAAATACCATATTATAAACTCTATAGAGGAAATGGCCTCAAGTTGTGGCAGGGGAGGTTTAGGTTGGAAATCAGAAGACATTTCTTCTCAGGAAGGTTAGTCAGGCATTGGAATGGGTTGCCCAGGGAGGTGGTGGAGTCACTGTCCTTGGGGGTGTTTAAGGAAAGGTTGGACGTGGTGCTTAGGGACATGGTTTAGTGGGTGATATTGGTGGTAGGGGGATGGTTGGACCAGATGGTCTTGAATATCTTTTCCAACCTTAATGATTCTGTGATTCTATAATATATTTTTGCTTTAAAATGTATGTTGTGTCTATATTTTAAAGCAGTGCTTGCATTAATGTTTGTTCTAATTTAAAATAATCTTAAATATAGTTATAGAGTGCATTTATTTTTTTAAATCTTTTTATAGTTTTATCAAAATATGGCTGCTCAATATATAAGCTGTATTAATTGAGATTTTAAAATACACATTGATTCATTGACAGTCTTCGCATAGGTTTGGGTAAGTAATTTCCATGAGCACATTTTTTTATTTAAATACTGGCACGATCCAGAGTTGTAAAAGTGATAAAAACATATAGTCAAGTTTTTGCTGCATATTTTTATACAAATTTCTCATTAAACCTTGGCTTCTCTGCATTCCTCCCACTCCTGTCAGGCACCACTTAGATTTACCAAAGCAATGCAGAACAGTCAGAGGCCTTGGCCCCAAGAAATGTGTTCAAAGGATCTGATTTAACACAATCATAAAATCGAAGTATGGTGTAGGTTGAAAGGGACCTTAAAGATCATCTAATTCCCGATCCCTGCCATGGGCAGGGACACCTCCCACCAGATCAGGTTGCCCAAAGCCCCATCCAGCCTAGCCTTGAACACCTCCAGGGGTGGGGCATCCACAGCTTCTCTGGGCAACGTGTGCCAGTGCCTCACCACCTCCAAGTGAAGAATTTCTTCCTAATATCTAATCTGAATCTCCACTGCTTTAGTTTATAGTCATTATCCTTGTCCTATCACCACATTCCCTGACAGAATGCCTCTCCTGCTTTTTTGTAGGCTCCCTTTATGTATTGGAAGGTCTCCCTGGAGCCTTCTCTTCTGCAGGCTGAACAACCACAACTCCCTCAGCCTGTCTTGATAGGAGAGGTGCTCCAGCCCTCTGACTGTCCTCTTTGCCCTCCTCTAGACTTGTTCTAGTAGATCCATGACCTCAGAGCCAAACACTCCAGATGGAGTCTCTTGAGAGCAGAATAGAGAGGGAGAATCACCTCCCTCGCTGTGCTGGCCATGCTGCTTTTTATGCAGCTCAGGACATGGCTGGCTTTCTGGGCTGTTGCCTTCTTGTGTTTCCAGTCACCTGGAGACAAATACATTGCAAAGGCTTCCCCTTTCAGACCAGATTTTCAGACAGCCTTGAAGAGTCAGACAATTGTAAATGTTAATCAGTTTAAACCTACTGGACTATTCAATCTTAAGTGTGGGCTTCCAGACACAACCAAAAGTGTTTTGTGTGCTCTTTTGTTGTATATAAAGGCACAATGATCTTGTTCATGTGTGAATACAGATGCATTGCTCTGCTTCTGTATTGCACGTGGACATCTTTATATTCATATGTAGCTCAGACGATTAATGGCTTTATGCTGAAAAAGATATTAGTTTCAGACTTGTCTCTCTCCAATTTGTAGGTTTTTGGCATACGAAATTGTACTAATCTATAGGACTTTTCATTAACTGAATAATAGCCTAAAAAAAAAAACACTAATTCAAATCAGACCTCCCATCTGCCGTTAATCTCATTACTGTAATTATTGTTTGTGGTTTATGTCCATAAAAATAAATACTAAAGCGCTGGGTAAAGTTGCATTCTATGCGCTGATCAAGAATAGAGCATATGGAGCTCAGCAGTGGGGCAGAATACCTCTCCAGCCTCCCATTTCAGAAGAGATGAGGGCTGTTTCGATAATGGCTTATAGCACTGTGTGGTATGCTACACGATGCCAATGCCAGGATTTTTATTGTCTTCACAAGGAAAGCATCTCAGTAATTAACATGGAATAATTTTGAGGAACTTTTAAATAATGAAAGACAGAGTGGGCAACCTGAAGTATGCACAATTCTACATTCTACAATTGTTAGAACCATTCTGACTACTGGGTCTAGAACTCCTGTGCACCATTGCAGTTTAGCTTTGTAAACCATAAGGAGTTTATGTAACTAACCATGAAAATGCTGAAGACTTGGAGAAAATTGTTTAAGATTTCAGCCGTGATAAAGCCATTCTGTTTTTCTGGAAAACTTCTGAAGTTTGAAAGGAAGTAAAAATTATAAACTAAAAGGAATAATCATGTATTAATGGTAAATTAAAGGTGATAAATGCTTGTTGGGAGAATAGCCTCATCTGGCATCCTTTATTTGAGGCTTTGTGCTTGATTAAGTATAGTATCTTTTCATGCTATGATATTTCATATGTTGTCTTTTTCCTTTTTTAATTATATTTAATGTTGTGTAGAGTGAGTCTTTTCCAAAACTGAGCAACAAATCATTTTGTTTCTTATCACATATATGCTTTCAGTCATCATGCTTTCTCTTTTGCAGAAGAGAAACATATATTCATTAGTCTAAAATTATTTAGATACAATAAAGGCCTTTCTTCTAAAAGCATTTGTCATTACTTCAAAAGAAGTTCTTCTGAAGTTAGGGGCAGATTTCTCATTCTCAGGTTCAGATCCGCTTTCGTACAAGGAGCTACCTGATAGTTTCTTATGAACACTGTTCCTCCATATGCAAATGTAATATTGATTCCTCTAAATAAGTGCCAAAACTTGGGATTGCCAATCATTCAAGGGAAAGTTACATACCTGTTCTGACTTATGCCTTAAGGATCCTGTTTCTTTGACTACGTGTACAGGGAAACTGGAGAGAGTAGTTTCCCACATTAGACAGTCCATGTTAACTGGTGTGCATGATCTCTCACAGTGTATGCGTCTGAGTAAGAAAGATATTTACCAGGAAGTTTGGTTTTCTGGACTGGTAGATCATAGTGATGTTTAATCTTCCTAATAAATAAATACTGCAAAATGTACTGTAAATTGATAGTTACATCTCACTGAGCAGCGGTAGTGAAAACTTCACGGAAGCGAGAACTGGGTTATAAGCAAGAAGTGCCTGTTACAATGTGCTCGTGGTAAAGGAGGGGGCAAGGTTTGCATGCTGTCTGTTACACATGAACAAGAGGAAGCAAAGCTCTGTGCTGTTTTAGCTTGCACTGAAACAGAGGCAAGGAAACTTTACATGTCTGAAGGCAAGGAAACTTTACATGTCTGAAAAGTATCAGGATTAAGTGCTTTGTGATGCTAATTAGATCGAAAATTGCTTGAATTCAACCGTCAAATGTTAGTGTTGTGTCCTGTGGTAAGTCAACAGTTGTTGCTGAATTGGTCTTCAAGTAGTACCAAATCACAGGATTTTTATTACATGCTGGTATGTTAGTATGAGACATGTAAGACAATACATCATTGTTATAGAAAATGAAACAATGGCTAGACAGACAGACTTCTTTAAAACTGAAGAGTTGCTTTGTAAATATAGGGATTTAATTATTTTATTTGTAAGTTGATAGGATGCAGTCACGTTGACTATTGTCCACCACTTCTTTAGTCCTTTTTGTGTTACATGTATTGTTCTATTGCACTTCTTGAAGTGATATGACACCTAAGCTGATTAAAACACTACATTTCAAGAAACCTAGAAAAGACTTATATAGGACTTCCAAAATAAAGTGAAGTAGAATTTAATGTTTTCTGCAGTGTTATTTGTAAAACAATAGACCAGATTTTCAAGAGAATATGTGCTCTCATGTATCAAATAGCCTCTTTTTTTTTCTGAGACATCTAGGGTGTCTCACAGAAATAGCAACTGTGTGCACCAAATCTTTTTAAAAATACATTGTATTCTGAAAATCTAGACCTTGTTGTGAGTGCTGAAACTCTGGAAAATATGTTTGAGTCTGAGAATGTCGTCAGTATGGAATGTAATATGGTATATTAATGAAAATGACCAAAATGTAACGTATTCTGCTCTGACCTTCCTCAGGGTGTCCTTTTTAATATGGAGGTAGGTGGCGTGGTCCATTCAGCACTGGGGACTAAGAGCCTATGAAAACTCAATAAACCTTTTCATATAATTCTAGCTCCGTTACTAAATATTCTTATCCCTTAACTTCATGCAGGTCAAGTATATATACTAAAGCAATAGAGACTGCTAAAGATGCATCTTTACATATTCTGAAATATAGCAAGTATGTATTACTGTTATTAATCCATTCAAAGTACTCTATCATCTTGCTTTCAAGGTCACACTGTGCAGATAGAGCAGTCATGGCATGTTCTGGTTGATGGATGTATTGGGTAATTCATTTTTAATTACTATGGATTTTTCATTCTTCGTAGGTTGATGATTCCAGTTGTGATGCTGAACTACTTTCCTTGCTCCTCAATGCCAAGTTAGTGGTAAAGTGCATATCTACTGCCTTCTACCCTCACCTTATTGACCACTTGCTGGCTAACCAGGAAGAAGGAGGCTGGGATGTAGAGGAAGTAGCAAAACAACTTAAAGAAGCAGGGTTCAGTGCAGAGGCAGGGTCTCTCTTGATGTCTCACCGAGGAACTCATCCTGCACTCAGGACTTTTGCTACTGCTCTCCAGGCTATTCAGCATTGGATCTAAAAACGTTGGATTTATAGATTTCTCTGCCTTTCTTCTGGAGATATCTACAAAAGGGAGAATTTGTTGTTCCAGTAAAGTAACAAAGTTAGCTATCATTGCCTACATTTTGCAGAAAGTTCAAACAGCACACTAACGGTGGATTCCTATATACTTGTAATGTTTAAAAAAATATATTGGTGTAGACAGTGTAATTTTGTTACATACTAGCAAAACATTGCATACGATTAAAGTTTTCATAAAGGAGAAGAATGTTAAATGATTACACTGACATGTAAATGAAACGTTAATAATCTGACAGGTTATATACAATTTGTCTTAATTTCTGTAAGTAATTTACTTTTTGTCATAATGTAAAACTAATGTAAAAATACAAAGATATATGAAGCAAAAAATCAGAATGAAAATTAATTTCTGAGAATTTCAAAACCTTAAAATTTAGTATTGTGCAATGTTGTTGCCACAGCTTTTGTTTGCAATAAGTAAAATATTTTGCATTTATCGTCTCTCTTTTTCTCCTTCTTTTAGATAGCTAAATATTTTCTTTACCCACTTTTTCTGAAATTCCTTTCTCTTCTTAGTGATGTTTATTCATATGAACAAGCAGAAATTTTTTATGCTTGTGGACTGTCTTAGTTTTAGAAGTATTTTTCTCTACAATTAGGAAGCCCCATCTCAAATTTTCAATGTTTATTTATACCTATTATGAATGCACTTTTCAAATATTTCCAAGACATGACAATTTCCAAATGCCTTTCTATCTTAGTGAGTCAAAGGATTTCTGATTTGTTTTCTGCGTTTTTTTTATCAAGGGCATTGTCTGTTTATTACATTGTCTGTACTATAAGAAGGTTTTGAAGTTCCATGTGTTAATAGAAATTTCTTGTTAAAATGAATCTGTAAATCTTTAATTTTGTGCTCAGATCTAATTTTGATGTAATAATGCACAGAAACTTTAAACACTGTAGGATCATAGTATAACACGTTGGAAGTGATATCCAGGGTTTCGACCTCCTCATTGAAAGAGTGTTAGTTTAATGTCAGAGCAGATCGCTCAGGGCTTTATTCAATCAAGTCTAAAAACCTCTAAGGGTGGAAACTGTGCAACTCTGTCCCAGGCAGGCTGTGTCCCCATGTTGAAAAGCTTTTTACATAATACCTTCTTGTTTAAAACTGTCTTGTTTCAGTACCTGCCAGTTGTCTCTCCTTCTCCCACCATGCATGTTGTGAAAAGCGTGGCTCCACTGGCTGGATAGCCTTCTTGTAGGTATTCAAACGCCACTATGGGGTCCTCCACAGTCTTCTCCTCTAAAAGCAAAACAAAATTCAAAAGAAGAACTGGAAAAAAAAAAAAAAAACAACAACAAAAAAAAAATAAAAATAAATCACCTTTTAGTGCAGTGATTTCAGTTCATAGCTGACTTAAGTGGATGTACTACACCTGGACTACAGACACTAGTGATGAATTCAGTTAATACTTGTAGTAGTCCAAATTCAGTGTAGGTGTAAAGTGCCAGTATATTTTACTGTTTCCAAGCCTAGCTCAGGTCCAAGCCTTCACAGGACATGACGACAAGTGCTGAGAGTTCAAGCCAGCAGAGGGATCTCAGAACTGAAATTTGAGCATTATGGCCAATGCCCAGCTGCCTGGTGCTGCCTGGGTCTCAGGCAGGACTGAGTTAATCTCCTCCAGTGCTGGCCAGGGCTGATATTCAGCTAATGACCTGGGTGTCTCTATACTCAGTGCTATGTAAAGATTTAAATCCTGGCAAATAGGACTGTAGTAATCTGCAAAGGGAGCTCAGGGTCAGGTTGCCACCCTGCTAATAAATAATCTCTCTTGGGTTCCAGAACACTCTACAGGAGTTTAAGCAAATCCTAATGGTAATAGAAGGAGCCAGTTCAGGTATGGATTCTGAACTTTCAGATTTTTAGAGTAGCCAGGCCCTTCATTGTGCAATGCAGTAATGAGCTGACTATACTGAGAAGTTTCTAAATCTGTTTTTCCTAAATCACAGAATTTCTAGGTTGGAAGAGACCTCAAGATCATCGAGTCCAACCTCTGACCTAACGCTAGCAGTCCCCACTAAACCACATCCCTAAGCTCTACATCATAGGTTGACATTAAATGTCAGCTTGAATCATAAAGAAAGGAGAGGAGTGGGTTAAGAGCTTTAAGTAACTGTTTTGTAACAAATTTATATTACTGAGTTCTCTCCTAGGCTTCAGGATTTAGTAATGGATGATTATATATTTGTGGAACCACAACCAACACTTATTAGCATCATCTTTGACTTGGGATCTGTATTATTGCATCAGCTTGAACAGCCTGTGAAAATCGCTCAGATGTTTGCCTTGACACCTTACTTTAGGATTCCTAATGAGATATTTAATAGTGCTTTAATTCTTGAGATTGTTAACTTTTTTTGTACTTGCAGTTCACAGCTGTCCTTCAGTGTTTTAAGGAAGGTTATCTCATCCATGTACCATATATATATTAAATTCAAATGTATATAATTCAGGTATGTTGCTTTAATTTTGTTCTCTTATACTAACAGTCCCAAGAGCCTCAAAATAGCCCAGCAAAGTATATTGGAATTGCAGAGAAAAGAAAGGAAAAACTTAAAAAATGAAATGTAACTGGAAATCAGCAGATGCAGATAAACTGCAAGACATACCTCCAGCAAGAAAACCTTGAATTATTCCACAGAAGATATTTCTATATTTAATGATGTTTTCTTTTTTGGTCTGTTTTGTTTTCAGGTTAGTTGGTAAGTTTGTAGCTGGATTTTCTGACTATTCTCTTTCAGGATCATGAAAAGTTAGCGTTTAGTGTCACTTCAGAGCTGAGCTGTAGATAAAGCTCTAATGAGTGTTATTGATCTTCTGTCTGTGTTCTGTTTTGCTGGTGTTAAAAAACCATGATAAATGTTTTCCTTCTAACCAGAGCTACCCCTGATTTATTCTGTATTCAAAACTTGCATCAGTAATGAACAATTTTAGTATATACATCCAAAACTGATGAGCCCATATTAGTATATTTCCAAAGTAAAATAGAAATTAAAAAATAGATGAAAGAAGAGGCACATAACAAGGATATGTGTATCCCAGTGCTAGCTTTTTGTATCTTCTGGATGATAGTGATAGAGCAAATGTTTTACATTTGACGCTCTGGGAGTGACCAAGATACACTAGCAAGTGCTGTTGTATTTGGGAGATTTTTTTTCTCTTTTAGTTAAGAAAATCACCTTGGCATTATTAGTAGTATTTAACACAAAGTAAAACCAACACAACACAAAAGAGTTGAACTGGCATTTGAGAGTCAGTTTTATTTTGTAATTTTTGTTTATTTGTTTTTGTGCAAATATAAACTTGGAGATGCATATACTGACAGAAGTACATGAATAAAGAGTTCGGTTGTATCTCTAGGAGCAATGCTTTCTAGGGCAATTAATCCTCTTTTGCCTGAAAAGCACTGATAGTGCTTGCATCTTCAAGGAGCTTTTTTCTGCCTGGTAGGTGCTCGAAAGCAGGCAAATCCATAATCTTCCTTGTGGATAAGCAGAACTAGATTCAAGAGATTCAAGAAGAAAGATCACAGTTCACAATTTCTTTCTCCACTGGAAGCCATAAGTGGAGCCAGTATGTCACTGCAACCAGCTACAGAGGGGTCACTTCTGTATTCATAAACAACAGTGCAATTCAGTGGCCAGGGTGGCCACATTTGATTCATTTAGTTTCCTTGTATAGTGATCCCTTCTGTGATTTATTGTTTTTGGCATTTTGCACTGTGAAAAGATGTTGAGAGGATGGCCATAGAATATGGATACCTTCATCACAAAGGGTAAAACTGCAATTGAAAAACATGGTCATTTTTCAAGCTTGCTTTATTTATCTCTACTTTCCCTTTGAAACACAGCAATCTGGGTAAGTACACTGTGCAAGGTCAAGTTTCACAAAGGGGCATGCAGTTAACTATTACAACAAAACAGGGCTCTAGGTGACACCTTGGGCCATTTGTTTATGGGAATGAAGGCAGGTTTCTGCCCTGCGAGGTCTCCCAAAGAATGTGGGAATGTGTTGCTTTTGCAGAAGCACAGGATGAAGCTCATAGGAAATCAAGGTTTTGCCTGCTTTCACCTGTCAGTGGTTAGGACCTGAGCAAGAAGACTCTAGCTGGAGAACACATCAGGAGCAGGGCAACATCCGTGGGTCCATGACAGTTGAAGGAAGTGGAAATGGGAGTCAAGGCAAGGATTTTGCTAGGGTTATGTTTCACTGCAAAACACAGCAAGTAACATCTACCAGCTTACTGGTTTATCATACTTACTGATGATAGATTCTGAAAGAAGGGAATGAACACAAAACTAGAAGTTTTGTCTTTAAAAACAGATTTATTATTGCATCATTGCCCACCATGTGTGTCACACTTGCTGCTTAAAGATTTTCAGGTTCCTATGTTCTCGCATTTTTAAGAGAGAGTTTTAGTAAAGCCCTGAGGCTTGTCTCATTTCCATGGTGGTATGGCTTTTTTTTTTTTTTTTTTTTTTCCCCAAAACTGTCTCTTGATCTCTACACTCAACTTGTTATAAACCTCTCTAGTGGAAGAGCCACCTCCTTTTATACGCTTTCATTTGTTTCAAACGATGCCTCAAAAAATTAAAAAAAAAAAAAAAAGTGAAAAACCAAATGGCTCTTCACCCTGTTTTTATAGACTTCCGACATACTCAGTTATGTCTTTTCCAGTGTAGTGAGTCCTAGTGTACTTAACTCATTTCTATATGCCCTTTGGTCCACCTCTTCATTTCTGTATCATTTTTATATTCGGTATGTATATATATTAAATGTTACAGACGCTCCAAAGTTTCATACATTGGCATAAAAATGTTTTTCAGTCTGATTATTTGACTATTACTGAACACCTGAGGTAGAGTTCGCATAGGATTGTTCGTTATGACCCTGAGCTCTCATTCTACAGTCGTCTGAGATTATATGTTTTTACAGCTTATTTATTTTATTTTATTTTATTTCACTGTATTTTATTTATTTTTTTTCTTGTGTACATTATCCTGCAGTTACAAACTGGGGACTGTTTACCAGTTTATCACCCAACCAGCAGGTTTCATAAAGACTTTCAACAGGTTTTCGTCCAGTTGTCATTATTCCTCAAAAGCATGTCTCCATCAGCACACTTTGACACCTTTACTATTAGCCCCCTTCTGTAGACACAAAATAGTAAACCTGATTCTCTTCAACAACTGTCTGTATTTGAAAGCAGCTGCCTCATTTTGCTGATGATGAGGCATGTGTATAAAAGCAGGAATGGAGATGAAGGTCCTATCAATGGCCAGAGGCAGGCTCTTTTGGCTTGGTTAAATGGCTCCATTCTCCACAAGAGCTCACTTCCCTAAACTTTCATGTGCCTGTCCTTGGTGGTTCTGTTGCCCTTGGTGAAGATGCAGTGCAGTGTTTCCATTCAATGAGCTGGCAGAGCCGGAAGCCTATAGCAACATAGCTGCTGGGCCTCATCTTTTCTTAGAGCTCAGTAGAGTTGTTTTTCTTATCTACAACTAGTATCTTCAGTAGGTAATTAAAACAGCAAAGAACTCATAGGAAAAAATCCTTCTCTAAATCTCTCTGACTACTGTGACCTTCAGAAACATGAAAATCCTATTTACTTTGATTTCTTCTTATAGTGATAAATTTTATCTGTCTTCTTTCTTCACTAGCTTTTCAATCAGCTAACAAAGAGGATGGCTTGGTCCTCATGCTAATGACTGTGCTATTTTTCCTTATTGACTGAACCTTCTTAGGATACACTAAGCTGTGCAAATAGAAGATAAACTCTGAGGTATGTCCAACTCAGTCACATATCCGACATATCCAACAACTTGGTCAGCATTTCTACCTAAAATGAGTCTGTATGTACTTCCTGAAGCTACCTGACAGTGGGTGGCAGAGACCGTAACAGCTTTCCTGGTGCACATCTACTTCATCACCAAACACCTCTTCCTTTATCACTTATCAATAGCAGATACATGACAGTGATTTTTATGATTATTACTTTTAATGTACAATCAATTTATATGTAGTTGTTACTGAAATAGCCTTAGAAGCAGAAATACCTGTTTCAGTCATTGGTCATAATGCCTAGTTCCAGCAAAGCTGAGTATTGAGCCGATTCATTCTTCTGAAGAGACAAAATGCCAAAATGTTCCTTGGCCGTAGTTGGTATAAGCCAGGTTCTTTCCTCAAAACAGAGATAATAATAATAAAAAAATATTAGTCCTTGTGCACTGTTTATGAGGAAAAAGAAGGAAATGATTAGTGGCAATACCTGAGTTATTAGCAGTGAAAGTAAGTATGTATAAACCTTAGCATAAAAAATGTGATTACATCAAAACTGCATTGTCCGCTTCCCTTGTATTCCTCTCCCTCTGAAATCAGCATCTTCTGCCAGGCTGTGCTGATACCATGGCACTGGATGTTCTCCTGGCCCACCCTCGCTTACGAGGCGCAGTAGCAGTGCAACCAGCTTCACACAAGCTCTGATTTATAGCCCAACACCATTTGCAACCCAGACACAGAAAACTGCTTGGCAGTCTCTTTCTGCAAGAGTCTTTATCTGCATAATGTGCATGTAAAATATTTATTCTAATGAGCAAAGCAGATGTATGCTGTTTAAAAATAAAAAGTAATGCTTGAAAACAAATAAGCAGAAGGAGTTTAGTCTAAATGGGAGAACAATACAGAACGCAAACTGCGCATGAAACCGGGGGGTGATTTTAATTAATCTGGTAGTACCATCTGCGCTGGTTCTGGCAGCAGAGGAAACAAGGCACAACAATATCTGAATGCAGCTTTCAACAGAATGCTTTGATATATAGGCAGTATCCCGTGTAATTGTCAAAAGGGACTGGGACTGCAGTTTAAGGCACAATTCTGCAAGTGATGATGAGACTGGTTCCATTCATTTAAGTGCTTAATGGATGTTTGTCACAGTGCTGTTTTAAATGTTATTCCTAATAAAGACATTCTAGAGAAAAGTGAAGGAAAACCTAACCTAGGCCAATTTGGACTTTGGAGCTATAATCGCTGCAGCTGTTCCTTAGCAAAACCATCCCTTTTTAAGATGCATTTTGTCTGTCTTTGGCAATTTCTTAAACTGTTGGACATAAGTGCCAAAAAACACTAAGAGTGATCATGAGAGATGACTTCATGCATGAAGTAAGGTCCAGTTTGAGATGGCTGAAGATTCGAGATGGCTGAATATTTAAGTATTGTGTTGTTGTTAGATTCATATCCAGGCATAACCTGCATCCCTTCAATGACTTGGTAGATCTCCAGAGGGAGGAAACTCCCAAGTAAATATTTAAATTTTTTGTTTAGATCTCTATTGTTCATAATGATGGAAGAATGACCACACCAAGCAGACGACACTCTAGCTGTGGGATTTTCTAAAATGCTATATTTAACACATGTAATTCAGGAGTTTGAAAAGTTTGGTCTGGAGAGGAATTAGAGTAGTATCCTGTTTATGGAGAAGAGCAATTCATGTAAAAGAATTAAAGGACCTGTAAGTCACCAACTGTTTAATTACAGCTCTACAAATAAGCTGTTGATTCCTTCAGATACTTTGACATGTAGAGGGCAGTACTTATTACAGCAGTAGTCTTTGGAGGCCCCAGTAAAGATGCAAACTGGGAAGCACTGTACCTGTGTGACCCTGCAACATAATTTTAACACTGTGTTAAAGATAATGTGTTCAGAGAAAGTAATGAGCACAACACAGTAACATATGCATCATATTTGCATAAATTCTGCCCAACGTTTGCCTGGCCTTACCAATGTGTACCATACCAAGTTGAAGATGTCCTTTTAATTTTGTTTGTCAAATTGGATTTCGTTCTTTCACCACTTTTAGCTAATGATTCTTTGCTCAGACAAAAGATTGGTATTATGTGCCAATTAGCAGGGGAAAATACTACAGGCTAGGGAGGGCAGACTACATCTGATTAAATGTCAGTGTTCTCCTTATGTCCTGAATCTGAGCAATCTGACTCTTTCATCCAAAGGAAATGGAGGCTTTATCACTGTTAGCCTTAAGCAGGTATCTATGAATAGATATTTAGCTTTGGCTTTCTCAATATCTTCCTGGAGGGGATGTGGAAAACACGGTATTTCTTAAGATTTTGGTAAATGTCAATCAATGTTATATTTGGCACTGATTTTTACCTTTGGTATTTTGGTGTTTCACTCTGCTCTCCTGATCTGGGCAAAAGAGTAGGGAAGAAACCACAACAACAACAACAAAACACAACACAAACAAAAACAAACAAACAAACAAAAACAGGGAGAGACTTATCTCTGAATCATGAGAGTAGTTTGCAGAGGTCCATCAGTCCTGTCTGAAGCCAGAAAGAGTAGTTCCATTTTTTTCTTCTTCTTAACATTCTGTAATCATATTTATACATAAAATTGGTAGCATTGGATAAAAGAAGGCTAAAGAAAAATAACTTTTGCATTTAGCACTTTTCTAACTTCAGGAACTTTTAAAGACAACATGTTTACATCTAATTCCATGAAAGGCTAATAAAATACAATTTAGTTGCCCACACGAGGCCTCTAAAAATAACTGGTGTTTGTGATAACTTCTTCATACTGCAAGATCCTGCTTTAAATGTGATGAGCATTATTCACTTAGAAAGTTGGTTGTTTTTTTTTTTCTGTACTCTTAAGTAAAAATGTCACAGATATAAGGAAAGAGATTATAGGTCTTGCTTGTGCCAATGTTTTGGCACAGTTTTGGTTTTATTGTAGAATAATGCCTCTGAAGACTGAAAGGATCTTATATACCCAGAGCTGCAGCTCAACCTGTTAAATTTCAGATCTGAAGTACAAGAATCACTTTCCAAAGTTCATTCAGATGTTCGCTGATCTCAGTGTATCCAACATCTTTTGGAAAAGGCTCAAGGTCCGGAGGATTATTAACAGTGGAATGAAACAGCAGACAGAATCAACTCCCACTGTTAAATCCTCTTCTATTGCTGTGATTGCACTGACAATATTCTGCATCCTTCTTGTCACTTTTTCATGCCATTTTATGGTATACGATTTTTAGCAAGGGTTTAAATGCTGTTCTATGCAGTTGGGAGAGGCCTTTGACAGCATGGAGTAAATTCTTCCTCGTTCCCAATAACACTCTGATCTATTGATCATAGAGAATACGAATTGGTACCAACATCATATTTGAGAAGGCTTCCTTTCATTACTATGTTAGTTATTGTAGCTACTAGTTTCAGCTTCTGGTTTTAATCACAATTCAATAATTAAGGGTTAAATCTGCAGAACAAAAATCAGTAAACTGGATTTTTTAATCCTAAACACCTCTCTGCTATTTCTCTAGCTCTACAAAATTTCAGATCTACAAAGGCTTAACCAGAGAAATATGCCTTGATAAAACAGCACCATAACTGCAGTGAAAAGAGTAGTATAATTTCTGGCATCCTTAGGATAAGTCTGAACAACACATCCTCTGGTGCTTACAGAGCTGCCACTGAAGATTACTGAGAAGAGTTGCCTGACCTTGCATGGGAGGTGGTGGTGGGCAGCCAGCATCTCAAAGCTCTACTTTACTGTTGAGATTGGTTTAAACTGAGAGCTCTTCCTTCTACCAGAGACTAGCATTGTTGTGGGAAATAACATTTTGGGGGTGTTTGATGCCAAGAGTTTTAGCTTTCAGTTCTCGGAGCTGGCAGCTTTTCTAGTTCTTAAAAGCTGCAAATCAGTTTGCATTGCTCAATACATTTGTAACTTTGAGATTTTGACCTTATGGGATGAAATTTCACTTGTGTGTTCTTTGCAGTTAGTGGATTGTGTGGTGAGCTTTAAAAAACAAACTGTGGGGCAAATGAAGGAGGACATTATGGTTGCTTGTTCTCTTTCAGTGTAATTTTTCCTTACTGGGTTGAGGAATGTTAACACTTGCTACCACTCCTCTGTCCACAGAGATGGACGGTCACAATTTCTGACATTTCAGATTGCTTAATTTTTGGTAGTAAACTAGAGTCAATGTCTCAAAACTGTAACTGTAAATTTATTGATGCATTATTGCTAGTCACTTTTTGAAATATCATCTGAGAAAGGACTTAATCCTACACTCCAGTGAAGGGGATATGTAGCTTTAACAAAAATAGCAGAACTAACCAAGATATGAATCATATTCTTTTTCTCCAAGGACTCTGGAAGATGCAATATCTTTTTTTTTTTTTCTTTTTTTTTTTTTTTTTTTTTTCTAAGACTATATTTATGCATGCATCTTCCGATTTGAGGAGTTTATAAGTAAAAAGAAGGTGGCTGTCCAGAGATGTTCAGGGACTTTGATGCTGGGCCAGCCTGCAGCTCTCTTTTAGAGCAGCCACTAGGAAATATGCCTTCAGCCAGGTTTTAGCTGCTCCCGTCAGAGATGTGCTAGAAGAGAACAACAGCCCCTTTGGCTGGTCTTTCTACCTCTTTTAAAGAATTTAGTGCATAAAGCATAGAGAAGATGCTGTATGATGCTTAGAGATAATCAAGTTATTTTTGTGTAAAAATTGCCTTTAATTTCAGAGTAGTTGTGTGGTTACTTTGTTTTTTGGCTGCCTACCCTAGTTCTGCTTTGTCTTCTAACCATAGCTTCTATGTAAACTGGCTGAGGGCTTCAAATATTGTGTGACTGAAAAAATTAAATAAAGTGCCCTTGTTAGAGCTATTCCAGACATTTGTAATGAAAAATTAAATGGATGAATGTAGCTTGGATTTCCTGTTTGAGATAATTCCATGTATCAGATGTTCAGACTTTTATTGATTTTGCCAATTTGGAATATTTCAGTGACTATTTTTACACATGAGTTTTATTCTCCACATTCCATTCCAAACTGCTTATCAAATCCTGTTACTTTTTTAGGCTGCCAGATTTGTTGTTGTTGTGTTTTGTTTTATTTTTTAATTAATCTAAAGTGTTTTTTTGTTTGTTTGTTTGTTTGTTTTTTAAGATGAAGACAAAACAGTGATAGAAAAACATCAGAATCTGGGATACAGAAGTAGATATCCCTGCGAACAGCAGCAAAAAATGCCACGTACAGATGTTTAGAATAAAATTACCGAAAAGAGCTTCAAACCCCACTGCCATGAATTCATGGCTTGTATTCTAATGGGTGCTTGTGAATACTTTATGAATCAGCCTGAGAGAATGCTGTGAAATAATCTGCCAATAATTAGATGATGTTACATGGGTTCATTAGGTCTGTGTTTTGATTTGTCAATGATTTCTTTCTGTCCTGGAACTAACTCCTTACAGTGATTTTTCTTGACCCATTTGAAGTGATGGGGCCTCAGCCTTGTTTACGTAGGTTGCCAATGTTAAAAAAGACGAGGTAAGGCTCATTCTCTTAAAAGGGTGGTGTGTTGGGTGGTGTGATGCCACCACAGGTGGGCATAGTGTTCACTGTTCCTGTGAGCAGGTAGAAGTTAACAAAATGTCCTGACTTGTTCTTTCCCACCAAGATCTGATGAGTTCTTTGAGTTTCTCTTTCACAGGTCTGAATGGTCCTGTGCAGAGAGTGGGACCTCAGCATGGCCTCCTCCATTTGGACCACCTGAGGATCGACAACTGAGGCTCAGCCCAGCCCTTGGGTATGCTGGTGGTCAAGAGTATGGTTAGGAGAGAGACAAAGCCTGGAGCTTGGTGACAGTGAGGCTTCAGGGACATTTCGAAGGAACATGCTGATGGCTGGGAGATTTCTCCACTGAGAATTTTCAGCTGGGCCAACAGATTCTTTGGACAGAGAATCCCTATGTAGGGGTTAAAGTTTGGGTTTAGGCTCAGAGAGAGACAAAGCCTACAGCCGCAGCTAGTGTGGGGCTGGAGGGTTCTCCCAAAGGAAGGAGTGGGCTCCAAAAGGAGTCCTCCTCTGACAATTTTTTGACCTTGGACCTTCCTCTGGATTCTTTGATGTCCATGCTTCAGTATAGGATTTTTTGTGGGGCCACTGTTGTGGTTTATTGGTTAAAGTTGGTTCCTGCTTAACTCTGCAGTATCATGATTAGGCAGTCTCTTACCTGGTTGGTATTCTAAAAATTAGGCAGAAAGCATATCCACCATCAGCTTGTGCCACATCTTTTGAGTATCCCATGACAATTTTCTTCACCACAACACATGTACCTACTTTTCAAGGCCCCTTCTGTCACACTAGGCCTGTATTCCTCCACACTACTTCCTTGTCTTAGTCATAAATGTACCACTTCATACAGAACAACTGCTTGTTTCTATGATCTATTTAAAACTATGGTTATACAGTACAGAGATAAGCAAAGCAAAACAAAACAACAAAATTAGATATTGGTATGCTGTTTGTTACAAAAATGCTTATATGGCTAAGAACATTTAAACAAAGTTCCATGCAGGTCAAGATAAGTTCAAACAAAGGAAATGAAAAAGTCTCAGTCCTGAAGCCTTGAAAAGTCAGTGCAAACCATGAGGGCTGTTACTAGAAATGGCAGTAGTGGGCTAGAGATAATGTTGCTTATGTCCAGGTTGTTACTCAGCAAAGAAATGCATTAATCTCACTTTAACTACAACTGATAGAAAAACAATTTTATGGGTCTTCCATCTCTTCAATTGTTAATTCTTTCCAAAAAAAGAAATGTCGTAAAGTCCTGTACTCTATGGAAGCCAAAACTGACATAAACTAACATGCTTGATTTTTATTTTTATTTTTTATGTTTTTTATATTTTTTATTTTTACTTACATTTTATTTGTATTTACATGTATTTTATTTTTAGCCAGATATCTGTTTTTGTTTGTTTGTTTGTTTCTTTTAAACAGCTAAAAGCATATCCCTAAGAAGGAATTAATTTACATGGGAGAAATGATTAAAAAACCTTGACACTGAATATAAAAGCCCAGGTTCTAGCTCTGTCACATTTCTACAATGTAGAATGTAAACCCCCCTTGATATGAAGGCAGAGCGTTCACTGCATTTTTGTCCTGGTCCAAATGCATACATTTGCATTTTTGTAATCTTATTAGGTATCCTACATTCCCTGCATATTCTTCATCATTGTCTTGCTAGAAACACTGTAGCCACATTTCCAGTGCAAAGTTTCCTCTGTTTGTTTTCGTTGCTTTTACAAAATGTGAGAAAAAATCTGTTGCTACTTGTTTTAATATCTTTTACAAATTTTAATCAGTACAAGTTTTGTCAAGTATCAGTTTATGCTTAAGCATCCTGAACTCTAAGATTCATCTGTCTCTGCTAATTCAGCCTTTTCTTCATAGCTGCTCCTGGACTTTGAGACATTATTTTCTGTGACATCGAATCCAAGTTTTCATGGATATCTTGGTATGCTTATTCAACATAGCAACACAGAATGCTTAGTTGAGGTAACAAAAATTGCTATCTAAAATGAAAACTTTGGAATTAAACAATGCCCTTTTTATCTCCAAAAGAAGTGATGCACAGTATCTGTTGCCACCCTTCTCCTGTGCTATTTTCAGAGTTAATGTGGGAAGAACTCAAAGTCTGATGCATTTAGCAAATAGCCAATTCTTACTCTTAAAGATCATTATTTTAAAAATATCTATCAGCCTCTTGCAAGCAAGCAATTGCAAATATATTGAATAAATAGATTCCCTGCAGAAATTAATCCATGTTTATCTCAATAGTTACCTGAAGCAGAAGCCAGGTCAAACATCTTCAATAGCAAGAAAGTCAAACCAGTGACAACAGACAGAAAACAGTCTCTGCATTATAGGATATTTACCTTGCCATTCTGTTTCAAGTAGTGATTTGACAATAATAGTGGTGGCCAAATTATAAACTGTAGCAGGTTCTAAGATGCAGCCATCAGCAAGTTAATACCAAAAGCTATATTTGTGTTAGACTGACAGTCGTATCTTCTTTACGTTAGCCTTTTTCCAGTGACACCAGCACTGGAAAACATGAGTAGCTGGCATGGAATAAGAGAAAGTGTTGCAAAGAACATCTTTTTGCATGTGCAGACGCTGCAATGTCATGCTATTGATCACATAATTCCTATTTATTTTGTAGACGATTTCAATGACTGAGCATCCATGGAATCCTGTACATATTTTAAGAATATGTAAAACACAAAATAAAGGCCAATATAATCATTTTGTCTATATCTAGAGTTGAAGCAGCATTATTTATACCCAGACAGGGGTATCTGTCAGTTTTTAATCTGTTCTTAGAAGTGTCCTACCTTGACACGCTCCACAGGAAATCAGTCCTACTAGTTCACTGTCATTTTATTGAAAAGTTTTGTTTTATGTAATTTACCTAAAAATGTAGTAGAAAAATATTCAAATTAACTCTTAGCATCTTGGAGAATATCACAATATTGTTTCCTTATAATCTTTTACATTTTGAAAATGATTTAAAAAGATCTCCATCTTAAGAAAATATTTTTTTTTTCTTAGTTCTTTTATCTTTTTTTTTTTTTTTTTGGAATATCCTTTTTGGATTTTGTCAATTTTCATTTGAATTTGTATCATAGTTAAGGCCTTGTCAGTACTTTGCAGAATGGAATGGTTACTTATCATGGCCTTCATTTAGTGTTCCTCTACCTTCATTCCAGAATTACTTTTGCTCTTTTGACAACCATCTCATGTTCTCAACTCATCTTGTTTTTGGTTTATTGTAACCCCAGCTGCATTTCTGCAGTAGTATTATGTAAACAGTTATTCTAATTTTTGTATTTGCACTTTTTTCCTCAAATGTACTTTTTTTTTTTTTTTTAACATTTCAGGGCACTTCAATAAGAGGCCTTAAGAAAATCTTCATGGCATTTGCAGCATTGTAGCATCCACAAATTGTTTCTGGACTATCAACCATATCGCTACTGGAAAGTCAGAATGTTATTCAAGACCTATGACAGATCTTCCATTTAATCTCCTGCCTTTCCAGGCTAACTGATAACTATTCTCCGAATATGTTCTTTTCTTATTATTTTCAATTGGTTGTGCAAGCACCTATTATTAACTTCACCTAAATGATATTTCCCTAGTTTTTCTATGTAAATGTTAAGTGTCAGAAGCATTCTTAAAGGCAAGGCATATATGTTAAAGTGCTTCACAATACAAAGTCCAATAGCCCTGACAGGGAAGTAAATTTGATTAGTGCAATGACATCTGTTTTGGACAATCCATTTTTATATTTCTTGCCATGTTAATATCAAATATCTTACAAAATAATTTAATATTTTTTCAACTTTCTTTCAGATACCAGAGTTTAATCTTCACTTCCCTGGTGATTCCTGGATTTTTTTTTTGATTTTTTTTTTTTTTTTCTTTTAAAGCTACTGTGATAACTTTTTCTCTGGAAAATCTCTTATCTTTCTTGGGCTCTTGAATTTGGAGGTTGCTTTAGCTTGTTTCTTAAATACCTAATATAAATTTTCATGAGGCTTAGCTGTCTTGATTATATCTGACTCTCTGTCTTTAATGAAGTCTTTCATTGTTTTGGCCTGTTTTACTATTGTCACTTAGAAATGTTAATTGTGTTGAGTGTCTAGTCATGTTTAATCTTAGGAAAATTGGAGCAAAAAGACACTAAACATTTCAGTTCTTTTCATCTTCTGTGATTTTCTGTCCTTTGGTAATGAATGTTATCTCTGTTTTGTTCCCTGTTTTCTTTCTTTATTTTATTTTATTTTATTTTATTTTATTTTATTTTAGTCTCACAAAATTAATTCTCTTGCTTTTTTTCCTCCCCACTTTCCTTTTCACTTTCTTACTGATCTTTTTTTTTTTTTTTTTTTTTTTTCCCCTGTGTCACACAAGTAATCCACAGCTCTGCCCTTGGGTTATGTCTGATTGTCTTTTTTCTTTTTTTCTTTTCTTTTTTTTATCTTTTTTCTTTTTTTCTCATTTTTTTCTCCTTTTTCTTTCTCTCTCTCTCTTTTTTTATTTTTCTTTTCCTCTTCTTTTCATATTGCCAGTTCTGTTGCTTCCTAATGGAATCTTTTTTCCTGTTTAGTAATATCTAACTTAAATTCCATTATTATGAGTGGACAAATTGCTTTACATTTCTCATAACTCATTGTTACATGCCATTATATCAGCAACTGCTCAATATAATGATGATCTTATGCAGCATTTAACATTCATAATGTTAGTACTCTGAATCAGATTATTTGATTATAATTATCAGAATTATAATTATTATGATCTCATTTACGTCATTCAGGGAAAAATAAACATCCTATCATAAGTTCCTAAACTGTAAAGATGAGCCCCTATGTTGAGAAGCTAATCAAGAGAAAAATTGTTTTTGTATTTTTTTGTATTTTTTTGTATTTTTTTTTTTTTTTAAGAACTGATAATCTTGCTAAATGCTTTTAGGGAATCTGAATAATCCATATCAGCCAGATCTCTCTGTCCATATTCTTTTTTACTCTTGCAAACAACCCTAATCTCTCCCTGCTCTGTGGAGGTCAATTTATCACAAAGCAGTATGTGAGTATCTAGTAGAGAGGCCATCACCATGCATGACGTTAAACCTCCTTTGCAAACGTCACAATCTTCTGAGAATTCTCCTCTTCCTTTGCATGAGTATTGTGAGCCTGGAGTGGTATTGCTCTACATCTCTGGACAGCATTTTTCTTTTTATTCATAAAATCTACAAATAGGAAACTACATGTATAAATACAGTCTTACTAAAAATGGCATTGATATTGCATCCTATAGAGCCACTTGAGAGACAGAAACCAATTCAAATCTTGGTTGGCTCAGTCTTAGAATTACAAGTCCCCTTCACTAGATTGTAAAGAAAATTTAGGGTGCCAGTAGTCCTCAGACAGGCAAGATGAATATGAGGTGCCTTGGGTCCACTGATATGAATGTGAACTAAGTGCTCATCCTGCTTAGAAGCTGAGCAAATTCAATGAGTTTCAGGACTTTAAATATCTTTGAAAATTGGATCCATCAACACATGTTGAGATGAATGGATCTCAACACATGCTGAGATGTGGAGATGAATGAGCGCTAATTCTGGGAAAGGATACTCTATATGTTATACGAGGGAGAGACTTGATGTTCAAGTGATTTTTGGCACAAGAGAACTAGAACTAGATTATGAAATCCAAGAGGTCCTGATTCCCATATCAGTTTTTGAACTGTTCTTTTCCTTCTGTTGTTTCTTCTAAACTCAGTGACCTGTAATAGATTTTACTTCTCTTTCATTGACCTCTGGTGTTTGTATTCTTCTTTTGTTTAGTTCTGTTCTCTTCTTCCTTTTCCTGGCATACTTTGTACACCAAGGTACCTTTTAGCTAAATCCCTTTGTCTCCTGTAATGTTCTTCCTGACAGATCACATTTAACAATGCTATTCTGTCCTCCTTTCAAAAATGCTTGCAATGCCCTTGATTAGTGATATTTATTTCAGTTTGTGTCTTCTTTTCCTTTCTTCCTTTTTTTTTTTTTTTTTTTTTTTATTATAAACCCTGAAAATCTAGGGTTTATTATTCCTTGAACCACACACCTGCAGTGGTTTCCATGGCAACATGATTCTGCAGCCCCCAGCTGTTTCATTCCTGATTCTTATTAGCGGTTTGCTGGATGCTGGTAAAAGTGCTGCTGGTTTGGGGAGGCAACCTTGCAGCTGATATCACAAGCATTTAATTGCTTTGAAAGTGCTTGTCTGGTTGCAAGTCCAGTCCCTTTGCCTGGGAAGAAAACAGAAGTCAACTATGACTATTTAGTAATCTCATTTCATTAGTTGTGCTTTGCTGTTATTTTTGCAATTACAGGCTTTAGTTGATAGCTCATACATAATCCAATTATTTCTTATGATCTAAACACATTCACATTTCTCTGGTTCTTCCTCTGGCTTTCAGAAAACTTGATAAATAACTGTATTTCTGTAAATAAGAAGTTTAAATAACTAACAGTAGATAAATAGAGGGTGGTCTGTTAAACCTCTTAACTACTTTCATTAAAATACTTTCATTATTTCCCTGAAAGTAAAGTCCTTATTACTTTGAGATGGGGTTTTGAGCAGAGATTTTATTGAATTATAGTTATCTTTGTCTGCTCATCTGTCTTAGTTTTATGCCTCTCATCACAGAGGAATCTGAATGTCTAATGAAGAGAAATAATCAGTAAGAATTCAAGGAGAAAATAAATCTTCTACTTAGGTCTCTTCATTTCTAGAAGTAAAAATCCAGTGGATTAATGCCCATTATATTGTTGCCAACAAAACCATTTAAGGACATGTAAGGACACTGATGACCACGGCATCAGCTTGTTTATATGTATGTGTTTCATTATTTTTCACAGACAAAATACAAAATAAAAGCTGACACTATTAAAATATAAGTAACCTATTTTACATTTTATTTGTAACTAGTTTTGTAATCTCAAAAAATGAAATATATAAAATTATGTGACTAAAGAAACATAAATGCACACACGATTTGTATCCCCAATAACATCAGAAGTAGATTTTAGCTACATGGAACATTTTTGTCAGTCAAACAAAAAGGAAAAAATACAACACAACCAAACAACAAAAAAAAACATAAAATCTGGTGTCAGAATATGAAGAATCAAGTTATAAGAGAAAGCCATAGAGACAAACTCCATGGGAAACCGGGAATTTTAAAATGTCTTAGTAGGAGATTTTTGAAATCTAAGCAGAATCCAGATAAAACTAACTGAACCATACTTTCAACCTATCACAAAATATGAATTAATTGAAAATGAAAACTTTTAATTGAAAAGGGTTGTTTGGATGATTTTAATCATTATAATCCTTTAAAAAGAATATAAGCTTTACTTAAAAATTACTTTCCAAAATGAATTATGTTGATTGTATTTACAACAACATTAAACTGTAAGAATTCCCCAAATGAAATATTATCATTATATTATCAAACATGAAATATTATCAAACAGTTTTATAAAAACTTTTGTTTTGTTTTCTTTTGTTTAAAATTGGTCTCCTGTTTAGCTTCACAAAACTATCTGGGACAGAGCAACCTTATAAATTTGTAGATTTTTTTTTTCTCTTATAAACCGTAAATATACTGAATTTATTTGTGTTGTACATTAAGAAACGAGAGTCGGTGTACTTTAAAAGAAAGTGTGTGAGACTGAAGGATCAATTTTGATCACTTTAATATGAAAGTAACATTTAGTACATGTTTTCCAGTTTGCTTTTCTCCACCTGTTGGAATGAGGCCATGATTTTGAATTAAGAATTTTTCTCTTCACTTTTTACTGAGATTTTTGATGACTAGTGAATTGATTTTTATTAGGTCAGATAAGACCATTAAAAATTGTTCTTTAATATTGTCCACGCATTTCATTGAATAGTCATCATGCCTTGGGCTTTCCTTAGGAAAAAATTAGAAAAAAAGACAACACACACACACACACAAAATAAAATAAAATAAAATAAAATAAAATAAAATAAAATAAAATAAAATAAAATAAAATAAAATAAAATAAAATAAAATAAAATAAAACAAAACATAAAATATTAAATATTATTAAAAACATAAATAAAATAAAACAACAGCACCAACAAAAAGACAAAACCAACACCCTTTAATTCATTTGCCTTCTCTGGAGATAAGCTTGGCATTTGTGAACATTCAATATGTTACTATTTATAATAAGGTACATTTCTGTATTTGTGCAAGCACTGAAATGAAAGACTGGAAGTGGCTGAAGCATAGGTAGTGTTAACAGCTTTATCATCATTCAATTTTTTTAAGATGCCATAAAAGTGCATGAAGGCAGGTATCTCTTCAGTATTCAATTCAGAAATTTCATTAAGCAAAGAGAAAAAAAATGTTACTGCTCTCCTCTAAGCAAACAAACAAACAAAACAACAGCAAAAACCACCACTACCACCAACAAAACCAGCCTTGTATCCATCCACAAATCAAACAAAGAACTCTGCAGCTAGTGATGTGTGGCCGTTACCCAAGGCAGAGTGATCACAGACTGGAGGAGAGGAAACCTGGCACAGATACACCCTGCTGTATTTTGGGGGATTTCCTTACTATTCCTCTGACCTCCATTTTGATTGGAAAGTTGGAGTGGAGTTGTGTGTTATTCTGATGAGATAGATCTGTCTGTCTGCTTTTTGAATCAATATTTATTCACTGAAATTAGTTTTGCTTTCAGAAAGATGTAGTGTGAGTTTTGCTTCCCCCCAGCAATAGCTTAATATTGCCAACTTTTTTTTTTTTTTTTTTTTTTTTTTCTCCCTTAAGGGATTATGAAGTAGAGGGAATATAGGACCTGGACACAGGTTCCTTCCTTTAATTCTAATCTCGCTCTACTTATGTGGAGCTCTGTAAGTTTCAGCATATTGCCTCTATTTCTGCCCCTGTATAGAAGAATATAGTTGAAGTGCATTGAAAATCTTATAGTTAATTTAAACATAGCATTTTGAAGCCAGACTGAAGCCCTTACTAATTTTGGACAGTCATGATTTGTATATATATATATTCCTATGTCAATTATGATGGTTTATTATCTGAGCAACTTCATGTAATGTGGAAAATATGGGATTCAAAAGTTCAGCACTTGCAAGAGAAAACAGTACGCCTATTCAATATCCCCTTTTCCATACTAAAAAATCCATTAACAGTAGATAAGCAAAGATTGCAGGGGACCATGCCTTTGATTTTTATTTTTTTGTTTGTTTGTTTATTTATTTATTTATTTTGCTTGTCAAAAGATTGGAAAGAGTCACAGGAGGCAGAACAAATTGTTATGGGTCAACACTCTATAAATACCACCTTCTCTCCTGGTTCCCCCTGCAACTTCAGCCAGGTGAATTTATTGGTGAATAAATTGCATCTTCCAAGAAGGAGCAATTAGAATTTGTGTGGCCAAGAAATTACAGTTCAGCTTCTTCTTACAGGTGAATTTTGATTGAAAAAGGATCCTATTGGCAGTGGTTGCAGAATCCAGGCCTTCTGCTGGAAATTAGAGAAATTATAGTCTTAAAATGACAAATTAAGTGAGTCATGGTTTTGCCTTGTATGAACGTTTCTATATTTTTTTTCAACATGATCAGAAACATAAAAATGTGGCAAGCAGGACTTTGGTCCTGACAATGTCAGAGATGAAATCACTTAAAAAGGTCACAGGCATCTTTGGGTATCTTTGTGACTATTGGATACAAACACCTCTGCCTGCACTCTGAACTCATGTATGCTACCAAGTTACCTGTGGTTACTTTTTTTTTTTTTTTTTTTTTTTTTTTTTAAATTATGCTGAAATAAGTGCCACTTGCTGTGTGTACAGATCATTGGAAGGAAATACTCTGCCACGGGGGGAATGATGCTCTGCATACGGTGTGCACGCTTCACACAACATGGAGAGATTGCATGTCTGATGTGCTGCTGGGTCTCATCACAGGCAGGCTGTGACAGAGACTTACAATCAAAATAATTAAAAAAAAAATAGCGAAAAAGAAAACCCTGGGGACTCACTGGGTATTTTGGAATAGTTGTAGAACCATATGTGTGATGCGAGATGAACAAAAGCAGTTACTAGTTAATTGGTTTGGTGGAGTAGGAAGAAAATGCTGAGTAGCATAGCAGATTGTGTTGAATGGCTGCGAGTGGTGTGTTCACATCTGGGGGTAAGGAGGCAGTGGCCTCAGATGTCTATCTGTCTCCCTGACATGACGCTCTCCAGGTTTTCTCCCCATTCAGCTGGGCACCTCAGCACAACAGCTAGTTCAACTTTGCACCTCTTTGATGGTTAGCACAGAAGAAAATGCCAAGCCAAGGTGAGAATGTTAATGGATAGGATGGCTATGTAGTGAGTGTCCACACTCAGAGAGGTTTTCCTGGTAGAAACAAGAGGTTTGTATGAGTTAGCTATGGAAACACAGTGTGTGTTCTCTTAAACCTTTCCCCAGTCTTGTTTATAACATAAGTTCATGAACATCCATGAGAACTATTCAGACTTACTGTCACAACTCATTTATCCCAGTAGATAGGAGGGCTGTATTAAGCAGGAGACACTTACCTTGATTTCAGACTTGGATGAGTGTTAGTTTTATTCAAGTATGTGCTGTCTTGACAGGATGGCTTTTAAAACCAGAGCTTTTAAAATCTGATGCCAGAGCCCTCATGTCCTCACACCCAGAGCTGTGTCCCATGCAGGGAATAACCTACCTGAGTTCTTCTGAATTAGCAGCTATTTTTCTTATCAGATTGCTGTGGCCTTGATTTACATGACTTTGGACAGGTTGTTAGGGAAGTAAAGAAGGGTTGTGAGAAACGTGTTTAATTTAATGAAGTAGTTAGAAGTGCTGATGCTTATGGGAAAAAAAAAAAGCTTTTTATTGTCCATCGAATGCATAGAGACATTCAGGGCAACAACTACCCTTATGAAAGAGAAGATGAAAGAAAAGATGATTTTATTACCTGAGAAATAGCCTTACTTCAGTCTTACCTTTCCATAGTGACATATAAACCTTCTGTATGTTTTGGCACCAGAAATGTATAACAATGAGTAGTTGTTGTTGTGTTTTTTGCATAGACCATCTGTGCAACGAAATGTAGTTCTACAGGAATGCTTACACTGTGGAAAATGGAGCTGGGAAATGGAGTTGAACTTTCCAAACAGTTGGGTTTAATCTGCATACAGCAATTACTTTTGCTGTCAGTAGGAGTTTAAATTTACCACTTCAGAAAAGTTTCAGTGATTCTGGATACTTCTTTTAAAATAAAGCATAACCTACATGTAAATGAGGCTGTGCTGCCCAGAAGCTCCCCTTTAGTTCTACCATAAAACAGGCTTACAGGGACTTTTTATTAATTATCTGACTGTGGCTGTGGTAGGACGTCCCAGTGGAGCCTGCAGGTCCATTTTCCTGCCTTTATGTACAAAGACATCATCTGCTGCTGTGTGCACCATAAGGAATTATTCAAGGTAGGCAGGATAGACAGAGAAGGTAAGTCCCAAGGATCCTTTTGCAGGAGAAAACAAAATGCAGTCAGTGATGTGTGATGCACATGTACCATTTACTCTTTATGTGTATTTACTGGTGATGGTGCCCAGAGTGCTTGGGTGATAAAAGATGACAGAAGGAGCAAGGATGCACCCTTTTGACACGACACTCAGGGAGGGAATGTGGCCATTTTACATGTAATATTGTTCAGTGACTTCTGGACCTCAAATTTCTGCTGTATGTGCCTGAAAAATCATCCCTTATATTTCTAGAAGATGGACAAGGTATCTAACTAAAGATTCTCCTGGAAGAGCAAGAAGAGAAAGTCTGTTCCCTATAAAAAGAACACAGTGGAAAAGTATGCAGCTTAAATCTGGTTTACTGTTGTACTGCACATTTGTCTTGAGTGTAGTGCAACTGAAATTGTGCAATGGACCTTTGTAAAGTGGAGTTGCCATCTGTAGTAGGAAGAAACTCTTGTGCTGGAACTGATTACATGACTTCAGGGATCTGCAAACGTAATATCCAAGGGATCCTCTTGGTGATCTGTTCTTTCCCACAGATCAGGGAAAGAGAAGAAAAGAATATCCTGCAGCCAAGCCAGTAGCTATGCAAATGCTTTAAAACTAAAAGTCTCATTTCTGAAGAAAGCAATGCCCTGGTCTGCTGCTTCAGCCAAAAGTGGTTGTAAAATTGGAATTGTTCATCTTCCCTCAAGGGGACTAATCCTGTCAGCCAGCAACTATCTGGGACAGCCACAAGTGGCTTAAAATAGCAGAATAAAAAGACACAACATAAGTGGTAGACCAATTTAGTCTTCCATAAATAAATTGAACAAAGAATCGTTTGGCTGGAAATTCCACTTTCCAGGGCTCAGGAGTTGAAAACATGCAATAAAGTCAAGCAAGGCAGCAGTGTTTTCTTATACATAGTTAGAATATATATTTGATATGGATATAGCAGCTCTGAAATAGATGTAGAAGTCTTCATTTTTAAAGTTTCTAACAACATGTTTTGTCACATGAAATGTTCAATTTTTCACTAGATGAAATGTTTTCTCCTCAGACACTTTTAAGAGCAACAATTGAAATGAAAGGCTTGATTCACAAAACAGAGCTTCTCCCCAGCTTCATACAATAGTGGTAACTATTCATACAAGAGTGGTAACTGCTCTCACTGGAGGAGTGGTGGGTCAATGCCTTCGTCTTTCTAGATTGTGAAAAATGTTTTACCACAAATACGTTTGAATAATATCTTTGAAAGAAGTGGGGGCAGGATCGAAGTCATTTACATCATCAGTTATTTGGAAGGATTTGGGGAGGTAAATCCACTATTGCATTTCTCTTTCTACACAAAAGTATTTGAAAACATTGACCCAAATTTTAACAGGCTTTTGGAAGTCGGTAAATATATTATCTCAGTAAATATAATACTTGCTGAATCAACTACCTTCTTAGTGCTGTTGTGCATATCTATGTGCTAGCATCTGAACACAGCTATCTTAGTCTTTAACTGAATCCTGATTCTAGCTTGTATATATTAATCTCTATGTAAAGAGAAATGTTTAGGTGTCCCAATTTAGAGCTGAATGAATAAGGTCAAACTAAAAGATGATCTCAGAAATCAGTAATGATGAAGTGACAGCAGTTGACTAGCATAGTGATGGGAGCTTATCATTCAATGTGCTGGTGGAAAGGCTAAATTAATCCTTGGGAACTGGATAAGGGAAGTAGCAAAGAAGATAAGGAGGCAATTTTTGTCTCTGCATCTAGCATTGCTGAGTCAATGAAGTGTCACTTAGCTTTTCATACCTACAATAAAATTTTGGAGAATGTAGAACTGATTAATAACTGGAGAAAATATTGGGTGCTAGATGGTTGCACACAAAGAGTTGGTCAATGGCTTAATGTCTGGGTGAAGAGTAACAAGTGGTGTTCCTCAGGGTTCAGTTTGGGACTGGCACTGTTTAACATCTTTGTTGGTGACATGGACAGCGACATTTAATGTGTTCTCAGCAAGTTTGACAACAACACCAAGCTGTGTGGTGCAGTCGACATGCTGGAGGGAAGGGATGTCATCCAGAGGGACCTGGACAGGCTTGAGAGGTGGGTCTATGCAAACCTCATGAAGTTCAACATGGCAAGTGTAAAGTTCTTCACAGGCTGTGTGGAGAATGGACTGAAAGCAGCCCTGATGAGAAGGACGTGGGGGTTTTGGTTGACAAGAAGCTCAATGTGAGCTGGAAACGTGTACTTGGAGCCCAGAAAGCCAACAGCATCCTGGGCTGCAACAAAAAAAAAAACAACACATGGCCAGCAGGGCAAGGGAGGTGATTCTCCCCCTCTGCTCTGCTTTCAAGAGACCCCACCTGGGGCACTGTGCTCAGCTCTGAGGCCTCCAGCACAAGAAGATCATGGAAGTATTAGAAAAGTCCAGAGGAGGGCCACAAAGATGATTAAGGGGCTGGAGTACCTCTCCTGTGAAGACAGGCTGAGGGAGTTGGGGTTCACCCTGGAGAAGAGATGGCTCCAGGGAGACCTTCTAGAGGCCTCCCAGTACCTAAATGGGGCCTACAAAAATGATGAGGAAGGACTCTATCTCAGGAAGTGTAGCAATAGGACAAGAGGTAACATTTTAAAACTAAAAAAAAAAAAAATGTAGATTTAGATTAGATATAAGGAAGAAATTCTTTACTCTGAGGGTGGTGAAGCACTGGGACAGGTTGTTCCCAGAGAATCTGTGGATGCTCCACCACTGCAAGTGTTTAAGGCCAGATTGGATGGGGCTTTGAGCAACCTGGTCTAGTGGGAGGTGTCCCTGCCCATGGCAGGTGGTTTGGAACTAGATGATCTTTAAGGTCCCTCCCAACCCAAACCATTCTATGATTCCATACCCTGTACTGTTACCCATGTGTACAGTCAAAAAATTGATCATCCTTCAAGCACCATCTCTCTTCTATCTTATGGACAGTTCCAAATCTATTTAAAATTATTTTGTCTGCTTTCTATGATTTTATCAGCTGAAATAAAAATCATGACACTTTCAGATTATATTACCTGAACTCATATAATTTATTTACATACTTGTTTCCATTTAGAGATTTCATTGCTCACTAAAATCAGGATGTATTATTACAGTTTTACAACTGAGGGAGGTTCAAAATATAAAATTCATTTTGGAATGTGACACAGAAAAAGACTATTACCACCATAATTTCAATAACACCATAATTTCAATAAATGTGTTTGTTGATATTTAGTAGAAACAGCCTTTTTCTTTGGCACTGTAGCAATTCTGTAGTGTTAGACTAATGCTCTTATGTCTGAACATGGAGAACCCCTGCATATTGCTGGGCTATTTAGGAAAGGCTTTTTTGTCCCTTGAGGCTGATTTCTATTTTGTTCTTTACAGCTGTGACCCTGGGTCACCTAGTAAGACTATCCTGGAGGAAAAAGTTTGACTGTCACAGGGGAGCAGAGTTCTAAGCATCATAAGTCATCCCTGAGAAACTGAATGAGGAGGAATAACGAAAGCCCTGGCTCCTTTCCTTTCATATATTTGAGGTCCAGACATATTGTGTAACATGCATCTTGAAAGTTACAAAAGTTATCTCATTGATCCAGAGATTAAGAAGATGAGAAATGAGAAGAAAGATGAGATTGAATGATTCACCTGCTCAGAAACCTGGTGGAAGGAGTGCTGCCTCTCCCCTGCCCCCAGGACTTCTGTCAGGGCAAAGGCATGGGGGTCATAAGCAGTATACTGGCACCTCAATGGGAGTGAGAAGATATGACCAGTTTGATTTCAATGTCTGTTTTATCACATTTGTGTGCATTTCTGTTAAAGATATGGGATGTAAAGGTGAAAGAACTGTAATAATTATAAACATGTTGGGAAGAGCTTTCAAAACCCGGCTAGTCTACTCAAATTTGCTTGACCTTGCAAGGCAAGAGATTTGGAGGGAAGAGCACACAAGCAAGACAGATAAAGATTGTTTCAAAAGAAAGAGAATTTAACTAGAAAGTTTTTTTTTTTTTTTTTTTTTTTTTTTTTTTTAAGTCTTTTTCTTTTCCTTTATCTCTATTTCTCTTTCTTTTTCATGGCATTCAGTTTATAAATACCTGAAGGGAGAGTACAGTGAAGATGGAGCCAGGCTCTTTCCAGTGCCAGGACAAGAGGCAATGGGCACAAACTAGAACACAAGGAGTTCTGTCTAAACATCAGGAATCACTTCCTCATTGTACAGGTGACAGATCTTTCCCAGAGAGGTTGCAGAGTCTCCCTCCTTGGAGACCTTCAAAAGCCACCAGGACGTGGTGCTGGGCAGCCTGCTCTGTGTGTCCCAACTTGAGCAGGGGGTTGTACCAGGTGGCCTCCAGAGGGCCATTCTCACTTTCTGTAATTCTGTGATGAGACATAGGTATATTTGCCCTCCTCCTGATGCCTTTCATCTACTGTATAGGCTCCAGGGATGATACCATACCTACAGGCACACCTGCTCTCATCCAGGTTCAGATAGATGTTGAACTGGACAACTCATACTCCAGGCTGGCCAGACTCTCTTGCATATTGGGTGTGCAAGGACTTTGATCATTTCTGAATGGTACAGTTCCTTTGTTAATGTATCAGACTCTTAATGGGGCAATTTAACCTGGTCATAGTGCTGTGCCTTGCTAACCTGAAGCAGATGGAGTTGGAGTTCAGGCAGAGCAAGGGCACAGTCCCTTGCTCTGCCTGTTCTTGGGCTGTACTTTAACCTCTAATGGTTACTAGATGTATAATGGATCTCAGCTACTTGTGTGTTGTGGTGCTTTTACTCAGGTGGGAGGCCGAGCTCCACCACAACTGCTCTCTCACTCCCCGTCCTCAAAGAGAAATGGGGAGAAAATATGATAAGGGTTGAGATAAGGAGAGATAAGGATGGGGAGATCGCTCAACAATTATGGTGATGGGCAGACCAGACTCAGCACACGGAGATAATAAGATTTATTTCCTATTACCAACAAGTTAGAGAAGAAAGAAAGAAAGGAAAGAAACCAAAACCACCTTCCACGCATCCACCCTCTTCCACCTTCTCCCCCCTGAGCAGTGCAGGGGAACAGGGGAAGGGGAGTTATGGTCAGTCTACAGCACTTCGTCTCCACCGCTCCTTCTTGATCACTCTGATCTCCTGTGCTGTGGGGTCCCTCCCACGGGATGCAGGCCTTGGTGAACTGATCCAGTGTGGGCTTCCCACAGGCAGCAGCTCTTCCAGAACTGCTCCAGATATGGTTCTGTACCACAGGGTCCATCCCTCAGGAGAAAACTGGCCCAACCTGGGTCCCCCACGGGCTGCAACTCCAGCCTGGAATCTGCTCCAGCGGGGCTCCTCTACAGGCCACAGCCTCCCTCAGTGCAGGTCCACCTGCTCCACCGTGGTCTCCTCCACGGGCTGCAGCATGGAACCCTGCTCCACCATGGTACTCCATGGGCTGCAGGAGGACATCCTGCTTCACAATGGTCCTCACCACAGGCCACAGGAGACTTCTGCTCTGGTGCCTGGAGCACCTCTCCCCATCCTTCTTCACTGACCTTGGTCAAGGCCGTTTCTCACTCCTTTCATTCTCCCAGCTGCCAAGAGGTGTAGTATTTTTTTTTTCCCCTTTCTTAAATATGCTCTCACAGAGGCGCAAAAAAACATTGCTTATTGGCTCGTCTCTGGTCAGCAGAAAGGCCCTTACCTAACATGGGGCAGCTTCTAGATTTTTCTCACAGGAGCCATGCCTGTAGCCCCCTGCTACCAAAACCTTGCCACGTAAACCCGCTACATGTGTGCAATTCATTCATTTTTGAAGTGAGAAATTTCTTCAAAGTACCTTTAAAACTAATGTTATGCTTAAAAAAAAAAAAAAAAAAGAAACATTAAAGGAAAAAAAAAAAGAAAGAATGACATGAGGATTTTGCTATTGAAAGCTTATTCTGTAGCTGAAAGGAAGTTATCCACTGCATATATGCTTAACATATATGCTTATGCTCCTGAAAATAAAATAGAATGTCCTTTTTCTGTATGGGAAGCACTTCAGTAAAGCCAGACAGCACCACTGTTATGATTTTATTGGGATTGTAGCAAATGTCTTTCCATGCTAAAAAGTTATTTTTGGCAGTATTTGAAAAATGACAAAGGAACCAGTGTTTAAAATGCAGCATCACAGGAGATGAGAGTTTGAAAAGAAAAGTAGTTGGTCTCCTCCTCCCCTTTGCTTGTCTAGCTCTGTTGTGTTCTATATAAGTAATAACAATAATATTGGCTCTCTGGTATAATGACTGTACTCAATTTTGTGGATCAATAATAAACAATATACTATATATCAAATGTGTGATAACATAAGTGTGCAGGCATTATTTAGACTCAAGAGAATTAAATTCAAGGTCTTGATTCTAGAAAGTTGCTTGGTAAACTGAAGCTGTGAAAAAGAATCTTTTCAAATGTTTTTAACAAACACAGATGAGAAGTACTATAAGATCTAAATATTTTTATTTATTTGTTTCATCTTCAAACTTGTTTTTAGGGTAGACTTGAAAAAAGATTTATGAAATACTATTGCCAATTAATTCCACTTTGCAGTTATTTTTAATCTGTTTACAAAAAAGTAAATATTCAATGATTTCTGTTAATAACCCTTAATCTGCACATTTCTGAAAAACAGCTGTTAGTGAATTTGCAGTCAGAGGTGAGTCTTTTTGATTTGACAAATATTTTGAATCTTACTAGATATTTTATTATTATTATTTATTTTTTTTTAAATTGCTTTCTCCAATGTTGCCTTCCTATAAACTTGTTTACACTACAGATATTAGAAAGGTTAGAATATCAAATCAATACCAATGATGTAGGGTTATAAAAGTTAAGACAATAATTTATTTTTCTTTTTAATTGGAGCCAGTATTCAAAGAGAGTGTTATAACTGCAGTTTCCATTTTCCTGTTTGCCTAAACTGAATTTTGGTCTGTTGAGCACACAATCTTCATACTGTTGTGCTTTTTTATTCTCAGAATGTACTCCATTGGAAATGCTGCAAACTCCCAGGGAAGTTTTGTACTTTTTTTTTAGAATTGAATGGGTTCCACTTTTTCTGTAAAATAAGGCAGAGTTACATCTTCATATCTGAATCAATTGGAGAAGAAAAGCTAGAAACTTTAACCCCCTAATATTGTCAGAAATTACTAATGTAAAGTAAACTTGCCAGCAAAACTACAAAATATAATGAGTTGTCTTCCCAAAATGTTAACTACTCAGGAATCTTAAATATTTCATGCAGTGTTTCATATGTAAACAATTTATACTGTAAATAATGGCAGCTTTCTCTGACAGTGGGACTTTCACAGATTGAAACCTGTGTTGTACCAGGTAATGTTGCATATATATTATATTATAGTTTACAGAATCACAGAATCACAGAATCACAGAATTTTGTAGGTTGGAAGAGACCTCAAGATCATCGAGTCCAACCTCTGACCTAACGCTAACAGTCCCCACTAAACCATTTCCCTAAGCTCTACATCTAAACGTCTTTTGAAGACTTCCAGGGATGGTGACTTCACCACTTCCCTGGGCAGCCTGTTCCAGTGCCTCACAACCCTTTCAGTGAAGAAGTTCTTCCTAACATCTAAACTAAAACTCCCCTGGCGCAACTTAAGCCCATTCCCCCTCGTCCTGTCACCAGGCACGTGGGAGAACAGACCAACCCCCACCTCACTAATAATATGTGTATTTATACACATATTATTAGAGATTTAATTCTCGAGACATCAATATGATACACAATAATGACTATCTTCTTATTTCATGTCTCTCCATTTCAATACTTTTTTTCCTTCTGTTTTTATTGTAGCAAGAATGATGTCAAAGAACAAAACTAAACTCACTAATAGCATGAGGATATGTTTAAAGAAACATGGTCAATGGAAGTCATATTGTAAGCTTAGCTGTTTCAGAGATAATTTGGTATGTTTATTTCTGACTTTAATCTTAGATGGACAGACATAAAACAAACAAAATGGGATGGATGATTACCAGTGGAGGAGTACACAACTGTTGTAAAAGCACACTTTAGAGCAATGTTGTTGAACTTCCCCATGTGCTCAGATCTGTTTTCCCTCTGTCAGTACATCAAGATTTCACTGGAACAGGAGCAGAGAAGCCATGACTTAGGTCAATCTTTGACCATCAGTTCATGTACCTTCCCAAGCATGTGATTTTTTTTTTTTTTGTGATCATTGGGCAGAACTAATAATATATGGCTGCCAAAGCTGTCTGAAAATTAAAGTTCCTTGTTCTTGGTTTTGTGGCTTGGTGATCTCAGAGTAATCCTCATTTTCCCACACAAAACTGAATTATGAATTGCATTAGTTGACCTGAAACTGCCTGCGATCAGTGAACCTCCAGGGATGCACCATCCCTGAAGGTGTTCAAGGGTGGCTGGATGGGGCCTCGGACAACCTGATCTAGTGGGTGGCAACCATGCCTGTGGCAGTGGGGTTGGAGTTAAATGATCTTTAAGGTCCCTTCCAACTCAAGCCACTCTATGATTTTATGTTGACAAATGCATTCACAGCTGTGAATACACATTTTTATTGTGTATGAAAAATATGAACTTCGAAAATTGTGAGCACAAAGCAGTTCTGCACTGCAGGCAAGCCCCATACTACTAGAGAAACACTGTATAGTCCCAGCAAGCTGCAATCCTTCTTCATCTTTCCCAAGCCATGGGCACAACTTTCCGCAACACATCTCTCAGCTCTGGGTAACTCCTTTTCTGGGCTCCATGTCAAATGCTTGTTTCATTCAGGCATTGCAACAAGGTTGGTTCTGGTCCTGCTTTCAGTGTTCTTTGAAGTATTGGTAATGCCAAACCCAGGTGCATTTTTTAAATGTATGTTTATAAGAGAATATATTTCAGATACTTCAGATGTGCAAGTCCTAAAATGCACAAAATGAACTTTCTCCTGCTCTGTTCAATCTGGCAATCTCAGCTTCCTTTCTAGCACCCGTAAGTGTAAGAAGAGCAGCCTTATCACTTGCCCTGGAAGTCATGGTATGAGTTTTCTTTAAGGCGGAGGGAGAAGGTATGAATCCTGTACAGTTTCTGTAATTTAACATGCTCATAATAACCTCTGGCTGTTGGGAAATGATGTACGCCTTGCAAATTCTTGATCATAATGGCAGTCAGGCAACATAATTTTTCATCTAGCATACTCTATATTGCTTCTGAGATAGTTATTTCTCCTATGACATGCTAGGATAATTGGAATGCTTGCTTATTCTCTTGGTTATCATCCACTTACAGTAATTATTTAGTAGCTGTGGTCATTGCATGTAATTTTATTAGAATAAATATCATTTTACTGTCTTCACTTCTGTGTGATGTGGGAAGTTTTGGTCTTCAAGAGCAAGTTATTTCCTTTGTGGATAGGATATGTATACACACATACTCATCTTTGCTATTGCTTTGAACAGAAAATGATATTCAATGAAAAAAAAAAAATAGCCAAAGACAACTCAGAAATGCTATAGAACAGTTACATTTTATCCTTTCTTTGTCCATAGACAGAATTGCCATAGCCAAATCTCAAATATTAGTTCAAAAGAGATCAGAAAGCCATTGGTAATACCAATAAATGGATGATTTGCATAGTCTTTTTTTTTCTTTTTTTTTTTTTTTTTTTTTTTTCTGAGTGCAGATCAGAACCCTATTTTCATATTCTAACAAGATGATTTGATCAACTCCCTGCTTTTTCTTCAGAAGCTGCCAGAGATGTTAAATGAACTTGAAGTCTGTCAGAGAAATTCTGAAAAAAAAAAAAAAAGAAAATGCAAAACTTTAAATGGAAGCTGCTGCTAAATTGTATATCCTCATTAGTTTTGCACCTTTCAAAGGCACCTTTGCTATAGAGTATCAAGGCAAAGCAATTTGAGTAAAAGAACAGAAAAATATGCCTCTGCTGAAAATATCAAGGAGTGAATTCAGACAGCAGAAAAGGAAAGTAATGTTTTCCTAAAAAAATACCTTCCACACCTACCCTCCCAGAGTGGAACAAGACTCCCTTTAGTATTATTTTTTTCTTTACAAAGTCAAAGAAGTATTTCCCACATGAAACTAGGGCATCCAGATTCAAATCCTTTGTTGTTGTTGATGAAAAAAATGAAATAAAACAAAATGTCTGCTACTAAAAACATTTGATAGTCAAAGAATTTGGCTAAAGGACAATGCAATTCCTACTCCCACAAAACTTTGCAGAACTAAATTCAGTTTAATAGTATTCCTCTGTACAGACTATAGTGAAATCAGAAAGGAATTTCAAGTCTGTTATGGTCTAACTTAATGTTGCTTCTGGAACATAATCTGCTTTTTCTGGCAAGCATCTGTTTTATTTCTATTAGCATATGTAGATTTCCTGCTGGTCACAGATATGTTGATAGGGGTTGAACCAATTACCACAATAGTGTCAAGGACTGGGTGTAATTCACAAGTAGAGTATATATGAAATGTCTGTTCTCTTCCCATCACTGAGGACATAAATCTTTTACATCTTCTTCATGTACAGCCTGATTTGTTAGCTCAGGATGCTTATGTTCTCTCCTCTCAAAGACTCTAATGTCAGTGAAGCGGGCAATCATCCCATAAACAATGTCATTCATTACTATTTAAGAGGATCTAATATTTCTTTTCTCTGTGAGCTTTTTGCTGCTTGCTGAGAAATAATCCACCAGGCTAGTTTTTCCCAGGAGGATTAATATTTGCCTGGAAGATCAATACTAAACTGTAAAGAAGTAATTCTTGCCCATGTCATATACAGTGCTTGTAGCCTTTTAATTTTCTGTTGCTCAAGGAGTTGAAAATGATCATATTTTTCTGAATCTAATTTCAGAGAATTTGCATGTTACATACAGAAACATATATATCAAATAATGAAAAATACTCTGCATTATCCATTTATTGTTTTTAAGACTGATTTTATAAACAACCAGTGTTATACAGGAATTACCTAATCTAGACTGTGAAGAACTGTAGCCTGGGGTTAGGGTTTTAAAATGTTATTGGACTGTAAATTTACCTCAAAACTGAACTATAGTTTATTCTAATACACAGTTTGACTGCATTTGTCAAAGGGTATTTTTTAGCTTCAGCCCACTTATATCTACCAATCCCTTCTTTGCCCTCTCCTCCACTAAATTAAGTCTTGTAGCTAGGTCCTGTCCTTCTCCTCCAATGAAACACAAAGCAGAGAGGAAGAGATGGAGCCATATCACTAAGGAAAGTGATCAAGCTGTCTGTTGTTTTGGAATGAGTTCCCAGATTTATAATCAAATGAGAAGATGAAAAGTGAAGCATGGATGGCTAACCAGCCACAGCATACACTGACTTGAAAGTTGCAGTTATAAAAGCTGAAGATGGGAGAATGTGAGGAGAAGGAGAAAGTGAGCTGGGTAGAAATGCCAGAAAGAAGATTAAAAAGAGAAAAATAATCACAAGGTTTAGTACTTCGGTCTTGTCACATAGAACCATAAAACATATATATTTATATATATATACTTGATTTCATAAATAGATAGCTTAACTTTTTGTAGCACATTCTATAATAAATAAGAGGTGCTTTCAAATACAGTCAGAAAAGTTTTAAATACAAATACAAAGAATGTAGCATTGGTGCACTTTAAATATATAACTTTGAAATTGTGATTCTGACAAATTTATGTTTTTGTGTAATGTGAAAACTAGTACATAAATTTATAAAAATGAACAACAGGTGCTCATAATTTGTTCGGAAGAGAGTTATTGTATTTCTATCTTTTTATAATTTTGGATTTTTAATTGAATTATTTCCTGACAAATCTCTTCTGTAGAAAGCGGGAATATTCAGACCCTAGACTTTCCTTTAATTTAAGGGTGTAATTTTTCAGTGTATTTATATCAGAAATAATAATGACTGTATCACATAGAAACAGTCTGCTTACAGATTGTGAAGATTTCCATAGTTATTTATAGTAAAATATGTTAAGTGGTTCCTGAGTTAGGAAATGACCTTTAAAATTTTATATCATTTTGATGAAGATGATAGAGAAGTAGCTTCACCTCTGCCTGGTGAAATCAGCTATTTAGTCAGGTAACATTTTACATGATGAATATCTGCTAAGTGGAAAGAGCAAAAAAATGAATTTCTGGACCTCTGAGTTTTGAGGCTGCCTTTTAGTGGTATTGGTTCCTTGGCCATCTTTTCTAAATTTTTAATCTAAGAGTATTTTATGAGTATCTGTCTATGTATTTCTTCACTATAAATTCAATAAAAAGTCTTTATTTAAATTATGAATATATTTTACTATATAAATATAATTATAAACTATACATTTTTTCCATTCCCACAATTTTTCCAAGCATTTCTATTTATAATTTTAGCTGTGTTATTATTTGTTGTCAGAAAATACAGATGACTTCTTAAGTAGATATATATATATTGTCACTGTATATACATTATTAAGCAAAACAGACTTTAAAAAAATCATCTAATGTTAAAGTCTAATGTTAAAAAAAGAATTTGGAGACAGTTTTCTTCTATGCTTTACTGCATCCTTCTGGATTACCATACATTTATTTAGTTACAGTTGCATACACTTTATCCACCTATAAGATTTGACCTAGCCTGGCATATGGATCAAAAGTGTTTGCAAGAAAATACAAATATTATTAAATATTTCATCGTGGAAGTTAATAAAAGGGCCCTTCCACAGCTCACAAGAAATTTCACACGGAGATTAAGGTCTTGCAATTCTCATCTTCCGCAACAGTGCACACAACAATATGTTAGCATATCTTCTATTTCCTTGTGAACTTCAATCCCAAAATTCTGCTGTCACAGTATAAGCTACCTGAGCTCAGCTTCCATGCTACCGCTGCCCAGAATGGACTTTTTTTTTTTTTTTTTTAAAAAAAAAAAAAAAAAAAAAAAAAAGGAAAAATGAGTATATAAGACCTCTAATGTCAGCTGTGGAAAACAATCTCATTAATTTATCCTTGCGGACGTACTTTGTTGTGCCATCCTTACAGCCAACGGGGTTACATGAGGATGACCAAGTGTCTTTCACTGTAGTATCAGTACAAGGGTTTCACCATTTGGGACTGTGGGGCCTCCCCTCTCATGTGAACCAAGAGCCTTCATGGACCAATGACCTGCAGGCAGCTGGGTTTGAGCTGGTGACCTGGAGGTAACAGCTTATAGAGCTGAACACGAATCTCCAGATTCAGCTGGTTCTTTACAAGTCTGTTCTTTAACCCCCTGTGCTTTCCTCTGCTAAGAACACACTGGGTATTTGGCTCCCAGTAAGCTCCAGTCCCATGCACGCAGTTCCCACACGTTTCAGCTGATCTCTTGCCATCTCTCGCAGGCTTTGTCATGCTGCCTACTCATCTGCAGGTGGCAGCAGGACAACTCCGTGTGGCTCCTGAGAGGGCCCAGGGGCTGTTCCTGCAGCTCCAAGTGTGGTGCACAGCTCCTGCATCCAGTGGCACTTTTGCCTTCAAATGTCAATCCCATCTTTGTAAGTGTGAAAACTGTTTCAATATCTCATTCATGGACAGGTGAGCTGTTCTTTTGCTTATTTAGGTATTATTATTAGTTTTACAGTATTAATTCTGTGGTAGTGTCTTGTAGTCTTTACAGAATACAGTAAATTTCATTTGTGCTGCTGCAAATGCAGTGGCTTAGAAGAGTAAGGCTTTATCCTTTCCCTCCATGCTGTCTGTGGTGGTACAAACATCTGCAGGTTTTGGATTTGTCAGAGCATATTTTCAATGTCACACTCATCTGATTTAGGATGAAATATAGTTTTATAGGTATTTTCTGAGTGTTAGGTAAACATAAAGCACTTGAGATAATGCACGTGCAACATGACAGTCTAAAAAGAAAATGAATGCTTCAATCTTACATATACAGCATACAGCTTAATGGTCCTGCTTCTGTTCTGACTTTCCCAGAAAGTCTCCTCTTGGGTCTTGTTGTAGGTTTGAGGAAATCATGCCTTTTCTGTGTCCCCCCCAAAAATTCTGGAGGAATCCTGCTATCCATCACATATTCCCATCTGTTTTGCTCTAAAAACTAATGGTTGTACCCAGACGGATAAATAAAATGAGAGAAGAGCTGTTCTCTGGCCTGAGGCCAACTGGCACAACACAGTTCATTCAGCTGAATTGTCTTACACCCCCAAAATAGGATGAATGCATAAAATGAATCTTTGAGGCTGTGCTGACCCCTGACTATGCCCAGACAGCATGGAGCAGCCTGCATGAATGTTTTAACACGGAGCTCACTAAATATCAAAAAGGGACTGGACAACTGCACTGTTGGGCCTGGGTCTTCACCCTTATATTTCCTGGAATAGATGTGGCTAGTTTGGCTTATCACACCCATATCTCCCCACATGCTCCATGTAAAATGTTATATAATAAAAACTATATTGCTTCAGTCCTAGGCTAAGAACTAAATACATAGAAGTTTTTTTTTTTTTTTTTTTTTTTTTTTTTTTTTTTTTTTAGCATAGTTTCTCTTCCTTCCCTTTATTTTACAGAAAACCAAACCAGACCAAAACATGCAATCAAAAATCCCCAAGCCTGACTATTACTGGCTTAACAGCTATCTCTGCCAATTAGTCCACTTCAGAGAGATTTCAGTTAAAAGGTGCATTTAATTTCAGTGTGACTCCCTTCTTCATACTCTCAGGGAAAAGGGCAGATATGTATGATCCTGAATTAGGCTTTGAAAAAAAAGCAGCCTCTAGCTCTGTTACGTAGCTGTCTGTGTGATTGAAAGGCAGTCCTGCTGAGGCTGATGCAAAGAGAGTGCTTGTGACTGACTAGTGTGTGTGCGTCAGAACAAAGAGATGGAAATCACGGAAAGAAACACTAATTAGCTCATATGAATGCTTTTCTTTTAAAATTACCTCTTGAGAAAAAAAAATCCCCAGATTATAATTAAGGTCAAGAATAAACACATCTCATTTCAGATGTTGAGGAATTTATAGGATTTATTTTGATATTGCATATAGAAAAAGTTAATATCTATCTGATAAGGAAATATAAATCGTGTTTGTGCCTGTATGCATGGGCAAGGATTTAATAAATCACATTTTAAGAGTAACTGCCTAGGCAGCTGTTTATATGATATAGCATGTCGATGAAGTCATTTAAGTTTTCTTCAGTATGCCAGACAAGCTATAAATACAAAACTTAATATGTCTCTATCCATATTTACAGCAGGAAAATATAACTAAAGAGGAAATGAAGGAAAAAAAATACTAAACATAGCTGTAATGTCATTTTCTACATGCCTACCCATCTTTGAGCTTAAATATTAACAAAGCCATTTTACATAAGTAAAATATTAAAGCTTTCAGACCTAGTGATGACAAAAACATATCAAAGATAGGTTTTGATTTCAAATGTTGTCAGTTTTGAATGTAACATTCAGGTTTTGTTCTCATTAGTCAATTTTATCATAGATTCTCTATCAGAAAATTCACTGGAGCTACTTATCTCCTGTAAAACAGATTTTGGTCCTCATTCCCTAGCTGAGGCTTGTTTACGGATAGAATTGAGAGAATTAGTATACAGTAAGGGAGGCTATGAAATCACAGTACCCAGCTGGTCTGCATTAACTCTTCATTAGGCTGTGCCTTTCTCTATAGCAGTAAACCAAACATAGGGGACAAACCTTGAGCACTGGTGTCTGATCATATTGGTAAACTGTTATCATTGTCCCTAGCATATTTTTGTGTGGTATCAATCAGAAATTTCCCTATGTTTGGTCACAATTTAGTGGTTTGCACAGGAGAGGGGCAATTCCTATAGATAGTCCTTACATGACCCCATCATTTGGGTGGGAACGAGTTCACCTTTACCCTGCAGTCCTTAGATCATGAGAACACTTGCTTAATTTTTAAATTTTCTTGCATAGATGTAGCCTGATGTATTTCACAAAACAAGACTTTCAAGTGTTGTATTTGCAGGAGGAACTAACGTTGCATAGTGACTGATGTAAAAATCACGTTCCAAATTGCATCAAAAGAACTTTCAGGTAAAGGCAAGACTTTAACAGGTAAAAGAAAAAGAATCATCTTCTCAAATGTAAAAAGGCTACTTTATCAGCCAGTTAAAAAGAACAAGATACACTTTTTAATTTGGATGTTTTAATGAAAAGGTTGCATTATAAGTAATAACCCATTACCATTTATAAATTGTTCTTACAGGCAGCATAAATTTTATATTTCACTACTTCACTGAGAGTTCTCCCTCCCTCCCTCCCTTCCTTCCTTCCTCCCTCCCTTCCTTCCTTCCTTCCTTCCTTCCTTCCTTCCTTCCTTCCTTCCTTCCTTCCTTCCTTCCTTCCTTCCTTCCTTCCTTCCTTCCTTCCTTCCTTCCTTCCTTCTCTCTCTCTTTCTCTTTCTCTTTCTCTTTCTCTTTCTTTCTCTTTCTCTTTCTCTTTCTCTTTCTCTTTCTCTTTCTCTTTCTCTCTCTCTTTCTCTTTCTCTTTCTCTTTCTCTTTCTTTCTCTTTCTCTTTCTCTTTCTCTTTCTCTTTCTCTTTCTCTTTCTCTTTCTCTTTCTCTTTCTCTTTCTCTGTTTCATTCTTTGAAACTCAGTGAAAAGTGAATTTCGTATCAGTTCCCCCTTTTTACACAGTTTTCTGCAGAGCTCTTTCTGATCATGTGGAGATCTGATATCCCATGTACCTGAATCTATGTTTCCCTTCCATGCATGATAGATGGCAAATGTTTGTGAGATGTGGGCTGATTTTCTAACTCTCCATCTTGCATTTCCAAATCTTATATTCAGTAACAAAATCTGCTGAATGTCTTATCTTGTTGTGTTAACTCACTGCTGTGTTATCCCCTGTCTTGCTGTGTTAACGCATTTCTGTGTTATCCCAGCTTTGCCTCTGTCTGCACAACTTTGTTCCTGGTATTTCCCACAGACCATGTTATTAACTCACAGAAGGAACTGATCGAATTTAGTTTGAAGATTTTGAGCTGACAAGTCCTCAGGTGTCCACATCTTTTTTTTCTCTCTGTTTCCTGACACTGAAGGTGAAAGCTAAAGCAAGGAAAAAACATCTCTGCTAAGATGTGAGATTTTTTGCTTTATAGCCATCCTTTAGTTTTGTGTCAGAAAGCCTTTTCCTATTAAAATACCTTTCATGATTAGGGGAGAAAATCTAGGAATTGTTCAGAAAAATATCAAACCATCTTGATCCATTGTAAATATATTGTAGTGGTTGGATCACCTGTCTTTACTGGAGAATTCACTCTCTCTTAGCTCTCTTTTTAGTTAATGAGAGCAGAATGGTCTGATTTAGTTTTTTAGTGGGAAAAGAATTTCTGAAGTCACAAAAATCCTGTGAAAACTGTGAGCAAGAGGAGGAAAAAAATGCCAAGAATCTTGCCCACTGCTGGGGCTGTAACATGGACTTTGACAGTGGGCAGTAGAGCATTCACATGTGAGACAACCCTTTTATGTAGTTACAACTTTGAGAAAAGATGCAATCATAGCATTAGTTAACTAAAGACATGAATCCAGAGAAACCTGGCATCATCAGCTCATGTGATTGTGGAACAATTTGTTTTATGTAGCAAAGTCTGTGAACAAAAAGCACAGGGTGCCCTTCCCCTTCCCCTTCCCCTTCCCCTTCCCCTTCCCCTTCCCCTTCCCCTTCCCCTTCCCCTTCCCCTTCCCCTTCCCCTTCCCCTTCCCCTTCCCCTTCCCCTTCCCCTTCCCCTTCCCCTTCCCCTTCCCCTTCCCCTTCCCCTTCCCCTTCCCCTTCCCCTTCCCCTTCCCCTTCCCCTCCTTCTTATAATTTCTCATACTGTCCATAACATAACAATTAGGACTTTATAGAACTCTTTCATCTTAGGATTTTTAATGCACTGGCTGAGGGAATTTCAGAGTTCTCATTGATATGTTCTTATTGATAAGTTCTGAAAGGTATATAAAATACCAGAAGGTTAGAAAAAGGCAAATATTGTGTCCATCTTTTAAGAGGTAAAAAAGGGAAAAGGAGGTGGGGATTATAAACCAGATGCTTATCTTCAATTTCTTTAAAAATTCTGGAAGGAAAGTGATTCTTCTGCAGAGATTAACTGTAGTTATCTTAGCATCAAAAGGCTTTTAGTACCTTTTCACTCAGCTTACATATAAATATGTTACTGAAACATGTTCTTGAGTAAAGTACTATATACGGATTCAAAAGTGATTAGACAAATATACAGATGGTAGTTTTCAGCATTTTTTTTTTTCCAAAATGGAAACGTGTAAGCATCCTGATCTTGTATTTTTAAAAACTTTTATTAATTGTTTGAAATATGGACCAGTGCACGCTATTGATGTTTCAGACTACCTGGATCCAGGAAAGTTATTTTGGAGAAAGGATTAGAATTAAGCATGTCATAACAGATTGGGGATACAATATGAAAATAATACAGAGCTCTTCAACACAGAACAAGGGAGTAGTTCCTGTAGATTAGCAGAAACAATGAAATGTTCATATGGGATCTGTAAAGTGATACCGTTTCACCGTATACTACTGGACGGTCTGTCACAGGAATGCTGTGTTCTTTTCTGGGCACTGAGTGAACTTCAGGAATGATACAGACCAACAAAAGATGCTTGAGATGACATAAAAAATTGATTGAGTTGGTGAATGTTTAGTGGAATGAAGGGGTATTTAATAAGATGTGATTACTGATCACAGTTACACATAATTTGTTGTAAAGAAGAGGTGGCTTTACTAGCAGATTAATGGTATGCAAGACAAGAAGTAATCTATTTTGGAAAGAAAAGGAAAGAAAAAAGGAAAGAAAAAAATCTGCTGAAATATTTGGAAAAATATTTGAACTGTAAGCAAAATATTGTGTTGGAATAAATATCCTGGGAACACTGTAGAGGCTTTAACACTGGCTAACATTAATAGGAGAAGATATCTGAGAGTTATCAGCTGAAAATAATTTTTGAGGTCCATGTTTGCAACCTGAGGGCCCTGAGGGAACTGGGTGATGTAGTGGCCAAGCCTCTCTTCATCTTATTTGAAAAGTAACCCAATCAGATGAAGTTCTTGGTGACTGGAAAAAGGAAAAATTCACTCCCATTTTTAAAAAGCGTAGAAAGGAAAACACAGGGAGTTACAAACCAGTGAGCCTGACCTCTGTGCCTGGGAATAACATAGAACATGTCTTCCTGAAAGCAATGTCAAGGCACATGCAGGACAAGGAGGTGATCTGAGACAGGCAGATCACCACCGGCAAATCATGCCTGACCAATCTGGTTGCCTTCTATGACTGAGTGACTGAATCAGTTGAGAAAGGAAGACTGACCAGTATCACCTACCTGGACTTCTGTACGGTCTTTGACACAATCCCACGTGACATCCCAATCTCCAAATTGGAAAGATGGATTTGAAGGGTGGACTGTTCATTGGATAAGGAATGGGCTTGAAGGCTGCACCCAGAGAGTTTTGGCCAATGGCTCTATGTCCAGGTGGAGGTTGGGGATGAGTGGTGTTCCTCATAGGTCCATCTTGGGACTGGTACTGTTTAATGTCTTTATCAATGACACAGCCAATGGGACTGAGTACATCCTCAGCAAGATTGCAGATGACACCAAGCTGAGCTGTGCAGTTGATACAACAGAAGGAAGGTTTGCCATCCAAAGGGACCTAAATGAACTTGATAATTGGGCCCACGTGAACCATATGAGGTTCAATGAGTCTGAGTGCAAGGTGCTGCACCTAGGTCAGGACATTCCCAGACTGGGAGAAGAACTCATTGAGAGCAGCCCTGCAGAGAAGGACTTGGGGGTTCTGGTGGACAAAAAGCTTGACACGAGCCAGCAGTGTGTGCTTGCAGCCGAGAAGAACTTCATCCTGGGCTGCATCAACAGAGGAGTGGCCAGTAGAGGAGGGAGGTAATTGTTGCTCTCTGCTTTGCCCTTGTGAGGCCCCATTTGGGGCATCCAGGTCTGGTGCCCCCAGGACAAGAAGGTTGTGGATCTGTTAGAATGGGTCCAGAGGAGGGCCATGAAGACGATCAGAGGGCTGGAGCACCTCTCCTGTGAAAAAAGGCTGAGACACCTGCGGCTGTTCAGCTTCGCTCTGTCCAGAGAAGGCTCTGGAGACACCTCATTGTGGCCTTTTAGTATCCAAAAAGACTTTTTCTTATAAAAAAAAGATGGAGAGCAACTTTTTGCTCAGTGAGATAATAGGAAAAGGGGGAATGTTGTTAAACTAAAAGGAGAATTAGATTAGATGTTAGGAGGCAGTTCTTCACTCAGCAGGTGGTGAAGCCCTGGAACCAGTTGCTCAGAGAAGCTGTGGATGCCCCATCCCTGGAGTTGTTCAAGGCCAGGTTGCATGAAGCCCTGGGCAACCTGATCTAGTGGTGGCATCCCTGACTATGGGTGAAGTTGGAAGCAGGTGATCTTTAAGGTTCCTTCCAACTCAATAAATTCTACGATTTTATGATGATTCTATGTTTGCACAAGTTTTCCTAAAGCCTGTAATGTATGTGGGTTGTGCTTTTTGGGAAGCATAACTTGAATATTTTCTGAATATGTGTGTGAATTGTATGGCTTAATGACTGACTCAGCATAACCTTTGGACAACTTTCTCGTCGTGTTTGCAAACAGAGGAGACGAGACAGCAATAGCTATGTTCTTTCTCCAAAAACATTTAATCTTTCTTTTTTATTATTATATAAACTGTCGTGGTTCCGCTCGAGTGGGCAGCCAAGCTCCACCACAGCCACTCTCTCACTCCCCCTCCTCAAAGAGGAATGGGGAGAAAATATGATGAAAAGGGCTCAAAGGTTGAGATAAGGACGAGAAGATCACACAGTAATTATTGTAACGGGCAAAACAGACACGGCATAAGGAGATTTATTGCTTATTACTAACAAGCTAGAGAAGTGAGAAACAAAGGAAAGAAACCAAAAGCACCTTCCCCCCCCCATCCACCCTCTTCCACCTCCTCCCCCCAAGCAGCACAGGGAAACGGGGAATGGGGGTTATGGTCAGTCTACAGCGCTTCTTCTCTGCCGCTCCTTCTCGGTCACTCTCGTCCCCTGTGCTGTGGGGTCCCACCCACGGGATGCAGTCCTTGATGAACTGATCCAGCATGGGCTTCCCACAGGCAGCAGCTCTTCCAGAACTGCTCCAGATATGGGTCCGTACCACGGGGTCCCATCCCTCAGGAGAAAACTGCTCCAACCTGGCTCCCCTACGGGTAGCGGCTCCTGCCAGGTCACCTGCTCCTACGTGGTCTCCTCTCCACGGGCTACAGGTCTGGCCAGAAATCTGCTCTGGCAGGGGTCTTCCACAGGTGGCAGCCTCCGTCGGTGCAGGGCCACCTGCTCCACTGTGGTCTCCTCCACGGGCTGCAGCATGGAACCCTGCTCCACCGTGGTACTCCATGGGCTGCAGGGGGACATCCTGCTTCACCATGGTCCTCACCACAGGCCATAGGGGACTTCTGCTCTGGCGCCTGGAGCACCTCTCGCCCTCCTTCTTCACTGACCTTGTTGCCTGCAAGGCTGTTCCTCACTCCTCTCACTCTCCCAGCTGCTGTGTGGTGCAGCGTTTTATTTCCCTGTCTTAAATATGCTCTCACAGAGGCGCAAAAAAAACATCGCTTATTGGCTCAGCTCTGGTCAACAGTGGGGCCCTTCCCAAACATGGGGCAGCTTCTAGATCCTTCTCACAGAAACCACACCTATGCCCCCCTGCTACCAAAACCTTGCCACGTAAACCCACTACAAGTACACACATTGTGATGCTATCACACGCAGTTACAATTAAGCCCTTAAGTTTCTTAATCCAAGCCAATGATTTCCATTAGTTGAATAGCACACAGGGTTTTGACAATGCTTATTTGTTGCATGCAAGGTATCAGGTGGTTGACCTGCTACTAGTCTCTTCCCTCACTTTAAATTCCAGTGTCATCACTTACATCCTGCTATCTTCTCTAATATGGTATTTTTTATCAGCTCCTTGTAGTCTGGAAATAACCTGTGGCTTAATATTTTCTTCAGAGAAAGTAAATGTTTCTATTACTCAGTAGTTTTTGACTTAAGAAACTTTTGACTGCTTCACTAGCACAAGGATTAAATAAAATGAAATATGAAGAATGCAGGATGGAAGAAATACATCTCAAAATTAATAAAATAAATGATACCTGGCAGACATTTAATGGAATAAGAACGATCTATTTGTTAAAGGAGTTATAGCTGTTTTTTATAGAACCGTCTGCCTGTGTTCAAAACTGAGCACAGGCACGTGTGTCTGTGCTCACAGACACATCCTTGTTATTCTTTCACGGCAAACCTCTGCATGGCTACAGACCCTTGTTCCAGTATAATATACTGGTGATATCTATTGAAATCAAGACTGTCGATAACAGACAGTTTGTCTACTTGTCTCTTCTAATATAGGTTGCAACAGGATGGTTGTTTTTTTTTTTTAATTGTTTATTTTATTTTATTTTATTTTATTTTATTTTATTTTATTTTATTTTATTTTATTTTATTTTATTTTATTTTATTTTATTTTATTATTTATGTTAAAAATAACTGGAGTGGTTTTAGTATGTGTTTTATTTTTCACAGGGCCTTCATGAAGGGGCTCAGCCCTGGTTCTCTTCTGTGCTTTTATTTGTCCTTCAGTTGCCCGTAAAGGTTTTCTAGATGTGGAACCAATTTATTTATTTTTTGTCTGTTGAAGATAGAGCTGCTCAGCATCTCACTACAGGCAATGCAATCAAGTCATTATGCAAGGCAGACAACCTGATTTTCATAATGAAATTGAATTGTGTTTTGAAGATTAATCTAATTTCAATCTTCAGAGCAGCAACAAGAAAACTTAGTACTTAGCTCTGTTTATTTATTTATCAATTTATATATTAACTTTGTATTCATTTTTATTTCTATTTTCTGTATATACTTTTGATGATTCTCTAGAGCCTTTTATTTGTTAAGAATTATTTGAACTTTTGACATTTAGAAAGTAAAAAGCTCTCAAACTTGAGAAATGCCTTTTGTCATATGTATTTTCATTGCTTTTGGTTACGCACTTTAAAAAACAGTTTCCATGCTGAGTTACACGTCCCAGGAAAGTTTTAGCTTTCTAATGAAACAATAGTGAACCAAGAAAAAAAAAAAAAAAAAAAAGTAAACTTGAAATGCAAAAATTACTGTAATGATTCTTGTCAGAATAGCTGGCAAGGGGTTGAGTTTGGAAAGGACAAGGGTAGGACAAGACAGGTCAGTTTACCTTCTTGAATCTGTTCCTTAAGTTCATGTGCGGGTCTAGCTTCTCTTCTGGAGATAGCATGGGAGTGATGTTCTTCACAGCAGAACACCTTTGAAGCTGGATCTGGCTACACAAATTAAATGTGAAACCAGAACCACATCCTCTCTGTAGGTTAATAACCTCCTTGCCACAGATCAAAAGCATACAAATTGTAAAGAAAAATAGTCTAAAATCAGAAAAAAAAAATATAAATCATATCTATATGGCCATTTCCCACTTTCAGTTTAGAAACTTTGGGCACATATGGTGCTATTGACTCTAAATATGCACTTATGTTTATTTATTTATTTATTTCCCACAGAATTCCTGCCTCACTCAATGAAAAGAACAGAAAGGCAAGGGACTTGCACAGAACTGCAATTGTGCAGGGTGATACAAATCTAACATTTGCTTTTTACTGACTTGGAAACCAAGATAATATTGACTTTCAATGACATTAATTTTAGGTCTGTAATCAAACATTACTCATTACTCATAACCTAAGCAGGAATTGTGTACAATAAGAAGTCTGTGCAGAAGACATTAAGGTACAAGGGATTTAATGGTTACCTTTGACGGCTGTTGTAGACTTCTCTGGGACTCCTTGAGTTGGTGACCCAAAAGTGAAACACATTTATCCTTTCTGCTCCTTAGTTTATTTACCCTATTCCTATCAAAGAAAACTACTATACTTGTGTCTCATATTTCTTTGCCTTTAGGTTGTGTGGCTCTGGGGATTGTTTTTTTTCTGTCTTACATACAGTGTAAAAGAACAACATAAAGGATAAAATGGGGACCTTGTGTGAATCAAAAGATAAATATTTATGAGTTTAATAAATGATCTAGCTTAGGGTTTGGCACATGTCACGCATAACTATGTGAAAGAATGAAACTGAACACAGTAAGCTACTGATATGAGAAGTGGATCTGTTTAAAAAGCGAAATTTTTGAAAGATGAGGTGTGCTTTTGGATGAGAGAGAGAATTCCACCTGACTTTTTCATGCATTTTCTACTTGTTATGTTTTAAAAGTCCATTGGGGAATGAACTGAGACTCCAGCTCTATTCACATAAGTGAATCGGAGTTTTTTAATAAAGATCGTTAGTTGCTGATGAGATGGTCCAGCTCTGAAAACAGCTATATCAGAGAGAAAGGTTTCATGTCCCATTAATCTCCTTATACTATATCTATTCTGTGGCACAATGGGAGTTTTGCTGAATTTTTATAATCATTAATTTTCATGAGAGTAGGTGTTAGCTTTGTTCACTTTTTTTCCCCCCCCCCCCCCGCCCTGGCTTGGTTTGAAAAATATAATGAGGTACAGCAGGGAAAGTTATTAATATATTTAAGAGGAAATTAATTTGACATGAAGTGCCTTTGTTTAGAAAAGCACAACTGCATTGTCCTGTATGCTGTGGGCTTTGTGTATTGAAAATTTATTCTTTTGACAAAGTTTAATTAATTAAAGTAAATTCCACGTATACTTGAATGTTTTAGTTTCCTAACAAACAGTATCATTACAAGTGGCTGCAATTTGTGTCATGTAATTGCTTTATGATGTCACAAACAGATTATGACTTCCTATTAAGGGCCAGTAGGAGGAGGAGGTACAAATTTGATTATATGACAGATGGAGGAAGCTTTATATTCTGAAAATGCCGTCTTAGTACCCAAAACACTTTGGACAAGAAGTAGATGAAAACCTGTTCACAAACCATTTGAATGATTATGAAATCAGTATTTTATTTGATGCTTTTATCTCTTTCAAAAGTGAAATTCTATTCTATTCTATTCTATTCTATTCTATTCTATTCTATTCTATTCTATTCTACTCTAATTTTTCTCTAATTTTACTCTATTCTAATCTAATTTTACTTATTTTAGTGGATAACAGTTGTTAAAGATGTGTAAGTGTATCAAAATATCGGTCAACATTTGCCCAGTGGCATTCCTATATATCCAGTCTGCTTTGGTTAGGACCACACTAGAATCTGACTTCATGGATGAATTGAAATATTATATCTACAATGTGGCAAAGGTTACTGATTAAATTCCGAGCTAAATGAAAAATGTGTAGTGGATTTTAATTAATCTTTCTGACAGGGTAACATCAGCTCTAACTTAATATCTCTAAGAGCTATTGTTTTCAATGTTGGGACCCTTTTTTGTGTTATTACTTGTGTGATCCTCCCAGGAACTGCTGCTGCAACCCATCACTATTTGCTGCTGCAACCCATCACTATTTGTGCTGCCATCCTGTCTCCTTTGGAGTTATGTCCGCTGGTGCACTATTATGTTCACTGCTTTGCCACCCAAACTTTTTCCATGATGTGTCTAGTACAAGTTAAGAGCAGATGAACATTTTCCTTCCAATTACGTGCACTTCCTCTGCAGCACCACTTCCAGCAATTCCCCTGAATCCTGCTGCCACTTAAAGTCTTGCTTCCAAACTGTTTTTCCTAACCAGTGAGCCTGAACTGCTTATATCACACTACACCAGAAAAGGAGAAGTAGCCTTTCTGATATCTTGTCATTTCACCATGGCAGAGGCTGGAGGGAGGTGCTGGTGATGAATCAAAACTGCTTTTGTCCCTAACTGCATCCTTTTCTCCTGGTGTTCTAGGTAAATATTGAAGTCTTGGAGCAGTCACAAGGCAGAGAACTTCCAGTTAACGGAATAACAAGTGAGACAGAGACAACACAAAAAACAACAGAGGTGCTTGTTGGATCGAGTTTTCTTGGGGTTTCTCACAGTTTGGAGAAGAATCACCTCCCCCTTTGACAACTTGGAAATATTCTTATGGAAACATGATCTACCTAGATGCAACCTGTCCTAGCTTAGCAGAATCAGAAGGACTGTTCGAGCTACACAGAGCCCATTCACAGGGGAGTGAATTTTGCTGACATAATATATTTCTTTTCCTATGTGTCAAGTCTGGAACGTGACTTGTGTTTTTGAGATAATTATCTCAAATAATAAAAAAGGTGACGTGACATGAAGCCTACCAGACTGCAGTAGTCTGGTTTGTAACCATGAAGTCCATGCCAGAATGAAAATGTCACAGAAGATTGAAATCTAGAACAGAAATATTTTTTCTCATTTTAATTAGTGATTAAATTATTTTAAACTTTCTGGTTAGTCCCAATTTAAAGACAATTCCAAAGGCTTCAGTATTTATTAGTCTAAAAAAAATATTATATGCATATAATAGAAGGTGTTTCTGGTCTGTTGATACTTGTTGGTAACAAGTAACTTCATATTAAGTCTATCTACAGAGATTACAGATATATCAAGAATATAGTGGATGTCACAGAATAACATTTAATTTTCACATTTCTAAATCTCAAAAGCATTTGAGAAAATAATGGGTGTTATTTTTCTTCTTTTTACACTTGCAGAAAATAAGCTGCAGTGAATCCTACACAGATTTCACTAACTGTCAAGCCAATGCTGGGAGGAGAATCCAGCTTTCAACTCCAGTCATATATATGGTGGACTAGGGATCCCTCATTTCAAAGACATGTAGACTGTACAAATAGGATAAAATTTTATAGTTGAAAATTTTATACTTGAAAATTCGATATTTGTACTGAAATAACTCAAAGCAGAGGGGGGAAGGATGGCAGTAGAAGCTTGTAGCTGAATACAAATTCCAGGGTAAAATCTTTTAATTGGTATTTGAGATTCTTTCCTGATTTAAAGGATAAGACCTATTAAATACAATGTATAAATGTTAAAAAATAATAAACATTTGTAGCTACCCAATATAATTTAGAAAACTTTTAAATCCTTACATTTAATATATGAATAAATCAATAAAAATAGCACAAAACTAAAGGGATTTCTGCATTGTACATGTGAATCTGATGACTTAATGACAAAAAATATATATTTTTTCTAACTATCCTTGATTGTATCAGAGGCTCCTAACAGTAAAGATGGAGTAAGAAGACAACAATCCTATATAATAAAAAGAAATATTGGTTAAGTGTCAAACCCAGGTCATCACAGGAACCTTTAGAACCAAAAAACGGTGTTACTAAGGAAATAAATGCTAAATATTAATGCAGTGAATTTAAAGCTCTATTTTATGTATTTATTTATTTTGTTACAAATACAGATTGTTATATTGTTAAGCTGAACAAGGCCAGAAAAATGGCCAAGCATTGGCAGGCTCATACTTTGATCATTACTGTACATCCTTGGCACATTTTTTATTCTTGTTGATTAGCACTAGCCTAAACAATGCCATTTTTGGAGTTAATGTAAGTGATAGAGCATTCCTAAAAGACCATCCTAAAATGGATTATGACATCTTATTTTAGGAAGAAGTTAGCTGAGCTGTATAGGATGAGCTAAACTGTTATGCTTGGTCTCAGGATGAAAATACGACCATTGTAAATTATATTTACTGGTGAAGATATAGCCAAGATCACTCCTCGTACCCCCAAAGAATCCCAAGCTCTTCAATGTACCGACTATGCAAGAGAGAGGATTTTGACTTTTTTACTCCTAGCTCCAATCCATGCAAAACAGCTTCTACTCTCACAAAATCCTACTTTTCTAAACTTCAAATGTATTTATCCCCAACATTCATTATTCTCCAAGGGCACCTCTATTTTGAAAACTATAAAGTAGGTTTTGACATTTATCTAATTCATGATTCAGCCTAAAGATAGAGTTTTCTCTCTAGAGATAGACAGAGCTAGTGTTTTCCATGAGATATTCTGCCACTAGCTGGTTTTCTGCTCTGGCACTGATGCTTTTTTTTTTTTTTTCTTGGTATGAAAAAAACGATGAATGACAACTTAGGTTTCTTCTGCTTGCACTGTAATCCAAACCTAATCAACACCAAAACGTTGGCTTCCTGAACAACAGGTGGTAAGAAAATTTCTGTTTTAGACTGCATTCCACAAAATATGGCAGAATGTGCAGCATCCTGAAGAGGGCTGCTGAATAAATCCCAAAGCCTTCTCCTTTTTGCATTCAGATCACTTGGGCATTGGTACTGGCAGGTTCTTTCCAGTGGGGAACTGCTGCCTGACTTCATCTCTTTAAAAAATATTTCAGAGAACCAGTCTATGAAAAAAAAAATTAATCAATTAAGAATGTGTAAATCAATTAAGAATGTATGTCAGAAGGCATAACAATAGTGTGCTGCTCAGATTTTTGTGTATGCAAAGAGATGCAAAATATTCTCTTCTTAGCTAGGAGGAAAAGAGAGTCATGAGAAGCAGGGACATTAGCCATGATGTGATCACCAGAATCCTACTGGAACTTGAGATGGTCCATTTAAAGCAGGCTTGGCTCTGGACCGTCTTCATGAGAGCCATCTAAATGTTATGTGTCTGTCTAAACTTGTCATCTGGACTCTGCAGTTCTGTCAAAAAAAAAACAAAAACACCTCTGGAGAGCAATCATTTCCTCATTGATGAGGAAACTATGACTAGTTTAATTTAGACCTTAATTAACAATCTTGCCAAGTTCTCTGTTTCCCACCAGGGAAAGCAACAGATATATTTACAGTCCAATTTAGCCAAACACAGCGTGTATTTAAGGGAACCCCTATTGCTTAAGCCCACATGCTTAAGCCACACTGAATATAATGAAATCTATAGATATGTATAAAGCTAAGAAAATATTTAAAGATACGTCTGAAGACTGAAAGACTGACTTGGTTAGGAACCTTTTGAGATTCAGTTCGCTGCTTTTTTTTTTTTTTTTTTTTTTTTGTCACAGATAGAAGAATGAGCTGAATAGATATAGGATTTTGTCAGGAGTCTTGCTGACAAAATTTCATCAAAATTTCAAAATTTAGCTGTTTAAGATGTTACTTTATTTATTATTTTTGTGTCAGTTTCCTACACAAAATGTACTGGGTTTCCAATTTTCTATAACTTTTTATTTATTTATTTATTTATAACAAGCTGGTTTCTTTCTGCAAGGCATATAACCAATAACACCTGTAACATATCCACTCAAATTCCACTTCAAAAAAATATTCAGTCTTGAACAGTATAGTCCTTCACGTCTGTTTTTTTAAGGTCAAGTTGTTTCAAATGGTTCCATAGCAGAAACTCTTATTTCTCTGACTACTTTCTCATTGACTTAAACTTATCTGAAATGCAGTTAGCTCGAACTTAGATGCTGGCAATGAATAATGTAACCTTGCTCATCCTAATTCTGCCCTTTCTTCACATTAGATGCTGCCATCAATTATTTTATATATAGTTATAGTATTATTCTCACAACCCATTTTCCTGCTTGCTTCTCAAGCAAATCGATTTGCTAATATATTTCTATAAATGCTAATTCAGAATTACTTAGCTCAAGTCTCTGCTCATGAGCCAAACTTCTTTAATGGATCATTCCTTTAATTTTATTTTTATTATAATAATTTTGTCTATTTCAGGGCCAGACAGTTTAAAGGAAACCATCTTTTTTTTTTTTTTTTTTTTTTTTGGCTGCCAGGAATATTTCAGCTGTCAGTAGAAACCTAATCCAACCTAGAAAAGTACTATACTTATTTGGCTTAGATCTCAGCAGCAGAAATGCTTTTTCAGTTCCTGGTCTCAGTCTGCCCTTCCCAGAAAATGTCAGATACTCCAGAAGATATCCTAGGAGTCTTTGATAATTTTTTTCAGAAATGCTTGCTCATACTTAATGTTTCTAATTTATATTTGAACACTAGATAAAAATATGTGGAAAAAGTTTTGTTTTGTTTTGTTTTTAAATAAATTGCTTGCATCATTTTTTGTGTGTAAATTTTCAACATTAGGTAACCTTCAATTTTTCAAAATTTATAAAAATCTAGATGTAAGGATGAATTCATCACAGTAATTCATCACATTGCATTTTTCAGTCATCTCACAGGCAACAACAGTGTATTATCCTGAAAGAGTAGCAAGTGTGCAAACTAAAAAGCAGGGTGGTGGTAGTGGCAGGGATTGTTAATCAATGTTTATGATAAATGCAGCAAGTTTATCCCATGGAGGAGTCAAGACTGGATCTTCTGGCATAAGTTTCCTAAAACCAAGCTATTGCAGACTGTGAGAAATGAAACTGAATTTACTTTAATTTAATTTTCTGTGGCATCAGATTCGGTCAATATATGGAAGCTCACTGGAAAAAATCTGAAAATAATGTATGTACTGTCTCTCAAAACTAATTTAACCTTTGCATCTTGAGCAGACTATATTAAGCAGGCAGGGGCCAGGACTGGTGCTAGTAAAGACACAAAATAGTTTCTTAAGAAGGAGGAGAATACTTCAGCTATCTGCTTTACAAAATCATATTACAATGGAGGTCTTTTTGGTTTACAAAGACATAGAGAGGGGGTCATATCTTTGTGTGCTCCCCTTTCCACTGGAAGAAGGGGAAAGGACAGCACAGTAACAAACTTATCTGGGAAAGAATCACAGAATCATCACAGAATCATACAATCATAGAACAGCTTAGAGAACACCATAGAGATCACCGAGTTCCATCCCCCCTGCCATAGTCAGGGATGCCACCCACCAGATCAGGCTTCCCAGGGCAATGTGGTCTTTAAGACCTTCAGGGATGGGCCATCCAGAGCCTCTATGGGCATCCTGTGCCAGTGCCTCACCACCTGTGCACAGAATATGTAAGTTCTTGATATACTCATGGAGCTGGTAATGCTCCTTCACTGTTTGACTGTTTGACACTCAAACAGTCAAAAGACACCCAAAAGACACTGTTTGGGTGTCTTTTACTGTGCCCAGAGTCACTTTGTTAGCAGAACATGCACAGGAATACAAAGCATTTATTTATTTGCCGATACAGGGAACACATCCTTGTGCTGCTTCTTGGAACAGTGCTTGGTTGCCCTCTTCTCCTCTGCCCTCTTTCCCTCAGGAATTCATCCCTCCTCACATCAGTATTTTCCCACTTTGAAGCAGCTTTTACCATCTCAGCAACTACCCTATGTGTTTTCACATATTCTGTTTTGCACAGTTCCATCTCCCATACTTCCTTGCAACTTAGCAATTTTTTTTTCTTAGCAAAGCTGAACGCAAGTCACACAACCGTATTACACCACTGCAACCTCACAGACTGCTTTACCCCTGGACTGAGCCACCAGCTCATCCTTCAGTGTATATGCGGTAGCTGATCAGCTGAATCCTCTTTAGGCACCATGGGTTGTACTGACCAAATATTCTTTAACTACAATAGGTGCTGCCACATTAAAGGGTCAAACATTTCAGAATCAAACATTTGCCTGTTTCAGAGTCCTGCTAAGGACTTTCACTGAGACAGTTTCACAAAGTTGAAGGTATTTAATAATGTGACAGACATAACAGATTTGGAACCACCATTGAAAAATTTTTGTATTGTATTGTGATAGCTAAGTTATAATAATGGTGCTAGCAAAATGCTATCTTGGGTATTCCTCACCAAAAGGTGAAGTCACAGAGCTTACCAAGAAGGTGTCCCTGTCTTGGTGGAGGAGAAGGAGCACAGCCCATTGACTGCCTCTTCTAGGTTCCCAACTTCTTTCTTCCCACTGCTCTTCTTTTTTCCTCTCTCTTTTTTTTTTTTTTTTTCTTTCTTAGAAAAAACTAACACTAACTTTTTATACTAACTATTAACATTCTTTTATATCCTAGCATTATCTGTTCCTCCCCTGGGGTAATGTTTAGCATGACCTGGGTGAAGAGACGAATACTATAATCATATATGTTTAACATGTACTCATAAGCTCATTCTCATATTCAGATATATTAACTTTCATATTCATTTTACAAATAATGAAGCAAAATATTTCACTCCAGGCATCATGGCCTTCAAGATTCTGTTCTGCTGCCAAAGCAGGTCTGTCCTGCTAACACAAGACTCCCTCCTTCAGCAACCTCTCATACCAATCCTGCAGACCTCCGTCCATGAAGTTGGTATAAGAGATAAACAAGAACAAGCTGTTCAACTCCCCTTTGCCCAAGACCAGTTCTTATCAGTGATGCTAGCAAGTCTGACTATTCTCCACAGGTGCTTAGATGCTTTGTCTATCTATAAATCCCCCCTGGATAAATATCCTGACCTATAATAGCATCTCACTTAGCTTGTCTGTTCAGTCTCTTTCTACCTGGTTCTTAGCTGCAGTTGAGTTCCAGCTGTTTGTCTGGTGCTCTTTAGTACTGTGCTAAGATTATTTATGTAGAATGTGTTGTCACCAGAACGTCAGCATTTCAGACAAGGATATTATACACCATTAACAATGGAGTTTTACTGTTGCTGACTTCCCTATTAAGGGCTTTCTAGAAAAATGCTAACGAGTCTTCTCTATCAAAAGATATGGATAACGTTTTCTTTGGCTAGAATAAGTTCATTCTCCTTTCCAGTTTACCTGTTCAATTTCCCTCCTAGTATTTCCAGATGTTTCCACAAATGTATTCTGAGCATCGTATTTGGGCACTGTAATCTGTATTTTTAGTATCTATCTAATTTCACTGACTGATATATTTTGCCATTTTAATGCATTTAATTTAATTTATTTTTAATTTAATGATATAATGATCAGAGGAGGTCCTCAATGACCCAAGAGGATGTTTGGGAATGGCCAGTATGTCTTTTCCATGGGCAAATTTACCTGGCTAATCTGTTTTCTGATGAACTGACAGCCTAGGGTGCTTTTAATGTGATCTCTCAAGTCATCTCTGCAGCCACATTGGTGAGATATAGTTTGGGTGTATAGACTGTAAAGTAGGTGGAAGAGTGGCTGGTGAGTACTGGAGAGGGTGAAACAGTAGGTGCTCCATGCACTTTGAGGACATACCCAGTACCCTGAGCTGGTGGAAGGGGATGGGGAGCAGGATGTGGCCCTCACTATCCACGAAGAAATGGTTGGTGACCTGGTATGGCACTTGGATGTGCGCAAGTCGATGGGGCCAGATGGGATCCACCCGAGGGTACTGAGAGAACTGGCAGAGGAGCTGGCCAAGCCACTTACCATCATTTATCAATAGTCCTGGCTATAAGGGGAGGTCCTAGTTGGCTGGTGACTAGCAATTGTGATGCCCATCTACAAGACGGGCCGGAGGGCAGACCTGGGGAACTATAGGCCTGTCAGTTTGACCTCAGTGCCAGGGAAGTTCATGGAGCAGATTATCTTGAGTGTCATCATGCGGCACTTACAGGGCAAGCAGGCGATCAGGCCCAGTCAGCATGGGTTTATGAAAGGCAGGTCCAGCTTGATGAACCTGATCTCCTTCTATGACAAAGTGACGCGCTGGGTGGACGAGGGAAAGGCTGTGGATGTGGTCTACCTTGACTTCAGCAAGGCTTTTGACACCGTCTCCCACAGCATTCTCCTCAAGAAACTGGCTGCTCTTGGCTTTGACTGGCGCACGCTTTGTTGGGTTAGAAGCTGGCTGGATAGCCGGGCCCAAAGAGTCGTGGTGAATGGAGTCAAGTCCAGTTGGAGGCCAGTCACTAGTGGCGTTCCCCAGGGCTCGGTGCTGGGGCCGGTCCTCTTTAATATCTTCATCGATGATCTGGATGAGGGCATTGAGTGCACCCTCAGTAAGTTCGCAGATGACACCAAGTTAGTTGCGTGTGTTGATCTGCTTGAGGGTAGGAAGGCTCTGCAGGAGGATCTGGATAGGCTGCACCGATGGGCTGAGGTCAACTGCATGAAGTTCAACAAGGCCAAGTGCTGGGTCCTGCACCTGGGGTGTAATAACCCCAAGCAGAGCTACAGGCTGGGAGATGAGTGGTTGGAAAGCTGCCAGGCAGAGAAGGACCTGGGAGTGATGGTTGATAGTCAGCTGAATATGAGCCAGCAGTGTGCTCAGGTGGCCAAGAAGGCCAACAGCATCCTGGCTTGTGTAAGAAACAGTGTGGTCAGCAGGGCTAGGGAGGTGATCGTCCCCCTGTACTCTCTGGTGAGGCCGCACCTCGAGTACTGTGTTCAGTTTTGGGCCCCTCGCTACAAGAAGGACATGGAGGTGCTTGAGCGAGTCCAGAGAAGGCTGACGAAGCTGGTGAGGGGCCTGGAGAACAAGTCCTAAGAGGAGCGGCTGAGGGAGCTGGGCTTGTTCAGCCTGGAGAAAAGGAGGCTCAGGGGTGACCTTATCGCTCTCTACAGGTACCTCAAAGGAGGCTGTAGCGAGGTGGGGGTTGGTCTGTTCTCCCATGTGCCTGGTGACAGGATGAGGGGGAATGGGCTTAAGTTGCACCAGGGGAGTTTTAGGTTGGATGTTAGGAAGAACTTCTTTACTGAAATTGTTGTTAGGCATTGGAACGGGCTGCCCAGGGAAGTGGTGGAGTCACCATCCCTGGAAGTCTTTAAAAGACGTTTAGGTGTAGAGCTTAGTGATATAGTTTAGTGGGGACTGTTAGTGTTAGATCAGAGGTTGGACTCGATGATCTTGAGGTCTCTTCCAACCTAGAAATTCTGTGATTCTGTGATTAATTAGTCATCTTCTGATCCAGAGACCATATGCCTTCTAATGACAGGAGCGTGGTCAGCACTCCTCAAAATACATTTTCCAGTTATGATTCATCTGAGAAGAATGAAGTTTCCCTGCTCAGGTCTGCACCTTAACAAAAAAAAATAATCAATAAAGCAAGTAGTGAGAACTTGGAAATTAGCTTGAGAAAGCTCACTTTTGATCTGAACTAAAACAAAAATGTGGAGTTATGTCATGTTAGAAACTGGAGAGGTTTGTTTTTTTTTTGTATTGGATTTTTTTTTTTCTTTTCTGAAGACACTGTGTTTATATTTGCATGGGTTATCAATCTGGTTGAAAAAGAATGTCAGCCTTGTTTCTCATCCATTAGTTTCTTCTCCAGGGTTTTATCTATTTATTTATTTATTTTTAAACATGGAGTTTTGTCTGCAAGGTTTTGGATTTGTTCTTGGTTTGTCTTCCAAAGGTAACAAAAACTTGTTTATCTACTATTAGTCACATGACAACCAGCTTTTTACATGGATTGAATGCAACTCTGCAACTTCCCTGCAGCTGATTTTCCTGCAGCTGTAACTTCCCAGATGTCTTTGATAGCCAGCCCTCCTGCAGGAATCTGCACGGGGCTGTGGAGGATGGAATCAAATAGCTGATGATGCTGAGACTGCAGGCCTAGCACCAGTTTCCAAAGCCATCCCAGCCCCCCCGTCCTGGTTGCACTCCACTATTCCTTACATCAGACCCTGTCCCAACACACTTCCACCTCTCACCACCTGGCAAGTAGTGGCTGAAACCCCTGCCCCCTCACACTGCACTCTCTGATACCCCCTATTAATTTCAGTTTATCATCCCTCCTCCTGTGGATCAGATTTGCAGCTTTGGGCTGCTTTTCAGTACAGAATGAAATAAATGAAAAACAAGTGATAACAGCAACATAAGAGTGTCTAGTAGGTCTCACTCAAACTTCAGGATTGACTGGTATATTGGAAAAGGTTGTAAGAATCATTTAGCATTGCAGCTCAGGACACAGGTATTTGTAAACCATTATAATTCGAGGGGAAAAGAAGGAGGAGAAGTTAGTTGTTAGGTAAATGTTAAATGTGGCATTGATTCTAATACAGAACCTTGTTTTCTCCTCCCCTCACCATTAATATTTGACCACTTTTTTTCTAAAAAGATTTATCAAAGAAACAAGATTTTTCATTTCAGAAACCAGGCTGGTTGTGCCTGTTATACTGTGTTAATTTAGAAATCTTTCTACTTTTAATGATTATTTTAATCAATGCTCCTGGTACTCAGTAAAGTGTAATTCACAGATCAGCTACATTCCCTCACTTTTAGAACTGGCCCTTGTTAAATTAAAATATTGGCTCCGGTTTTGACAGCTATGAGCTGTTCATGACCTTCACAAGCACTTTTGAGCGTTATATCTCTATTCCCTCTGAATATTGAAAATTAGAGTTTGTTTAGCTTGTTACTTCTTTTGAGTTTATGCAGAAGCTACAGCACTAGATTCCTGCTGGGGTTTAAAACTCTCCTGTTTGAGGGATGATGATTCTTTTCATAAAAATGAGGCATTCTCAGAAAATATTATTACATTCAGTATTTAATAAACACTGATGATAGAACTGAAATTACTTTAATTGGTTTATATATATATATTTACATATGAATAAAGTAATCATATAAATTATATATAAATTTACATCCACATGGTACACTGTATCAGGATCTTTTAGTATTAAATCAGGATTAAAATATGTTGAATGAATAATGTATTTCTTCTCCCTATTGGCCAGGTTACCTCTGTGATCACTGACAGATACTTCACCAAAAAGTGAATGGAGTTATTGTTTTTATTGCACAAACTAGACAGCACTATGTAGACAAGGGGGAATATGGAGAAAAAAAAAAAAAAAAAGAGGTATAGGAATTTCTATCTCGCAAATGAAAAATGAAATATGAAAGAAAAAACCAGGCTCAGTATCACAGGAACTGCTTCTTGCACATCTGAGAATAGAATCATTCAGTCTAGTTCCTTAAATGCAAGGCTATCAATCCCTGCACTTTCAAAACTGTACTGTATGTTTCTTGGATGATCATTAGAATAGTATCATAGTATTTAATTGGAAAATAAAGTGTTGGGTGTTGTGTTTTCTCACAAATAAACAAAACAATAAAAAGGAAATTATCAGAATGAAATCTTTAGATTCATGTTTTTCTTAATGTGTGCAATACTGCACATTGAAGTTTATTGATTTGTGTTCCATTGTGCAACATTAGGGGAGTTTCTTGTTATGGAAGGAACATTTTTTAATTTTATGAGGATTTTTTTCTTTATTTAAGACATGTAAAATAAGATTGTGTTTCAGAAAAATATAGTAAGAATTAAAATGTCACTGAAGAGGACTAACTAGCTTAGTTTGAGAATTTTATGAACACTGATATATAGGTATTCTTCTGAGCAACTAATCAGAAATGTTGAGCAGTTAATTCTGCTACTGTCTACAATTGTGGGATCAAGAACCTAAGAAGAAAAGAAATAACAGCAGCAAACACAATGTAAGCAGCCTCCTCTCAAGATGTTATTTAAAATTGAGAAAAATTGCTTCCCATATGACAAAATAATAGATTTTTAGAAATAAAAGGATGAAAAAACATGGATGTCTGAAAAGCAAGACAATGAAAACCAGTTGTCTTTTGACACCATGTGTTCAATAAAGACTTTTTATTCTCACTGAATGGAATGGAGGAAACTATGCTACCTGAGCAATTGTTTGGAGGACCACTCAGCACTTAGCGAAAACGATGATCCAGCACTATCCAATAACATCCAATACTGTCATTCTCTGAGTTGTTGAAACTCAAGCAATCTCAGTTTGTTGGGATATGTTTTGTGGGAATTTAGGATATAGTGACTTTGAGTCACTATAAGCAGCACCATCTCCTCAGCAAAAGTGTGACCATCACTACTGTGGGATCTGCTTTCCAGTCCAGTGGTCTGGTAACTGGGAAATACAGAAAAAACTCAGTGGCTGTATTTTCTGTCTCTTTTTCTTTTATTTTCCATGGTTATCCTAATACTCGTGCTCCTCAGCTGTTGTTATTGTGCTGTTTTAGCAAAATGGAGGGGAAGGATACTGTGATTCAGGTAGGTGATTCTACCTCCCCTGAACCACAGAGATATAATCACATTACACTACAAGGCCATTACTGTTCCATTACAATGTGTATTTTTTTTTATTTATTCATGCATACTACATCATTAACCAAATCACTACTCTATAGAAGTATTTGGAAGAGGTCCTCTATGAGGTTTGTGTAAGCTTTCAACAGCCTTTACTATACTCAATTTATCAAAAAATAATATATACATAGGATATATATACTTATATATATCTTTTTTCCTCTTTCCTGATGCATTTAAAAAGATTTGAAATTACAGCTGGAAGCTTGATCTAGTCTTTCATCTTTGCTCATTACTATTAGTATTAGTATTAGTATTAGTATTAGTATTGGTATTAGTATTAAATCCCTGTAACTACAGTGATGCTTCTGGTGAATCATCACATCATCTTCATATGTTGTACAACTACCTACTTCCTGCAATATAGGTGGTGTTGCACAATAGTACAATAGTGGCTGTACAGTAGTGACCTAGGCACAATGTCTGTTCCTCTGGTTATGGACAAGGTGGAAGAAAATCTGCTTTACTGTCCCTGTTGTGTACTACAGTGGAGGGGTTAAGAGAAATAAGATTTAGTTTTCTTAAATTCAGGAAGCCTGATTCCCAAAGCAAATAATGTATGCGATAACCGCATTTTATTATGTGTTAGCTTTAACTACTACAGTGGGCCTGAGTTGGAAGGGACCCTTAAGGATCATCAAGTCCAACTCTGGGCCTGTTCAGCCTGGAGAAGAGGAGGCTGAGGGGAGACCTCATCACAGTCTACAACTTCCTTCGTGTCGAGAGGCAGGAGACCTTTTCTCCATTAACACCGGAGAATGCAGGAACGGGGTTAAGCTGAGGCAGGAGAAATTTAGGCTTATATCAGGAGGGGGTTCTTCACAGAGAGGGTGGTTGCACACTGGAACAGGCTCCCCAGGGAAGTGGTCACTGCACCGAGCCTGTCTGAATTTAAGAAGAGATTGGACTGTGCACTTAGTCACATGGTCTGAACTTTTGGGTAGACCTGTGCGGTTTCAAGAGTTGGACTTGATGATCCTTAAGGGTCCCTTCCAACTCAGGATATTCTATGATTCTATGATTGTCAGCGCTACTTCTCTGCTCTGAATTAAACATGTATTCAGAATCATTCCTGGTTCAAATCTTTGATCTTGCCTATATATTCCTGTAGAAATAAATGGCTTATGATTGACATACTGAAAGAGTATGTGTCTTACTTAAAGAAAATATAGGTGCTGTTCACTATTGCAGTAACAAATTTCTGCCCCATAGCCATTATTTCTGTGTTTTATCTAATCAATGTTTCATTTCAAAAGTATAAAAAGATGTGGTAACTAGAGCTCCAGTTCAAATACCTAGTCCCTGGTCTGTATTTGAATAGCCTAATCACTAAATTTAATGAAATATTCTGATGCCATGGCTCATGTGTTACTGGGACCATGTACTGCTTAAATAAGATGAGGAAAGGCACTTCTGTGCAGAGTACTGTCTGGCTTGCTGGTAGAGACCCATGTTCCACTGGAAAATGGGAGTTTAGATTTGAATTCCCTTATGCTGATGAATGGATTACTCATAAAAATAAGTACCCTCTGTATTGTTTCTGAATGGTAGTGGCAAAGTGCAGTGCTTTTTGATAGATTCAGTGCTGCATTTGTGATTTAGTATTCCCCCAGTATGCTTGCCATTGTCTGTAGGTTACAAAGAAGTTTAGAAGAGAGAGGAGTGTATAAAATGTTTGCCTGGGAATTATTAGAACATTAGACACAGTAACAATCTTAAAGTTCCTTGTATTTTAGTAAGCAGAGAAAATGGGATTTTTTTTCCCTTTCTTGTTCTTATGTTTCAGTTTTTCATCCATTTCTTTTTCATCTTGACTGAAACCACAGTAAGTAGTTGTAGTAGAACTATAACCCTTGGGTCATACATCCCAAGATCAGTGAATTGAGAGGGAAAAAACAAACAAACAAACAAACAAAAACACACACACACACACACACACACACAAAAAAAAAAACACAAACAAAAACAAACAAACAAACAAACAAAAAACAACTTATTAAAATGAGTCCAAAGTTCTTTCTATGCTGAAAAGATGGGGAACTGGGAAAGGGTGGTAGGACTCTAAGAAGAGAGAGGAAAAGTGTTTTGTACAGGACTGAAGAAAACATGAATCAAATACGGGTGACTTGGCAAATTTGGATTAAGTGTTACTGCCAAGCATTGTGATTGTAAAACTATTTTAGGGATTTCTGCATTTTCTACAGTAAGTGGTATGAAAAATAAATGTATAAAGAAATTCATTCTGAGTGTTCCAACATTCTGTCACTGATGGTAAATAAAGAACTGCTCTTTGTAAGACTGACAGTCTTATACATTTACTGAGGACTGATTTAATGCTCTATAATTAAGTGTAAAATTGGAAAAGAGGAAAACGTAATGATGAGCAAAATTTCATAGCTAGATTTTTGAGTTGCCAAATGTTTCAGAAGGCTGCAATTTCACAGCAGGATTGGTGCCAGAAGTGGAAATTGGACATAAATATTTCCAGAGATTGGAAATGTAAATTTAAAAAAAATTAATTAAGAAACACATTTTGTCCTAATAAATTCTCTATTAATAATTATGAAATAATCATGGAGACATGGTTTAGAAATCAACCTATGAAAAAAAATATTTAATGAATTAACTTCAATTGTAAATCTGTGTCTAAGTATATTTCAAACAGTCAATTTTGGTGCATTATTTCATGATAATTGCACATAAAATGTTCTGGGTGTGTTGGCTGCTGAACAAGAAACAATATGACTATTACAAATCAGTAATTTTCAAGTATTATATAAATACTCTAGCACCACAACACATCTATTGTCACTAACTAATAGTTCATTAACTTTTTTTTTTTTTTTTTTTTTTTTTTTTTTTAACCCATGGGCTTCATTTTTCTTTAAGGATCATTAGATCCTATTTATTAAAGAAAGATATAGGATAGAATGTCTGACTCTTCCTTTGTTCCCAAACTATTAAGTTCCCAAGGGACATAATGGATACCATGGTTGTAAAAGGAAATCACTATTCTACAGTTATGTGATTGGTTTGAAGGCATATTTAAATCCTTGGAATGGCTTTGGGGAGAGGTAGGGTTATTATAGCACTGAATCTGCACTATTCATGTTAACATTAATGTATATTTCTTATAAGATATAATTTCTTATAACATATAACTTGCCATTAATACAGGTAGCAAAAAGAATAGTGATTTTGAAGATACACAGATAAGGCAATCTGCTAGAGCCAGTTACTGACTCACTATGAAAGCAGGAGCTCTTTCTTTAGGGAATTTCTGTCGATAACAGGTGTACCATGTATTTGAAACTCTTGTCAAACAAAAAGGCTTTGGCACAGAAAAGTGCTGATTATAGGTGGTAGTGATTGACCCAACTCTGTGCTATTTCTGTTTGATTAAATGTCTGTTATTGATGAACAGAATGATGGCCTTGCTTCACTGTTGGACTGAATAACAGCTAGTTTTAGGAGCCAATCTTATTATCTAGTAGTTAAGTGCCATCAACATGTCTTAGATTGGAAGCATGCAAGAATGAAAACTGTACATGTGGCAAAGAGAACTATTTGAGCATGCCAATATATCATGAAAAATAAGTCCAGAGAAGATAAAGAAAGAGTGCCAAAAGGTGAGCAAGTTTATAAATTAAATTGTTCCAGCTGGACAAGCTTCTACAGAGTTTTAGAAAAAAAAATAATTTATATTAAAATATTTATATTTAAATGGTATTTAAATGGGAGTATTTTATGATTCATTTGAAGCTTTTTATGGAACACTTTAGGATTTTTTGAAAAAAAAGGATCAACATTACTTTTTTTTTTGGGGGGGGGGGGGGAGGGAGGAGGAGGAAAGATGAATGGAAATACAGTGGACCAAAAGTAGAAATTCAGGTAATGTTTTCATGGAGAGCTTTGTCAAATCTCTAGATAATACTGATTTTTTATTTTTATTTATTTTTATTTTATTTATTTTTTATGTTTATGTTTATGTTTATGTTTATATTTATTTATTTATTTATTTATTTTTTCAGTGGAGGAGTATTTTGGTAAAACCACATAAAGGGAGGTGGTTTTAGTTCTTAGTTCTCCCTATTCCACTGTGTTATTAAATGGCAATAAAATAATTAACCTTCCCCAATTTGTGTCTGTTCTGACTGTGACAGTAACTAGCGAGTGATCTCCCTGTCCTTATCTTGATCCATGAGATTTTCACTGTATTTTCTCTCCCATCTTTTTGAGGAGGAAGAGTGAGAGAGTGGCTTGGTGGGAACCTGTCAGCTAACCAAGGTTGACTCAACACATACATTTAAGAGAGGGTCAAACTGCCTGATGAACAATCAGTGGCTCACAAAACAGCTGATGTGAAAACTCACTGCAAACACTGCCTTTTTTTGTTTGTTTCTTTTGTTTTGCTTTTTGTTTTGACACTTAGAATTCATGCAATGGTGCCATGTATATAAATATCATTAGGGCATGTGCCCGTATCTGTATTACAATGGGCATTCATGCAACTGCACAGGGTAGTCCATTATTCATCTCCAGTTATGGCTGTAATCTTGTTGTGGCTCATTTCTTAATGGAACATGTAAAAGTGCCTCGTTCATAGAAAATGGTTCAAAAATATTCCATATTTGGATACATCTATGAAATGTTTTATTTATTTATATTTGTGTATGTATATTATATGCATATAGATAGATGGTTAGATTCCATTTAAGTAGAAGTATCTCAGTTCAGAGATCTTTGACTGACTTTCCTGTCTCTCAAGTTTATTTAATACACTAGGGATTGTTCTGGAAAAATTACTGTGTACAGAATAATGACTGAGTAGTTAGTCATAACAGCTTCTGTCTCACATTAGCTAATGTATATCTCTAACTTCAAAGTAGCAGCAGTTATTATAGTTGTATAGTATTATAATTGATGTTTTTGTTTTATTAAAACAATTGGGCATACCCTTCCTTTGTAATAACCCTGTGTTTAGCAAATATAAACTGAATTCTGTTTTATTATCTTATCTGATATTAAACACCTCCTCCCTTATAAGTATAGAAAAGAGAGCAGTCTGGGGGCTGTTTCATGAAGATGGAGAATTCAATGTTAGGCAGTAAATTAAATTACACAGCTGAACTATTAGAAGAAGTTTAAGATAAAAACTGCTCACAAGTATTTGCAAAGTCTACAGGCAGACATCTGGCCATTTTTTTTGTCCTTCAGGTATGATAGATATTGCTAAGAACAGTGCTATCAAAAATCCCATAAGAGCAAATTGGCCTGAGAGAAAATTAGAATGTAAGAGAAAAACATCTTTATTTGTTCATCTTACCATGACTTTTTCTGCCACTAGGTTTGCTTGCAGTAAAGTAATATTTCACAAGTGAATTCTGCTTACCTTATAAAACAAACAAACAAGCAAACAAACAAAAACCCACCACCACCAAAACAAAACAAAAACAAAAACAGCAAACACCACCACATTTTATACTTTTTAGTTTCTTAATATTTTCTGCTAAAAGCCGAATGTATTTTTCAATAGTTGTCACTTAACTTTCAATGTACTAGGACTGTAAATAGTGATCCCGTTAAAAAAAAAGAAAAAAAAGCCAACAAAATTTACATCAGCTAACAGGTATTTTTCTTACTTTCATAAAGAATGGTTTGAGCTCCCTTGCCGGCTGTTTTTGTTTGTTTGTTTGTTTGTTTTTTCCCGTAATTCTCCGCGCAAAGATCCGGACGAAGACGACAGTTGTTTGTGGATACCGTCCGGTTGGATTCTGGACGAAGACGACTGAGTCGTAAGTGGATACCATCCGGTTGGGTAAAGGTGCGGTTGCCAGTGTTTGTGTGTGTGAGAGTGTAACTGAGACTTCTAAAGTCAGCGCGGAGGTCTTTTTGTTTTCTCACCGGTTCTAATCTCCTGTGGGGGGGCTGGGCCAGTGAAGGGAGTGATTCCTATAGAATTCAGGGATACGTGGGTGGGTGATAGGTCCTAAAGCCCCTGCAAGACACTCTCACTGGGGGCAACCAAGTGCTGTGGGAATTGCCACAAGTAAAATTCCCAGATGGGTCAGATAAAATCGAAGACCAAGGACCAGAAAGGGAGCAAATTACCAGATATATGACCAGAAAGTCCATTATGAATAATGATTAGAAATTGGAACAATAGGGGCCCCAGAAAATTAAAGAGTAAATTAAAAATGATCCAGTATTATATGATAGAATGACCAAAAGAACCCTTAAGACCCCTTGTATTTTGATCCACGGAGGACGGGGTCTGTCAGGCTTTGAACATTAATAGTAGAATACCCATGGATCCGGAAAAGAGCAAGCTGAAACACTGGAATTAGAAATTAGAGAGCAGTTGATTAAGAATGAATATGTGCTACTGTGCTGTGCTGTGCTTTTACCTCCAGATAACAGGAGCCTCTCGTACCCCGAGAACCAGATCAAAAGCAACCTCATGGTTCGGACTTTAATCAAGGGGTCTGAGATAAGGAGGACTGTTCACAAAGGGACAGGTTATGCATATGTATAGGAATGTTCATGTATATGTAACTCTTTACTAAAGCAAGTTGCCACGTTTGCGTGCACGACTTTGGTGGGACTACCCGCCCCGTGCCGCCCAGGACTGAGTAAACATACCTACTTTACAATCCTACTGATTGTGGAGTCAGCTTTCTGTGAGTCATTTTGGTGAGCCAGGCAGGAGACACTCTGCTCGGCTGTGGGATCGGCTGCGGCGTGGACGCCCCTAGGTGCACCCTGAGTATTTTGCTCAGCGGGGACTCCACTCTCAGCTGCTCACCGCAGGAGCAGACAAAGATCTCCTGAAACCGCAGACAAACGGTATGTTTTCAGCTGCTGGAGGGATACTAACTGGAGTGTTAATAATTGTATGTGTTTTTAAATGTCCAAGTATTTTGTGTTGAAAGTATTTGTGTAAGTGTAAGGGTTTAAAACAAAGTGTTACAAGTCACTTCACAAAGAACACAGTCAGAGACAATACTTGTTTGGTTGGTTATCATTCTAAATTATATTCTTGTGGTATGAATGAGATGTGCTAGAGGCCTCTGTGTGCGATTGTGCTGTGTGAGTGAGACACAGCGTTGCTGCAAAGCGAGTGCAGAGTTCCGATCCGTGGTTCCATACTCTCTGCAAGGGGAGTGGGCAGAGACGAATGAAGTGCCTGACAGACTGAAAAGAAGTGCTGTTTTATCCAAGTTTTGAGTGGTGGTACCCAATATATGGGCCTGGCGGTGTATCTTGTGATCCTATTTTTGCTCTTAAATGTTTTGACTGTGACAAGAAAAAGGTGGGAGCATGATCTGACTCTACTGGTGTCTGTCATGCTCTCGGCCATGCTTCCTGCAACATATGAGGCCCGCACAGGCCGAGACCTGGACTCACTACGACCCAGACTCGCTGAGACCCGAAAAGGCCGAGAGATCGGAGCGGCACCGGGAGACCCGAGACACTACAGAGGGACTACTGGGGGACGGAGAGAGCCTTGAGAGATGCTTTAGAGCCACGGACGGCTCTGAGAGACACCGAATAGACCGGACCGAAGCCGGAAAACGCGGGGAATTGAAGTAATTGTGGTGCGATGTGGGACATCCGAGATCGAGTTGCTACGGGAGACCAGAGGCCTCAGTGGACACCAGCAGCTGACCCTCACCGTGTGGCAAGTCAGAACATAGCAGAGGGGCGGACATCAGGACCCTGCAGTCTGTCTGATGTAACCATGGAGGCAGCGGCAGCTGTGATGAGCTGTGCTGCTTCACTCTAGCATTCTTTTTATTAGAGGTTTATCTTGCAATGCAAAAAAGACTATTCGTCCCCAGATCGGTGTTATAACTATTACTAATGACGACTTAGCTCTATTGTGGGGCAGGAGTGCAGAGACGCAGATTACACTGCCAAATGACCACCGGCAGGCTCTTTCACAAACAGCTTCTAAGGTTGCAGCTGGCATTGCCTGCAGCCGTATAGCAGACGTTACACTTTCTTTCCTAACTAGTAATCATGTGTCTCATCCATTTGTGGTGAATGGTCAGTGGCAAAAAGAAAAGGAGGATGCCACTGACACTAACAGCACGGGTAATAGGAGTAGTATAAGTGACACAGGTGACGGTGCGGGGCAGCGGCAGGCGCTGCCGTGCTGCGGGGCACTCTGCCTGCTGCTCGCCCTCACCTGACTATGCACTGCTGCCGACGGTGCTAGAGCAAAATGTGAAGGCTGCTCAGATGGTAGTGATGAGAGTGCTTGTGTGAAGAAGATGTGTGCTGAATCTGACTTTGTGTGCAACAGTGGTCAGTGTGTGCCAAACAGATGGCAGTGTGATGGGGATCCAGACTGTGAAGATGGGTCTGACAAGAGTGCTGAGCTGTGTCATATGAGAACATGCCAGGTAAATGAAATCAGCTGTGGTCCTCAGTCAACCCAGTGTATCCCAGTGTTGTGGAAATGTGATGGTGAAAAAGACTGTGACAGTGGAGAAGATTAAGAGAATTGTGGCAATGTGACTTGTAGTGCAGCAGAGTTCACATGCAGTAGCGGGCAATGTATTTCCAAAAGCTTTGTCTGCAATGGTCAAGGTGACTGCTCCGACCATTCGGATGAATCTTTGGAGCAGTGTGGCCGCCAGCCTGCACCTCCGGTGAAGTGTTCTGAGTGTTCTGTGAGTGAGGTGCAGTGCGGCTCAGGTGAATGTATCCACAAGAAGTGGCAATGTGATGGAGATCCTGATTGCAAGGATGGAAGTGATGAAATTAACTGCCCTTCTCGGACCTGCAGGCCAGACCAGTTCAGATGTGAAGATGGGAACTGTGTCCATGGGAGTAGGCAGTGTAATGGTGTGAGAGACTGGATGGCACTCATGAAGCAAACTGTAACAATGTTATTCAGTGCTCTGGACCTGGCAAATTCAAGTGCAGAAGTGGAGAATGCATAGATATCAATGAAGTGTGTAACCAACAGAGAGACTGCAAGGACTGGGGTGATGAGCCCCTGAAGGAATGCAACATAAATTAATGTGACTGTCCAGCTGGGTTTGAGTTTGTAGACAAGAGAAACTGTGGAGATATTGGTGAATGCCAAAACCCTGGTATCTGTAGTCAAATCTGTATTAACCGGAAAGGTGGCTACAGATGTGAATGTAGCCATGGCTATCAGATGAATCCTGCTACAAGAACCTGGAAACGGCCATACGGCAAAGCAAATTACATAACCGTTGCTTAACTTGTCAAAAGATAAAAAAATAAAGTGTTTCAACAAGCAGCCACGGGAGGGAAGAATCACTGAACCCCTGATGTGAGGGACTGTACCTTGTTTTACTGACTACTGAAACAGCTGTGAGAACCACAGAAAGGGACCCACGCATCCAGAATAAAAGGACCAGTAACTACTGAAACTTGGAGGGTTGAGTCCGCTCCTGGGAAACTGAAACTCAAGCTAAGGAAGAACTAATATTCTGGCAACGAGGCTCTGCATGAATTAAGGATGCCAAATAAAGGGGACAAGCCTAAAGGGAGAAAAGGGAGAAGGCAAGACCGGGGCAGGACCCTCCACTGCGGTGTGTATGGTCTACCGAGGGAGGCAACCCCTATGGGTATTGACTGCCGAGTGAAAGGGCCTCGACCGGACTTCTCTCACACTAAGGTCAGGTTGTCCCGAGAAAATAACATAAGAACCGTTTTTTTTTAACCTATATAAAATTGTGATTCGTTTTCCAGGAGCTGGATCACCCTGACAGGCCGAACGGTAACACAAGCCTGAATCGACCCTGAAGGCGTTTGCCTATTATGATCCAGCTACGTAGGCAGAAGACAGATCCTGGGGCTATCGAACCCCAGTATATATATAAAATAATTAGGTTATTAGCTGTAATAGAAATAGTTATAAATGATGAGAACTGATCTAAATGAGTTATAAAGATGAGAACTGCTTTGTATCAAAATTGCCTAGCTTTGGATTCTTTACTAGCACAAGAAGGAGAAGTCTGTGGAAAATTTAGCTTTAGTAATTGCTGTTTAAAGATTGATGAAAAGGGTGTTTCTTCCTAGTAGCTGATAGAATGTTATGTTCTGGTTTAGGATGAGAAGAATGTTAATAATATGCTGATGTTTTAATTGTTACAGAGCAGTGCTTACACCAAGCCAAGGATGTTTCAGCTTCTCACTGTCCTGCCAGCAGGCAGGCTGGGAGGAGGGCCGGACTGCTCGGGGTTAGGCTGGGCATTGGACAGCAGGTGGTGAGCAATTGCATTGTGCATCACTTGTTTCGTACACATTATTACTAGTAGTAATATTATCATCATTATTGTTATTATTATTATTGTTATTATTTTCTTGTTTTTATCTCAACTCACAGGCTTCACTTTCCCATTCCTCTCTCCCATCCCAGAGAAGGAGGGGGGGAGGTGAGAGAGCGAGCACAAACCTGGAAGGATATGGAATGGGATTTATTTTCATGGCTGCCTGGTGGACCATGGGTTAAAAGAGTGTTATTTTTATTGTTATGTGGTGTAATGATGTTATTGTTTATACCTTGTATGATACCTTGCCTTACATTATTAATACACCGGGTGATAAATAGTACATTGGTAATAACTTCATTAAAAAAGGAAGGGGATATGTCAATTATGATGCTTAAGAATTGGACCCTCCAAGAACGGACTGATGAAATCCAGTTATTAACGACAGAAGAGACACAAATTGTTGATATTAAAAAGAAGATAAGGGATTGTTAGGAATGTTTTAACAATTCGTATCCATAAAGAACAGTCCTGTCTGCCTCTGGGCCCTGCACTGGCAATTTAATTCTTGAACCACAAATGCAGTGTGTCCCAGTCTCCCCCTCATTCTAGTCAATTTATCAAGTCTTCAGAAAATACTCCTCAAATTTATGAACTTGTTTGCTTTTGTTATTCCAGACTTCTATTTCTAACAGTTACAGCCTTTTTTCTGTCTTCTTCGAGATTAATTTAACACTGCTATAGGTGTGACTGTCCCTGTGAATGGCTGGTGAAGAATGTTTTAATTACTCGTGAAGTGTCAATAAGAAAGCTATTTGTGTTTGTATGAAGTCTTTGATGTCTGGGGGTTTCAGAACAACTGATAATAACTAGTGACTGTTATGGGATACTATGCAGGCCTCTGATATCTGGTCAGGTGGCCAAGAGATTAAGAAGAAGAAAAAAAGAAGCTGAAGGACGGCTAGGAGACAAGACCCGCAGGGGATGTTCTATAAACTTGATACGGTGCCAAAGGAATACAAAGGGGAAGGACGAGAAAAAAACTTGGAGAGGAAGACTACGAGCCTTCAGCATGAAAGACCCCTAGAGAACCCCAGAGGGACCACCGGAGACCGATGCGCATGCTCCAGTAGGAGGGACTGGACCCCGGAAGCTAATTATAATAATCTATTTTTTTTAGAAGTAGTAATGAATATGTATTAGTCTAGGAGCATAAAAATCAGCTACTTGATGTGGCTGGTGTGTGTCATGGTGGAGCGGAGACTCCCGGTGCACCCAGCGCTGTTTGCTTACCTCTATTCTTTTAATAAATCCTATTTTTTTATTTAATCCTATTTTGAAGTCTGAGCCATTTCTAACACAAACTTTACTATTTCAGATTATTAATGAGCCCTGTTCCAATCATAAATCCATGGAACTTCAGGAAAACAGCTGAAGCACTCAGCCTTCTGTCTTCTAGACAAACATTACCACCTTTTCCACAAAAATTTACGTTTCAACAGGACCGAATTTCAAGCCGAATGCCATTTTTTCTCATGCACTTTGTTAGTAAGCCCATACAAAACAAGGAATCACTCCTGTGTATCCATCAATATGGGGATTTAAAAAGGTATTGAGGCCTAAATAAATTCGCTCTCCCCCTTCTTACCAAATTCCCAGGGCTCAAGCCCGAACCACCAAAGAAATGACTCTTTCAGTTCTGCTTTGATAATCAGTCAGCTCAGTTCTGCTTTGATAATCAGTCAGCCCCTTCCACCCCCCCCCCCCCACCCCTCCCCGCCCAGTACTTGGGAAACTGACCAAACACCACAGCAAATACACCAACACTTCTCAACTGTTAGTTACTTAGATAATGCTCCCGCCTTTTTCTTTTTGTCACACTCAAAGCATTTAAGAGCAAAAATAGGCTCACAAGATACACCGCCAGGCCCATATATTAGGCACCACCACCACTCAAAACTTGGATAAAACAGCACTTCTTTTCGGTCTGTCACGCACTTCGTTCATCTCCGCCCAGTCCCCTCGCGGAGAACACGGAACCGCGGATTGGAACTCCGCACTCAGTTTGCAGCGATGCTGTGTTTCACTCACACTGCACAATCATGCAATCACACAAAGAGGCCTCTAGCACATCTCATTCATACCACAAGAACATAATTTAGAATAATAACCAACCCAAATAAGTATTGTCTCTGACTGTGTTCTTCATGAAGTGACTTGTAACACTTTGTTTCAAACCCTTCCACTTACACAAATACTTTCAACACAAAATACCTGGACATTTAAGAGTAAGACATACAATTATTAACACTCCAGTTAGTATCCCTCCAGCAGCTGAAAACATACCGTTTGTCTGCAGCTTCAGTAGGTCTTTGTCTGCTCCTGCAGTGAGCAGCTGAGTGGAGTCCCCTCCGAGCAAAACACTCAGGGTGTACCTTGGGGCGTCTGCTCCACAGCCGATCCCGCAGCCGATCCCACAGCTGAGTGGAGTGTCTCCTGCCTGGCTCACAGAAAGATGACAAAATGACTCACGAAGTGACTCACAGAAAGCTGACTCCATGATCAGTAAGCTGGTAAAGTAGGCACGTTTACTTTGTTCTGGGCGGCACGAGGGGGTAGTCCCACCAAAGTCGTGCACGCCTAACGTGGCAACTTGCTTTGGTTATATCTAGCAAAGAGTTACATATACATGAAGTTTCCCAATACTCCTATACATATGCATAACCCGTCCCTTTGTCCTGTATTGTCCTGAATACAGTGGATAAATAGAACAACATATTCAGCCTATAAACAGTTCAGAGAGAGCTTGTAAAAACTGCACAGATCAATTAGGTACCCATTTCCTTTGAAAGGTTTTCCTTTTTTTTTAGTTGAGCATTTCCTTTTTTTTTATTTGAGCATTTATTTTATTGTATTAATGATGAAGGTACTTACACGTTTGGATACTTTCTTAAATTCGGTTGCATAACTGAATTACTTCTTGGTTTTAAGAGTATGAGTATACTCTTGAGTTGATATACTCTATGAGAATATCAACATTGATGCAGGAATTAAGCTTTCTGATCAGAGTATGGTGTACTTTGTTTTTTATAGATTGCTGTGGAATAATTGCTGGAGGTGAGTTACTGAGGCTGAAGGTATGTCCACATCTTAAGAGAAGGTACTGTGTTGATGAAAATTCTATGGTGAGAAGCAGCAGATATGCAAAGAATCTGTTAGATGATAGTCCCATTGGCAACATAAACTGCAGCATTAGATATTGGCAAAACCAGGGGAGCTTGGTGTGCTGACTCTTAAGAGAAATAGCATGGAGAGCATGGAGAGCATGGAGAGGAGTGAAGACACTGGCCAGGCTCTGTGATATCACCTCAGGGATCGGAAACTTGATGATATTATATAATTGATAGTCTGCTTGGCCAGCCCTGAGCCAAACTAATAACAAAATCATGTCCTCTGGGTGAACTTTGCTCATTACAATCTCATTATAATTCCGAAACACACCTGCATCCCAAAGGCTACCTGCCTCCAAGGTGTGGCCACCCCTTGAGCATGCACTCTGAACTTCTCAAAGATACGTATGATCAGAGTTACTCAGGCTCCACCTAAAAGAAAGAAAATGAAGAAAATGCTATAAAAATGGCTCAAGAGAGGAAAAATGTTAGGGAAGATGCCATCGCAGACAACTCTGGAGGGCATCGATGACTTCTGAGATCAGTCAGTCAATGGGCTGAACCTCCCTTCCTCCCTCCCCCCCCCCCCCCCCCCCATAAGGATGACTATTAGGTGAGATTTGAACCCTTGGTTATACTGAGTGCTTCTCCAGGAAACCTAATATTATCTATAGGGCTATTTCGTAAGTTAACTCATATGTAGTTGGTTGTACTAGTCATATTCTTTGTATTTGCACATGCTTTGCAGACAATGTATTTACCACTGGCAGTCCCAAAGAACATGTACTCCTGTTGCTTTAGTAAACAACACCAGTCATTAATCTACTAGACTGAAGGTGTATTGCACTGTTTGTGTTCCCGTGACTGTGGTAATTCAATATATTGAATGTGACCAGACTTTATGGCTGAATTGGGCATCACTCAGAATCCAAACCCAGACACCCCCAGTCCCTCTGATATCTGAGGACAAACTGGAACACAAGGGGGGTTAGGTCCTGCCAAACTGCTTACTCTTTGATGCAACAGCTGCATTCACCTATGTCCAGCATAGAAATTAAATGATCAATTTATAACATGTCTACAAACAAGAATGTGGTATCATTATTGATTTAGCACTGATCAGTAAATGAAAGGTTGCAACATAACATATGAACAGAGTAAGACTCTGTTAAACTGCATAAAATTGCCCTGATACCTCAATTTTCTTTGCAGGTTTCAGTGGGAAATGTTTATATCCTGTATAGTCAGTCCTTTTTGCACAGTCTACCTAGTCCCTCTAGTATGTCCATGCCTCAGTTCTCTTTCTACTATCCCAAATACTTGTGTTTCCAGAAAGTTTCAACCAACTGCTTCTAATGCCTCCCTGCTCTAGTTCAAGTCCATGTTACTTCCAAATTTACTGTGTATTGTGTGTTTTATGTAGCTTAGACACTGCTCTTTGTTCTGCTTTTTCTTCTGAAACAGTTTTGCACAGCTCTGCATTTCTTTAACTGACCGCAGGGGAGTTGTTTATAGCTGTGGGGTCTCATTTGTAAACCTGGTCCCATTTCCTTATAATCTCATGCCTGTACTCTGCTACAATGCACCCCGTGGCCTGACTTTTCAAGTCACTTGCTGTCATACCAAGCCTGTATGCAAGTACATTGCATCATTATGTTAGTCACAAATACTGCTCTCCACACAATAGAACTCCTATAGCTGTAGTGAAAACCCAGTTCAGGACATGAAAATCTGAAACAGATAATAAACAACAGACAAAATGTGTGAAACTAAGCTCCAGGAAGCATCTACAGAGCATGTAGAAGTCAAGATGAAATTCAGACAATGCATTATAGATCTAACTATAATAGCTGAAGGGTTATTGCTCTGAGATAATATTTGCTGGCTGGAGGTTACTGGCCCCTTCCATGGAAGGATTGTTTGAGCTCTTTAAAGTTGCTGTACCACACTGTCTGTTTGTACCTACCTGGCTTATTTTGTGTAAAATACAGTATGCTATAATTATACTTATTCACCAGAATAGGAAACCAATAAAGTGGTAACACATAGCTAAGGGAGGATACTGTCTTTGACAGATCCTTTTTGTAAAGTGAATGCTGCAAAATTTACAAAAAACTTTATTTTGAGTTAAAGTTAACTCAAAAGTAAACTCAAAGTTAACTCAAAAGAGTAAAGTTTAAGTTAAAATGGAATGTTTCAGACATTCTTCAATCAACTCACAAATTTTCAGTTCTCTAAATCAGAGATACCAACGTTTCTTTAAAAACTTGTAATTCTCTTTCATCCCTCTGTCTAATTATTCCAGTTTTAATGTTAAATGAATTAGTAAGTACTTGCTTGCACCTTTACTGGTTAAAAGTTGTATTAGCAAAGGAGATCAACAGGCGGAAACAATGACTCACAATTGGAAATGAGGGGTAACCAGCTATAGTTTCAATAGCTTTGGCAGTTAGAGATAGATAGTATTAGTACTAGGTATAGTCCTCTAGAGATCTGTTTTAAATTCATTATTTTTCTATGCCTAGACTTGAACACAAAAGATGAAGTACGTAATATCATCTGATGTCTTCTGTAAAGGCTAATGAGAGAAATATAAAACCTGGAATGTGTAGGTTGGTTATCAGAAATACATCTTTGGACACTGAAATGCATTATGCTGCAGGATTGTCCCAGAAGGCAAATAACAGAGGCCTAACTTCTTGGTCATGCTGTCAAGTAGATGAAGGTCAAGAAAATATATTCTCAGAATCATCCCTGAAAAGCAGGAAAAGGGGGTGATGATCTGAAAATCCTGTTCATCTGTAAATTCTGTGATTGTGCTAATTCTGCACTATCAAGGCAGGATGAGAGGCACTAGCTCAAGGGAAAAAAAGAGCAGCAGCAAGAAAAAATCTTCTCATACTGTTAATTAATCATAGTGTGGGTTTTCTTCCAATGCCCCCTTCTTTCTAACCACAGACATATGGTACTCATATAACCAGCTGATTGCAATAGCACATCCATACATCTGCATGTGAGGTAGGTGTTTTACTTTTGTAGTAAAACATCTTGTGGCCAAGATACTGTGAGAGGGTGTTTGAGATAAAGGTCACCCAGATGTACCACACAGGCTTAGGTGAGGGAAAGCAGAGGAGAGCAAGAGTTCACTTAATCCTCCCTTCTCCTATTCAGTCCATTATTTGCAAGTTTTAGAGGCAGATGTGCAATCTGGGAAGTTTTCCAAATTCATTTTTCAGAACATTAGGTGTTCTCAACTTTAGGCACACTAAGCAAATTCCTCATTGTAACAGTTTTGCCACCAGCATTGAAGATGAGCTGCTTTCAGGATGAAAATAGATGGCTAAGAACTTGGGCCAAACCAAGCAATTTTGGGATAAAATTACTTAGAAAATGTTTTAGCTGGTTTTCACACTCCCTCTTTCTGTTCTACTTAGAGTTCTCCAAGCCTTTGAGCACTTAAATAAAAAGTCTCCTTACAGGGAAAGTTTCTGGAAGAAAAAAAAAAAAGACAATACATGACAAGAAAGCTGAGAAAGGTTTCCAGAAATGTGTATAGGACTGTGATTCACCTACCCCAAGCTATTGATCTGATCAAACAGGTTCTAAATATCTGGTGTTGCTGCTATTTTTCTATTTCACTGAGGTTCTTTCTGCATTTTTTTTTATGCCTTAGAAGTATGGTTTCTTTTCTTTCTTTACAAAGAGGAGCAGAATCTTGAAACACTAAGAAATATTGAAATAGAATTTCTGTTGAAATAGAAATTCTGACTTGTGCTTAGCAGCCTCATCTTTAGTTTTCCTTTCCTACTCCTTTAATGAGAATCCCTAGTGGAGTTTAGGCTTTTTGCTCCAGAGTCCTTGAGTTTAGAGTGGACTCACTCAGTTCTATCTGCATCTAGCACAGTTCAACTGTTCTCCTGTTACTATAACCAGCATGTTGTAGAGGCTGGTGTCTTCAGTTGTATATCATCCAATTGTTTGGATTTGTGCTATTTATTGTTCTATGTGTCTACAGGGGAGCAATACGGAAGACACTGACTAGCTACACGGATAATGTTTTGTTAGCTTTGATTTAATTTGAAAAGGATTTTAAAGGGTAAGACTTAGAGTGAATGTGAGGGAAGGAAATAGAGACTGACAAGTTTGCAGTTAAGGCTTAACCCTGCTTCTGAGTCATTCAGAGTGTGAACGCTCCCAGGTGGAGAACAGACTATTTGTACTGTTGTCCTTTATGGGTTAGCAGAACATTGATTTACTTGATTCCTCCAGTACTTTTTGTACACACCATTTGGCCTCAATGCAATTGTTTTTGTCCATCATTTTAACAAAAGTGGGAAAGTTAATTCTTAAAACAGAACCATGAACGTCAGCAGTTTCCTAATGGTGCTGAATTGTCATATATCTGAAGGGGTGTATGGAAACTCAGTCAGCTTGATTCCCCATAGATATAGAAAATGTTTTCTACCACAGCTCTTTGAAAGTTTTCTCTTATCAGAGAAAATTATCAAGGGGTACAATAACTTCTAGCATGCATTTGCCAACAGTAGAAACATAAAGTAAATTGAAAATGCCACCCTTCTTAGGCTCTATCATTTGTTTTCTCTTTTTCTCCTTGTAATTGTATTGAAAGATTACAAAGTGTTTATGCAGTATGAAACTGCATCTTCATGCTACATAATGGGTCATCTTTAATACACATCATCTTGACAAATTGCATTTAATCACCGGCATATCATAACCTTTCCAAGAATGTTAGTGGCAGGTACTTCTCCATTATTTGACTGTTTAGAATAGAATAGTTCAGTTGGAAGGAACCTTCAAAGATCATCTAGTCCAACTGCCTGACCTCTTCAGGGCTAACGAAAAATTTAAGTGTTTGGAGGGCATTGTCCAAACGACACTGACAGGCATGGGGCATCAGCCACCTCTCTAGAAAGCCTGTTCCAGTGTTTGACAACCCTCATGGTAAAGACATTTTTCCTAATGTTCAGCCCAAACTTCTCCTGGCACAGCTTTGTGCCATTCCCTGATGTTCTATCAATGGTTACCATGGAGAAGAAACCTGAACTTCTTTACTTCCTTCTGTGCTTCTCCTCCTCAAGAAGTTGTAGAGAGCAATGAGATCACATCTGAGTCTTCTTTTCTCCAGACTAGACAACCCAACTGTCCTCAGCTGCTCCTGATAGAACATGCCTTCCAGCCCTTTTATCATTTTTTTTTTTTTCCTTCTTCTGGATGCTTTCAAGGATGCCTAAGACCCTTTTTATACTGTGGAGCCCAGAACTGTACATAATATTCAAGGTGAGGCCACACCAGTGCTAAGTACAGGGCAGTAATCATCTCTGTGGAATGGCTGATGATGCACTGGTTTTAATGTACTCTAAAATGAAGTTTGTCCTCCTGGCTACCAGGGCAGTAGCTGACTCATATTGAGCCTCCTGTTGACCAGCATCCCCTGATCCCTTTCTAGCCACTCATCTCCCAATCTGTACCCATGTTCAATCTGTCCCAGTGTGTAATCTGCATTGTCCCAAGTGCAGGACTCATCAATTACCTTTGCTGAACTTCATGCTGTTGATGATTACCCAATGCTGCAGTGTACACCTCCAGAGTCAACACCACATCCCAGTTTAGTATCTTAAGCAAACTTACTGAGGATGCATTCCACCAATCATTGATAAAAATGTTGAACAGAACTGGTCCTAGAATTGAGTCCTGAGGATCACCACTAATGACTGGGCACCAGCCAGACATAGCTCCATTCATTACAACACTTTAATATCTACCATTGAGCCAGTTTGTCACTCAGCATAGCATGAACCTCTTTATCTCACAGTGGAACAATTTTGTCCAGAAGGATTTCTCAAAGGCCTTGCTGGAATCCAGAAATATTATGTTCACTTCCTTCCCTTCACCCACCAAGTGGGTGACCTTGTCATAGAAAGACATTAAATTACTAAGGCAGGATTTTTCCTCGAAGAACCCATTTTGACTATTTAATTAACTGCTGTAGCATTTATGATACAAGTTGCAGTACTATATCAAGTGACAGGTAAGTAAGAAAATGGCTATAAACTTACCCACAGAAGGACAAGTGTTTCCATTAAACAGCTTTTTATTTTTTGTACTTTTATTTTTATTTTTATTTTTATTTATTTATTTTTTTTTATTTGAGAACCCTACCACTCTGGCAAAGAAGCGAAACATCTTTACATTGATAACCTCAGTAACACCCAGAAGTAGTTGATTTAATCATGTGCTCTCAAGTTAAGCACATGAATAAACATTCTCTTAAATTGGAGCAGCATTCAGCAGAGGGAACAACAGTATTGTATTCAAATATTTACCCATAACAAATTTTAGCCCATATTGGCTTCTTGGTACTGACCACTGTATAATTAAGAGAGGACTCAGCAGAAGTCTCAACAGTAATGAAAACAGTTCCCTGAGTTTTATAAATGGATCACATTAATTACTTGAGCTTATAGCACCTCTAATAATTCCCAGAGCAGAAACAACATGTCCATTCTAATAACTCTAAGGGAAATTCTATGGTTACACCACTGGGTACACAAAAAAGCTTTGTAGTCCTGTAAGGCTCTTTATCTTTAACTAATTAAACAGTGACTTTGCTGCTTGTGTCAGAAAATGGCTTGTGCCTCATGGATAAGGCAGTTATGGCAAAATCTTCTAACTATCCAACTGCCTTTAGTTCAAAACTATAGAATGTGTCCCCCAGGGACTGAGGATGCCCTCAGACTTCATCGTTTTCTGTTTCAAGTATGTGCCACATCTCTTTGACCTTATCATTTCTAATACAGTGGCATGGGACTCTGCATGCATTTGTTATTAAAAAAAAAAAAAAAAAAAAAGGCAAATTAAAGAAACCAAAAGAACGTGTTACGCAGTCATTTTTTCTCCACTGGGAAGATAGTATGAGGACGAGTAAGCCATATCTATCAGATATGACACATTGCTTTGAAGTAGTAGAAAAGGCAAAATTGAACATGCTCCACTTTGCATTAAAAAAATGCAAGAGATGGGCAAGGATGTACATGTCATTGTAGATTATCTGTGGCCAAAACTAGTTTTCAATGTATTTATTGTCACAACACTGTGTCTAGTATACACATAGGTTTAGAATGGAGGTCTGAAATATTATTTGTACTTCTTAAGTGACATGCTTCTCCATGAAGACGAAGAAACCTTAATAGATGCCTAGTTTTTCTATAATACACGGAGAGAGAATGGATCACTACAGATGCATGTTTTCAGTAGCCAGTTTGGATGAGAATTACCATAGCCATCCAGAAGGGAACAATGCAAGAAGAGTTTCATGTGATGCCTAGATATTAGCCTAACAGAACAGTTATTACTTTCTCTCCCTTTCAATGGGTATCCTAAATGTGAACCTGCTCCTAATGCTAATATCAGGTAATTTCTAATTGTGTGTGTGTGAGAGAGAGAAAGCACCACTGCTTCACTGCTTTAGAATAGTCTATTAGTCCAGTGGCTAGATGATTCTAATATGGAAATGCAAATTCAAATTTCTTATCCAGAATAAGGGCTTGAATTACGTTACTTATAACCTCAGGAGGTTATTTATCCAACTGCTAGACTATTTGACTGCATCTGGCAACTTCGGGCAGGTTTCACCTCATTTAGCTTTATAAATTTAAAATGTAGGCAACTTTTTTTTTTTTTTTTTTTTTTTAAAGTACCTGAAGAGTGACTTCAAGTGACTCATTTTAGAAGCAGGTAAGATAGGAAGACAAATAAGTTTTTTGTACTCTTAGGATGGTCAAGCCCTGGCACAGACTTCCCTGTAGAGTGTGCATTCTTGTAGGCACTCAAAACCCAAGTGGAATGCTGCTTTGCAAGTACTTCATCTCTAGAGCACTCACTTTAGCTTTAGATTCCTAACATAGATGAGATGAATCTCAGCTGATATCAGTTGTACCTAAAAGCCAGACTAGCATACTGAAAGATAGCTAGAGGTGGGCTACAGCTAGAGCTATAGGAGGTAAATGGTGAATCGAAGAACACAGAACAATTCAGAACAACTGTGTTAGACAGCAAATTAAACTAGTCTTCTGAGATCCATGTTAGAGTACTCTAAATGGTGAAGTTCCCATATGTATTATGCCAACACAAGACTCTCAGAAGCCTTAATGTGGATATTATATAAAGGAATGAAATATATGCACTTGTGAAATGTCACAAGGCAAGATGTACAAAATGACTCACAGTTGTTTCAGTACTGAAGCACAATAATTACATATTCATGATGATGACAGATACATCGTACTGAAACATTTTATCTTCTTCCCTCCTTGGTATTCTTGTTAGATAAGATTTAATAACTAAGATACCTTTCTCATACCTGACAGTTCTTATAACTTTCTTCTACAAGGCAATTAATTCAGACAGAAATTGGAACAAAAATAAAAATTTGAAGTTTAAAAACAAATGTGAAAAAAACAGTGCTGATAACTCTATATTACATTTCGTGTTTATTTTCACTTTAGCAAGGTATAATTTATGCCTGAGTGATGAGTGAAAAGGATTACCAACATTTGTATTTACACTTCTAAGGATGTCCAAGAATAGATTCAGTAGAAAATCTCAGATGATTATCTTCTTAAGGTTTTTATTTATTTATTTATTTATTTAATGACTTCCCTGAATTACAGTAAGTGTAAATAAATTTGGGAAGTACATTTTGATCATGTTTCTGAATTAATGCAAATATAATGTATGATTTGAAAGAATCAAAGATACATAAATGATATTAGGATATTGCTTCTGCTGAATGATAAAAGAAAATATCCTGAATCTTTAGAGAACAGATATGTTGATCAGATAAATTTAGATATGCTTTGGTATTGAAGCAGTATGAAAAGGCCAGATATTTTGCTTAGTTGCTTGAGATGTCTCATTAAAATTTAAATTTGTGTAGGAGAACATTTCTCTATTTTTTTTTTCTCCCCAGTGGAAGCTTACACTTCTACACAGCAAATCCAGAGTTTTCCGATCTTTTTTTGTCTTAAGCCCTGTTACCATGCGAAGTTGTCTAATGGTGCTAAAGACTTTCCATTTTTGTTTTGACTGAAAAAAAATATCTAACATATTTTGCTTTTCTACAAGGCTCATTTCCCATGAAGCTAATAAATAGTGCAGTTGGTTAGCTTCACTGAAAAGTAAGATAATTGTTTGATGACTTTCTTTACTATTTTGGGTTACAGCAGGCGACTGGCACTTGGAGTCACAGCTCTTTGGTTCAGTTCTTGATTCTCCACTTACTGTGTTACTTGAGGCATCTCACTTGGCCCTTTCTGGGCCCTAAAATAGTCAGCCAGTCTCATAAGAGTTTTATGTGGCTTCCTTAATTGAGATGAAAGGAAATGAAGAACATTACAATATTGCAGAGGTCTATTACCATCATAATAAAACAGACAAATATTGCTTTAGGGATTTTGTACTCCGTGCTCTTCTTTTTTTCTAGGGAAGCCTGAACAAAACACACCAAATTCCAATAACATTTTGCTGCATAGCTGGCCATGCACTCTGAAGAATATCTTGTCAGTGACTGCATTCAGCATTCTATTGTTGACCTTTACTATATCCCTTCACTAGTGCTTGGTATTTAAGCTTTTATTTTTAAAAGATAACCCAATTTTGATGCCTTTTATAGCAATAAACTATACCCTTTCAGGCATGCTAACAAGCCCTGGAGAACTGAAGTGTTTTTCTATCTTGAAGTCCTACAGTTCTCTGCTCTGAACAACCAAAGAGGGTGAAAAGGAACTGAATATGTCTGTGCTGCTTTGAAGCACATTTCTAGATGTTGCAGGTGAAGTTTTGGAATTCTACTAAGGATTACAGAGACTTGATAGTGAGAAGTTTGCTATTCTTAACCTCACAGAAAGTTTGTGGTTTTATTCATGTTATGATTGGAGATGGTTGACATCAGATTTTTTGAGAGATGGTACAGGACATATATGACGAAAAATGTCATGGTTTTCATTCAGAGTTATGGGGTAGATCAGGATTAGCCACAATGGCTCTATGTCTGAGATTAGCCCAGTGGATCCCCGTGATGTGCAAGCAATGAAGATAAATAGTGTTGCAGTTGAGAAGCACAGTACTGGTCCAGTTCTCACAGCTGTATTTCAACAATATGAGATGAGGCACTGCTATGAATAGAAATCATTGATATCATCACATGCACCTCCACATGTATAGGATTTAAAATGTCATTTATTTGCTCTCCATTTAGGCTCATGTACTTCCTCAGCAATGGTAAAAAACTTCTGAGTGCTGGGGCAGAGGAATGGATTCCATCTATGTACTGGGTCTGTCTGGAATGTTAACTTTCCTGGCAGCAGCCCATACAGTGCCGTACTCTGTACTTGTAGCTGGAACAGCAGTGTTATCACACCAGTGTTGTGTCTACTGCTGAGCAGCAGTGGCACAGCATTGGGCCTTTCTCTAACCCTCCTAGGGGGTGGGCAAAAAGTGAGGAGAGAAACATCACTAGGGCAGCTGACCTAAACCAATCAAAGGGATATTCCATACGATGTGATGTCACACTCAGCAATAAAAGGTAGAAACAGGAAGAAGAGGGGAGGGGTGGGCTCTCGTTGTGAAAATGTCAGTCCTCCTCTCGAACACCCGGCTGCGTGCGTTGAGGCCTTACTTCAAGGACGTGGTCAATCATCGCTCATTTGTGGGAAGTAGAGAGTAATTTCTTTCCTCTGCACTTCCATATAGCCTTCATTTATTTTGTTTGTTTTCCTCCCTTCTTTTTTATTTTTCCTTTTCCCCCTACCTTTTCCCCTTTCCCTTTTTATTTCCCCTTAGTTAAATTGTTTAGTTCATGGTAGTCTTTATTTAATTATTATAATTATTTCCCTTTAATTAAATTATCCTTATCTCAACCCATGAGTTGTTCTTTGCTTTACTTCTCCCCCTCCTCATCAAAAGGAGGGGGAGTAAGAGAGCGGTTGTGGGGTTTAGCTGCCCAGCACGGTAAAACCACCACAATCTAGTACCGTTTTGTTTGCTTAGGAAAGAAGATCCTTCACAGTACATATTGATTCATGGTTATTTAGATTGCTTATCAAGATTCAGAATATTTGTATCTCTTTCCTTTTGAGTATAATGTACCTCAATAAATTATAGTGTTATCTGTATGGATGTGTGGCACAGTTAGTACTACATTAATGGCTATAGAAATGACTAAAACAAACAAACAAACAAACAAAAATACAAAAAACACCCCACAACCTAAACAATCTGCTTCAGAAACATTTTAATAAGAGGGCATGTACTGTTATCCAAGGGACACCTCCTTGGAGCATTTTTTTTTTCAATAGAAAATTTGATTTATCATAACAACCTTTTTATGGCACAAATGAAAATTGGCTTTGAATATCCAATATCCTCTAATATTCCTTACTCCATATGGCAACAACATAAGCCTGAGGGGAAAAAAATAAAGAGTACAGTAATTAATTCACAGTCTTTGATTGTGTGTTTTAGTGAATAATATGATACATACCAAACCTGGGATCCTCAGTGATATAAGTAGTAACTCACAGCATTGAGTTACTCATTGAGATGAACAAAATATTGAATCATGAACGGAGTATGTCATTTTTCTCTATGGCTAACTGGGCAGGTCCCATTTCCTATCAGCAGCTTGTAAACTTCCAGTTCTTATACAAAAATGAAGAGACACAAACTTCATACCAACCTGTGGTCTACTAAATGGATTGTACTGATACCACATAATGATGGGACAAGTGTTCTTCCTGTTTGTGTCTTTCCCAGGACAAGTGCTGTTTTCAAGGTCCTGTTAAGGGATGATGCTGGGGTGAGCTTTCACACAAAGTTTCCTCAGCAACCTATGCTGAAGTGCACATATAGTGACACTTTGTCCAGGTTTCATCTGGGATAGAAGTAATTTTCTTCCCAGTAGCTGGTATGGTTCTATGTTTTTGTTTTAGGATATGAATTTTGCTGATAACACAGCTATGTTTTAGTTGCTGCAGAGCAGTGCTTACATTAAGTCAAGGACTTTTCGGCTTCTCATACCACTCTGCCAGTGAGGAGGCTGGGGGTGCACAAGGAGCTGGGAGGGCACAGAACCAGGACAGCTGATCCAAACTTACCTAAGTATGATATTCCATACCATATGATGTTGTGGTTTAACCTGGCAAGCAGTTCAGCACCACACAGCTGTTTTCTTAGTCTCCCACCCCTCCAGTTGGATGGGGGAGAGAATTGGTCTAAAAAAAAGTAAAAGTTTGTGGGTTGAGTGTTGCCTTCAGGGGGCAGTGGCGACCTGGTTCAGGAACGGCACGGCAACCAACCCCAGGCCGCTTGGTCCATCGGCTCACAGACACCAATGTGGTGGATGGCAAATGGCGTTTATTGTCGAGTCACATGGTGTTATATACCCAAGGCCCATAGTGTCACTTCCGCTTGCTTACATCACAGACCACACGCTACTGTCCATCAAGGGAGGGGCTCCACCTTTCCGTACAGCGCGACATCTTCCGGCTGCCAGACCTTAACTACCCACATTTCCCCCCTCCCTACGCACAACCAAATTAGCTAAAATATAACAATCTTAAGACGTAGACATCATAACTTAAATAAAAACATAAGGCACAATAACCAGGAGAAAACTAGGAGGTAACTGGTAACCCTGAGTAAATACACTCTTAAAGTAGTTGTTGGTGTTCTACCAACATAATGTAAACTTCCTCTAACCAACTTTTAACAAACAACACAAGCTTATTTAGTATACAACATCCAAAGATAAGATCATACAAAGGCATCACAGCCCCCCCACCCACGGAGGCCGCTTCACTGTTGTCTGGGTTCTGCCAGTGTGGAACTCTCAGGCTTAGACAGGATGCTTGCTGACTTATTGTCTTCTCTTGTCACCGGGGTATGCAGATTACAGGGGTGTCCGATGATCCATTCCTGTGAACAGAAACTCAGTTTTCATTAGTAAGGTCTGGTTTGATGGACTTAAGCGGACACCATTTGACCCTGCCATCTTTTTTAACTGCGGCATACCCTCGCCCTGTCAGAACTAATTTCCACCCTTGTTCCCATTCTCCCAACTCGTTTCTAACTATAACTGACGGGCCTTCTTATAGCGCTCGAGTGGCCCAATGTTTTTCGACGGGGCTATTCACCTTTTCTCCCCTGGGGAATTGATTTAGTGCTAACAAAGCGGTCGCTAGCAAGCGTGCTTGCTCTCCTGAGGGAACGGTGGTGGTAAAACCTTCTGTTTTTGCTAATACCTCTAACTTAGATTTCAGAGTTCGATTCGCTTGTTCGACTATGGCTTGTCCTGTACTATTATACAGGATGCCGTATATTAGAGTAATACCCCATTTCTGAGCAAATGCCTGGACTGATTTTGACACAAAATTTGAACCATTGTCCATTTTAATCTGATTAGGGATGCCAAGCCACGCCATGGCTGTCAGCCAATGTTGGATGGTTGCTTTGGAGTCGGCCTTAAGGTGTTGTGTGGCTACGATCACTCCTCTATATGTGTCTACGGTTACCGCTAGCCACGCTCGAGGTCTCAGCAACTGACAGAGCGTAAAATCCGTCTGCCACACCTCAGAGGCTTTGAGACCTCTGGGGTTGACTCCACTGGACCACAGTGGTGCTTTTTGACAGTGGAGACACGTGGCTACTATGTGTTTCGCGTCGGTGGCCGAAATCCCACATCTCTTAGCTAGCGCTTTAGCTCCGACGTGGAGGGACTCATGTAGCTGGTGGGCATCTTTTAGTGTCCAAAATCCTTTTGCAGCAGCGTCTGCTTTGTCGTTACCGATTTGGTAAAACCCTTTGATTGGGTTGTGGCTGTTGACATGGATGACCGATATGGTGCCTTTTCGGGAGAAAAGTGCTTCTTCTAGCATTAGAGCAACCGTGGATGTTGACACACCGGGCCCCGACATGGCCAAGCAAAGTTTGGCTACAAACATTGAATTGGTCACTATGTTGAGGTGTTCCATTGGGAACAGTCCACAGGCTAGTACTACGGCCGTCGCTTCTAATTGCTGGACTGAAAGCGCACGATCAGTCATTTTAATGCTGTGCCATTCTCCTCCTGATTGCCATACTGCCGCTGCGGTTGAGGTTGCTGAGGATGCATCTGTGAAGACCGTTGGTCCCTGTTGGGGCTGGTCCATGATCTTCTGTGGGAGGTTGATGTTAACAATTTTCAGCATTTGAGCCCAAGGGGGCTTAATAGCGTATTGAACTTCTCCACGAAATCCAGCAAGGGCTATGGCTAGAGATTCTGACATCGCTACTGATTGCGGTAGCAGCTGTTTACGAAAGGGTAGATATATCGTGGCAGGTTCGATACCTAGGTGTCTTAGGGCGAGTTTTCGGCCTTTCATGATGAGGTTACCAAGGCACTCGACTCCTGGAGAGAATGCGCGTGACGGTTTTCCTAGGACTATCCACTGTATTGGTTGAACTTTTTGAGGGGGGCCCTGGGCTAGTGCCCCTACTCCCCCCCTTTCCGTGAAGTATACATACAGATCAAGGGGTTCATTCGGGTTCCACCTGGCGAGTGTGCATGATGATACTTGTCGTTTGATAAAATCGAGAGAGTTCATTGCTTCTGTCGTCAGCGTCTTTTGCTCCCATGGGTTTTTTCCTTTTAAAAGATCATGCAGGGGAGCCATGGTTTCAGGAGGAATCAGGACAATATTGCGGAGCCATTGTAAAGATCCCACTAATTGTTGCATATCATGGAGTGTTTTGATGTCCCGACAGATTTTTATCTGGGGGGGGGTTATGTAAGAACTTGTGATCCCCACTCCCAAAAAACTTACACATGGTCCCTTTTTAATTTTCGCGCTCGCGATTTCAAACCCGTTTGTTTTTAGAGTTTCTGAGACTGTTGACACTAGCTCGTCCACTTGACTTCCTGACGGTGCAGCAATCAGGATATCGTCCATGTATTGGATGATAGTCGCGGTCGGGTCACTGTGTTGAACTGGCGCCAGCGCCCGGTCCACCGTGATCTGGCAGATAGTAGGCGAGTTGATCATTCCTTGAGGCAGCACTTTCCACTGGAAGCGTAAGTTGGGGCGTTGGCTGTTTGGAAACATGACAGAGAAAGCAAACCACTCCTTGTCTTCTTCATGTAGAGGTATTGAGAAAAAACAGTCCTTAATATCAAGGACGGCACAAGGTTGCCCTTCCGGTATCATAGAGTTCATGGGCAACAATGTTTGGACAGGACCCATTGGTTGAATTATCTTGTTTACTTCACGCAGGTCATAGAGGAGGCGAAATCCTTCACCGGTTTGCTTGGGTATTACAAAAACTGGGGTGTTCCATGGGCTAGTAGAAGGCTCTATATGACCTCATTGTAGTTCACGGTTGACTAGCTCGAGAAGAGCATCCATTCGAGGCTTCGACAGGGGCCACTGCTCGACCCACACTGGGTTGGACGATTTCCACTTCAGTCTAATCGGTGGAAGTGGGTATGCGGCAGTGGCCCTTATGGTAAATTTGTCACCCTGGCTTTTAATAGGGCTAAAGTGTCCCTTCCCAACAGGGGAGGGACTCCTGACATGATATATGGGAAGAGAGTAATGGTTTTCTCCAGTCCCTTTTCAGTGTGTAGCGTGATTGCAACCAATTGAGCGCTCTTCCGAGCTCGGCTTAATCCCCCAACTCCACCCACCATGGGGGCATCTTCCAATTTCCAACTTGGAGGCCAGTTTGTCTCAGGAATAACTGTAACATCTGTTCCAGTATCAATGAAAAAGGGGACACTAATGGTGGTATCATTTAGGGTATCATAAAGGGAACAGATCCCCCACACCACTGGCAAGTTATCACACTTTATTGCCAGGGCCACCCTGGGGTCTCGCCCCCAGAGGTTGGTCCTTGCTGTCCCTGAGATAAGGACAGGTTCGGCTGGACTGTCGGTTGAGCCAGAAAACTGGTCGCCTCTTGGGGGTGCAGTGGGTTCGGGGGCACCGCGCCCCATCCGGGGTTGGCATAGTTGGACCGCCTCATATCCCAAGTGGGAGAGGGCTGTGCGCGGCCCAATTGCCCTCTCCCCCTCCCGTTTCCCTGGGCTTTATATCTGCATTCCTTGGCGAAGTGCCCTTTCCTTCCACAAACCCAACACGGTCCTCTGGGTCGGTTTTGGTATGGGGGGAGTGCTGTTGGCGGATCCCCCAACTGAGGGCAATTTGCAATGACGTGTCCTGCCTGGCCACATTTAAAACATGCCATCATGTTAGTTATTGCGGTGTGAACAGCTACTTGGATTGGGGTTAGGTGTTCTTCTCTCGTGACATGTTTAATCATGTCCGCGATGCTAGACCCTGCTGGCAGTGATCGCAAGATTTCTCTGGTTGCTGAATTACACTGCTGGCATAGGCATTCTGCTATGACTGGGCCTTTTGCCTCCATGGGCAGTGACGAAGAGTCGACCGCTGCCTGGAGATGATCTACAAATTGTGTAAAGCTCTCACTTTCACTTTGTTTTATTGTTGACCATGGGGATGGTTTGGCAATAACTCTAGAGGCTGTACAAATAGCTTCTCTGGCCGCACGAGTAGTTGCCATAACTTCATGGGCCCACAGGCCCTGGGCTTGTGCCTGGGGGGTGATCATTATTGGGTCTGTACCCATTAGCCACTGCAGGCTAGAGCCATAAAGAGGGTAATCCGCCCCAGTTACTTGAGCCAGTTGTCTCGTACAGTTTTCCTCCCATTCTTGTTTAAAAACGATCATCCCTGCCCCGTCAAAGATCAGTCGACAAGTTTGTTTTATATGGAACTGGAGCATGTCATCTCCCCCGATAACACCATCTATGAGGGTGGAAACCATTGCAGAATTAAGCCCTTTGTCTGCAATGGCTTTAACAATTGCTTGTACATCCTTGGGGTTTATTGGTGAATGAACCCTCTGGCCCCCATCTGTCACCCGGACCGGGAAAGCTAGTGTTGCCGATGGGGCCCAGTCGGCGCACGCAATCTTAATTTTCCTCCAGTCCGTGAGAGGAATTTCTCCCCCTCGCGGTGCGGCTTTATTTCGGTTGGGGATATTTTTGCTATCTGTCCTCATTTCCTCCTCTTCCTCAGAATGTGAATCAGTATCTGATCCGCAGTCGGAGCTCGACTGACTGCTCACCTCCGAGTTCCAGTACCCTCCCATCGAGTTCCGGCCCCGCCCACCACCCCTGCGGGGGGGCCGCTCCCCGCTCCGGCCCCGCCCCCCAGCCCTTTGGGCGGGCCGCTCTCTCCCTCGTGGCTCGCCCCGCCGCCTTCTCTGCGAGGTGTTTGCGCCACAAGAGTGTTTTTTCGGATGGCCGTTCCGATCGGCCCTCTGCCCCTCTCTCGCGCTTCTACCTCCTCCCCGGTCACCCCCACAGCCGTTCTCTTTCTTGCATCTCCATGTGTTAGTAAAACCTAGCACTTCATCCCCGTTCCCGCCGGAGGCTTCTTCATCCCACCCTTCGTCTTCTAGTTTGGCGCCGTACTGGGGCACACATGGCGGTGGCCTCTCCCAGATTTCCTCAGGCTCTGGTTCCCCACCGGCACCCCTGGCTTCCTCAGCTGAGCCACCCCATAGCTTCCACAACTTTGATACGACCTTCACAAGGGTTTCCATCTTCCTTGTTGGTCCGGGAGCGTCCTCCCCGCTGGGCTGGTCCCGCTGCTCCGGCCGCCGTTCATCCGAATCCAGGAGTTTTCCCAGGTTTCGGCACCACTTGTTGCCTTCAGGGGGCAGTGGTGACCTGGTTCAGGAACGGCACGGCGACCAACCCCAGGCCGCTCAGTCCATCGGCTCACAGACACCAATGTGGTGGATGGCAAATGGCGTTTATTGTCGAGTCACATGGTGTTATATACCCGAGGCCCATAGTGTCACTTCCGCTTGCTTACATCACAGACCACACGCTACTGTCCATCAAGGGAGGGGCTCCACCTTTCCGTACAGCGCAACATCTTCCGGCTGCCAGACCCTAACTACCCAAGTTGAGACAAAGATTGTTTAATAGAACAGAAAATAATAATAATAATAATAATAATAATAATAATAATAATAATAATAATAATAATAATAATAATAATAATAATAACAATAATAACAACAATAATAATAATAAAGTTATTAATATGTACAAACAAGTGATGCACAATTCAGTTGCTCACCACCTGCTGACCGATGCCCATCCTTTCCCTGAGCAGCAGTTCCCCTGTCCACTCCAGCCAACCACCCCATATAATTGCTTAGCATATGGTATGGGATATCCCTTTGGGCAGTCTGGGCCAGCTGTTCTGGCTGTGTCCCTTCGCAGCTCCTTGTGCAGCCGCAGCTTCCTCTCTGGCAGGGCAGCATGAGAAGCAGAACAGTCCTTGGCTTAGTCTAATCATTGCTCTACAACAATTAAAACATCAGCATGGTATCAACATTATTCCCATCTTAAACCTAAAACACAGCAACATGCCAGCTACTAGAAGAAAATTAACTCTATCCTAGCCGAAACCAGGACAGGTGTCATGCTAAAAAAGGCAGATTTGGCTGGGGAGGGGGTGTTGCTGTTTGGGGTCTGGTTGGGCATCAGTCAGCAGGTGATGAGCAATTCCATCGTACGCAACTTGCTTTGTATTTTCTTTTGCAATTATTATTATTACTATTATTATCCCTTCCTTTTCTGTCATATTAAACTGTCTCAATCTCAGTCTGTGAGATTTTACCTTTTTTTTTTTCTCTCTCTTTTTTTTTTTTTTTTTTCCTCAGTTCTCTCCTCTATCACACTGTGGTGGTGGGGGAGTGAGTGAATGTCTGTGTGGTGTTTAGCTGCCTGCTGGGTTAAACCACAACACTCTTGTTATGTTTCTGATTGCTAAATGACAGCTGAAGTACAGCTCAGCTTCTGAGGAAGCACAGATTGAGCTGGCTGAAGTAGAAATCATCAGATTAAAATTTGCTTGTAATGGAAAATGAAGACTTTTCCAGTCATAGAATTACATGGCTTAGGTTTGAAGGGACCTCTGGAGGCCATCTGATCTAACACCCTGACCAAACTGGTTGCCCATGACCACATCCGAGCAACTTTTGAAGATCACTGTGGGGGAGTCTCCACCACTCCTCTGGCAACCTGTTGCAGTGCCTCGTCACCTGAACAGTGTTTTCTGGTATTCAGACAGAACCTTGTTTGTTTCATTTTGTGCCCAGCCCTATCTGTGTGCATTTTTTTAGTATCCATGTCAGGTTTTCTGAGCTGAGAAAAAGTCAGACACTCAGTCCTTTCAGTTACACTTTTGAGAGGAGAATGAGGACTCATGATAATCTTGTGCATTGGGGTTATCTTCACTTTAAAATAACATGTTTGCTAGATTAAGGTCTGTAGGAGTAAACATAAATGTAAGGAGATTAAAAAACATGACAGACCTCATAATACTATATACTGGAAAAATGACAGCTTTTAAAATATGCATAGGTTAAAACAATTAATCTTAATCATTCCCACCCACATTGTCCTCTGCAGTACAGCTCAGGGACCGCAGTGCACATGGGCGTATCTACATTCAGAATCCCACATGTCAATAACAGTCCTGATATTGATTCAAGGGCTGAGAAATCTAACCTCTGTATTGCTGTTGTTGCACTGTGATCAGTACCTGAGCTAGCTAAATTAAAGACAGCTGAGATGTAGCTAACTTCCCTTTGGACTGTCTGACTAGATTACCTTTAATATACAAAGCTTTTACCTAGGAAAGCCACAGAAAATTGAAAAAAAAAACAAACAACAAACAATACAGAGCAGTGACAGCTAGCACTGCTCCTACTACAACTGGAAAAAGGGTAGGAAGGTTTATGGTTTGTCTTATTGTTCTGATTCACTGTTTGATTTGGAAAAAGAGTTGAAAAATGTGTTGTACTTTGTGATACTAGAATGCTGCTCCAAAAGGCAAAGGACTCATCTTGACAGCACGATGCTCTGTTCATACTCTGTTTAGGCTTAGCATTCAGCAAAGCCTCCATTTAAAAAGTCAGTACTGTGTGGCTGTGGCTTGCAAATGATGCTAATGAAGTCTGACTGCCTTACGTTGACTTGTTTGTCCTGGGTAAAATCTCTGGATACTTTTTTTTGTGCCACATGGTATGTTTGATGACAATGAAAATGACTCACACAGTACAAGTTCACAGACACAGAGATTTTGGGGTGGGGAGAATAACTCCCTATTACATTTAATGACAGCTATTCATGAATAAGATGAAAAGATTATGAAAAAAGATTATTTTCTTTCTATTTCCCTCACCCAGTTCTTCAACTAGATTTTCCTTTTGGCATGAAGTCTCCAGGGAAAAGACACAAGTAACAAACGCTTATCAAAGACACTGAAAGACTTTTAAATTAATTAAGAAAATACATTAGAGAAATTTCCTCCCAAAGATATAAAAGGAGCAGCAAGCCAAAGCCTTATCCATGTTAAAAAGAAGTAGTCTTCCAAATGATCTAAATTATTTATGTTTTTTGAAGTGCCTAGCCTTTTTAACACTTTTTAATACCCAAAGGAGTTCAAAAAAAAAGAAAAATCCATCAGAGGCAATTAGACATGGAGTCTCTACCTCCCATTCAAGAGGTGATTGTTTCCCAGTTCCCTGGTGTCTGCAAGTATATTGTGAGGAAGTAGTCTTATTTGATTGCCAGTTACACATCCTCTCACCATACATGCTTGGATCTTATCAGAGGGGACAACTGAGCTATTTGTTACTGTGGTTAGACAAGAAGCTTGCCCCCTTCCAATAAATAAGGAATATAATTGTCTTGTGACAAATGCACTGAAAATTCACAGTGCGTGTCAGAAACGGAAGCATGGCGTAGCATTTTTATGATGTTCGAGACTTCTTCCCTGACTCCTATAACAGGCTGCTTCTCTGTGGACGAAGCTGGAGAATGGCCACTTCAGATGTCGTGCTAAGCCATCCCTCAGTGACCTGGTCACTGGAAATTGGGAGGTATCTTAACATAACACAGAGAGCATCAGTTCTGTAACACACTGCTCATTTTTCACAATTTTCAGTAGGAATGATGCCACAGTCTGCTCTCTGCAGAGTTCTTTAAATGCTCCAATTCTAATTCTAATAAAAATCCCTTTACACAACCCCCAATTTACACAACCCCCTATAGTTTTTGTAAGCTAAAAAAAAATAAAATAAAAATGCTTTGACAGCCATAGTTTTACAAAGCGTCCCCACCTGTAGCTCATCCTCAGAAAATCATAATATACATAGTCAAATAGTACAAATATTACAACACTACCTTATTGCTCTGTTGAGTAGTGTAGCTTTTCCAAGATATTCCACTGTCAGCCATTTTTCACACAAATCCACCTGAATAAAAGCTGAAGCATTTGGTCACTTATTATTTTGCATTGTATTAACATCTACTGGACAAAGGAAGTCTTGATGCTGTAGCATCTGCAAGAAATAGTACAAATGCATCAGAAAATAATACATGAAATTTTATTTTAATTAAAGCATCTTTTTTCATATGCAGCCCAAGCTGAGGGGAAAAAAAAAGTGTTCAAGCAAATAAATATTTATATTTATATCACTTTCTGGAAGAAAAATACTAAAGGTATCTGGTTATTTAAATGTTATTGTCTTGTGTTTAAATTACCAGCATCATTTATTTTATTTTTAGAAGAAGTATAACTCAACTAATTCCTTTGTCTTGGACTTAAAGAAGGGTCCCTGTGGAAATGTTTTGAAATAATTCTGCATTGATTATGTAAATAATAGCAAATTCTCAGACAACTGTATGTTCCCATTGGTAATCTTGTATCAAAAAGTCCAGTAGCCAGTGGTAGAAGAATAACTTCAGAGGCAGTTCAGCACAATAGAAGCATGATTAGTTTATTCGATCTGAACAAAATAGTACTGGGTCAGCTTATTTTTAAATGTGTGCATTTTTATTCTCTTGGAGAACTGTTAAAACTCATAAAAGACACATGCAGCTATATTTTTCATCTGCCAAATCTTTGGTCCTTGTTTTCATTGTAGATGGATTAAAGCCCACGATATTGACCTTGCCTCTGGTCTTTAAAAGTCCTGGACATACTGCTACAACCTTGTGTTTGAAGTAGTTTTATTCTAATAGATGATTAATAATAGGTTCATAGACAGTCTTAGAACTTCTGCAAATTAGCAGTTGCACAGTCCAAAAGTTTCATGATACTTCCATAAATAAGATTATAATTCCCTATTTCATATATAACTATTGCTAAATCACACAGGAAACTCAATTATCCTTTATTTGCATATAGCAAAATTAATTTTCTTAAACAATAATTAATGTTTAATTATTGAACAATAGCATCTCTATTAAAACAAGTAAAATTATATACTGTTTAAGTTATTATCCCAATCAATTACTTTATTGTAGCTTCCAATCTAACCGCATATTTTCATAAATTATTCCTAAAATAATTTAGTCATGGTTTGATTCAATAATGAAATCATTATAATTTAATGAAGCTTTATGTTTCTAAATGCAGAATGATCTTCAGCTGATTGGGATGCTATATCATTTAATGCTATCCATATGGGTGACTGACAAGCTTTATATCATGTGTGGTTCTCCACTTTTTAACAGTAGTCTAAAATTTTAGGAATGCAGAAAGAAATGTGAATGCCGAACAATTATGAAAATATATTGTTCATGAAAAAAAAAAAAAAAAGATGTAAATATTTAAATAAACACAAGAAAAAATAATCTGGGGAGCTTCAGCTAGATGGCTGCAAGCATGTAGACAGCACAGCTATTTTGCTTTTCTTCAGAACGAGGAAATATTTATTCTAGAATCCCAGAATCTATTATCATGAGGGACTTAAAAAATTCAGATACTGTGTCCATAGAATAATGCTCTTAGGAATACTTTCTTAAGGATTAATAACCCCAAAGTTTATTATTTGCATGTTACAGTAGGAGGGAAAGCTTCTGGATATAAATAAAAAATATGTTTTACCATAGATTAATCACAGCTACACTAATCAGGCCTTGGGAATAACAGTTCAGGCTTCTGAGTGTTGTTGTTTAATGTCTGATGGGAATAAAATTTAGAGGATAATTTGAAACTTAGGAACTTCCTAAGTTTTCTGCAGTTTTTAGGACTGCAGACCTCTTGGAGAGAAACCAGAGAATAATAAAAATATCTACAGGTCTGGGAGATGTGACCTGTTATAACTGTGTTACCCCCAAAAATATAGCAGGAGTGAATAGTGATTATGGACTTCAAGTGCATAAAAGTTGGCTGCAGAAAGAAAGTGATTGAAATGGTCTTCATAATTACAGAGAAAAGAAATAATAAAAGAAAAATAAAATAAAATAAAATAAAATAAAATAAAATAAAATAAAATAAAATAAAATAAAAAAATAAAATAAAATAAAATAAAATAAAATAAAATAAAATAAAATAAAATAAAATAAAATAAATACAAGAAATAATGAGATCATATTTCAGAGAGAATTAGACATTTAAAAAAAATATTTTTGTAGTTGCAGGAATAGGTAAGCAATAAAACAGACTGCTGAGGCAGACTGTAGGATCTCCATCACTAGAAGATGTTATGAACAGCCTTTGAAAACTTGTGTTAATGTTTAGCTTAGTGTAGGTAGTCTTCCAGGGGAGAAGGAAGGGAACCAATGCCATGCTTCTTGTTTTAACTTGTCTGTGTGATATAATTCAGAAATATATTGAGAGGTCAGATGGTGTCCAGAGGAGTATTGTCTGGCAGAGCACAGCAGGAACAGGAAAGCAACATATCCCACATCAAACACCAATAGCAGTATCCTCCTGTGACTATTTTTTCAAGAAGAGGAAAAGAGTGAAGAAGACTCAGATTCTTAAAATTCTCAATGACTTTCTCTGAATATCCCTCTGCTTAGTGACCCTGCTCAAAGGCAGTGGTTTGCAGCTGTTGTGGTTTAACATGACCAGCAGCTAAGCACCACACAGCGTTTGCTCACCCTCCCCCCTCCCTCTTTGGGATGGGGGAGAGAATCAGGAAAATGAAGCCCATGAGTTGAGATAAAGACAGTTTATTATGACAGAAAAGAAAGGAAAATAATAATGATAATAGTACTACTAATAATAATGTGTACAAACAAGTTATGCACAATGCAATTGCTCACCACCCTCTGACTGATGCCCAGCTCCCAGGTACCCTCCATCCCAGCCAGCCACCCCTACATATAGTTCATCATGATGCCATATGCTATGGAATACCCCTTTGGCCAGTTTGGGTCAGCTGTCCTGGGTCTGTCCCCTCCCAGCTCCTGCTGCATCCACAGCCTGCCTGTTGGCAGGACAGAGCAAGAAGCTGAAAAGTCTTTGGCTTAGTGTAAGCACTGCTCTGCAACAATTAAAACATCAGGGTGATATCATCATTATTCTCATCCTAAATCCCAAACACAGCACCATACAAGCTACTAGGAGGAAATTTAACTCTATCCTTGCTGAAAACAGGACAGCAGCAATAGTTGATGGATGAATAGTTGATTGAGAGCAGCCTTCCAGAGAAGGACTTGGGGGTTCTGGTGGACAAAAAGGAGGTTGTCATGAGCCAGCCATGTGTGCTTGAAGCCCAGAAGACCAACTGCATCATGGGCTGCATCAACAGAGGAGTGGTCAGCAGGTGGAGGGAGGTGATTGTTGTCCTCTGCTCTGCCCTTGTGAGGCCCCACTTGGAGTGCTGCATCCAGGTCTGGGGCCCCCAGCACAAGAAGGGTGTTGATCTGTTAGAGCAGGTCCAGAGGAGCGCCACAAAGATGATCAAGGATCTGCAGTACATCTCCTGTGAAGAAAGGCTGAGAAAGCTGGAGCTGTTCAGCCTAGAGAAGAGAAGATTCCAGGGTGACCTCATTGCGGCTTTTCAATAATTAAAAGGGACTTATAAAATAGAGGAGAGCAACTCTTTGCTCAATCGGATATTGACAGATTGAGGGGGAATGGTTTTGAACTAACAGAGGGGAGATTTAGATTAGAGGTTAGGAGGAAATTCTTGACTCAGAGGGTAGTGAGACACTGGAACGGTTTGCCCAGAGAGGTTGTGGATGTCCTATCCTTCGAGGTGTTCAAGGCCAGTTTAGATGAGGCCCTGAGAAACTTGATCTCATGGGTGGCAAGAACTAGGTGATCTTTAAGGTCCCTTCCAATCCAAGCCATTCTGTGATTCTATGATTCATTCTATGATTCTGTGAAGGGGTTACTCAGTTATAGGTCTATATAGCAGAAAAAGGTTGAGTTCCTGGTCTCTTCTTCTACAGTTGCTTTGTATATGCTCCAGTAACTTGATTAAATTTTGCAGGCTAGATCCACAGATTCTAGGATCTGCTCCTTCATGAAAGTGTTTATGAGCCTTTTATTATGCCTTGAAAATCAGATGTCTCAATTGCCTGTGCTACACGCACCTTTCAACCCATCTGTATGAGCTTCTACAAATAGCGAGTGTCTCCACTGACAGGAAATTTATGTCTCTGACCAACTACTAATTGGTTGTTGGTTTTTTAACTACCACTTTATCAGTGATATTTGCTCTTTACTGCAAGATAGGAACAACATTCTGAGTCCTTTTGTTGTAACTTGATATATTTTTTAATTCTATAATTAGTAATAAGCATATGCCACCTTGTGTGGGAAGAAATTAATAGTTCCTCTTTTATGATATATTTCTGGAGAGCAGCAGTGGCTGTATTGAATAGAGAAATAATTTTATTATAAACCTCCTTAAGAGATATGGAAAGGAGTTTTCATGCTTTCAGGAAAGAAAAAGACTGTAGTGGTACTCTGTGTGCAACCGAGTAGGGTGCTACATGCATGGCACTTCATAAGTTTTGCTGCTTCATTTAGGAATACTCATCTTGTCATATTTCTTTCTGAGCTCTGTTTATGTCTGCTGGACAAAGGGATTTCAGCCATCAATCAATATCCTGAAGTAGAAAAGAGGTATGAAAAAGAAGAGACCAAAATGTTGGAGGCATGATGACCTAGGATTCCAATCAAGATTCATTATATTGGCTGCAGAATAGAAATGAAACCCAGTTGCTTCTCTCTTCTATTCAGGTAAACTATTTAGTGTTTATTAGTCACATACAGAGTAGTGCAAAGTGTGTGCAAAAGTTTCTGATGATGGATCATTTCTGCACGCATAGGAAAATTGAAGTATTTTAGCATGTAAGAAACACTCTAACGGTGTGCTCAGAGCTTTGGTTAAAAAATACTTTTTGGTGCTTTGTCAAAAAAGTGAAATTTTCCATGGGAACCCACCAGTTTCACTGAAACTTTCTCCAGGGAACTGCACCACTCAGTTCCAGTGTGAAGTCTGAGAAAACACAACAGAGAAACAGGCAGCCTTGACCTGACAACTCTTGTATGAGATTTACTGTTCCAGCCTGGATGACAGAGATAAGGGAATTGGATATATGCCTTCCAACTTCCTCAGCCACTGAGTTATTTATCCACCTGGAAAGAGTTTTGTTTTGTTTTGTTTTTCCTGTATATCTATTTTTTTTCTTTGAAAAATACATGTCTCAGGTTTTGTCCCAGCTGCATAACAATGCAGTGTGAGTGTTTGCATGTATCAAGTTTCTGTTAAGTTATAACAGAATCAGGTTGTGTTGCCAGGCACCGTGAGCATACATATTCAAATATGCATGATTGCAAGCACATACTCTTGAGCAAACTGAATCACTCTCCAGAGTGATAATCTGTTAATCTGTTAATGTGTTAATCTGTTTGAAACAGATTAATTTATTTTTCTGTTTTTGTTAGTTTTGTTTGTTTTTTAAATTCTTCTCAGGATTTGTAGAGAAAGTTATAACACGAGACTTTTGGGAAAATGGTAATTACAGAATTAAAAGCTAAATTAATAGATTTTGACATCTTTTTATTGTTAGGGTGAGTATGTTTCTAGAGGCTTGTTCATTGGCTGTATTTATTGGGGTCAAAGCATTTGTCTTTTCTTTGGTACAGATTGTTTTGCATTTACTTCCTGAAGCAATAAGTAGTTATCAGACACTATATACCATTTCCTCTGACTTTTGACACACTTCCTTTTCAGAAAACTGGAAAATAAAAATAAAAATCAAAGTTCTACTTTGGTTATCCTGGATTTCCCAGTCTGATGAAATATGTTGTTACAGTACAAGATCTGAACAAGATTTTATAAATGATCAAAATGTGACTTTTATTGGAAAATTCATGTCTTATAAATTGAGATTCTATGTACATATATCTTAGTATTCTTAAGTGATAACACTTCTGGAGGCACCTTAAAGACAGAAATAGAATGCATCATTTTGGATCTTAAATTCCATCCATGACTGAGCACAGCCCAGAAGCATTTATTGCAGAGTGTGTGACTTCCCCAGAAAGCTAATGATGGGGGATAGGATGCGTGAACATGAGTAGATACTACACTCAGAAAGTGAGTGAGTTGCAAAACCAAATTGAGAACCCTACATTTTACAATTGCAGGTTGTAGGAAATGATTACTGTGAAGCATCAAGTCAGACATGACATGGTACATACAGAATGAATCTGGGATGCTCCCTGTTCAGTGTCCGGGCATGTTAATTCGCTTGTTCTCCATATACAGGTGAGGAAGGGTTGTGATTTCATGAGTTTTCAAAGACACTTAGTTCCCTTCAATGACAATGCATGGACAAACACATAATTGAGTGTGTACTTGAAGTGACATTTTAAATCAGGTTCAGAAGAAATCTGTGAGAGTTCTGAGAAATTTGTGTATTTCCCTTGCTATTAGACATCAGCAACTGGCCAATTAAAAAAAAAAAAAAAAAAAAAGAAAAAGAAAAAAAAGAAACAGGTGAATATTTTACCAATATCTTACCACCACTCTCCCCCCACTGTTCTACCACTACCTAAGTCTTTGGTGCTTGCAACTTTTGAGCCACTTATTGATATGAACTCAGTGTGAACTTCATTCACCAGCTTTCTGAAGTTTTAGATTGAGTCAGTGTAACATTTTTTCTTCAAGCCAGTAAGTAAGTACAGTTTAAACAGTGCTTAAATGCCAATGATGAGAATAACTCAATGGTCTTTTTGTGCCAAATAGTAATTTTTGATAGAGATTTGTGAGTCCTTCACTGTGACTTTGCTTCAGTAAAGAGGAAAGAACTGGAAATGACAGTTAGCTGAACACAGGGTGAAGAAAGTACCAGAGCCATAAAAGCTTTTGCATACCTAAAAGAAGATTCAGTCATCTAAGTTCAGCATGCCCTTCATGTTCAGCCAGCCATATCTGGAAAAAGACTATTTCAGAAATTTACTTTTTTTACCCTACTGATTTCAAAATATTCCTCTAATCATACCTAGGGCTGTGCTTTCACTTGCCCCACCACTTACAGCTTAGTTTCCTGTAGTTCTCTGCTATTTGATTTCTCCTGTGCATAATTAGATAACCACTTTTACATTTCAGCCTTAGCCACAGGGAGGATGGAGAAAGATAATTTGGATTTTTTTTTCTCTCTCTCTCTTTTTTTTTTGGGGGGGGGGGATCAGTTGCCCATTCAGGCAGTTGTTATCGCTGAGACCTCCAGACATCTCTCAGGTTTGACTAAAATTAGCCAGTAGGTTCAAAAATTGCAATGGGTGGCTGGGAAAAAAGCCTGACAGAACAGAAGACAGGCAGGCAGACAGACCACCGTACCTGCAGACGGACATGGCAGCCAACCATACAGTCCTTGTCAGCAGCCAACAAGAGAAATGACTGAACCAAGGAGGTTTAGTCTGATTTAATTGAATTAAACAGATTAATGACAGCTTCACAGTCTCTGTCCAGACAAATGAAAGTCATAGCTACAGTTACAGTCAGAGGTTTGTTATTGCTGCTGTTTTATTGTTTTTAATTTGTTTTATTTTGTTTTTCCTTTGTAAATGAGCAATAGGAATTACTGATTGCCCAGTTAACCATTTAATAGCCACAAAATATACTAATAAGGTGCCCATGACAAAAAAAAAATATATATATATAAAAAAATAAAAACTCTCTGAAAGAAAGAAGCTTGTAGGATCAGGCTGTTTCTGTTCACATTAGTTTGTACTTAGATACTGCAGGAGTATCTAAAAAAAAAAAGATGACCAACATCTTTAAATATTAAACAAGTAGGTTCTGGGAGATGAATTACAGTAAAGGACCATCCTTGAGTATACACATAATGAAAAACTTTTGTTAATATCCTCACTGTGTGGTATTGACAAACATTCATTGCTCTGAACTATAATAAAAGGTTACATGCTTTTGTTTGCATTGCATTATAATGTTAATGAAATAACAGTGATTGTTTTGCAGAATTCTAGTTCAGTTAAATATATATATATTTTCTATTTTCTCTTTCAGGAAATAACCAAAACCAATCCTAGAATGTAAGTTAGACCCTAGAAATTCATCATTCTCTTTTCAATCATTCTCAACAGCAATTACGTGGAATTAACATCCTTGAAAATTAAGTTGTTTTCCAGCAGTCCCAACAGAAGCTATATTGCCATTTTTGCATAACACATTAAAACAAAATGCAAGTGAAAAGAATGAAAAGAGTACAAGACAAAAATGACAAATTGAGAAAATGTGACCCATGAGAAAGCAATGAAGGACTAGGACTTGCTTAGTCTTGGATAGAGAAAGATCTATTTTAAGAAAGATTTATCTTACATAAAAGGCTTTGTCTGGTGCACAGTAATGAAGAAAGTTTAATTAGCCTCAGAGAAGATTCAGTATGAATTCTATTAAAAGGTTTCTAACTGCACAGGTAGTCAAACACTACAACAGAGCAAGGACACTGCGGTCCCCTTACTGGAAATGCTTCCTACTAGATGACCATCAGTCTGTCTAGATGAAGAAATGATCTAACTATATTCAGTCCTGATTCAATGAAGATAATTGTGGTATATAATCTCCTGCAGATCCTCCTAGGTCTTTGTTTTTATATTCTTGTGCCTGATTCTTTCTTCTCTATGACTGTTCACTCTCTTTGAACTTCAGAATATATTTTTTAATCTTATTTCAAAAATAGTATGTGTGGAGGGAGACATTATTTTCCTTGGAAAGTTTTAGTTGTACAGAAATCATTCTCCTCACTCTTCTTTACTTGACTATTGTTTAATTTGACAGTTTAATTGCAATGTTAGCAGAACAAAATTGGTGATCAGAAACTTAACTTTACTTTTCAAGCTGTTCTTCCACAGTTGCAGAATTAACAAGAACAGACTACACGTATCTCCCCCACCCCCTCCCAGATCATTGGAGAACTGGAACTGGAGATGCAAGAAAAGTAGAGCACTGCAGCAAGATGAAAAAATCTTTCCAGGTTTACAAGTATTCCCAATCTTTCCCTGCTCTACTGCTTCTCAAGAAATCCTACTGAGTTAGAATAGTCTTGTGATATGCTCAGAAGTGAGATTTGGGGAATATCTAACAATCAACATTTCCCACTGATTGTGATAGAAAATGTTAAGATGATATCAAGAACAAACCTTTGCTGAAAAGCAGGTGGCCTCACTTCTTAAGATTTTACTTGAAATGTAAAATGGAGCCATTTAAGATGTTGAATCCACCCAGCAGCTTCAAGTTATGACAAGTGAGATTGATGTATTTTCCTGTGCACACTCCTGTGGCTAAACTTAAAATGGGAAAATTATGGGAGCTTTATGTTAACAATAAAGTAAATGTGCTTAGTGGATTAGGGCAAATTTAAGGAGTAACACTTTTTATAGTTTGTAACACTTTTTATAGTTTTAGAGCACTGCAAGGGTCTTTAGAATACCAGACAACCAACGGCCTGTAGAGTGTTGTTATTATTTTGAAAGATCTTATATCACACACCACTGTTTCTTAAATTATTTTCTCTATTTCCATATCCTCTTTCTTTTAAGGCCTCTCCTTAAAAAAAAATAAATAAATAAATAAAATAAAATAAAATAAAATAAAATAAAATAAAATAAAATAAAATAAAATAAAATAAAAATAAAAATTAAGCTATCTCTTTATCTTTATATGGGTATAAATTTAGACTGCCACTGGAAACATTGTTTAAAAGCTTGATCTGATGAATTTTGTAAGGGAATCAGTTTGCTTGTGGGAGTTGCTGCTGCATCTATAAATGGAAGATGTCTGTTACCTCTCCAAAGAAATTCAGCATCTCATGGCATGAGCTCTTTGTACTCATACAAAAACAGACCTATTGAGAATACATATATATATATATATTTTTTTTTTTTTTCCAGATGAAAAATATGGTGTGTATTTGACATATTATTAAAGCCACAATTTAATATGGATTATATGGATTTGTGCAGCTGGGACAGCCATGATATTATGACCTTCAAGAAACTGATTTATGCTACTGGTAGTGAGTATATTTTATTTGTGTTAAACTGAAACTATATCACAGATTATTACCCACTGTGAAGTATTTCCTAGTGAGTGACTATCTATGAGTTCTAACTTCTGATATCTATTCAGCAGACCCAGTGGTTAACTGGGATAAATATTTTCAGATGGTAAAATCATCAGTCTTTAGATTTAAGCTCTAGAAGTTACATTTTTTTCCCCTGTATTTTCTCCTTTTTATAATTCTTCAATAAGATCTAGATAAGGTGAGTAAAGCTCTTATTATTATTATTATATATATATATATATATATTTTTTTTTTTTTCTGGGGGGCGGAAAGAACTAATACAGCACAAATACATGGCTAAAGCTGAAAAAGCTATTGACAATTACTTTTTTGTTTTTGTTTGGACTGATAAATCATGCGCTCTCAACTTTATTTACTCGTTCCATTTATAGATGAAATAAAATATGAGATAGAGAAGTTTTAACTGGCTTCCTACATGAACAGAATTGAAAATAGTAAATCTGAATTGCTGAACCCCTATTCCTAGTGGTCTGTTAGCTATAAAAATCCTTTAGGTTTTCAGGCTTCATATTTCCTCTGAAGGCCTTCTGATTAAGAAATAACACACTTGATTATTAACTGTTGCTTGCTTGATATGGAAATCACTGTGATCGTTGGCACTAAATTATGTCTTTTTTTTTTTATAGAAGCAATTTTTAGTATAGAACAGCAGTGTATGAGAAACCAGAACAAAAGCATATTTGCACTTGAGTGAAACTTTCCAAATGCAATATTTAAATAGTTGAATGTATTCATTATCCTCTTTTTGAGTGCCATCTGTTCTTAACAGTTAATGTTGTGAACGTTTCACGTTACATGATCACCAAGGATTTGGATAATCATCTCACCACTCTCAACATTTAAACCTTAGAATTTATTCTAACACACCTGATACATTTAACACAACTTTCTAGTCTGTGGAAGGAGGTGAACATGGTTCAACACTGTGGAGGAATACAGACAAAACAGATTAGTAAGCAGTGTAGCATAGATACTTAATATATGTTGGATGGAGTGGCCTTTGGAAGTGTCTGACTTTATCATAGATGATGACTTGAGACAAAAGGGGTAACTCCCAGGTTAGATTAATCTGATTTAGGTTGCTAAATATTGTTTTACATATTTGATATATTTATATAGGACATATGATTATATGCTACATGTTAATTATAGGTATTCTGTCTCTTTTATACCTTCCTTAAAGTGGCTTTTGTATATAAACTCTTCTCAAAGTATTGACTTTTTAATATTTAAAGTCAATTACTTTTGGTTGTGTAACTTCATTTGCTTTCTTCTGTTGTCCCTGCCTTCAAATTAGACAGGTTTTTCAAAGGCCTTGTGTAAGCAAACAACCTCCAACTCCTTTTCTAGACTGAATAAGATTTATTAGGCAGAGAGAAAGACAGAGCTATTAACTTGTCTTTCCCTCTTTCCTCCAAACTCTGAGTCAATTGGGAGTCAAACACTCTTCAGCAAATAAGTTAGAACCATATTATGCTTTCCCATGAAAGTCAGACAAGGATAAGTAAAATGACATTCCAAATAAATTGAAAAATATCTCCATGTGTAATCAAAAGGAGAGCTTTTAAGTGGTGAGATAAAGAAAGTGGAATGTTGGTTTGCAATTGAGAGGATTCTTGGAGATTAGCTCCACTGCACATCAGAAATGTGCTGAATATGACACCTCTACAGATTCCTATTATTATTTCTAATACCGGTAGATTTCACCTCCAAATCATATTTCAACACAATATGATCTGATTGTAATTCAGTCATATTGGTCTCACTTTGTCAATATGCCAGTATAAATGCACAGATGTAAAGCATATTAGGTATCTAGGCTAGAACGTTTCACTTAGTCCAAAATTAATCAATTTAAAATACTTTATATTACATGTAGGAGGACAACTCCTTATTGCCTAAGTTCAAGTAATATTAATGGCATGTTAGGCTAAAGAAAATTATCTAAACTTGTCAACTCAGCAAAGATGTCTTCAGAAGGACTTGAATAAGGTCTTGTAGCAGAAAATTCTACTCCAAGGTGCATTTACTTCAAAGGTTTTGCTGCTTCCTTCAGGAACACGAATCTTTTTCAGCTTTGTTTATTTTTGCTGGATAAGAGATCTTCAGCCATCAAGCTTAAAAACAGATGGTTTAGTTGCTGAGTTAAACGCTAAGCACTGCAGCAATCATCCCAAAAAACATTACAAGAGGGGAAAAAAAGAAGGATCAAAGTAAGGGTCTCAACGTAATAACTCTTTTTGGAGAAGTACTAACAGAGAATAACTTTTTTTTTCTTTCTTTCTTTTTTTATTTTATTTTTTATTTTTTATTTTTATCAGAGAAGGTAGATGGCTCTTCTCTTGACAGAACAAGGGAGGACCCAGGGAGCCATTATTTTGGAAATCCCAACCAAAGCAGGATCATCAACAGCTAGCTGCTGTTAGCTCTCTAACAGCTAGCTGATGATAGCTCTCTTGCTAGGTGCTGGGATGCATTTCCATCCCATGCCTGTCATAGGCACTGCACTCCCTGAGCTGACATGGGAGAGTGTCCAGTTGATTCATTTGAGATTTGATGCATTTGAGATTGACTGCTGATCAACCCCTTATTTTTAACCTATAGTACTAACAGCTCTTGTCTGACTCACCCTTAGGAAGGGTTAGGTCAACATTAGTGTTTAAGCCTTGCAGCTTTGGATCTGACCATCTGTTCCAGACAGCATAGCTGTGACTCAGTGGACTACCAGGGTGCAAGCTAGCAGCTCTGCATTACACCACACAAATCCTTTATGTAAATAAAGGGAACATTACATTTTATAAGTTGTTTACCTTATATCCTTTCTTATTCTTTCCTTACTTATTACAGCAATTCCTAGCAAAAAACGATCTTTTAGTTTAGTATTCCTTGCCTTGCCTTGCTTTGCCTTCATATTGACTTTTTGCTTAGGTAAGTCACTTATATTTTAGATGCTTAAATTAGTTACTCTAGAACACAGTCTGTATTGTTATATTAAAACATATAGGGAATAATAGGAAAATATTTATTTTCTTATTTTCTAAACACAAATGTATATTTCTTTATATAAGAAAAAATATTAAAGAATCTTTGATGGGAGGTGGGATGTTTCCTTACTTCTTTTTTTTCTCCCCTATGGGAACATTCCAGGTTTGAAGTGAGGTATTATGGAATTTCAATTATTTCTAAGTAGTAGTTTTGAATCAAGATGTCCAACTCTGCTTATTGTTGTATCTGCATATACTTAAAACAGCCAATTTCAAAAGACAGTTGCTGTTTCAGTCTCCAGGTTTTAAATATTTCATTCTAATTTCTTTTCTGGCAAGTGAAGTGGAATCCCAAAGAATGACTGTTTCTTGGTCAAGAAAATTTCTTAGGTTTCCTTTTTCTTAACTATTGTTAAAAGCTTCTGCACTGTACAGAGAGTAACAAATACAGAAAATACAGATGCCCTGGATTTGGTTTCTAACTTTAATTTGGTATGCTTTTGAAAGCCAGTAGTCTGACCTGAATAACACAGGTCTTCAAATTTAACAAGCAAGTTAGGTATTATGTCCATTGCTGCTTCTGGGCCTGTTATTTTTATGATTTTATCAGTAGAAAGTGCCTAGCTTCAGCAATATGATTGGGCAGATCATTTAAAGATTAATTTTATCTTGCTTTACAAACTTCAAAATGACTTTTTTTTTTTTTAGGGTAATACATACTATATATATATATATATATAAAATTCTATAACAGCCCTAAGTCTTATTTAAAACATACATAAAACAATAACAAAACCCACAAAACAAACAAAAAAACAGAAATAAACAAAACACTAGGCAGTGAAGTGAAGAAGTGTCTTTAAGTCTCTTTTTGCTGTGGATAACAATAAAAAAACAGAATTAGAAATAAATTTTCAGTTGAAGAGAATACAGTTTTCCAATGTCTGCATTTATATCTACCTGGCCTTTCAGACTAAATAGCTTGTTTATTCCCAGGATAGATTACATGCACCTTATTTTAAATGAGCCCATTCAGATGAAGGATATTACATTTTAATATCACAATAGATCCAAAACCTAAATGCTTGTGAAAGAAAAGGCAATTCATCGTCAGTGAAAGTGGTACTCTCTGTTGTCTGCCCTCTTCCATCAATCATAAGGAAACAAATGATTATTTTTGATTCTATCATGTCTGTATTCATATGTAGCTATACGGCTTAGAAATGTCTCTCCACGTATCTGAGATGTGGAAAGCATAAGTCTTTGCTGGGAATTACGCATCATTACCTTCTCTGACAATCCTCAGGGATTCCTAACTATGATAAATTTTGAAACTCAAATATTTCACTGTTGGTTAGAGGAAAAAAAAAGGTAGAATGCATGAGAATTGAAACTGAACTTTGATTATACCTGGCTAATTAGAAGTGGAGTTGAGTTTTCAAAATCACCCAGAGCTCAGATTTTTAAAGGTATTTTAGCTATCTATTCTTGGCACTGTATCATCCAATTGATGTGGAGAACTAACTGTTTTAGTATACATTTTAATACACAAGGATAATGAGTGCAACACTGTGTGATTTCAGGGTATGTGATAACTGTTTGGCACTGAATGATATCATCTACATATATCCTTAAGGACTTTGAAATAGACATTTTTCTGCAAGAGCCCCACTTATCTGTGGCTAGCTCTGACTGAAGCACTGTTTTTTGATGTATTTCTACCAGCTTGCTGCAGTAGAGAATTGTGACCAATACATTGTTTCTAAATATACCAGCAAATTAAACCTCTCCCTGTAATTATTTTCTTTGTTCTCCTGTGTTTATTTCTGCTTCTGACCTGTTAGAAACAAACAGTAATTCATTCATATAGTCAATATCTACAAGAAAACTGGCAGTAAAATGATCATTCAAATATAATCGTAGAATCATAGAATATCTCGAGTTGTAAGGGACCCATAAGGATCATCAAGTCCAACTGCTGGGTCCCCAAAGGACCACCCAAAAAATCTGACTGTGTCTGAGAGCATTGTCTGAATGCTTCATGAATATAATTTATATAATATAATATAATACAATATGATAATCATAAATTATATATAACATATATAATAAAGGTTTTATTTGGAAGGTTGTGATATTTTAACTTCTCTAATACACACAGAAGCGTGTTCATGGAGGCATCTTATATATATATTTAGGAATTGCAGAACAACTAATGATCTTCTGCATGGATACTCAACTGGTTTTCTTTGAGACCTACCTCTTTTTTTTGACCTGCCTCTTTGAGAAGCATAGAGAAGCTGCCAGTTTCAGCTGGCTCCGAAGAGACCCGCCACTGCCCTGAGCCAAGCTAATAAGCAATATTTTTTGTGCCTCTGTGAGTGCAGTTTAAAGAAAGGGGGAAAACAAACAAACAAAAAACCTGCTGCAAACAGCAGCCAGGAGAGTGAGGAGCGAGAAGCAGCCCTGCAGCCCCCAAAGTCAGTGCAGCAGGAGGGCAGGAGGTGTTCCAGGCAGGCAGCACAAGTTCCTCTGAAGCCTGTGGAGAGGCCCCTGGTGGATCAGGCTGTCCCCCTGCAGCCCATGGGTCCCACATGGAGCAGATCTCCACGCTGCAGCCCCCCGTGGAGGAGCCCCTGGTGGAGCAGGTGGATGTGGCCTGGAGGAGGCTGCAGCCCATGGAGAGCCCACACAGCAGCAGGCCCCGGGCCGGAGCTGCAGCCCATGGAGAGGAGCCCAGGCAGGAGTAGGGGGTGTGAGGGGAGCTGCCGCCCACCTGTGGGGGACCTGTGCTGAGCAGTTTGCTTCTGGGGGATGGACCCTGTGGTACAGAGCCATGTGGGAGCAGTTCTTGAAAAGCTGCTGCCTGTAAGCAGTCCCTGCAGGCTCAGTTTGGGAAGGACTAAATATCCCCCCCCCCCCTCCTTTTTTATCTTTTTGCCATGATTCTATTTTCTAAGTCATTGTGAAAGCTAACTTTTCATAAATGTTGTGGTTTAGCCCAGTGTGCAACTGTGCATGAGATGTTTGCTCACTACCTTTGCCCAAGGGATGGGGGAGAGAATTGAGGGAAAAAAAAAAAAAAAAAAAAAAAAAAAAAAAAAAAAAAAGTGAGACTCATGGGTTGAGATAAGAGCAATTTGATAGGGAAGGAGGAAAAAAATAAAAGAATACACAAAACAATTTTTGCACAACTCAAATGCTCATCACTAGCCAAATGATGCCCAGCCAGTCCCTGAACAACAGCAGTCAACTCCTCCAGTTTTATAGCTGAGTATGATGTCATATGATATGGGATATCACTTTGGACAGTTTGGGTCAGCTGTCCTGGTTAAGTCCCCTCCTAGCTTCTTGTGCTCCCCCAGCCTCCTTGCTGGCAGGATGATATGAGAAGCTGAAAAGTCCTTGACTTGGCATAACCACTGCTTTGCAACAACTAAAACATCCTTGTGTTATCAGCATTATTCTCATCCTAAATAAAATAATAGCAGTTACATAGAAGAAAATAGCTCTATCCCAACCCAAACCAGGAAAATATAGTATATTGGTTGATGTCTTACTTTGTATCATACCAGAAGTATTTTCTCTAGCAGACTCATTATCCTCAGGATTTTTTAACATGCATGCAGTTTGCATTTACATTTACGAAGGCATTCAAGCCTAAACAATGATTCCAGACTCAACAATATACAGCAGAAAAATAACTCCTTATATTGCCTAGATTGGAAACTCTGAACAGTGTTCTTTATGGAACATACTTTATTCTATCTATTGAAAATTAATTAGGACTTCATCATAAAATCATTATTATAAATCATACTCATCTGTAACATCATAGTTGCTTTATGAAATTCTATGAAAATTAGTGGGTATGACATGTAAAAGCAACAGACAGTAATACTAATTTTATCATCAAACCATACCTAATCATAAGGCACAATGAATAGAGTTTTACTGTTTTATTGCGTATCAGCTGTTCTTTTCTGACTAGTGAGAAATGTTAGCTTTTCAAAAATTAGTTTTTAATCCTACTGTATTATTTCTGTATCTTCAACTTTAAAAATAATTCCTCTATCCCCATTGTTATGAGACTGTGAGGTATTATTAACAGACCATTTTGATGATGATCTCTGAGAAATAAATTGGGTTTTGTCCATGTCAGAAGTGCAGGTGTTCACAACATCACATTGCCATTACCATTAACAATCCTTCTGGTGTACATAAAAGAAAAGTTCTCAAACATTACAATAATGAGTATGAATATTCTAAGCTAGAACTGCATGGACAGATACATAGGAACTACATTTCAGGCTCTAAAATAAACTTCTCCATTATTAGAATGAGTCATCCTAGAGAAACAAAGTGGATAACTGTATCATTACAGTTCCGTGTTGTATTTTTGGTCTATAATAATTAAAATGTTATTTCTCCATTCTTACTCATTTCTAGCACTTGACATAAATTTCAAGCTAATTTAACAAAGACTAAAAACCCCATGATTCTTGATACTAACCACTTTATTGTAGAGTTAATAGAAGAGTGGCTCCTCCTCCAACTCGACTCTGACATGGCCTGAAGCACTGCTATAAGATTTTTCTTTTTAGATGATACATATCATATGAAGCATCTGTGAAAAGCTCTTTTCTATGTAGAAAGGCTCTGCTTTTGTCTCGATTGTGATTTTATTCCTGGAGGCTAATTGTATTATTTCAGCTTTAAGAGTATCTAGAATAGAATCACAGAATCACAGAATTTTCTAGGTTGGAAGAGACCTCAAGGTCATCGAGTCCAACCTCCAACCTAACGCTAACAGCCCTCCACTAAACCATATCCCTAAGCTCTACATCTAAGCGTCTTTTGAAGACTTCCAGGGATGGTGACTCCACCACTTCCCTGGGCAGCCTGTTCCAATGCCTCACAACCCTTTCTGTAAAGAAGTTCTTCCTAACATCTAACCTAAAACTCCCCTGGCTCAACTTAAGCCCATTCCCCCTCGTCCTGTCACCAGGCACGTGGGAGAACAGGCCAACCCCCACCTCTCTACAGCCTCCTTTAAGGTACCTGTAAAGAGCAATAAGGTCACCCCTGAGCCTCCTCTTCTCCAGGCTGAACAAGCCCAGCTCCCTCAGCCGCTCCTCGTAGGACTTGTTCTCCAGGCCCCTCACCAGCTTCGTCGCCCTTCTCTGCACCCGCTCAAGCACCTCGATGTCCTTCTTGTAGCGAGGGGCCCAAAACTGAACACAGTACTCGAGGTGCGGCCTCACCAGAGCTGAGTACAGGGGGACGATCACCTCCCTAGCCCTGCTGGTCACGCTGTTCCTAATACAAGCCAGGATGCCGTTGGCCTTCTTGGCCACCTGAGCACACTGCTGGCTCATATTCAGCCGACTGTCCACCATCACTCCCAGGTCCTTCTCTGCCTGGCAGCTTTCCAACCATTCCTCTCCCAGCCTGTAGCTCTGCTCGGGGTTATTGCGCCCCAGGTGCAGGACCCGGCACTTGGCCTTGTTAAACTTCATGCAGTTGACCTCAGCCCATCGGTCCAGCCTATCCAGATCCTCCTGCAGAGCTTTCCTACCCTCAAGCAGATCGACACACGCACCTAACTTGGTGTCATCTGCGAACTTACTGAGGGTGCACTCGATGCTCTCGTCCAGATCATCGATGAAGATATTAAAGAGGACCGGCCCCAGCACCGAGCCCTGGGGGACGCCACTAGTGACTGGCCTCCAACTGGACTTGGCTCCATTCACCACAACTCTTTGGGCCCGGCTATCCAGCCAGTTTCTAACCCAACGAAGCGTGCGCCAGTCCAAGCCAAGAGCAGCTAGTTTCTTGAGGAGAATGCTGTGGGAGACGGTGTCAAAAGCCTTGCTGAAGTCAAGGTAGACCACATCCACAGCCTTTCCCTCATCCACCCAGCGCGTCACTCTGTCATAGAAGGAGATCAGGTTCGTCAGGCATGACCTGCCTTTCATAAAGCCATGCTGACTGGGCCTGATCGCCTGCTTCCCCTTCAAGTGCTGCATGATGACTCTCAGGAGGATCTGCTCCATGAGCTTTCCTGGCACTGAGGTCAAACTGACAGGCCTGTAGTTTCCTGGGTCTGCCCTCCGGCCCTTCTTGTAGATGGGCGTCACGTTTGCTAGCCGCCAGTCGATTGGGACCTCCCCCGATAGCCAGGACTGTTGATAAATGATGGACAGCGGCTTGGCCAGCTCCTCTGCCAGTTCCCTCAGTACCCTTGGGTGGATCCCATCTGGCCCCATCGACTTGTGCACATCTAAGTGCCGTAGTAGGTCACCAACCAGTTCTTCATGGATAATGAGGGCCACATCCTGCTCCCCATCCCCTTCCACCAGCTCAGGGTACTGGGTATCCAGAGAACATCCGGTATTGCCGGATACTTTCAGAGCCAGGCTTATTGATGCTCAGTGTAAGGGCAAGAGGCAATGGGTACAAACTGAAACATGGGAGGTTCTGTCTGAATGTCAGGAAGCACTTATGTGCTGTACAAGGTGACTGAGCACTGGCACAGGTTGCCCAGAGAGGTTGTGGAGTCTCACTTCATGGAGATCTTCAAAAGCCGTCTGCACATGGTGTTGTGCAACATGCTCTAGGTGTCCCTGCTTGAGAAGGAGGGTAGGACTAGATGACCTCTAGTCCCTTCTAGAGGACTTGTACCTGTTGATGGATGAAAAGCTGAACATGAGCAAGCAAAGTGCACTTGCAGCCCAGAAGGCCAATAGTAACCTGGGCTGCATCAAAAGAAAAGTGGTCAGCAGGTCAAGAGAGGTGACTCTCCCCACTCAGCTCTGCCCTTCTGAGACCCCACCTGGAGTTCTGCATTCAGTGCTGGGGCTGCCAGCGCAAGAAGGACATGGAACTATTACAAAGAGTTCAGAGTAAGGCAGCAAGGGTCAGAGCCCTTTTCTTATGAAGACTGGCTGAGGGAGTTGGGGTTGTTCAGCCTGGAGAAGGGAAGGCTCTGAGGAGACCTTGTAGTGGCCTTCTAGTACTTAGAGGGGGTTTAAAGAAAAGATGGGGATGGTCTCTTTGTCAGGAAGTGTAGTGATAGTACAAGTGGCAGTGGTTTTAAACTAAAAGAAGTTAGATTTAAACTAGATGTTAGGAAGAAATTCTTTACTCAGAGGATATTGAGGAAGATGTTGACCAGAGAAGCTGTGGATGTCTCATCCCTGGAAGTGTTCAAGGCCAGGTTGGATGGGGCTTTGAGCAACCTGGTCTAGTGGAAGTTACCCTAGCCATGGCAGGGGAGTTGGAACTAGATGGTCCTTAGGGTCTGATGCAAACAATTCTATAAACGACCTTTTATATCCAATATCCAATATCTTTTATCCAATATCCTTTGATCCTAACCTTAGCCATTCTGTGTTTCATGGGAGTGATGTGTCATATAATCTTCTAAACAGTAAGACATTTTATAAACAAAAATTTAATCCTAGCACCATTTTTTTTTATTCAACTACTTTAATATTTATTATTCATAATGAATTAGGGTAATTTGTAATCTGTGGAATATAACTCCCAAATATTTAAGTTAGGATATATCAGCTTACTACATGACGTTTTATATAGCCTCTGTTGTGGTTTAAGTCCACAGGCTACTCAGCACCACCCACCTGCTCACTTAGTCTGCCCTAGATGGGATGGGGGAGAGAATTAGATAGGTAAAAGTGTGAGAACTCATGGACTGAGTTAGCCAGTTTACTAGGGAAAACAAAATCCATGTGTGTACTCAAAGCAAACCAAGGAATTCATTTGTTATTTCCCATCATCAGGCAGGTGTTCAGCCACTCCCAGGAAAGCACAACTCATTGTGTGCCATGGCTTCTTTGTAAGACAAATGCCATCACTCCAAATGTCTACCCCTTCCTCCTTCTTCACCACAACTTTTACTGCTGAGCATGAAGCCACATGGTATGGGACATTCCTTTGGATGTCTGGGTTAGCTGTCCTGGCTGTGTCCCCTACCCACTTTTTGTGCACCCCCAACCTTCTCACTGGTAGGGCAGCATGAGAAGCAGAAAAATCCTTGTCTCTGTGTAAGCACTGTTCAGCAGCAACTAAAACATCAGTGTGTTATTAGTACCATTTTGGTGACAGATCTAAAGTGCAGTACCATAGATGCATAGATGAAGAAAATGTAGGCTATCTCAGCAAAAACCAGTACACTGCATTACCACAATACCTCATAATGGAGTGATTTTTTTAATGTTTTGGAACTACTGTAAAACAAATCAGCAATTACTAATGGAGTAATTAATATTTATTGTGTACAGTTAACACATTTATATTTTACTTTGAAGAAATTTCTCTGATGGTTGTTTTAACCTTTCAAAACTAAGCTTTTCCTGACTATTTTTAAAAAACAGCATTTGTATACATCAGTGCTCTGTGCTTTCTCAACTGCTTCTGGTGTAAGCATTTTTATCCATCATAGAGTCATAGAATATCCTGAGTAGAAAGGAATCTACAGGGATCATTGAGTCCAGCTCCTGGGTCTGCACAGGGCTACCCAGAAGTCATGTTTCGGAGAGCACTGTCCAAACACTTCTTGTACTCTGTCAGGCTGTTACAGTACCTGACCACCCCCTCAGTGAAGAACTATTTTCTAACATCCAGCCTGAACATTCCCTGATGAAGCTCCATGCCATTACCTCAGGCCCTGTCACCGGTCACCAGAGAAAAGAGATCAATGACTCCCTCTCTGCTCACCCTCATGAGGAATGCCCCTTATCATGATCATGCACCAGGTGTGTCATAGTAGTGATCATTATTCTTTGGGAAGATAGATAGTTTTCTGTTACCTTTCTAGCCTGTGACCTGATAGTTGCAGCAGGTTCTGAGCTGTTAAAAGTTTTGCCTACCGAAAAAACAGTGCTTCTGTCCAGTTTCCCAGTACTTATCTTTCATCATGACTCTGAGCACTACAGCAGAGCAAGAAGTGGGTATGAATATTAGGGCAAATTCCCAGACCAGCGAGCAGTATTACACAAAGAGTGGAAAGGGTCTGAAGTTTATTGCTTAGAAATTTAAAATATTTGAAGAACTGGTTGTGATGTTCTCCTTAATAGTGGGGACCTTAACCTGTAAAAAAACATGCCGGCTTTCATGGCCTTGGGCAGTAACAAACTTACATTCTTTGTGAATTAAGTTTAGAGTGGGACTATTAGCATATTTTAACACTATCTATGTAATCACTGTGAAGTGGTGAAGTTTCTGACCTCAGAGAGTTAAAAAAAAAATAAAAAAATTAAAAAATCTCATTCTAATAAAACAGAGCAATGCTGCAGATCGATGAATTCAGTTAAACTGTAACTAGCCTAGGAATTACTTATTATTTTTAAATAATGAAAGAAAATACCAAGGAGCTGATTGCAAAATGGCATTTGTAGGTAGGAAAGTGAATTTTCATCTTATCCTACTGGTAGAGTTAAATTCAAATAAACAGTTTACTAGGTTTTAAACTGAGATTATATATATTGAGGAGAAAATTATGCAGTCAAAATCCCTTTTTTTCCCTCTTTTTATTTTAAAACATTTTAACATATAATTTGCCAAGCATGAAAATTAATGAATGCACATTGAAATTTATATCCCTTCAGAAGAGTGAAGAATTCTTCTGAATATGAAGAATAATTTTTAGCAAGATCCTTGGTGGTGCTAAATGCATTTAACCTCTGGACTATTGTGGATTTAATAGCACTATCTCTTGGCAGGAGATATTAATACCGTAATGACAGTGGGATCTTCTAATCCATATCTTTTTATTTGAGAGGTTTGAATATAGTGTTTTTTTGTTTTGTTTTGTTTTGAATTTTGCTGCATTGAAGTTATTCTTACAAGAGATTTAAACACCTAAGGTGTTTAAATGAACTGCAGTTCAAACATTCTAGATTATTTCCTTGCAAAAAAATCGTGATTTCCTAGAAATTTTCATTTTTGCAAAAGTTAGAGATTACAATTTCTTGAATATCTACTAAGTCTACCCAAAAGTATGGTAGTGAGAAAATATCTTCCATGTGCTGTTAATGATTCATTGCATGCTTTACCCAGTTTGACAGTTTGAGAGACTTGGAGGTATAGGACAAGATTTCTTTTCTGATTCATTGTCTACTTAGACCACTTCATACAAACATTTCTGAATGAATTTATCTAACACAGTGCATAAAGGACTTAGCAGGTAAATTAGCTAGGCAGGCTTTTATAATAATTGAAATTAAATGAATAGCATTATGTCATTTAGATTAGATTTAGTCTGTATGAAACATCTCTCACTGATGAGGACTGCCAACTTGAGAGTGTTATATATTCAGTGTAAATTTAAAATTGGCACTACAGATTTATTGACAAAATACATTTCAGTTAGAAAGTACTAAATATCTGCTAAAGGGTAAGGTTGTTGGAGATGAGTTTTGAGAAGGTTTGTGTGAGGCATCTATGTTTATTGTGCATCGTTTATCTTGTTTACAAGGAAGTTCATACAATGGTAGCTAACAGCAAAGCTTGGTCATACATGTACAACAGTCTATTTGAAATGAGCATATTCATTACAGCAATGACCCAAATTCTCTGTTTCTTTAACGTTCTTTGTTAGGACTCATTCTTTGTAGTGGTTCTCACTTAAGTTACAGGCTAGTCAATGTTTAATGGGAATAATATCTGATTGTTAGTGTTAGTGTTAAGTCAGAGGCTGGACTAGGTGATCTTGGAGGTCTCTTCCAACCTAGACGATTCTGTGATTATTTTTCTACCTCCTTTGGAAAGCTTAGAAAGATGACATACTGTGCAAATATGTTTCTGATAAGGTGTATGTGACTTTTTTTCCTTGCCTACCTCACCAGTTCTTCCCAAGTATATTTTTCTGTCTAAGCTAGATTTTCCAGTCAGGAAAATCCTATACAGCAAAAAGGTCAGCAAAAAAATACAGGAAAAAGGTCCCATCAAGTCAGCTCTGCTGTAACTCTCAATTACAACCCCCTCAAATGTAGTTAGCCCTCATATGTACTCCCATTGCTAGAACAAGAAACCTTGAATGAAAACAAGCAAAAAAGCTTTAAAACTTTATTTTATTTTATTTTATTTTATTTTATTTTATTTTATTTTATTTTATTTTATTTTATTTTATTTTATTTTATTTATTTTATTTTATTTTATTTTATTTTATTTCATTTCATTTCATTTCATTTCATTTCATTTCATTTCATTTCATTTCATTTTATTCCCTTATATTTATTTTATTCCCTGAGGATAAAAAAATCTAAGGCTAAGTACACAGCACTAAGTTCTAGAGAATAAAAGAGGTAAGTCCAATAAAAATGGAGGGCTCAACCTCAGTTCTCAGTTCATCTCTGGCAGGCCTGAGATGTGCATAATGCTTTTGGGGGCCTCTACGACAATTCTGCTAGGTTAAGGATGAGAGACAATCCCATTAAGATGCAGAAACTGCTTTTTTCAGAAATGTATGCAGCTCTATTGACAGCTATCAGGTTGCAATACTGAATACCTTCCTGACACTTGGCAGGAAGACCTTCCTGCCAATACTACATTGTTCAGGGAAAGATGAACTTCCATTCCTGACTGAACTCTCTTACAGCTGTGGAGGCTATTATTGCTCATGGTTGAGTTTATAGGTTCCTAGGAACCTTGTTACTTCAGGCAGGTCATACAGAGTTTCCACATGTAGTTTTCCATGGAAATTATTTTTTATTGTTAGTATAAAGTTGGTTCCCTGGTATGGAAACATCATTTAATATATATATATATTTAATTTATTACAGGGGTTATTGTGGAAGTCATGTGGAAGTCACATCTAAGATTCAAAAAAGCCAAGTTCAGTCACAAATATTTGCTTAAATCAAGGATAGCTTACTTGGACAGAATAAAATACATGGGTGAAAACTATGTTAGCTCATTTTCCACAGATACAATTTGACAAATAATTTGTGTAATTTAATTCTATAGGCAAAAATCTAAGCAACTTCCTCAAAAAAATAAATTACTTCTGGTTTATAAATAAGTATAATTAATACCCTCATTCAATTAAAATTTAGACAAAGTTTCTGTTTTGTGTAATTTTGTGTGTAAACTTTATAATTCCAGTTTACTGAAGCCATTTGGGCTAGATTCATATCTTTAGGCAGACAGGTAAAACATTGCTCTCCATGGAAGGTGAAATGGATGTCATTGCTCTGTTGAAGTGCCTCTCATCTACATTAGGTAATAAAAGACCCAGGATATTCAGAGAAAGACTCTCAAGTTCAGTTAACTTGAATCTGAAATTTAAATATCTAAATTAGGAATTATTTCACTGGTGAAATGATAAAATAACTACTATGTGACCCAACCTTTAGAAGTCTATCTCTCTCCACTGACTAAAAAACAAAAACAAAACCCCCTTAAAGTAACTAACTTTTAAACAGCTAATAATAGACAAGATGGAGTTCCTGTCTAGTGAACCAGTCTTAAATAATTGTGCAAGCTGTCTAAAAGAAAGCTGTCTCCAAAGAAAGATTCTCTCAAATTACTCATAATAATACAAAGACGATACACTTATTTTATTACATGCCTAACGGGGAATTGCAAGTCACATATAGGTATATGTGTATATATATATATATACACGTATATATATACACATATATATATATATGTATGTATATATATATATATACGTGTATATATATATATATACATACATATATATATATATGTATGTATATATATATATATACACGTATATATATATATATACATACATATATATATATAGGATATATTTAGGTATATATTTCCTATAGGTAAATTCAATCCTTGCTTTGGGATATCTTGATAATTTTGTTTTAGTTAGTATGATGGGTTTAGTATCAGCAAGTGTCTTCAAACTTGTGAATTTTTTCAAGGCCAGGTAGGAGGGAACATTTCACTGCTTTAAGTGCTATACGTGCAAACAATTTCCTGATATAGTGCTATCAGGGTGGCTTTCAACTCACCTAAACTCACATGTCTTCATTGCAGGCGTCTCAGTTAAAGCTAGTCACCCTAGATGTCTTTGTTGCCAATAGAGAAAAATAAGCCCAAAGTTTTTCACGGCAAAATTTAAATGAGATGAATTTCATCCCTACACTTTACTATCAGTGGAGAAATGGAAACCCATCTTAAAATATGTATCTAAAACATATTGTCTAATTACCTTTTGTAGGTGGTCTTCTCTTGCTCTCTTCATTGATTACATATGTAACCCAGAGAATTTGTTTCAAGGTAAACTTTCAGGTTGTTGGAGTTAAAGATGAGTCCCATTGACTGGCTTGACAGGTCAATACTTGCTGTACTCCAGTAACTGATACAGGTCCCTAAAGGGCACAGACCTCACTTATTCATAAAGTGCCGATTGCCAGCAAGAACACTGTTTTTGGAACAATGCATTTCTTGCATCCTTTTATCAATTGCCTATCAGTCACCTCTCAGTCTATTTATCAGACTGACAAAGTCTGAGTAGATCCAGGGCTTGAACTTTTCCTTAAAAATTGAACAGAACCAGCACCTCCCCCAGAAAAATCAATAAAACTATTTTGAACATCTGGCTAATTTGCACTTTAAATAAACACAATATTAAAGATAAAGATACCTTGCTGATAAAAGGACAACTAACTCCTCTAGTCATTCAGTTCAGCTTCTTTTCTGTCTCTGTAGCAGTACTCATTGGGTGAAAGAATAATACATGAGCCATCCTTATCAGACATTTTACTGATTGCAGTGATGCCAAAACATTTCAATTTGTGTAAACTGGAAATATTTGTTATGGAAACATTTGTTAAATATCAGTTCCCTTATCTAGGATTATTCCAAGTAAAAATACAAGTTTACAATGATCTGTGCTTCAATCTGACATATCACATTACAATACTGTACATAGCCATTTATCAGACTGCAAAATACGTGCATTGATAGCTTTAATATGATACAAGTGGTAGATATGACAAAGTGGTGAACTTTTTGAGGCCACTAAATTGTTAGGAATAGCATTTTAAAGAACTCTGCCCAGGAGAGAGATCATTTGTTACGTTCTAGGTTTAATGATCTCATGTCACAGATAAACTATGTTATACTCTGTTTTTATGACTCAGAGAAATATCTAAGAAAATATGAATAAATCATGACCATTGTCAGGTCATCTGCATTCCTTGAGAGCTTAAGTTAAAACAACTTCAAGGAATGTACTGGTACACTGCAAACAGATATACTAGTTTGAGAACAGAATTCTAGTTCTTGTCTTTATGATAATATTTTGATCCATACCTGCTGATGGCTAATAATAATGCCTTGACTCCTCCTAAATGGAATTGCTTAGTGTATTAAAAGAATTCTTAAAGTAACCGGCAGATTTCAACTGGGCACCTGCTAAGTAACTTATTTCATTTGTCTGCTTGATTGCACATTAAAATAAAAACCTCCCTGTTAGCCACTTAGTGGCTAATCTGCACCTGCGAACTTCTTAATGCTTTTAGAAGAATGCGACAAAGAAATAGTTACTTTGAACAGCTTTGGGGAAGTAGTCCCCTGTTCTGCCACCTTTCATAATCATAAACAATGTCTTCTAACAAACAGAACTTATTTCTAAAAACTTTTAAATAAACTGTTATAAAAAAACAAAAAAAAAAAAACCAAAAAAAAAAACATTTAAATAAAAATATAAAAGTCATAAAGAATTTATAAAGCTGATTGCAGATTTACAGATAAATTGTCAAAAAGGCTTTTAAAACCAAAACAATGGATTGTTTGGTTGTTGACTTTAATAGGAGTAAGAGTGGACCAAACACTCATTCCTTAAAAATTCTTGCCAAATTGCCACAGTTTCTTTGGAAAAGAAAGGAATGGAAGATAATCAGCACTTTGTGTCAAGAGGACTGCAGGATTCTCTGTAAACACTATACTTCTGAGAAACGTGTCAGTTCAAGGTTAAACACCTGCAGTGGCAAAGATGTTTAATGCTGTGCTAAGTACAGATGTCGAGTGTAAATAGTTGAGGGTAGATTAGGTAGGACTTGGTGGCTAAACAGCTCAGCAGAGGAACTTGTTTTTCAAATACTTTAACTGTACAGTGGAACCCAGGGGTTGAAACTCTCTCAGTGCATAGAGAGATCAAGTTCATTTCACCTTTTGTTTGTTAGATTTTATTTCGTGGCTATCATCAGACCACTAACATGGACAAAGTTGTACTTAAAATCTAATCACTTGATGTTGCTGACTAGAAGAGTAGCTGGGAGGAATTAAGAGAGACAGAGAGAAGGTAAAAAAAGGAGATTAGCTGAAACATGGGAGTGGGTATACAGTCTGGGCACATACCCAAAATCTGGGCACCATATTACATGTATGTAACTACAGGTGAGAGTCTCACAGGTATATTCCTACCATTACTGTTTTCCTACTTGTACTCTGGAGGATATGTTAAAGTTATTCTTTTAAAATAAAATTTGCTTCTATGTCTACAGTTTGCATTTCCTTTGTACTTTTGTTCCTGTCTTTCCTAAACAGTTGGAAAATCCGAGTATCTACGCTTCAGTCTTAATCACTCTTCCACAATGTTCTTATAATTCTTTAATTATCAAATTTCACACTTCCTTAGTTTAAGTTACTAACTCTCACTAGTCTATTCTATCCTCTCCATAACCAATATTATCAAACTGAAAACTGAAACACATTCTCAGTCACCTGTTCCATAAATCATACTTACATTATTTTAAATCATTCTTGTCTTAATACCTGCTTTTACTTGCCTTGCTTTTGCACTTTCTAGTGGATAACATTTTAGTGTTTGCTTTGACTTAGTTTGTAAGAAATGAATTGAGTTCTGACACCTATTTTACTCTTTTTCTATTTTCTATTTTTAGAAATACATATTTTGCTCCTGTTGAATCCCCAGTTCTTTAATTTCTTATTTTTTTTATTCCCCATATTTTTCTGAAATATTGGGTGGACAGTTTGAAATCCTTTTGTACAGTTTCTCCTTGTAATTGTAGAAGTTCCACAGCACATAAAAGAAGTTACAGACTTTCACTGTGTTCTAATCCTTTATTTTTCTGTCACACGGAATGTAATAACTAGCTTTCTTAATAGCTCAAAGTCATCCCTCTTGAAACAGTGCCTTAATTACAGACTATTTAATTTAAATTTGTGATTACTGCTTCCAAGGTTATTTTTTCTAACTAGTTCTTCTGAAATTTCTTTCCTTGTAACCAAAGCCAAGTCTAATATATCATTAACTCTTAGAATTTTAGGATGTAATTTATCTGAATTGTAGCAGACATCTCAAATATCTACTTTACAATGCAATGGATTGTGTTCTGGAAATGACCGCTATTCATCACTGGCTGTCAAGGGAGTGTAGCATGGCTAGCCCAGATGTTGGCGATTTATAGTGTCATTTATCCAAATGAGTCCTTCTCTTAATGCTTATCCCAAAATCCAGTGAATGTGTGGCAAGCATTGCACAAGCAAGGGCAGGATTTGGGATGGCGTAGTCCATCAGGAAGGAGCTACCTTTGGGATGTCCTCAAAGAATTCTTGGGTATGTTATGACTTGAGTCGCTGCACTGTGTGGGTTGAGCAAAGTGACAGGCCGAGGCCTGGTGGATTCCCACACCATCGTGAATCACTACTGACATCACAGACTCACACAAACAGTGATAAAGGGAAAAAAGTAATGTAAATTGCATAAACTGAAGGACAGCTAGGTATTAGACACAGCCTGGAGCATGAGCTGAGCAGGAGCTCATCACCAACATCATATTCACCTGAGCATTAGTCCTTATGCCCCAGCTGGGCATAAGAAAAGTTCTAAATGAAGGAATCACCTACTCATTGTATGGACTCAAAATCACTGTCGGCTGGCCTTTGGACTGACAACTCACCCATCAGTGGGGATTCCCCTGATGCCAACTGCCAGGGAAGATGATATTAAACCCATCACAGCTCGAGTGTGGTGAGGACATTACATGGAAAACCCATACCAGACACAGGATATGGGTGAAAACACTAAATTGTGCACCTGTGTTTTCTGGAGAAAGGTCTTAAAGAATCAATTGATTGTAACTAAGTATCTAGTTGCAGTAGAGAATACATAAGTAAACTTTTTATCACTTTCATTTTTAATATTTTCCCCCTTTTAACCCCTTCCCTGTTTCTACTTGTTTTACTTTTCCCATGAGTGATTTCTTGATTGTCCTGGAATCTGAAAGAAATCCCTGACACCGCTCTACTAGTGCATGACAGTGTGGTTATCATTAAAAAGAATTCACCAGTTGGTTCTCCCTCGTATTTTGCCTGTACTGCCTCAAGTAATGCAAGACTTTATAGCATACTTTCTTACAAAGTGCATAAAAACAAATTCTGTGTATAGCAGTAGACTTTCAAGTGTGATATGCACACCAGGTTTCTTCCTAGGAGTCTTATTACACAGTGCACTCTATTAAATATCTCTAAGAACCAGCAAAGCCAACACTTAACTTCTTGGAGTAGTAAGTATGCAAAGATGTTTTTCAAGCAAAAGGATTAGGACCTTGTCAGACTGTGTACACAATAGAGACTGTTGATGTCAGTGGGAAGTGGTAGCAGGCAGTGTCAGAGAGAACGTTGATTTATAACATAAATGTGTGATGAATACTTTTGTCCAAAGAACTGCAGGCTTTTTTGTCTATTATTTGTGCAAGTTTCTTCAATAGTTTCTTTTCTGTCCAAAGACACCTTTTCCTTCCTGTTCCCTTGAGAACTGTTTCAAAGCCCGCTCAAACCATTTCCTCAAGATTTAAAAACACAAATGAAGTTTGATAGAAAAGATAAGATGTGGCTACAGAGAAATAGCAAGTGGTTTGCACTTAGGGTTGGGTAGGACTAAGTACACTTTGGTTTTATTTCCCACTTTTCAGGCTTTACCAAAGTGGCTTCAGGTGAGGAAGGTAGAAGCATTGTGAAAAACATACCTGTGCATGAAGACAAATGGTGTATCTTCAGCAGTAAAATCTCTGGAGGAAAGAGATGGAGGAAAACAGTCATAGCTATGTTGAGGTCAGTGATGTTTTGAAGTGCTGATGCATTAAAATTTCAAGTGTTTCAGTTATTTTGTGAGACAAAGCTCTGATTATGCTATTTTTATGTGTGCCATGCTCCTAGGAATTTATGGACAACTTGGCACTGCAGGACAGCATTTCCAGGTTACCTTTAAATAAGCCTGAAATATGAAGCCATTATATTGGGTGCAGAACTGTAATTTTTAATTCAGACTATTTTTTAGACCCAAACTACTGCCCATACAATGCTCATCATTCCATCTTGAACAGATCTGTCATGCTTCACTGCTCAGTACATACACATCTGATTTCATCCATTCAATTTACAGGGACACCTGGACCCAAGAGATACCAGGACATCCATAACCAAATGATTTTATTTTTAGTTCTTTGGTGCATGAATTCAATCCTATAATAAATTCAAGGAAAATAGTAGGAGGGATAGGAAAAGGAAGAGTAGGAAGAAGTGGAGAGTCATGACCTGTAAGCACCCAGGACATGAGAGATTCATATGAAGACGTTCTTCCCTAAAGAACTGGGAAGGAAGAGAATGATTAATGTCCAGGAAGTTCCAAAGTTCCAAAGAGAGGCAGCCACATTCATGCTTCTTCAGAAATCTTGTTGAGTGAGACCTCCCATCCATATTCCCTTCCAAATTTACTTGCTCTCTCTCTGCTCTCTTAAGACACCATTTGAAATATTGTGTTCAGCTCTGGGGTTCCCAGCACAAGAAGGACATGGACATATTAGAACCACAGAATCATAGAATATCCCGAGTTGGAAGGGACACATAAGGATCATCAAGTCCAACTCCTGGCACTGCACAGGTCTACCCAAAATTTTAGACCATGTGACTAAGTGCACAGTCCAATTGGACTTGGAGCATTGGAACAGGCTGCCTAGGGAGGTTGTGGAGTCTCCTCTGGAGATATTCAAGGCCTGTCTGGATGCCTACCTGGGCAGCCTGCTCTGAGGAACCTGCTTTGGCAGGGGGGTTGGACCCGATGATCTTTTGAGGTCCCTTCCAACCCCTACAGTTCTGTGATTCTGTGATTGCTTTTTAAATTCAGACAGGCTTGGTGCAGTGACTACTTCACTGGGGAGCCTGTTCCAGTGTGTGACCAACCTCTCCCTTCATATTAGAATGGATCCAGAGGAGGATTGTGAAGAGGTTGTCAGAGGGCTGGAGCACCTCTCCTATGAGGACAGGCTGAGAGAGCTGGGGTTGTCCAGCCTGGAGAAGAGAAGGCTCCAGGGAGACCTTATATTGGCCTTTCAATGCATAAAGGGGGCCTACAGGAAACCTGGGGAGGGACTCTGTCAGGAAATGTAGCAATAGGACAAGGAGTAATGGTTTTAAATTAAAAAAGTGTAGATTTAGGTTAGATGTTAGGAAGAAATTCTTTACTCAGAGGGTATTGACACACTGGAAGATGTTGCCCAGAGAAGCTGTGGATGTCCCATCTCTGGAAGTGTTCAAAGCCAGATTAGACGGGGTTTGAGCAATCTGGTCTGGTGGGAGGTGTCCCTGCCCATGGCAGGGGGGTTGGAATTAGATGATCTTTAAGGTTCCTTCCAACCAAAACCATTCTATGTTTCTCTGAAATTGCTTGTTTCCTTTTTTTTCCCCTAGTGTAATAGTGGCTTAAGTTTCTGCTGTGTCTGTTTGTTTCTCTTCCTCATCCAGTTACTGAGTGCCTCCTTGTATCATCACATCACTTCTTTCAATATAATTGATTTTAAAGTTATGAAGGAACCAGTTCAGAGAAAGATCATATCTTGCCTAAAGGTCTGTATCAGCAAGGAAGTCTATGATGTATGCTTCTGACAGAACTAAAAGGTGACACGGGGTGGAAGATTGCATACACTAGCTGTAAGAGAAATGTCTATGAACATATGAGCAATGTCTACCCATTCAGGGCTTAGGCCTTGCTTCTGAACATTGATGTATAATGCTGTATAAATTATATATAAATATGTATAATGGCGTATAAATTTGAATATCATGTCTGGCATCTCTGGAAGGCATCAGTCTGCCACAGGCCATATCTCATGTCTGCCAGTACCAGGTAGATTATACATCATAGGATGTCTCAAATAATATGAGATATCAATATGTGGGAATCTAACATCTTCTGTGTGGACATAAAATTTTAGAATTGGGATTCAGTTTGAGTTTAAGAAACTTTCATGTATGGCTGTAATATATGTCTCCACGTATATGGTAGCTGTCTAAGTACCTATTTAGCCAACAGAAAGCTAGCGACACAGTGGAGCTGGACACCAATGTACTTCACACTAATGTTGGCTCCTAGAGCCCACTTCAGTTGCTTAAATGTAGGTACCTCACACCATTTGAGGCTTCTTAGGGTGTTTCTTCTGTTTTTCAGGTGCTTGTTCAGAGGTCACCATTTTTCCAGTATGATCCTGTGGTATATCTGCCATGGAGATTTTCTGGATTTCTCATAGTTCCCTGGATGTGAGCTACTGAGTCATCTAAATCAATGTGTGCACGTATCAACTTTCCCTCTATTAACTGTTTTAGAGTTTATACGCCTAGTATCCATGTAAATATACACATGAAGATATCTACTTTCAGTAGTTTTAATCTCAGCCCTACTTTCAGAAAGTCTAAGTTAGATTATATCTACCCCTGGGGTGTATATAATGTGATGAATTCGGGGGTGAAATCATCCATAAGAAATTCTCCAGTGCCACAGTCCTCTGTCTCCCCTGTTATGCTGAGACAATAGTTTACGAATCTGTAGTAGCAGATGACAGAAATGCCCTGAATTAAAAATGACCCTTTCTTTCAGAGGTCTACTTTTTATCTAGATTGTTACAGTCTTCTAGCTCACTACTGCAGCACACAAACTGCTAAGGTGGTGGCAGACCTGAAGAGGTGGTAAATCACAGAAGTGGTACAGATAGGCAAGTGCAAGGGGTGGAAATTTCTTGAAGTTGTTTTGCTGCTGAAGTCAGAATAACTATTCTTTCAAAAATTGAAGGCTTTGGGGAAAAATAAATAAATAAATAAATGTTTTCACTTTAGTAAGCACATCCCAGGACACTTAGAAAAACGGAATCCTTGAAGAGAATAGTGAGTGGTGATGAAATGTTAATAGAATATGTTCAGATTTCACTTGTGCAGAAGAGTTCTCTAATACAGTTGTGTACCGCAGATATTATGCTGGTATAACAATTGGCATTCACAGACCTACACATACCGTAAGTACTTTTATGGTGGGAAAGGGGAAGGGAAAGAAAGGAGTCTTTTACATGAGATCACAAATGACTGAGGCAGTTTGATAGCCTGAAATTGAAAGACCAAGATACCACTTCTTACTTCTTCCTTCACCCAATTATCTCTTCCTTTTTGAATGAATAATAAAATGAATAACTATTCATTTGCACTGAAAGTAGCAAATTATCTTATTTTTTTTAGCTCTTTTCCTTGCCCTGTGCTTCATAAGTGAGGTTACATCACATAAGGGGTTGAGAAGCACCAGAGAAGTTTGAGGAACACACCACATGGATCACAGAGAGAAAGGGCAATGGAAAAATGAGCCTGATTCTTGATAAGCATTCAGAGGTAAACTCCGTTCTTAAATCATTTCTGATAACCTGTATTGAGAGAAATACTTAAAGCAAAACTTCCAGCTTTATGAATTTTAGTCTGTAACCTTAAAACAGCAGTATAAAGTTGTTGACAAATGACAAGACTTACAGTGCATTGCTAAAAAAAAATAAATGATATTATTTATATCATAAGATTTTAATCCAAAATAGGTATGACCTGAATGTGTACATTAGATAATTTTCTTTTACTTTGAAATTGCTGCCAAATATTCTGAAAACAAAACAAAACAACAACAACAAAACCCACAAGCGAATAAAACCAATATTATCATCCAGTGAAAGTTATGCAGGAAGAATCCATAGATTTGAAACGCCATTAAGAGATGTGAGGGCAAAAAATGCCCTCAGAGTAAAAGGTATAAAAATGGCTCCAGGAGAGATAAAATGGGAATGTTGCTAAGAGATGAATATGCTACATGACTGTGCTATTCATTGAAATCACGCACTCACTGCTACAACAAAAAGGCTTCTTTTGCCACATTAATCTTTAATTAAACTTTAATATTCTTTATTGAAATTATAAACCAATTACCTGCATGATTTCATTCATTAAAAAAGCCCATTTGCTATCACAGATTATGGCACTGAAGAGGAGCAGTTATTGAAGCTACAGCACTGGGGACTTAGTTTGAAGTTCAGAGTTCTGAACAGTGATGAAGCTGGGGGTGTTGCCTTAAATGTATGCAAGTAATAGTTTGTTTAATTTTGTGTCTGCTTTATTTAGAAAAGTATTTCAAGGAAAAGGATAGTATAGTCCATAATAGAAAGTATGAAAATATAATTTAACATTTTATGTAAATCCTCAGTATTCCATATGAATTGTCAGCATTTGATCAAGATCTGTGTTCATGAAGTTAACTATAAGTTTAACACTGTGAATGTATTAAAAGGCTATTGAAGAAGGATAATCTTTCCTGCCTGACCATTAATTTCTTCATTTTGTTAAACACACACATATATATAATCAAATCTATTACTTTTAAGCTTTGCATCACCAAAAGTATTCCAGACTAGTCAGAAAAAAATATATTTCCTCTGTGAATAGGTAGTATAAATAGCCATTAACATTTATTTGGCTACAGTCATTTCTGGTATAGAATTCATAGAGCTATGCAGGCTCTCTGTAGAGTCTAATCTACCATTCACAGTTTATTTTAAAGGCTGCTGCTGACAAAAAAAAAAAAAAAAAAAAAAAAAAAAAAAAAAAAAAAAGTAAAAAAGGTAAAGCATAAATCAGTAGATTTCTCCGTGATCTAAAGGCCCATCTGCTTTTATATGCTGGTCCATGTGATAAGGAATAGCTTACTAAGACACATGAGCATGTTCTTTAAATGTGGTAGTTGGAGAATTGGGATTCTAAAGTAGTTCCTTTTAGTGCTGGACTGTCAGAGTGTCACGTTTCCTAAGTGCAGTATGGTTTTCTGTCATCTCCCTGATGCACTAGGTGTCACTTGGGATCCTGTGGTGTGGGAGAAAGATCACGCTGCAGCCTAAAATGTGAGACACCATCTCCAAACTGGAGAGGTGGGGAGTCACTGAACAAATCCTGTGTTCAAAGAATGGCCAGTGAAATATCTAGGCCAGATAAAGGTAGGGTGAAACTTAATGTAGTTGTGTTAAAACTAGTGGCTACAATGAAACTGATCCCGCTTATCCTAGGAATCTGAATGATAGCAGTGTTGTAGATGAATGCTTGGGGTAACTCCAGTAATATAGTTTTAACTACATCAGTTTTAATTAAGAGTCTGTCATGTGTGTTCAGATTCTGCTTAGTTATTTTTCACTGTACTGATGCTGTGACTGTATTCATGGAAGATGACAATGCATGTGCTGTACAACATATTTAACAGAGATTGTCCTTTGACAGAGGTTGTCCTTTGACAGAGCTTTTCCTTTCTAATCATTGTTGGTGAGACTTTCTACAAGCCTATTGGCTTTGTGACACCTTCCAGCCTTTTGCAAGTGGTAGTGAGTGGCTGAACCATATGATTTGATTTCACAGGTGACTGTGTAAATACTATATGTTGCACCCAGTAGGATGGAAGGGTAATGCCAGATGGAGGAAACTGGAAACTGCTTTCCTGCAAAGTAACTGGACAAAGAAAGCTGGAGAATATGGGCAAGAAGTAGGAGAGGGACAGGAAATAGTGAACTGTCAGCACTGCTAGAAACTGGCAAATACCTTGCAGGGGAAAAGGGTTGGCATCAAGAAAGCAGAGCTACAGAATGCCTTGTAAATGACTGAAATACAAAGAATTCCTAAGAAACTAGTGAGAGTTTTCTGTAGTTTATAAAAATCCAGAAATCCACTGAAGGGTGTGAGAAAGGCCAACTTGTGGGAGGTACCTCCCTTAAAAAGATGCAGCTGGAAGGAGGAAGATCTCTGTTAATCCCTTGTTTAGGATTACCCTATAGTCTAACCTCACAGTCCTGCTCTTCCTACTTGAATGGTACTGCTGTTCTAGTGTGTAAGGCTATTCTAACAAAATATTATGGACCATGATACAGATATACGGTACAATGATAAGCTACAGAGCCTGATGATATGCTTGTATTATAGAAGAAATAGGGTTAGCTCTCCAGGTCTGGCCAGTCTGGGGTATTGGCACTAACTCCTATTACCAGATTTCTGCTGTGGTGTACAGAGTATGCATGGTGATATTTGAATCCTTTAAAAAAGGAATCCTTAATTGTGACTGTGTTCAGTTTTGGGCCTCTCAGTGCAAGAAGGACATTGAGAACCTGGAGTGTGTCCAGAGAAGGGCTATGAAGCTGATGAAGGGCCTGGAACACAAGTCCTGTGATGAGCAGCTGAGGGAACTGGGGTTGTTTAGCCTGGAGAAGAGAAGGCTCAGGGGAAACCTTATTGCTCTCTGCAAATACCTGAAAGGAAGGTGTGGGGAGCTGGGGGTCAGCCTCTTCTCACAGGTAACTAGTGATAGGAGGGAATGGCCTCAAATTGTACCGGGGGTGGGGTGAGGGGTTAGGTTGGAAATGAGGAGACATTTCTTCTCAGAAAGAGTAGTCAGACATTGGGATGGGTTGCCCAGGGACGTGGTGGAGTCACCGTCACTTTTGGGTGTTTACAGAAATGTTGGATGTTGTACTTAAGGACATGGTTTAGTGGGTGATAGTGGTGATAGGGGGACAGTTGGACCAGATGATCTTTAAGGTCTTTTCCTGCCTTAATGAGCCTATTATTCTAATGAATATGTCTATTAAGCGTTCTCTGAAGTGTGTCACTACTTTTGGTCCCACTATGTTCTGACTCCTAAGTGACATACTCTTAGTTTCAGACAGATCTGTTTCAGCTCTGTGGGTAATACAGACATATTCACTTGCCAATCTATTCCCAAATCCCCTCCAAGATGTTGATTTCTTCCCCCCCGCCCCCCCCCCATATTTCACCTGTGTGAAAAAATATTTTCAGTTTCACTTTTCTTTTGTGATATTTAAAGACTGTCCTACATAGCTTTCCTTTTACCTACAGATTTAGTGCCCTCAGTGTTGGGGATATGATATATGATTAATAATTTACCTTATAGTGCCCGAATGACAAGAAGATAACGGATCTAATACTGCCCTTTATTAGAATGAGCTGACTACAGTCAACACAGTGAAATGGCAAAGCAGCTTAGCTCTTAAAGCGTGTCCTGTTTTCAACTGGGACAGAGTTAATTTTCTTCCTAGTAGCTGGTAAGGTGCTGTGCTTTGGATTTAGGATGAGAATAATGCTGATAACACACCTATATTTTAGTTGCTGCAGAGCAGTGCTTACACAGAGCTAAGGCCTTTTCTGCTCCTTTTTCTGCCCTGCCAGCAAGGAGGCTCGGGTGTCATGAGAAGCTGAGAGGGGACATAGTGAGGACAGTGTGGTGGTTTTACCATGCTGGGCAGCTAAACACCACAACCACTCTCTCACTCCCCCCTTAGATGAGGAGGGGAAGAAGTAAAGCAAAGAACAACTCACGGGTTGAGATAAGGATAATTTAATTAAAGGGAAATAATAATAATTAAAGAAAGATTATTATGAACTAAACAATTTAACTAAAGGGAAAAAAAATGGAAAGGGGAAAAGGGAGGGGGAAAGGAAAAATAAAAAAAGGGAGGAAAACAAACAAAACAAATTAAAGCTATGTGAAAGTGCAGAGGAAAGAAATTACTCTCTACTTCCCACAAATGAGTGATGCTTGACCACATCCTTGAAGCAGGGCCTCAACGCACGTAGCCGGTGTTCGAGAGGAGGACCGACGTTTTCACAACGAGAGCCTACCCCTCCCCTCTTCTTCCTGTTTCCACCTTTTATTGCTGAGTGTGACATCATATGGTATGGAATATCCCTTTGGTTGGTTTAGGTCAGCTGCCCTGGTGATGTTTCTCTTCTCACTTTTTGCCCACCCCCTGGGAGGGTTAGAGAGAGTCCCAATGCTGTGCCAGCACTGCTCAGCAGCAGACACAACACTGGTGTGATAACACTGCTGTTCCAGCTACAAGTGCAGAGCACAGCACAGTATGGGCTGCTGCAGGGAAAGTTAACATTCCAGCCAGACCCAGTACAGACAGGTGACCCAGGTTGACCAAAGAGATGTCCCATACCATGTGACATCATGCTCAGCAAAAAAAAAACTGTGATAGCTGGCCAGCTGAGGGGGTGGGGTGCTTCTCAAGGACTGTCCGGGCATCAGTCAATTGCATTGTGCATTCTTACTTTATTTATTTTTTTTTTTGTTGTTGATATTGGTTTTATTTTTCTTTCTTTCAGTTTGCTTCTCTCTTTCTCTCTCACTCTCTTTTTTTTTTTTAATAATTTATTTATTTTTCTTTCTGTCCTTGTCTCAACCCACTGGTTTTGACCTCGCAGGAGCCCATACAGAGCTGAGCTGTCATAGCTCAGCACTGCAGGCCTACAAGTCAGGGACACACAATACATCAGCTGTCTAAAGATCACAGAATCATCTAGGTTGGAAAAGAATCCAAGATCACCTAGTTCAACCTCTGACCTAACACTAAAAAGTCCTCCACTAAACCATATCACTAAACTCTACATCTAAACATCGTTTAAAGACCTCCAGGGATGGTGACTCAACCACTTCCCTTGGCAGCCCATTCCAATGCCTAACAACCCTTTCTTTACGCAAGACTTGATAAATCTGTGTAGTTGTGCAAAGAGTACTTTAATGTTCCAGAAAGGAAATCAACAGTGACAATCAACAGTTGTCTTGAGAGACGTCAGAGACAACGTTGTTCCCTCGCAAAATGTTGCAGGTTCCTAAGGATATGACTGGGCTGACTGGAGAAGTCCAGCATTATGCATGTTGTTTACATGCCTAAGTGCCCAGAAGGCATTGCAATTAAAGTGTTTAATTTCTTAGAGGGCCTGTAACCAATTTTTACTGTTCCCATTTATGGTCTTGTTTTTAGTATTAATGAGATTCCTAATGCAGATTTACTGTAATAAGAGTCTTATCCTAGGTACTAACACAAACACAAATTTACCTGAGTGATATGCTTTACTTATTTTCTTTGGTTTTCTACAGGGTAATGTGTAAAATAAATGAGAAGCTATTATTTCCTGCATCGAAAGAAAACATTTTTACTATTAAAAAATAATAATTTTAAATTTAGGAACTGCATGTCACGTTTTTATTTGCTCCATTCTTGCAACTTGCTCACCTGACAAACTGACCTCTTGGTGGGATGGACCCCATGAAATGCAGGCCAAGTCTGTCTGCTTCTACAAAGTGTTAGTTGTTGAAAGTGATATCAGTCAATAGAGATTTTTCTTTCTTATTTTTTATCAGTTTTCTATTTTACAATTTCTGCTGTTGTAGTAGCTATTTAACAACTAGGTATGTTTAACAAATTTTGTCCTTTTCCCTTCTTTGCTTCTGACAATTTGCCCTTCTGTTGCCATTTGAGTGATGTAACAGAACCTTAAAAAAGGAGGTAGAGCACTCTAAGAGCTGTCAGATTTTAGATTGTCAGCTCATTCCACAGCTGAGCAAACTCAAGTATGAACACTAAATCTTCCCTATTTTTTTCATGATTTAAAAGGTGCTTAAGCCTTATGCATAACTTTGAACCATGTCAATAGTTCAACTGACTTTTTGGGGACAGCAGACTTGTCTCAGATTGTTCATGTTACAATTCCTCCACTAAAATGAATCTTTGGTTCAATATTTGGGTATCTGCTATATTCCAAAGCAAAAAGTTCTTACTGTGTCATAGAAAGATGAGAATAAGGTTGCTGAGATACCTGGAATTTCCAAACACAGACTGTTGAAAACCAGACTGAAGTATTCAGGTGGTGATAGAAGGAGATTAGAGGGAGCAATGTTGTTATGGTTCACTGTGCTAAGAAGGTTGGTAATGTGCTAAAGACTTTTCTTGAGCTCCATTATTAGCTTCAGGTCCAATGTGCTGCACAAAATTGTGTGACTGACAGCAGTTTTAACAGCATGACCTGGCTTGTACTGTTATGAATGGAGAATAAAGTGTCAGTGTGCAACAGCTCCTCAGTAAGGGAAGATCAACCAGCAGACAAAAGCTGTGGTGAAGCAAGTTTGGCAAGTCCATCCATACTGACCAGGCATTCCTGAGGTCAAACCAGGAAGCAAAGGGTCAGGGTCTGGTCCAGATCGGTGAAGTGCACAGCCAGACATGGTCATGACAGCAGAAACAAAGGCAAGAGCTTGGACTTCAGTGCAGCTCTTGCTGAAGCAGACAGATCCTTGCTTCTCAGAGCATTTTTTTTTTTTTTTTTCACACAGCCCTTTCTACACAGCTCTCATTCAAGGTTGCACAGCTTTACTATTGAAACTGACCCTGAGTCCAGGCAGTCAAACCCTTGGGTGCTCCAGGCCCTGGCATAGAGAACTGTGAGGGAAAAGTCGACTAATGAATATTCTAGTCAGATCCCTGTTAGTTTTTCTTGATATTCAGATAGTGTAATTTTAACCATGTTTGAATTAATATGGACATTCTGTAAGCTTTTATTTCTAAGACAAGATTCATGTTGCTTGTTAAGACAAACAATAGTCACATTGGCAGGGCAATCTATACCTACTGAGATTGATAGGTAATCTCTTTGTTCAGTTGACAGTGAGATGTGCTTTCTGAAGGTTATTTAGAAAGCCAGCATGCTGTGCAGGAGTATTACTAGAGAAAACCATTACCTTTCCAGGACTCTGTCACAGGTCTGGCTCCACTCTGAATAACACTGAAAAAATAATGCCGCTGTTCACTCAAGAACGAGAGAGGAAAGCTCTCTTTCTGGGAATAGGTATCAAATTAGTTTGATTCTCTTTTCCATGACAGCAGGTGCTGAAGGTGTTATCTATCTTTTTAGCCTTAGCCTAGTTGGTGGAGAGCTCGCCCAAGGAGAGCTATGCTGCAGGGTACTCTTACTTGGGAAATGCACCCAGGGAGAGACTGATCCCTGAGTTTTTATTTCTTAGGACCATGTTAGAACCATAGGCCCTTTTACTGGAGCACTTCCTACTGAGTCTGCACCACCTTGCAACAAATGAAGGAGAAACAATAAGAAGAGCATGATGAGCAGACAAGGAGAAACAATAGAAAGAAGGAGAAACGATAAAAAGAGCATGATGAGCAGACAAGTGCCCTAGAGCTAAGGGCACTTGTCTGAGAGTCTGGATCCTGGCATCACAGTCACTGCACTTACAGTGAACAGTTATTGAAGAAAACCAAAAATACATCAGCAAAAAAATTTGCAAAGATGGATCAAAACCATAGTTCCCCCTTTCCCTCCCCACCTTCTTCTTAGTGGCATCTATAAGGAGAGGGTGCAGCAAGAGTATTTTTCTGAAGTGAATAAAACTGCAGCCTAACTGCAGCCTTTTACTTCTTCCTCTAATTCACAGGTATTCTCTTCCTTCTAGCTCAACTTATCAGCATAAGAAGTCTTTAGTTTAAAGTGGTTCTTACTTGCAAGCCTTCAGGAGTCCTCAGAGATAGAGAAAAACAAGTAAGTGTTTTTTGAAGGAATAGCAAATGCAGCCAAAAGGGAAAAGGAGTCAGTATACTCAATAACATGAACAAAACCCACTTAGGGTTTTGTTGAACGTTTTGATTATTGCAGCTCTATCCATGGTGTGTCTTAATAAAAAGAAGATTTGTTAGATAAAGTCCCTACCTATCTAAAATCTCATTCTCACATCACTCACTGGTTATGTCTCCATGGCTAAAGGAATTTTTGCCCTCAGAAATTATCCCTAGATAGCATCTTTGTACCTCTAGGTACAAAGTGGCTTGTGACCACATTGCTCAGAGTCAGCCTTATCTAGGCAGAAAGGCTTTGCCCACTTAGCATAGCAATTAGGTTGCTGTGATTGCTACTTCGGACTTGAGACAGTGAAAAAAAGGGAAAAAAGTGTTTCTCTTCAGACAGGGAAAAAAGTATTTCCTGTTCAGTTTAGTTTAATAACATGAAGATGTGCCACAATTCTTCAAAACAGTATTTTTATACTCTTTGATGTTGAGTTACCTGGAAAGGCATAGCAAGTGTTTTTGGGGTAATGTGAATTGTGTGTTGTGTTGTTGACAATGTAGAATGAAAACGTATACTTCCGCTCTTGTCAATGGTGACTTTAGACAGTGGTGCATGGAGTAAACTATCTCAGTATTCTAGTTTCATTTGAGAGCAAACTAATAAATTCGTAGTGTGAATATAGTATTCACACTATATATTATTCGTGGTGTTTTTTTTTTTTTTTTTTTTTTTTTTTTTTTTTTTTTTAAATATATTGTTCATAGTGTTTTTGACCTCAGTGCCAGGGAAGCTCATGGAGCAGATTATCTTGAGAGTCATCACGCAGCACTTGCAGGGCAAAAGGGCGATCAGGCCCAGTCAGCATGGGTTTATGAAAGGCAGGTCCTGCTTGACGAACCTGATCTCCTTCTATGACAAAGTGACGCACTGGGTGGATGAGGGAAAGGCTGTGGATGTGGTCTACCTTGACTTCAGCAAGGCTTTTGACACCGTCTCCCACAGCATTCTCCTCAAGAAACTGGCTGCTCTTGGCTTGGACTGGCGCACGCATCATTGGGTTAGAAACTGGCTGGATAGCCGGGCCCAAAGAGTCATGGTGAATGGAGTCAAGTCCAGTTGGAGGCCAGTCACTAGTGGCATTCCCCAGGGCTCGGTGCTGGGGCCGGTTCTCTTTAATATCTTCATCGATGATCTGGATGAGGGCATTGAGTGCACCCTCAGTAAGTTCGCAGATGACACCAAGTTAGGTGCGTGTGTCGATCTGCTTGAGGGTAGGAAAGCTCTGCAGGAGGATCTGGATAGGCTGCACTGATGGGCTGAGGTCAACTGTATGAAGTTCAATAAGGCCAAGTGCCGGGTCCTGCACCTGGGGCGCAATAGCCCCAAGCAGAGCTATAGGCTGGGAGATGAATGGTTGAAGAGCTGCCAGGCAGAGAAGGACCTGGGAGTGTTGGTTGATAGTCGGCTGAATATGAGCCAGCAGTGTGCTCAGGTGGCCAAGAAGGCCAACAGCATCCTGGCTTGCATAAGAAGCAGTGTGGTCAGCAGGGCTAGGGAGGTGATCGTCCCCCTGTACTTGGCTCTGGTGAGGCCGCACCTTGAGTACTGTGTTCAGTTTTGGGCCCCTCGCTACAAGAAGGACATCGAGGTGCTCGAGAGAGTCCAGAGAAGGGCAACAAAGCTGGTGAGGGACCTGGAGAACAAGTCCTGTGAGGAGCGGCTGAGGGAGCTGGGCTTGTTCAGCCTGGAGAAAAGGAGGCTCAGGGGCGACCTTATGGCTCTCTACAGGTACCTTAAAGGAGGCTGTAGCGAGGTCGGGGTTGGTCTGTTCTCCCACGTGCCTGGTGACAGGACGAGGGGGAATGGGCTTAAGTTGAGCCAGGGGAGTTTTAGGTTAGATGTTAGGAAGAACTTCTTTACTGAAAGGGTTGTTAGGCATTGGAACGGGCTGGGCAGGGAAGTGGTAGAGTCACCATCCCTGGAAGTCTTTAAAAGACGTTTAGATGTAGAGCTTAGTGATATGGTTTAGTGGGGACTGTTAGTGTTAGGTCAGAGGTTGAACTTGATGATCTTGAGGTCTGGTCCAACCTACAAATTCTGTGTGATTCTGTGTGATATTATAGGGACCAAGATACAAAAGAAAACTGGGGTTTTAAATTGGCACATGGATGTACCCTCTCCAGGTACAACCATCTGGGTCATGGCATGCTATCAATTCTGTCTGTTATCTTGGTTAAGGTTCAGTCTTGTGGAGTCACCAGAAAGTAGAATTTGAACCATTACCTGCTGTAGGCTTGCAAAATTGCTTCAAAGGGGACAGAATCTTGAGGTGAGAAACCCAGAGCAAATTTGAAATGATGATGATGCTCCTCCTTCCTAGGAAAGCAATTTCTAGTCTTCAGGAGAATTCTCTATAATCACATTCTGTTATATCTCATCTGTGAATGCACAGACACATCTTTTAATCCTGGATCTATTTTGCGCCCCTTGAAAGTCTCCATGAGTATCATGTATATTGAAATTTATGACAAATGCAAGATCAAGGAACAATATCACATGTGGCGCTTTGGATACGCAACACAATTATGAAAATGGGCCTGGTTAGGACAGATGACTTCTTAATTTTTCTACTAGATACTTACATGGAAACAGCTATACCAACTCTTCTAGCTTTGAGCTTGTACTATAAACTGGTTGAAATATGCTTACTTTAGATAGTATAAAAATGTATAGCATCCTTCTGGAAGACTTATATTAATTATTATTAAACATGACCAATATATTTAAATTACTTTTTTTTTCTCTGAAAACTAATGCAACATTTAAATAATGTCATTTCAAATTACTTTCTTAAGTAAACAAATGACTTGAAGTTCTAAGTTTGATTTTGTATCTTCTTACTTTTGGTTGTAATTTGTGTCTTCTGTAATTTCTGTCTTATGGCTTTTTAAAATGCCTGCTCAAATAGCAGACCCTGCTGAGTAGATACTGCACTAAAACCCTTGTAGTGTCAGTGTTATATGTTTTCAGAGCCAGTCATTTGAAAGCACGGTACCTCATAATGTGTTATGCTTTTAAGTTTCATATATTTGTTGTTTCCTTTTTCACTTGGGACTAATTTTGCATGACAGAAAGTGCTAGAATAAGTTGCCAAAATACAGCTTCATATAGCAAGAAATATCTTCCTGCAAACCATTCTGCCATATTAACTTTGTTTTCCCACCATTGAATGTATCTCTAATTCAGTCACAGATGTTATGCTATCTTTTTACTTTCCACAAATTATAATAAAAATAAGGAGCTAAACTGTTGACTGCTAGTCTGTTGTACTTTTAGTACAGTACTGTACTGCTAGTAGCACTTTGACATTACTTCCACAGCAGGAGGACTGTGAAGGGCCCCTTATGGTCTCAGTGCTTTCAACAAAGGCAGACTGCAATCATGTTTTATTATGGAAAGGGATAGCAGGTTCATTGTCATTTTTTTTTCCAACATTTGTTAATAGGGATATGTTCTTTTAAAATGACCTAAACACCTGGAAGTTTTTGTTACTCATTAAAATAAATGTTTTAGAATAAGCTGGACACAGAACTCATACTGAATTAATTTGAGGAATTCCATCTTTTCCTTTTTTCAATTAAAAAAGAAGGAGAAAAGACTAATATTTCAGTGTTAATGTTCCAGTGAGAGTGAATTTTTGTCTGGAAATCTAAAAGCAAATTGTTCTATAATGACAGGTTTAAAAGTGGCATTTGGTTCAGTAAAAAACAATGCATTTGCAAGTGTTGAAGTAGTATCACTGAAGAAACTTGTTTCAAATATGGCCATAATCAGCATTTACTGGTATGTTAGTGGCATCCCAAAGAAAAAGTGAATATAAGGAGTATTCTTCCTAACTTCTATTTGTATTGCTTGTATTGCTTGCAATTCTTTTTATTAGTCCCTGAAGATTCAAAGGTGTGCAAGCTGATGAAAGACCGTTGTACGTATTTGGCTAAGGATTTGAATTTCTCCTTTTGTCTGCATTCTCTTGTCAAACAAAGTTCTGAATCTGTTATAGGAAGGGGTTGTTCTTCGGTAGGGGGTGTTCTTTGTGAGAAACTCTGTCTTTAAAATGTGTCAATGATCACTGTGATCAATGATAAATGTGCCAACATGCTTCACATAGAAGTTCCTGCTATGGACAGTTGCTATGACCAGCTTTTTACCACTTTAAAGTGTGTCCTTAAAGCCAAACTCTGGAACTCTTTGCCCCCCTTATACCCTCCACAAGCCCTTGTGTGGAACCTATTGATATTTTTATATGTAAAGCAGAGGATTAACATAAACAAATATGGACAAAAAATATTCAAGCAACAATTCATCTAATTCTCAGACAGAAATTATAAAATATTGCAAATGAATTGCTACTAAATGTGCCTCTCTCCATTTACTATGAAAGGAATCTAGACAATATGTTCAAATGTAAACTTCTATACAGTGGACAATGAAATTAGCTGAAATTTTAATTAAAAGTGGCACTGTGCAATTTTAAAACTTGTCTTTTTTTGATGAATAGCCAATTCAAAAGAAAACAGTGAATGACTCCATCTTCAGGAATAGCTTATATATATATATATATATATATATATTTTTTTTTTTTTTCCGAATACATTGTCTGGGATTTTGACTTAGAAATGTCAACATTTGTAGATGCTTAGATCCCGTAACATGTCAGAAAGTAGCACACCATACTTTGTGCAAATAGTTACAAATATTCACACCAAAATGATGACGTTTATGAGCCTTTAGGCATTACAGTAACAAGACAGTGAATATGGGTGTAGATAAAATGAACTTCATCTCTTCTACTACAAGTATACTCTATGAAATTTGCAGTTTTCAAATAATTTAAATATTAGAACAGGTAAAACAATCAAAACACTTTCATATTAACTAAGAAAGAAACATTTCACATATTAATGTGAATCTCAGAACTTGTTCTGTACCATCAGCAAGAAGACTTGTTCTGTACCATCAACAAGAAGACTTACCTTCCCAAACTGAAGGGTGATCTGTTAATTAGCATGATCTGAGCTGGTTGACTACCTGTCTTTTAATTTAAACAATTAATGTAATTTTAGATCTGAAGCAGTGATGTTATGTGATTCATCTACAGAAGTACTGTTATTCTTTCACTGTTTTCCATACAAAGCAAGCTTGAGAACAAGATACATGTACCAATGTGCTATCCTGGCCAGCTAGAAGCAGTTTAGCTCTCAGTTTAAACTTTGCATCAGAGTAGAGGAAAGGAACAAATTCCTTTTAGAATTTGTTTTCTCATCTGTGTTTTGATCACTATGTTTTGATCCTTTCTGTCAATTTAAAGTGCCCAGGACATTGGTATACTAATCCAGTCATCTGAACAGTTGACAATTTATTTTTAGATGAATGATCTATGCTTTGACAATATAATGTTAAGTTGATATTAGACTCTCTTTGTGAATGGACTGTATGGTTCTTATGCATTTTTAAAAACCACAGTCTCTCTGCTAAGTCACTGAACATGGAATAGCATGGTGCTAGTGTTAAGATGTACATTATTCCTCCATTAATCATGGAGGAATAATGTACAAGTATAAAAGATGCAAAATAATGCCAATAGTGATTTTCTAAGGAGGGAAACTATGGTAACTAAGAATGTCTTAAGTTGTGACAACTTCAGTGCACTTCACCAAATATTTCAAACTCTTATAATTCAAACAAAACAATGGTTTGATAAAATGGCTCCAGAGGTAGATTGTTTCTATGTTTCTATCTTTACTTGAAGGTACAAAATCTATCTTTATATTCAGTGGTTTGGATCTCAATAAAGAAAAATAAATGCTTAAGTCATTAGAGTGGTGGGTTTAGCTGGCTTAAAACACCTTGTGCTTTTAGATGGACTGTTCATGTAGACTTAGGCAAATCATTTAAACACAAATCAAATAAATGTATTTAGCTGCACAAACTTGGGTGGCTAAATACTACACAGAATATCATTTTTAATCTCATTTACCCTATGTTCCTGTCACTTAAATGGGAATGGAATTATTTATCCATCTCACAAAAGCTAGATTAGAACAAATACTATGATGTTCTTGATTATTTCTGTGGAGGGTGAGCAGGTACTGTGAAGTGATAATGGAACGCAAGAGTTGTAACCAGGCAATTGATAGATGTCTTCTGGCCTATGAGAGAACTTGTGTGTTCCTAAGGCAGAAATTGCCAATTTATCCGAGTTCAGTAGGCAGCGATCCATTAAAAAACAAACAAACAAACAAACAAAAAAATCCCTTTACAACTTGCAAGCTCCTGAGAAGATTTAGAAGTGAGAACTTGGACTAAATACCATATCAGTGACCTTTCCAGGAAAGCTGAGGTACCTTGATGAAATCTTTTACTGGTCCAGGTTGCTCATATATTGTAACCATACAAATAAGACTTCTGGATCCAAGGCTGTCAATCTGCCAACTTTCTGAGCAGTAAAATGCCATAAACATATTCCTCTTGCTGAGCACACAAACTGCATTCACAGAAGGTGAAAAGTAATGAAGAAAATAAGCCAGATAACAGAATAAAGCAATGATTGTAAAGTGAAATGAGAACACTAAATTCAGGTAGTGGTGATAATAGTTTGTAGCTTTAAAAAATAGAAAATGAATAGAAATAAATGTGTAATCAGCACAGAGAGAAAGAAGGGAGATCAGACTCTGTGGAAGTATGATCAGTAAGTTTTTAGGAACCTAATTAGTCATAATAATACTTGGCATTATTATACAGGGGTGGTTGAATAGTCCTTGCTTTTAAATGTTCTAAGATGTGCTTTGAATCTGCCAGCAAATTATCACCTGTATCTTTTTTTTTTTTTTTTTTTTTTTTTTTTTTTTTTTTTTTCCTTCTCATTGTGGTAGAAATTATGGACTTAGAGATAACTAGAAATTCAAGTTGAATTTTTGGAATTTTTTGAGATTAATTTCCTCAAAAATGTCATAGCTCCTTTTACACCTGGAAATAGACACTGAAAAGCAGAAGTGCTGTTCTAAAACTAGTAAAGCAAACTAATTTGTTATTTAGATATATAGTTGCTGTTTTAAGCATTAGTTCATGTTCTGCTAAATTCTACAGTGATTCTAGCTTGGTACAGAACTATAAAGTAGATCTGCAAGAGTTTCTGACGTTGATTAATTCCATTCTGAAAACAATTAATCAGGATATACAGCATCTTTTTTTACTTCCACAGTGGAGAAAGAAAAAGGAATAGGCTATAGTTAATAGGTGGATATAAAACCAATGAGATTTAAACTGTCAAGAGGGTGATCTTCAGTAATGGGAGCCAAATTTAGTGCAGCATGTATTGTATGTACGAACATAAGGAAATTTTTAAAAGGAAGGTTGGCTGAATGAGCAGTCTTACCATGTGGAATGTATGTGTCACAGAAACATAGCTGAAAAAAGAACCAGTGGTACATTGTAATCTATCTGTAAACTATTCCTAAAAGAAACAATGTGGGTAATAAAGATGGACATGTAGAACTAAACCTTAAGTGCATTAAAAATGTGATAGATTTGTACGTTGACCTCATAATCAAAGAAAATGGAGAACAATGTTGAGACATTTAAAAGAATTAAAACTAATAGAGCAGTAATAATGAATGATTTCAACTGTGCACACACAAACTGATCAAATGTCACAATAAAGCAATATTAGAAGTAGTTCCTAATGCTTTCAAGCAATTACATCTTAGAACAATTACTTCTCATGTGTACAAGTTAAGAAATTTGTCTCAAGCTATTCTCTTCAATTCACAGAAAATGATGGAAAAAGGAAACAACTGAAGTGGAAGCCTTTGCAAATTCTAACCATAAAAGACAAACAGACAAAACAAACAAAAACATTTTATTATCTGGAAAAAAAGACAGCTGAATGTAATCAAATGACATTCAACTTCAGAAGATATGATTTAAACTCAGCCATTAATGTACATACTCCTTTATCAAAAAATCCTCCTGATATTTTAGAATCTGTTTCATGATAATGTGTTAAGTCTGTCAGAGCTTCTCTATCCTGAACTATTGACTTCCACAGTTGTTCAGCTCCCAGATATTGTCACTTTTAGTAAAACCACAGCAAGAGGACTAACTCTGTAGGTATTTGATCCCTCATGAAGCCTGATTTTCGAGATAGTTAATTGCCTGAGGGACTGGACAGCTTTTGAGACAACTGTCTACAGTGTGGAACAGGCTGAAGAAGAACAGAAAACATTTAATTCCCCAATTGTATTTTCCTATATTTGTCTTTCATTGAAAAAACTCTTTGTTTTTGTCTCAATTCAAGATAATGTTTTTCAAAAACATAATAGAAGAATACACAAGTTTTTGGCAAATCCTACTTAAAATGCTAGTACTTGGAGACTTCCTAAGGCTATCATTAAAAAGTCATGGAAACATGGAAGACCCTGCATAAAAGATAATAAAGAAGAACTCAAATGATTCCATTAAAGCATCCTTCAGAAAAACAAAACAAACACACAAAAACAACAAAAAAAAACAACTAGTTCTAGGAAAAATGACAGAAAACAAAGAAACAAACCAGAACCATAAACAATCACAAGCAAAATATGAGTGGAAAATTGGAAATTGTAGGGGAATCTGATATTCAAATAGTCAAAAAGCAAAATCATAGGCTCATTTCATCTGTGATGAGCTTGACTGACATAGGGATTGGAATGGAAATTACTTTGCAGAAACTTGTTTGCATTTCCTGAAACTCATCCTTTCTGAAAACTGGCCTAGTCTCAGAAATGATTCATAGCATTGTATCCTCCTTAAAGACAAATTAAAACTAACCTTAGGTAGTCAGTATACTTATTTCTATACCATATTTAAAAGTTGTGTGACAGCATTTCCAGTGCACTTTTTCTATGATTCCATTTTGTCCTTATGACAGTCATTATCAGGATCTTTACGGGGTAATCCATCTGGATATACTAAATTCCTACAGAGCCATGTGACATGAGACAGTCACACTATGCCTTAATATGACAAAATGCATAACTAATTGCAGCATGAATTAAATTTTCTCCCTCAAGTTGTGAAGAGTTTGTTTTAGTCTGAACACACAGTAGAAGACAATAAGTTTTCACATAGGAAAAAATCCAAGATAATGCTTAAGATGCACAGTAGACACAGCAATGTCACAGTTTTTAAGTACAATAGTTCAATGCATTTTCATGTCTCTTCTCAGCCCCTGACATGATGCCATACTCAATGCTGAGCATCCAGTTCTTTTCCACCCATGAACAGAACTGGCATGTATGGAAGTGGAATTCCTGTGTATGTCAAATGACACAGGGAAGGTATATGTTGGTTAATAGAAGACATCTCAAAGTGTTCAGAGATAAAGTACTCTAACAAAACACAAGCTGAACTCTGAAAGCTAACGGGAAGATCTGAGCAACAGCAAGATCAAAGATAACTTCAAGGTATCACTGATCATTTCCATCTCTGGGATAGAAACTCCAGTGCTACAGAGGGGAAAAATGTGTTATGGCATTAACTTGGTTTGCATAAGTTCATGATAATTGCTCATGATTAACGTGGGTGCTAGTCACAGAGGGCAGGAAAGGAGATAGATTCTGCTGGAAAAACTGAGGGAGATGAAGAGCTGTCCTGGACACAATACAGCATGTATAAAGTCAAATTACTGAGCATAAAAATTTGAGTATATTCCAGAAAGCAGAACAGAGGTTATCCATCCACAGTGACAATGCCTAATTTTAAGGACAGATGCATAAAATGGGAAAGCATGTTAAACAAGAATTAGAAGGCACGGCCAGAAGTCACATGTAGATTGCTGTGTGATAATACCCTATCTGTATTTTTCAACAGATTGAAAATTGACACAAATGAAAGGAAATATGTCTTGGAAACAGAGAAGATAGAAATACCTCAAACCTAGTTAAATGGTGAGGTAAACCTTCGACAGTACACCAAAAAAAAAAAAAAAAAAAGCTATGATCTAACACTAAGGCAAGAGAGATTTTTAAAACTAAAAAGCATATTTGAGGAAACTGAAGCTGTATTGAATAAGGAAATTCCAAAAAAATTAACAGATTAAATGAAATGAAAATCTTAGCAAGGCAAGTCAAAAAACATTTGTAGAAAACCATGGAGAAATCTAAAACTAATAAATATTACTTTTAAAAACACATTGGGATCATGGGAAGCCATTGAGTCTTTATATCCAAAAAAGAGATTGATTTATAAAAATTGTATTTTGAAAAGATAAAGTCCTAGTAGAAAACCTAATTTTTACACCTATGTTCAGTAAGGAGGAGAGGAAGAAGACTATGATAGTATTTTGTTGTTGTTTTTGTTTGTTTTTCATGCAAAAAAAGTTTGGAGATTTGTATCAAATGAAAATATAAGTAATAGAAATTATACAACAAGTGAAAACAGCTAAAAAGATCAAAAGAGGTGTACTGGATCTAAACTACGAACTAGATGACTATTGTATGTAAGATCTTGTTTAAATTCACCAGAGATTTAGAAGGTGGCAATTTCTAAAAATATTACCTACAAACTACTGTAGACAGGGAAAGCTGTCATATAAATTAGCCAAAGCTATCACAGTATTATGGGGCACATGGATAAAGGAAAAGTATTAATACAGATTTTGTAAAAGGAAGTCATCTATTATGAATCAATTTGAATTTGAATGAATGAATGTGCATAAATAAGGAATATGTAAACTAACATTCAAGTTTATAAGAGGCACCACCATTACCAAAATCTTAGTAAAGCTGTCATGAGAAAAGAAATGCAGTCTTCCTATAGATAACTGTTTATAAGATAGGAAGTAAATTCTGGGAATATCTTGCCTCTACTGTGAAGGGAAGGCACTTCGGTCATTTTCTTGGGATCTACAATGTTCAATAGATTCATAAATTTATAAGAGCAGGTGAGAACAGGTCATTATTCTGATTTCCAAGTTGTTCACACACAGAATCACACACAGAATCACACAGAATCACACAGAATTTGTAGGTTAGAAGAGACCTCAAGATCATCGAGTCCAACCTCTGACCTAACACTAACAGTCCCCACTAAACCATATCACTAAGCGCTACATCTAAACGTCTTTTAAAGACTTCCAGGGATGGTGACTCTACCACTTCCCTGGGCAGCCTGTTCCAATGTCTAACAACCCTTTCAGTAAAGAAGTTCTTCCTAACATCCAACCTAAAACTCCCCTGGCGCAACTTTAGCCCATTCCCCCTCATCCTGTCACCAGGCACGTGGGAGAACAGACCAACCCCCACCTCACTACAGCCTCCTTTAAGGTACCTGTAGAGAAAGATGAGATCACCCCTGAGTATCCTCTTTTCCAGCCTGAACAAACCCAGCTCCTTCAGCCACTCCTCATACTACTTGTTCTCCAGGTCCCTCACCAGCTTTGTTGCCCTTCTCTGGACTCTCTCGAGCACCTCGATGTCATTCTTGCAGTGGGGGCCCAAAACTGAACACAGTATTCATGCTGTGGCCTCACCAGAGCTGAGTACAGGGGGACAATCACTTCCCTAGCTCTGCTGACCACACTGTTTCTTATGCAAGCCAAGATGCTCTTGGCCTTCTTGGCCACCTGAGCACACTGCTGGCTCATATTCAGCCGACTATCAACCAATACTCCCAGGTCCTTCTCTGCCAGGCGGCTTTCCAACCACTCTTCTCTGTAGTGGCACTTGGGGTAAAATATATATATATTTTAATTTTCTTTCTACAAGAAATGAAAAGAGAAGGTCATATCCGTAATGGAGACACAAGCAGTACAACTCCTGGCAGAGGACTCAAGCACAGAGACCGGAGACGGAAAAAAACCCTTAGGTCCACAAATGCCAACAGGACATGAATGCACAGCAGCTCCAGCAGGGGTAGTCACAGATTTATCCTTAACAGATGAAAAACGTGACCCTGCTCACTCTCTTGGCAATACTGCACCTTTGTGGTCAAGCCCCTTCCGGTGCATACTGAAGCTCTTTGTGAATCCTCTGGAGAGTTACACAAATGTCTTGATATATGTAGAGATTAAAATATAACCTAAAAACAGAAGTGTACCCCACCACACCCTGACAACAAGTTAGCCAGCAACCTCTGCTAAATACCCCTCTATTAAAGGAATTCTAAGCACTTAAAATCTAGCAGGCTACAAGGTCTAAAGAGTCTACTGCCAGCAAAACAGCAGAAAAAAAGCTCCGGAAATATAAGAAATTGTCCCTAACCCTGAAAGAGACTACACCTTATGTGCCTACTTCTACTGTTTTCAGATACTCACTGGCACAGGGAACTTGGATGATACATTTCCCCTAAACCCTGCTCCATAGCTTTAACACCAAGGATGTAACTTTGATAACACTTGACATACAGGTGAAGGCATAAAGTCACATCCACAATAAGCGCCATAATTCTGCAAAAATCATAAGAGACCTAGAATCACAAAGCAAACATACAAAGTAACATCATCTTCCTATCCATAAGCGTGCTCTAAAAGTTACTCACCTGCAGAAGAGCTGCATGTAGTAAAGGCAACTACTACCATATAGCTTGCTTTACTCTTAATGACCCTACTAGCCGTTACCTCAAAAAGACATGCTTACCTCTCTCAACTTGGAAACACATTAGCCCATACCCTGTGACCCACCTAAAGTGCAAGGGGCTGAAGGAAAAACAAAACACTTATTCCTCTTTTTACATTAAAAATAAAAAATGAAAACAGAACTTGAATGATTGGTTCTATGAGTTGCTGAAGTAAATTCCAGCAGTCAGAAACTTCCAAGAAAATCCTTTCTATCACTTCTTTCTTCTTATTACTTGAAACTGAGCTAGCTATAGTTCAGGTCATTCTACTGGGTTTCTCTTGAAGGAAGCAAAGACAATGTATAACTGACTGTGAAGAACTGCAGAAGGACCTCAAGATGCTAAGTGACTGAGAGACAAAGTGGCAGATAAATCAGTTAGAAAGTGAGGCAAACAAGGAAACAAGAAACAGAGATATACATTGAACTGGCCATCCACTACTGTGATACATGAATGGGATTCTAGGTTTGTAATAGTAAAACATAAGCTTAGTGCTCAGTAACACAAAAATATTATAAATTATTAAGACAAAAAGCAAAGTTGAAAGCCAAAATATAATCAAAATAACTGTGTAAACCAATGGTGAACATTCCTGAATGATATGTGCTTCCTGAGTCCTCCATGTAAAAAATTAAAAATGGAAAGAGAGAAGGTTAACAAGCTGATCAAAGGCATGGTATGTTTTTTCTTTATGAAGCATCCCATGCAAGAAAAAAGAAGACTGATGAGGGAGGGAACTACAGAAGTCTGTAGAATTGTGAGGATTGTGGAAAATGTGAACAAGGAACAATAGTTCTCACCTTATTCAAAACAACAAGTAATAGTAATTGTTTTGCATGGTATGTGGTCAAAATGAGAGGTTTGCCACAGGATATTTTGGATAGTAAAACTAAGTAAGGTACACAGAGGATAAAAACAAGGAACATCATGTTAAAAAGTTGAAATCAGGTTTGGGAAGTTCACCTGCTAGAATCATAGAATGGCTTGGGAAGGGACCTTATAGATGATCTATTTCCAGCCCCCATGCCATAGACAGGGATGTCACCTGTATCAGGTTGCCCATGGCCTCTTCCAACCTGATTTTGAACACCTCCAGGGATGGGGCATCTATCCTTGTGATGGATGGGAAAAATATCTAGAATTTGGTTCCTTTCCATTGGCCTTGTCTATTGGCCAGAGGACACTAAACTAAAGACACCTTTGTTTTTTCTTGTAAAAAAATTCATATGCTTTTATATGTCCTACAGATGGTTGATAGTTACTTGAATCCTCCGAGACAAGCCCAAAGAACTCTTTCTTGACTCATAAGATTGAAACTCTGTAGGATATCAGTGGTCACACTCCGTTGGGTAAAGTATATTACATCTACATAATGACACCATTTAATGTTCTGTGTTATTTGAAAAGTGAAGTTAAAGTTGTGGATACGGATTTACCTCAGAAAACGAGTGATCTTATTTTCACTTCAGATACATAATAATATTCTAGTTTTCTAGATCACTCACTCAAGACTCAGAAGTAGAAAGAATGACTTCAGATTCAGCCTGCTAGATTTTAGCTACCTGATGAGCACACAACAAATTTACTGAAACACACATCACTCATTCATGCTTATTTTTCTCAGTTGATGTGTTTTTCAGCTTGACCTCAAGGTTAAGACTAAATTCAAGATAATCTTAAATGAAAGGTGGCTTCTGAGAATAAATTTGAAGCATATCTGGAGAGGGGCCATATACCTAAGAGAGAAACTGAATTGTCTAGGTCATAAATCTGTAGAGAATATTTTTCTATAGTTTTATTTTAACTTAAAATTAATTAAAGAATGGACTGATAGGAACTGTTTCCTAAACTTTTATTATTCAGACATGACAAATTGTCTTTAGAATAAAATGAGAGTCATTGATTCTTCTGTTCATTTGAAAATGTACAAAGAAGAAAAACAGCAAAATACTCTGAATAAGGATCTAAAACTGGATAAATTTATTGTAATGCCTTCTCTTGACAGAAGAGTACTACTGAAAGATGTTGCTGTGATGTGGAGTTATTTCTTGATGTTCATAGACACAACCTATTGTCATGTATTTACATTAGCATTTTGAGACAGGAAAAAAAAGCAATCTATCCTTCCTGTTAATGGAATCATACTGTTGTGATTATTTCTCTTGAAAGAAAGATTCTTACTTTATTTTTTTTAAAGATGAATTTCCATTTCTAGATTAAATGAGTAAAGGAAAACCTATGGGAAAATAAAGTTTTGTAAACATAGTATTTGAGTGATATTTTAAAACCATTTTATGGTTCAAAACAAATACAACATTTCAGAAGACAATAATTTTTCAAAGCTATATTTTGTTCCACGTGCCAAGCATATGTTTCAGCATAACTTTTAAAGAGTCTATAATATTACATGGATTTCCATGTTTAATATTTTAAAACAAATTTTATTGAATAAACATTGAGTCAATATCTCATCAACATGACAAAATCATGATTTTAATAGGAAATTAAGTCCTGCAGAGCAATATAGAAAAGGTTAATCTTAAAAAAGAAAACTAATTAGTAATTCATGTTTAACTCTAAATTCTAGTTGCTTGTCCAGTTAAGATCCATCTGCTTCATAGCCTTTTCTGTGCATATCAAACATGATGTTCAAACAAAAAAATTTCAAAAGTCTTCACGCAGAGAGGAAATAACATCCTCATTAATGAGAGTTGTGCATCATTCCTATTATTCCGGCACAAAGAAAAAAAATAGTCATCTAATGAGTTATCTGTGCTTGTTGTAAACTGACTTGAAGATTAATCTTTGTTAACTACTTGTTTAATGTTACAGTTAATAATTAGTTACCTTGTAGCCCTATATCATCCATCACTTCACTGAACTGAATCAATTCTTTTTTAACTTATAAAAGGTTGTTTATGTTTGCTTAAGGCTGCTTTGGATAAAAGATATAAAGAGTGCTGATTCTTTGAGAGTTTTTTTGTGCATGCAAACCACGCGATGTTCCATACAAGTTTCCATGTTTTTCTTTCCAAAATAAAAACACATTTTATTGAAATTTTCTTCAACATAAATGGTAGCCACATAACTACGTACCATTTTAAGTCATAAATATTTTCGTACAATCTTCAGTGCAAATGGGACTTAGATGAAATAGTATAGAAGTGTGATTCTATTACATACTAGTAATAGAATCTAGTGTGTACTATGAATATTTTCTGAAATCTGTAAAGGTTAAATTTAAATTGCTTTGATTTTGGCAGTGAATTTCCTGGACCTTGTCTGTCTTAGACACTAATGACAATTTAGAAAAAAAAATGATCATATCATTGGCCTCTAAAAATTAAATTTTTTTATTGGTAGGATCTTGACTTGAGGAGGGCCATATAACTTTAGCTTTTCTACTCAGAACTATATTCTAGTGTTTGGTGTTGTTGATTTGCGAATTCGTTCATGTTCATATTGTGTAACTTATTTTTACATCAAAGAAATTTCTCTCTCAAGAGCTGGAGATAAAGTGTATGGGATCAACAGATAATGTTTTCCATCCTAAATTACAAATAATTAACTGCAGCAAAACCAAAAAGGTGAAATGATAAAACAGTAAGACATGGAAAATAATGCCAAGGGTTAGATTTTATGCTCACCAAAATCAGCAAATTAAAAGTTACAGTTCCCTCTGTGATGATATCTCAGTCCCCTGGCATATATGTTGTATTCTGTTTTGCAGCACATTATATTATTTGTAATGCTTTAGTAGCAGCTGAATTAAAATTGCTTGCGGGGTGGGGGGGCTATAATTTTAAGTGTGTTGTCTATTGTGTACATGACACCACCACCATAATGTTCTATTAATATATTTTTCCCCATTTAGTTATGTACACACCTTCTGTTGTGCTGTGTACTATACAGTACTGTGTAGTACTACAGTATACTATAGTGACTGGCTGGATCTTCAGCTAGTGAGAATGGTATAACTCAGGTGAAATTTTGAAGCTACAACTATTTCCATCATCTGAAACTCTGTTCTGGTATGATTAGCATGGAGGGGATACAGCACATTAACATCAAGACATTGCAAGGTCTTTACTTGGCCTGCAATAGATTTTCCCTGAAATTGGAATGTTAATTCTTGTCTCCTGGGAAAGAACAGCTGCCTGATCTTGTGCTCCATTACACGGGTGTAAATCAGAATGAACTCCCTGAAGTCAGTGAAGTTGTTCAAGTATGAAAAGTAGTGCGACACCCTATCAGGCCTGAAAGATATTGCATAAGGTGACCTGAAATAAGCTTGTAGTGAGAAAAAAAAAGTGCCTATAATGCACTTTCATGTGGTTTGTAAGAATAGTATAGGACCATCATTCTCTGCATTCTTGCATTCTTGTCAGAGGTATCTTTCGGTTCTCTAAGACCTGACTGTAGTGGGTTTACGTGGCAAGGTTTTGGTAGCAGGGAGCCATGGGGGTGGTTTCTGTGAGAAAGATCTAGAAGCTGCCCCATGTTTGGGAAGGGCCCCATTGTTTTCCAGAGCTGAGCCAATAAGCAATGTTGTTTTGCGCCTCTGTGAGAGTATATTTAAGACAGGGAAAAAAAAACGCTGCGCCACACAGCAGCCGGGAGTGAGAAACAGCCTGCAGGTGCCAAGGTCAGTGTAGAAGGAGGGGGAGAGGTGCTCCAGGCGCCGGAGCAAAAGTCCCCTGCGGCCTGTGGTGAGGACCATGGTGAAGCAGGATGTCCCCCTGCAGCCCATGGAGTACCACGGTGGAGCAGGGTTCCATGCTGCAGCCCGTGGAGGAGACCACGGTGGAGCAGGTGGCCCTGCACCGACGGAGGCTGCCGCCTGTGGAAGACCCCTGCCAGAGCAGATTCCAGGCCAGACCTGTAGCCCATGGAGAGGAGCCCACGCAGGAGCAGGTGACCTGGCAGGAGCTGCTGCCTGTAGGGGAGCCAGGTTGGAGCAGTTTTCTCCTGAGGGATGGAGCCCGTGGTACAGACCCATATCTGGAGCAGTTCTGGAAGAGCTGCTGCCTGTGGGAAGCCCACGCTGGATCAGTTCATCTAGGACTGCATCCCGTGGGTGGGACCCCACAGCACAGGGGACGAGAGTGACCGAGAAGGAGCGGCAGAGAAGAAGTGCTGTAGACTGACCATAACCCCCATTCCCCGTTCCCCTGCACCGCTCGGGGGGAGGAGGTGGAAGAGGGTGGATGGGGGGGAAGGTGCTTTTGGTTTGCTTTTTTCTTTGTTTTCTCACTTCTCTCGCTTGTTAGTAATAGGCAATAAATCTTACTATCTCCTTATGCCGAGTCTGTTTTGCCTGTTACAATAATTATTGCGTGATTTTCTCGTCCTTATCTCAATCCTTGAGCCCTTTTCACATATTTTCTCCCCATTCCTCTTTGAGGAGGGGGAGTGAGAGAGTGGCTGTGGTGGAGCTCGGCTGCCCACTCGAGCGGAACCACGACACTAACAAAGTGCATTTAAAATTTTTTTGGTCTTGTCTTACAAATCAGAGACTGATTAGAAGAATTTGTGCAGTGATACAGAAAAAGTACTGGTTTTAGTGGTAAATATTTATTGAACTATTTATTCTTTGGTTTTGTACTTTCTTCAAGGTACACCACCTACTCAATGTTAAAGCAAATTAATATCAGCTGAAATAAAATGTATTTCAGATGTGGTATAAAATGTTGCTATTTGGTCTTCAAGATATTGCAGTAAAAGCCAAATTTGAGAAGTGGGAGGCATTGGTCCAGAATGGCACATTTATTTCTGCTTGTTTATTGTACACTGGTAGAGTCTTCAGTGGCCTGAGCCATAGCCAGAGGTGGTGAGACACGTTTGTCAATTGTGGGAAATTTGGCTTGCCAAATTTGTCATTGTTACTGCTGCACCTGGAAAGGAAGCTATTAAGTCACTGTAGTGAAATGAGTAGGTTGTGGGAACAGCTGTTAAGGGAATGAAAGGGGCATTTGGTAACTAAGCCTGTGTATCTACAGCTGTTTACTTGGGCTGTGTTTCTCTGTTTTCAACTATTTTCTGAAGTGACATCAAAACTGACAGACAGTAGGAATAACGATGTAGGTGTATCTCCATGAAGGAAAAAACAAATATATTCTATGATTCCATTACACCAGATCCGTTGTATAGTATATGACTGCAAGAAAAGGACCAGGTATGAATGTCATTCTGTTGATGTTTATGAGGAGTTATTATTACACAGGCTAGCTTGGTAACTTTATTTGCTGCTTAGTTTCCAGCAGCTGATGACAGAGTTGGAACAACTTATTTTCACATATTGCTCTATTTCCAAGAACATATGAATGAAATCCAGACTTGGTGAATGAAAGGATAACACTGGAGATGGTTAGTTATAGTGCACATAGAAAGGTCCAGATTTATGATTTATATGATATGCATGAAGAAGTAAATGACACTCAAACCTTTCTTGTCATTTTCTGTGGGGAGCTGTATCAGAACTGGTCAATGTCTAGTGGAAAACATTGTTTATTCTTACTTAACTGAACCTATAATTTGCTCCCACAGGAAAGAAACCTGGTATGAGTTAGAGTAACCTGTCTGACTTATATCAGATTGTTTCAACAAAGACAAAAAAAGAGTTTTTAAAATAACGTTATTTACATACTATACCCTGAGTGTGTAGTATTTGACCCAAGCCATACTTTTCCCTTTAATTTAGAAAAGTTTTTTGCTTAATATTACTTAATATTATCTCAAATGTAAAATTGTATTACATTTTCAAAAATTTTCAGACATTATGCTCTGTATACTTCTAATGCATTGAAGGACTATAATGTCACACAAGTATATAAGATACAAACCATAAATGATCATTTTCAGGTAAGGCCATCAAATAAGTAAAAAAACACCAGGTTTCATATTTTTCTTGCATAAAAGCTTTTACCATCCTTGGCACTGGACATATCGTACATATTTTTTCCCTATTACATAATAATTCTTCACCACTATTGGTAAATTTGGCAAATACTTGCTCTCCCCACTCCTCCCATTCCCTCCAAATCAGGTAAAATGTTCAGTGATAATAAAGGTAGTGGTGTTTAATTTTACTCACATTGGAATCATATTTACCACTAAGATTTCTCTTTCAGATTAAAAGCAGTCTACATCTGATCTCATCAGTTTATAGAAATACATTTGATATATGAGAGCAAATATGTATGTTAAGAACACAGATGTGGATTTTTCCCTTTGTTTTATCTGAGAAAACCAAACTAATTCTAAGATGCTGTCAATAATTTATCTTTTCACCTGCTCACTTGCCAAGACTGGATGAATACACTGTGTAACATGGTATGACATGTTATTTCCAAATGAACAGATTTTGGTGTGATGGCTTGGGGTAAGGTGCAGTCTTAAATGATGAATATATCAATTATCACTCACAGAGATAAATGCCAGTTTCCTATTAACAAATGTATTATGATGGAGTACCAGTAAGATTAAGACAATGTTTCACTTAACTAGAACCTTTGGCTATAATTTGGCTCCTTACATATGGCATGGAGTGAGAGAAACAAAGTGATTCACTTGCTGGAATAAAGAAATGAAGATGTCTCACACTCCATTATCAATACTGGATATAAACTTTTCATTATGGTATGGAAGTTTGATATAAAATCAATCTTTATAGACTGGCTTTTTCATGAGGCTGCTGACAACAATCTTCAACATTTCCTGGCTACTCAGTTACCTCATTGTGGAGGTGCTTAATTAGTATAAGCATGTGAAGCAGTCACCAGACGCTTAGGTGTTTTTCCTTCTGGGAATATAATATTCTGGCTATTTTTCCCTATTTAAAAATCAGTTTTGAACCATTCAATTCAGATCCTCATATTGCCATGAAGTTAATTCCATTCCCCACCTATCTTTTTGTTTGATGTTTAAACTAATTTTTTTATTATTATTATTATTTAAACTCAAATGCCTAATCAGTACTTTGGATCAAGGATCCTTAGACCATGAGGGGCTACTTAGACCATGGAACTCTGAGAAACCTGGTCTACTGGCAGTTGATGGGGTCCACCCATCAGAGAAGGGGAAGATCATCTTTGGCCATATGCTTGCCAATTTGATGAAGAGGGCTTTACATTAAGTTTAAACTAAAATTGCCATGGGAGAGGAACCTTAATCCATCCCACTCCTCCCAGTTTGATGCCAGTGTCAGTGGTAGATGAGCCTGGAGAAGGGTCACAGGTCAGCAGGAGAGAACCTGAAGAACAGCACAAAGGAATTCCAGCCCCACCAGCCAGTAAGTCAGCTTCATGAGGTGCCCAACTTAAATGTCTCTATGCTGATGCATGTAGCATGAGGAATAAAAAAGAGGAGTTAGAGATGTTTGCACGCCCACAAGGCTGAGACCTCATTAGCACTATAGACCTGTGGTGGGATAGCTCCCATGACTGGAGATTTGGCATAGAAGGATACAGGCTCTTTAGGAAGAGATGAGGTAGGGGCATCACCCCCTGATGGACAGTTGTGGCAGTCTGGTGAAGCTCCCGCTGACTGGAAGAGGGGAAATATAACCCCCATTTAAAAAAAGGTGAAAAAAGGTAGACCTGGGAACTACAGGCCAGTCAGTCTCACCTTTGCGCCTGGCAGGATCATGGAACAGATTCTCCTGAAAACTCTGCTAAGGCACGTGGAAAATAAGGAGGTGATTGACAGCCAGCTTGGCTTCACTAAGGACCAATAGTACGTGAAAATTCTGGTGGCCTTCTACAACGAACGGGGTTACAGCATCGGTGGATAGGGGAAGAGCAACTGACATGCTCTACCTGGATTTGTGCAAAGTATTTGACACTGTCCCACGTGATATTCTTGTCTCTAAATTGGAGAGACATGGATTTGGCAGATGGATTACTCTGGTTAAGAAATTGGCTGCATGGTTGCACTCAAAGAGTTGTGGTCAATGACTCAGTGTCTAAGCAGAGATCAGTAACGAGTGGTGTTCCTCAGGTTTTGGTATTGGAGCTGATGCTGTTTGATATCTTTGCTGGTGACATGGACATTGGGATCAAGTGCACCCTCAGCAAGTTTGTCGATGGCACCAAGCTGTGTGGTGGGATGGACACACTGGAGGGAAGGGATGCCATCCACAGGGACTGAACAGGCTTAAAAGGTGGGCCTGTGCGAACTTCATGAAATTCAACAAGGTCAAGTACAAGGTCCTACACCTGGGTTGGGTCAATTCCAGCCACAAACACAGGCTGTGTGATGAATGGATTGAGAGCATCCCTGATGAGAAGGGTGTAGGTTAATGAGAAGCTCAGCATGACTCAGTAATGTGTTTGCAGCCCAGAAAGCCAACCATATCCTGTTAGAGGTAGGTGATTCTCCTCTCTGCTCTGCTCTCATGAGACAACACCTGGAGTACTATGTTCAGCTCCGGGGCCCCCAGCACAAGATGAGCATGGGAATATTAGAATGATCATATAATAGAATTACTTTGTTTTCAATAAATTGAAAAATACTTTAAAGAGTCAAACTTAGATCTGTAGTGTTAGAACGAGAGGTAATAGCTTTAAATGAAAAGAGGATAGGTTTAGCTTAAAGAGGAAATTCTTCACTCAGAAGGTGGTGAGGCACTAGAACATGTTGTCCAGAGAAGCTGTGGATGCCCAATCCCTGGAAGTCTTCAAGGCTGGGCTGGATGAGGCTTGAGCAATCTGATGTAGTGGGAGGTGTCTCTGCTGATGGCAGGGGGTTTGGAACTAGATGGTCTTTAAGTTATCTTCCAAACTGGACTATTCTATGATTCTATGAGACAGAGATTTACTCTGTAGACACCTTTCATCTGGTTAATGAATCTCATAGGTGCAATCACCACCAACAAAAATGAGTAAAAAATATCCTTTGTAGATTTTTTCCTAGATTTAGATAGTGTTAATTCCTTCATTTGAAAAAATGGAGGTATAATAGATTTTAACATAATTCTGTTGATTATAAAAATGACAGCTTTTCTTAACAGAAACTTCACCATAGGATTTTTAAATGTCAAGTACATTTTAGTAAACTGTTTTGTAGTGAATCTATGAATTACATGAGCTTCTGCTTTACCTCCCAGTCCTTCATATTACCTGTCCCTGACTCCAAATCCAACCTGATTTTCATTATATTCAGTTTGTTGATCTGGGGGTCAATTTTGATCTAAATGGGCATGTGACTTTTTAAATCTTGATTTACCCTTTATTGTTACAGTCTGTGTATTTTAACTCCTCTCATTGCTATGTGGTTCCCTCCTACACAAGCATATTAACCTGACTGCCACTTTGGTGATATATTATTTGGTCCCCTCTGGATGGCATGAACTTTTAATTTGCAGACTCGACTCTAAGCTATTTAGTTCAGCAGTTCATAAAATACCTGAAGATTTGTACCAAGAAGTTTGTGAGCTGTTTGTGCTAAAAACCAAACCAACCCCAAACCAAACACCAAACAAAAAACTTTAGTAATACAGTCAGTCAATATTTATCTTAGAAATTTAATGTAAGTTTAAAGCTTTTAACATTTGATCTCCTGATAAGATTTGATCTTAATAATACTTTATCTCTTTGTTTCTTATTCTTAAAGCATGGCAATTAAATTATCAATTACATTGTACATTTTCATCTTTAGAGAAAAGTTACTTTCAAGGATATAAAGAAAAAAATCCAGTACATATGAATCCAGTACTATGAAAATAGAATCATACAGAAGGCACAAAGTGACTTAAGGGTATACAATAGGTTGCATCATCATGCAGAAATACCCAAGCAATTCTGAAACCATTTAGCTCAGGTAACAAAATAAAGGGAGAAATTGGATTCCCACCTGCTTTCTCTGTGGTTCGTTACCATCTCTCTGTTTCTTGTTCTCACATACACATAGGAAGGCAGACTAGTTTCAAGGATCTGTAAAGACTTTACCTCTTTATCAGAGATTTCATTAACTCAAGATCCATTCAAGTTGTTTGTTTGTTTTCATATCATCATTTTGAAAGAAGTAATTTTCCTCTTCAAGCTTTCACTGAGTGTATTCCTTGTCTGCACACAGGAATGGTGACATATGGGTCAACATCCGTGATACAACATCTTCAAGGGTACAAGTCAGTATAGTTTCACAGCTGAAGCTTCCAGTAGGATAAAAAAGCAGTAGAATAAGATTTAGGACAGCTTCACTCAAATTTATATTTATGGCCAATATGGTACTAACCCAAAATCTGCATAGTTCTATGTAAAGTTTTTCTTTTATTTCAGGCTATGGTGATGGAAAAGTGATAGGAACAACTCCTAATTCTGCCCACATTAAAAAAAAAAAATCTGCTAAGATTTGTCCCTGAATATCTTTTAAATGAAATCAATCTGTTTACAACAATTCACAAAAAATTAAAGAGAGGGGGGGAGAAAAGGAGCATCTCAAGAATACTTTTTTTTGAAAATTCTTTTTAAATTTTCCAGCAGTGCAATAAGTGAGAATGCACTGCACTCTGGAAACAAATATAGAAATACCGTTTCATCAAAAGAAATAATCAGTAGATGATATTCTGAGCTTACCTTGGGGAGAAAAAATGTTTCAAATTAATCCTCTAATATATGCCACAAATTCTGTAACACCTACAGAAAAGACAGATTTGAGAGATACATTATTTTGGTAGATATAATTTTAAACTAATCATCTTATGTTTTGAATTACAGAGATCTGTAATTCCTCCTTGCTTTCTAAAAAAAGGTATGTTTATGTAATGCAGTGACAGAACTTGTAATGCAGTAATTACTTTCAGAGATAGAGAGATCTTGCTAAAACTATAAAAACTATGCAAAGGCTGAAGGTAAATGTATTTAAATAAACCATTGATTATATTGTCCTCTACCAGAGGATTTGGCTAAATATCACTCCAAAATATAATTGCTAAGATCACATAGGAGAATAATTAACCACAAAGTAAAAAAAAAAAGTTGTTTATATATGTTAAACTTATAAACTTATAAATTATAATTAAATGTTATTTCAATGCTAATTGTATCTGTTTGAGCTAAATCTGCACTTAGCTAAATTCCATAGGCTTCACTTAATTTGAATATCCTACATGCAGATGATTCATTGCAATCCTAAAATGCCCGTCTTCCACCCAGATATACTGGGTGACACATCCCAGGATGACCCAGATAACTCAACAGTTGGAAACAAAGGAAAAACATGCAACCCTTGTGTAGGTTAAAGAGAAATTGTTTTAAGTGTATCTCAGCACTGAAGAAAGTGAATTAAATTGTTCAGGTGTTTTTAAAGATATGGTACAGATTATCTTCCTTCTGAAATTCTGTTCAAAGAGCATGAAAGTATGTGTGCATGAATGATGAAACATTTTCCCACTAGAAATATTTTTTGCATGTTAAACTTTTATTTTCTTCATTTTAAGTTCCTTGGAATTAACATCTAAAACACCTCACTCTCCACTAATGGCTCCTTCTGACATAAATTATTATTATTATAGATCAATAAGACAGGTACTATCTGTGTGTTTGCAATCATTTTTTCTTTGTAACCATCTTTATTCATGGTTGTGCTATTATGTGTTAAATGGTTAATTTAATTTGTTGCATGAGAGTTCTCAGATTTCAATTCAACTTAGGGTGGTTGCTTTGCCTATTGACTATGTTGTTCTGCTGCACTGAATTTAAAGACATCTTGAAATAGTGTTCTTACACTAATGTTTCCAACTTCTCCTTTAGGGTATCAGTAATTATTGTTTTGTAATTTAACAGAATGAAGTTCTGCACAACAGATAAAAAGCAAACAAACAAAATCAATTTAAAAATATATTCAATCAACCTCAGAGACCTTAGTATTCAGTACACATAGTTTCAGGTCACGAAATCTAAAATTCTATCCTTTTCTAACTCATTTGCTGAATAAAATGAATCAATTGAAATAAGCTTCACAATAACCTCTATAATATGTGCAGGTCAATCTGACTTGTTGATAACTTATGACCTGAAGAGTGCAGATGCTGCAATTTACATTTAAGATCAATATCCTCAATGCAAGGTTAAAACATTAATATATAGCAAGCCAGTGAATCCTAAAATCTTTATACTTCAAAAATAGAAGTGGACAAAACCTTAATAGAAGGTGCACATATCCCTATTCATACACTTGTACTATAAAATTGATTGTAGCATTCCTGCATTTGTAGTAAATTCTCCAGGGACGTGATCTTTCTGTAGCTGTGAAAGAATAGGTAGATGAGTCTTTAAAGCTCATTACAGTTTGTTGTACCTAATATGCTGTTTCATGAAGCACTCAGACAAATCTCATTATAAAGTTCTTCCTTCAATAATCCAGCTACCTACTGTTTGGGTGCTTGTGCTTTTCTGGTTTAAATTTAAAGGTGCATGAGAAACACTGACATGTGAGTCCAAAGTGACTTTGTCCCATCTAATCACAGAATCCAAAGTACTCAGAGAGCTGTAAGAGAACTCAGGAAATAAACCACTTAATCTGAATTCCAATCTTTCACTTTAATAAAATATTTTTTCATTTAAAATGGAGTTACAAAATTTTAGTGGAAGTATGCCAAAAATTGCACTAAACATCTTTAAAGTCACATCTTGGAAGTTGCAACAAGAATATATAAGTAAAAATCATCAAAAAGTATTCATTTTCCTAAAGCTGATTACTTCCAATACATGGTTGATTACTATTTCAACAAAATAAATGGAACAATTAGAGAATGCTGTTGCTGGACACTGATGAAAAGAGAAGCTGAACAAACAACAAATCAAAATGATCCCATAAAGTGCAATAACCTCACATTTGCTGGTCTAATAATGTAAACAGCATTGAAATTCATGCCAAAAATTTATTGGATGGCTTATGCACTACAAAGAAAAATGAAAAGCAAACAGAATAAATTGCAAACTCTTAAGAATGATAAAAAGGTGTTATCAGGTAAATGAAACAAGTTGATACACCATTAAATGTGCTTTACAAACTCATTTATGTCATAATACCATACCATAGCCAGTACCTGGCTGTGCTCCAGGAGCTGGGGAAGTGGGCATGTTGCCACTGTTACTTTTTTTCAGCAAATAATATATCCTGTCACCGCTCTGCATCATAATCTATCAGTGTCTTTTAGAGCTCTGACTGTGACCTTTAAGTATTCTCTTGGTATGGTTGCAGCCCAGTATAAAGATGTATGTTACCTCATTTGGCAGGATTTCAGTGAAGGGTGTACATATATTTCTATGGGGAAACAAGCTAACTGTATTCTACTAGGTCAGACAGCAGCAGATCCTTTGATTGCTGAACCCCCATGAATGACTCTGTGCACAATCTCCATCTATAATTACCCCAGAATATATGGTTTAAGACTGGCAACTTTACTCAAATCCAAAGACACACTCTGAGAACTAGTTTTTAATACTAAATGTATTAGAATTTTTAAAGCTCTGAACTTCTGAATCTTTCAGCATGATGGGTATTCAGGAGTATTGTGAATAAGATATAAAGATACTATCATGGTTCAAAGAAACCAATATAAACCAATTATTTCTCTAGCTGCAACTAAGGGACCAATTAGCAGTAGCTGGCATAGAGGACTGCAGCCCAGTTAAAAAGGAATAGCAGCCAGAGGGGTCAGATTCTATTTCAGAAAAGGGCTGCAGATAATATATGTAGTTAAAAAATAAAAGTATGATAGACAACACAAAAGTAAATGATATCTATTAGCACACAAAGGTAGGACCAACTCAGGAAAGAAGAAATAAAGAAGAAAGAGAAGATGCTTGTATGCTACTGACTCCTTTGTCTGTTATCTACAGGGGAGGATGAACTGGCCTTTAAATGTAAAGGACAAGAAGTGTCAACCTTCTGTGCTTGGAAGGGCTGAAGTATGGGAATCAGGCCCAGCAGACATTAGGCTTTGTTTGTACTTTCTATTACCGCTTTGATTTCCCTGTTTCCCTGCCTTTTGAACTGGCTGGAATAACTCTGGCATGTCTCTTCAAAAGAAAGTGAAAATGGATCATGCTCCTGCAGCTTTGAAGTGCTGCCTCTGTAATCTACTATCACACCGACCAGCAGAGCTGAATGATTTAAAAGTTTCATACAGTTAAGAAGGCCCCAAGAAATGATGAACAGAGCAAGGTCCTTTCACAGAATAGCAAAGTCAGTGAAATTGATACATGCAGTTCCATTTCATTGTCTTCAATAAAGATATTTTTCAATCACATTTCCAAAGAGGTAATGAGATGCTTTTATTCATATGCATCCCTAGAGTTAAGAGTATTCCTCCTCCTCTAATTTTCTATAAGTGAAATGTTAAGGGACTATTTTTCTAATTTTCTATGTGGGAAATCAGGGCCTGTAATGAAGATAACAGTAATAATAATAATAAAAACAGCAACAACAATAATAATATTTTTTCCTGAATCGATCTATTCATATAATTTCATCTATTTGGTCCTTTGGATCTCTTTGAAATCAGGATAGCAAGTCTGAAGTAAAGAAACTCACATGAATCTCTATTTCTGTTGCTAGGTTACTTCAAGAACTGAAGTTAGCTTATTTAAAAATGGTTAAAAGTCCACTAAAACACTGCAAATATCTTTACAGGACAGACGCATTTCTTAAATTTTCTTGCTTTGACATTTCTGACAGGATAGGATAAAAAGTGCCAACTGTCATAAAAATAGCTGTGTTTTTAGTTCTAGATCCCTCATGTAATATGAAATTATCTATGAAGTAATATAAAAATAAAATGCTGGAAAGCAAAGATAGTTACTGTATTTTAGACTGTTGATGTCAAGATGTTATGTTTCTCATACAAATTTGTAAGAAGACAGTGTCAGGAATATCCTTAATATTGACTGTAAAACACATGAGGTTTTCTAAAACCAGAAGTTTCTACTTGACTTTTAGCTTTTATTTTATTAATTTCTTAGTCTATTTTTTTTTTTCACCTAGCAGTTCCTGGTCTGCCTTATTCTCTGCATGATAGGATAGGTATAAAAACACAAACATCAGAGGGTAACTTTTACACTGTAATACTCCTAATATTAGAGTTATTATAATATTAGGTTACTCCTAATCATATTTACTTAATAAATGTCTACTTGCAAAATAAACTGACATAATAATAGGGATCATAAGGTAAATTCATATTTTTTATTTGTGTGTGTAATAGAGATGATTGAGGTATTTGAGTCTTTAGCATGGTCCATTAAAGTACCTCTTAAGTGTGGACAAAAAACACAAAACAGCCACAAAAAAAAACTAATCATAACTTTTCTTATCATCTTCACTAATCCCACCATGTGTACACTACTACAATCACAATGAAGATCTTAATGTAAAAATTCTGCTCTTGAGCAGTTAAAACAAACTGGTCACACTGTTGATTACACAGCTGTCCACAGTTGTTGATTTAAAACTTGCTTAACATAATGAAGCTGAACACTTTTCGTGAAGTTGGATAAAAATGATTACTTTTTGCCTCTGAAGTTGATTGTGGACTTTGTATGCTTGTTTGTTTATTTATTTGTATTTTTTTTTTTGTTTTAAGAAAGGTCTTCAACAGACAATATTTCATGCATATATTTACCTGAATTATTTAATATATTATATCAATACTTAAATATTTCTGTAAAACTTGGGGGAAAGACTGTTTAATTTTTGTCTTTGTACATACTTCTCTATCCTTCTATCTGTATTTTATGTCTTTGAAAATACTGATTCAGGTAATGTTCCTTGCTTATCATGTATACTTGAAATGACTGAAAATAGAGCTGAACATTGGAGCAACTCTATTAAGCATTTTAATTCTGATTGTTGAAGTCACTTTATTCCTAATAGAGTGGTAGATTAGTTTTACCTGTTTGGTATTCTGCAATCATAAGCAGTGTATTCAAATACATTAATCATGTAGAAGATTTCTTTACCATATAGTGGAGTCATATACTGTCAATTTTATGAACATAAAGGGAGCTTATGTCTCATACTGTCAAAAACTGAAACATACTCTTTTTCTGTTGTAAATTTCCTCAGGATAAATTTTGTAAGATACTGATCTTAATTACAGTAGCATTTTAGTAATGCTGGAAGGGTAAGATAATGATGAGGGTATGAGTCATTCTGAGAAGACCTACAGCCTAAATGAAAGATGATTAGTTTTAACTTACTTATAGCATATTTCTCAAACTTTAAAACTACAAAGGGCCTTTGTGTACACAGTATTCTGCTTAAGGTGGAGCAAATTTGACAGAATCTATTTTAATGTAGAATTTTATGTATTTATTATTTTTTCTGGATTGTACAATAAATACAGATTCATTCAAATTGTAAATATATTTCTTCAGTTACCACAATAAATGGAACCTGGTATAGAAGCACCTCATGTGAATGTGGAGATGAAATATTTAATTGTCAAGCTAAAGAAAGAGCAGACCTCGTATTTCACATCTGCAAATAGTAATCATAAAAAAATAAAATAAAACAAATTTAAATAAAACAAAATTAAATAAATAAAATGTTTATGAAGGGTAAAATTCGGTTTGACATCGTCACTTAAATGCAAGTATCCATACTTCAGTGTTTACAGATTTGCTACATTTTGCTAGTGTAATTTCAGATGTCATAAGAAAAATATGTACATGCAATCCTCAGAAAAGACATAAGACCTACAGGAAGTCCTGAAGTGCCAGCTATCTCCCAGGTTACTTCATATGGCATAAGATTCTTGTGTACTGGCAAATGAGTCAAGCCCTTAGTGTCTTCTCCTCTGCTTTAGCCCCAGTTTAGGCAACTTAATTAAAAATGTATGCTACACATGTTAGTTACAATATCACAAAGAAACTTAGTTCCTAATTAATTTTTTTAAGGTTGTTTTCATAAAAATCATTAGTAAAGGCTACGCATTACATTAGCATTATATGCTAATCTCAACTGTATTTAAAGCTGTGTTGGTTTAGCCTTGGCAAACAGACAAACACCCAGCCAGCTGCTCATTCATTCCTCCAAGAGAGAGGGGCAGGGGGAAAAAGTAGGATGAGAAGGCTTGGCAGGTGAGATAAAGACAGGAAGATTGCTTACGAGTTGCTGTCACAGGCAAAACCGCTTGGGGAAAATTAATTTATTGTCAAATAAAACAAATTGGGTTTGTTTTACAACAACCTTTACAACACCTTTCCTTCCCACTCTCCCAGGCTCAATTTCACTCCTTCACTCCCAGCTCCTCTATTCTCTGTCCCAAATGGTGCAGGGGGGAAGTGGGTTGGAAGATTGTGGTCATTGCATAATGGTCCCTCTCTCCCACTTATTCTCTCACACTTTCCCCTGCTCTACCAGCAGTACTGTACTCCCATGGGCTGTAGACCTCTCAGTAAAACTGCTCTAATGTGGGCTCTCCATAGGCCACAGCCCCTTCAGGAAATATTCACCTGCTCTGCATGATGGCCAGATGGCCAGACCACTTGGTAGTTAAGGAATTGGCTGGATGATTGCACAAAAGGAGTTGCAGTCAACGGCTCAGTATCCAGGTAGAGATCAGTAATGAGTGGTGTTCTTCAAGGGTCAGTGCTGATATTGTTTAACATCTTTGTCAGTGACATGGACAGTGAAATTGAGTGCACCCTCAGCAAGTTTGCTGATGACACCAAGCTGTGTGGTGCAGTCGACATGCTGGAGGGAAGGGATGTCATCCAGAGGGACCTGGACAGGCTTGAGAGGGCCTGAGTGAACCTCATCAGATTCATCAAGGCCAAGTGCAAGGTCCTGCATCAGGTTTGGGGCAATCCTAAGCACAGACACAGATTGAGCAGAGAATGGATTGAAAATTGGACTTAATAATCCTTATGGGTCCCTTCCAACTCATGATATTCTATGATTCTATGAAAGCAGCCATGATGAAAAGTACCTGGGGGTGTTGGTTGACAAGAAACTCAACATGCTCTGGCAATGTATGCTTGCAGCCCAGTAAACCAACCACATCCTATGCTGTATCAACAGAAGCGTGGCCAGCAGATCGAGGAAGGTGATTCTTCCTGTCTGCTCTGCTCTCATGAGACCCCATCTGGAGTCCTGTGTTCAGCTCTGGGGTTCCCAGCACAAGAAGGACGTAGAAGTACTAGAACAAGTCCAGAGGAAGGCTATGAAGACAATCAAGGGGCCAGAGCACCTCTCCTGCAAGGGCAGACCAAGGAAATTCAGGTTGTTCAGCCTGGAGAAGAGAAGACTCCAGGGAGACCTTATAGAGGCCTTCCAGTGTCTTACAGGAAAATTGGTGGGACTCTTTGTCAGACAATGTAGTGATAGAACAAAGTATAATGGCATTAAACTGAAAGAGGGTAGGTTTAGAATAGATATAAAGAGGAAATTATTTACTCAGAAGGTGGTGAGACACTGGAACAGCTTGCCCAGAGAAGCTGTGGATGCCCAGTCCCTGGAAATGTTCAAGGCCAGGTTGGACAGGGTTTTGAGCAACTTGATCTAATAGGAGGTGTCCCTGCAGGGGATTTGGAACTAGATGATATTTAAGTTCCCTTCCAACCCAAACTATTCTATGTTTCTATGATTCTATGATTGCATGAGCAGCAGTGGATATCTGCTCCAGCACCATTGAGTGCCTCTTCATCCTTGTCCTCCACCACCTTCTTCTCCTCCTCCTCCTCCTCTTGCTTCTCCTCTTCTGAGCTTGGTATTCCTGCAACTGTTTTTCATTCTTTTTGTTTCCTTCCTCCTGCCTATCCATTGTTTTTTGCCTTTTCTAAGTTATGTTTTTACAGATGTGACACTAACCGCTGGGTCCACAGCAGAGCTGGCTGGAACCATCTAGAAATGTCTCTGTTCGTCACAGGGCAGTCCCTGATATATTCTCACAGAGGCCAACTCTGTAGCACACCAGCTGCTAACTACATGCAATACAGAAGACAAATGGAACAGGAAAAAAAATATCTATAATTTGCATTCAAATAGTTCCTCTATAATTTGGATTCAGCAGTGAATCCATTAAAAAACAACAACAACAGAACAAAACAAAAAACAACCACTACCACCAACCACAAAACATAAAGAGAATAGAATTTAATCAGCTAGGCAGTCATTCCCATACTGCTAAGAAGTCTTGCTTTCATATTCTCATAAATAGTGATAAGAGAAGCTCAGATCTTCCTTTGATGATAACATAGGAGATTTTGCAAAGAACATTGTATAAGCTGATACTATTGTTAAACATCATAAGTGAATTCTTACCTTTGTGTGTGTTCAGGCCTGATTTTCCCATCATCTCCTGCGTATCACAGCATATCTCCTCTACTGATATGTTAGAATGAAAGTAGAATCATTACAGAGAATCTTTCATTTCTTTCTAGAAAAATGAAATAAAATATTGTTAAACTACATACTTCTTTTCAATATAGTAGTGAGCTTCAAATATATGGGCAAATATTTGATCTTACCTACTTTTGTAGATCCTGAAGTCACCCAGCAGGCAATAATGGTAGAACCATGCCAGATTATATTTAAAGTTATGGAGAGAATTAAGAGTTTCCAGGGACTTATATATCCCATCTTCTATCCCATCTTCAAATGGGAATGTAAAGCATCTTGCATGAACTGTATTCTCAAAGTGACCAAGTCAGGTTCAGCTGCCTAAACAAGGGCACCTAGTGCTGTTCAAAATACCCTATCTAGTCTCCAGCTCTTGTTCCACAAAGGCACAAGCACCCTATAGGCCCTTTCATACCTGTCATGCCCATTTGGATTTCTTATGTACACTATGATTCAAAAATGCACTGATTGTCCCTGTTCTGTGGTCAATGACTATGAATCACCCTTCACTAAAAGATGAATAAGCTCCAGTAACTCTACTGAGTTGATTTTTCCCCTCCATAATTGGAGTGTAGACAACCAGCACTCCATGGATGTTTATATATCAATATATTAATTTAGGCATTCTAATACAAAGCTGTATCTCACTGCTAAAACAGATGAGGGAAATTCCCTTTTAAGGATGCATATGTACTAGAAAATTATGCAATGCACAAGTATACTTGCCATAATAGAAATATTATGAATTATTAGGTTTTTAGAACCTGAATTATTAGGCAATTTCTGGCAATGATTTAATAGCTAGTCTAGAACAGATACCATTCCCAGTAAGAAGTTTGGATGTGGTTACCCTGTCCTAAGTTCTAAAATATTTTACTTGTAAAGATGTAGCCAAACTATGCTAGCTGGCATCAAAGGCAGAAAACAGACTCCAGCACAATTTTTGTTTTGAAAGATGTAGCTAGAAGATGTCACAATTAGTCAGCTACAGATCCCCCCGGTGAAAAAGCATTTTACAACTATCTAGTTAATTGTATGAAAACATTTTTCTGCATTATCATCACTCTCCTACAGCCACACAGAGGACAACACAGGAAGCATCCACCTTTGAACACACAGAAGCCATTCTTAGGTTACCTAAAATTCACATGTGCACGTAAGGAACTATGTGATATGTATAAAATAAACTTGGTAGAGTATCATCAGCTGACCAGAGTCTATCCATCATCTTCTCAGCTTCACCCCACACTGAGAAATTTACTTACTACATCTTTCAGAAAAAAAAATAACCAAAGGCAGTTAAGCCAAGCTCCGTGGTATAAGTAGCGTGGTATAAGTAGATATATAGACTCTGTCTTCTGACTTTTCTATGGGCAACAAAGTGCTGTCAGATTATTGGTATCACGTTGGTAGACTATCGAGTCTTCCAGGGATGTTTTTCATGTTTGTTTGTTTTTTTTTTTTTTTCTTCTACATCTCCATGCCAAAGATAAAATAGGGAAAGTAGCCACTACTTCTGTGTGCTGAGGGTGTAATAAATTATTAAAATATACAGCTATTTAGCAGAAAATATATACTATATTTTTTCTTAGTAAAATTGGCAAATGCTCACTTTTTAAAGCCCGTTATATGCAACATTTTTCTGTCTTAAAATATCTCATATTTTGTAAATGGGTTTTTAGAAACCTTTTGAGATATGTTGATGAAATATTGATTGTCATTTTCTTGACTTTTCCCACTCCCCAAATGCTCATCACCACCTGCAGTACTTCTGATTTATATTTTTTTATTATTTTGACAAATTAAAAACATTTCATACTGTGAAGTAACTAGTAACAAGGGAGAGTTTCATACACACACACATAAGGAAGAAAAACAAGCGTACAGCACATACATTTCTATTATTGCTAGATGGACTGGCTTTTCAAGTTCTGTACACTAGCCTTGCCTTTAAATTTATGGGATGAATTCAGAACACTTAGTACTTGATCATGCATGCACATAAAGGAATGCTCAACTTCAAGCCTATGAGCAATTGTATGGAATTATGTTAATAATTCAATATAGCCTGAAATGTTTATAGGATCTTTCATTGATTAATTTAAACTGATCTAAAAGAAATAATCTTGCAGTTTGTTTCAATAATTCTATTTTTTTTTTTTGAGTATCTTTTATTTATTTATTTTTTTTCAGCATATGTTGAGCCTTTTCTAACCTAATCAAAATTTGATCCAGAAATTGAACTAGAATTGTGTACTGAAATACATGGAAGTTAAGATCTCCGGTTAAAGCTGTGAAATTTTCCCAGTAGTTGAGATTTAACAGATCATGGGCTGAAAAGCTTCCAAAAACCTAATGGACGGGAAATCTTGCCTACATGTACTGTAAGTTGTATCTGAAAAACTGCAACCATATAATTATGAATACATGGTTCATGAAGGCTGGAATCAAAATTTGGTCTAAGAAATTAGAATCCAAAATTTTGTATTGCTGACTGGGAAACTGACTACTTGTATCCCAATTTAACTTCAGCTTTAACTTAAAGTGTCCCAAGACAGACTGTATCTAACAAATCCCTGTGGAGTCTTCCCTAGTATTGTGTGGTGGTTTGATCCCACAAAAGGGCAAATCTTATGCAAGCTCTAAAGAACATGAAAAAAAAAAACATGCCAAATCTTGTGGGATAAGCTGTCTTTCCATATAATAAGTAATTTTAATATTCTGTTGTGATTAGCAAATAATAAAAACGACAATAATAATAAAGGAATACCATGGTGTAATTGAAAATATTATGACTTGAAGTATTTTGAAAAGGAATATATTCTCAAAAATGTAGTGGAAAGTCAATATCTAACAATATCCAACAAGAACTGGTGCTTTTTATATATCACAGACAGTGTGAATCTATGAATAAATCTATGAATATTTACAATTTATCTGTATATATACTCTAAGTTTAAATATATATATATATATATGTCCATAAAGAGGATATGGACATTTTTCAGTGTTCTGCATTAACAGAAAGGATTTTCCCATTTTCAGATTTCCTGTCACATTTGCATTGCAAATTCTACTGTGTTGCAGCAAGAGGCAAAATAGCAGGTTGGTGACCCTTAACATTTTAATTAAGCAACTGAAAATAAAAAATGCTGTGTACCTTAAAATATTCTTTTAAATTATAACTGCAACATGTATAAGTGCTAATGCAGAATAAGGGAAACTTGTAAAGTTGTGTGCTAATCCTTAATATATGCTGTAAATTCAGTTCCCCTTTCATATCTATTCACAATGACATTTCTGCAATACAGCACAAATAACTCAGAAAATACACATTTGGACTAGCAATTACATCAGACTTACCAGCAACATTAGAAACAGTTTATGATACAGCGTTTATCACACACTGCTAATTCTAGAAAACTTACCACTGGAGGTTAATTAATGCATCATTGGCTTGCATGTTGGTGTATATTGTTGTGGTCAGTGTACAAAGGACAGCTCTTACTAAAAGGTACTTTGAAACTTTTCTTTATAACTTGAGCTAAAGTGAGCTGATCTCTTATCTCACTGCTGACACTAGCTCAATCAACTGCTGTAGTGGTCCTGATTCCTACGCACAGGAGGTCAGTGCCATCTGATCTCTTCCATCTCTGCCAATGTTGTTTGAACTCAATTAAAATGGAATCCTGGGTAGATTGAAGATATATTTTATTTTTAGAGTTGACCTAAAGTCATTACAGAAATTATGGCTAAAGAAATGGAGAACTTATCTTTTTGGATTTTTGTCCTACTGGTGATGGTACTGAAAAGCTTTTACATTCAGTAAAGATTTGCGGATACTTGCTTATCTAGTGCTACATTATGTCATTGTTCTTATTACAGATATCCTCTTTCCTAGTCTTTTATTCACTCTAGTTTTAAATGTCACAGAAGCTGAATAGGGAGCTACTGTTGCTTGTTTACATAAGCTAAGAAACATAGGTCTGTTAATTGTTTCTCTACCTGGTACTCGTTTATAATCCATTTACACCTACACTCAATGAGTCAATTTCCAGGCTTCTTTTGGGAGACACTATTTCACTCCATAAAGGAACCTTAACAGCATCTGAAGAAATAGATTTCTTTAGGGTCTAACCTCTACAAATAGTATAGAGGAAATAATGTTAAAGTTAGCTTCTTTTAACCAGTGTTATTCTTCAACACTGGTTTATTAGACTGCATACATACATGACACCTTGACTTCATGTCATGCTCTGTTGAACGCATCATGCACCCACTGTAATGATATAAACCACTTCTGTGTCAGACTGTGGAGCCCATGAATCTTCCACTCTGGCCTGGAGGGGTTTCAAAAATATTGGAAAGGTTTCATTTGCAAATACAGGAGACCTAAATGAGGTCATCAATAACTCCCACACAGATAAATTGGGCAGCAGCACGTTGAACACCAAAAATATTGGCAGTGCAAATCTCTGGGATAATTTCCTCTATGTAGATGTCTATGATCTTCATGAAGGACTTGCCTATTTGAAACTATTCCTAAACTATTTTAAACTAATCCTTATGATAAGATCCCATTGTTTTGGGTTTATGTGGCAAGGGTTTGGTAGAAGGGGGGCTGCAGGGATGGCCTCTGTGAGCAGAGCCCAGCAGCTGCTCCATGTCAGATCAGAGCCAGCTCTAGCCGGCTGGCTCCAAAAGGGACCAGCCACTGGCCAGAGCTGAGCCAGTAAACAACGCTGATTGGGCCTCTGGGAGTGCAGAAATGAAGAAAGGGAAAATAAACAATAACAAAACAAAACAAGCAAACAAAAAAAAAAACACCAACAACAAACAAAAAAACTGTTGCACAACAGCAGCTGGGAGAGCAATGAGAGCAGTGTTGGTGGAATTTCACTCATCACTCATCAGAGTGAAACCACCAGTGGCAACCCTCTCCTTACCTTATGTATGCACCCACAATAAAACATGCTGTAAGGTAAAAATGTATAACTTCATTTAAAAAGCCTGAAGCAACAGCTTGTCATCCCAGGTATGGAATACAATTGGTCCCTCTTGTTGGACCTGAAATCTCACTGTTAAAATAGAGATCTTTAACAACATATAATTTCTTTTGGATTGGGGAATAAAATCTCCATTTATTTTATGATTTATTCTAATAACAAATAATTAGGATCCATTAGAATTAGAACAATGAATATAGCAATTCAGCTATCTTGTGTAAACAGATCGAGAAATACCATGTTCCATGAAAGGTACTAGGAATTCAGGTGCCTAGTGCTGTCAAGATGCCAAAAAGTTTGCATCTAGTACAGTTTCAAATGCCTTCATTCACTTTTCTGTCCACTCAATGGGTCATTCATAGGTCTCTTGCCATTGCTACCAGACCACTGGTATGGATTCCCAGTTGACACTACACACCTTTGTTTAGGCAAATAAATGGAACCATAGCAATCTGGTGCAATATAACTGGAAAAGCCATACAGTTGTGCTAGGAAGAGCTATCTATACATTTTCCTCATCATTTTTCTTTGTGTAATAAGAGTACCCAGTCAGTAGAGAAAAAAAAAATAAAAAGGATGAGAAGGTTCTATTCAAGTACTGTAATAAAATATATACACGCTTGTTAGTGTAAAAAAAATCACAGGACTAATCAGGATAAGAGGCAATGATCTTACTGCATCAGGAAGAGCACAGCTATGAAGATTTAAAGATTTAAAAAAAAATCACAGAAAATAATAAAATCAGCTAAGAAGCTTAATGAGCTGCTCTATGAAATCAGAAAAAAACATTTTATGAACAGAAATGATCTATTCTTTTATGATCTTTTATTATTTTATGATCTTCTATTGCTATTATTTAAACTATAAATTTTCATAATGCAATGGTGAAAATCCACATGATATCCTAAAGCATCACAAAAGGAAGATTATTTACCATTAAAATACTAAAAGTCACTGTGATCTCTAGTTCAGCTTTCAGTCTCTAATTTTTACATGAAACTCTTTTACTTAGGATCATTATTTTAGCATTTCTGTTTCTTGGTGACAAAATGAGACAACCAGGTACCATCATTAAAGCTGCATGTCTCAAATAATGTTTAGCACATACTGGATTCTGATTTGTCTCATAAAATCTCAATTCAGGACTGGTAAATGAAATAAAACCTAATAATCACAAAAATTATGATCTCAGGAAAACAAAGCAAAACAAAACAAAACACAAAGATACATTAGACATACAACACACACAGACACAAGGCAAAAAAAATCAGAAATTTGAATCATTCTTTAGTAATGTTTTTCTTCTTAAAGCATAAAATGATTATTAAATTAAAATGTGAAGCAGCAGCACACAGTTACAGAGTTGCTTTCAAATTAACTGGTTAAGATTTACAGTTTACATCATGCATAATTATCTAAAAGACTATATTCTTTTTTCAAATATATATCTATTTCAAATGATTGGCTTATTAAGAAGTTATCTCACCTATACCAATCAATAAGTTTAAAATGCATTCACTTTGAGCCTGAGCTGGATGGACAGGAGTGGAAATGATTTAAAATTTGAAAACACTTTAAATTGAATCATCTTCTCTTCTGTGATTTTATTCTCATGATTTTGACACAGTTTATTATGACATGAACTCCCTTGTATATACAGATTTACTTCAGAAGTCTGTTTCTTAACACTTCAAACAGGAAAGGCTTAGCTCTGACTTACATGAAGTCATTCATCTTTTACATTCTAGCAGCTTTTTCTCCTGTTCTGTGTCTGCCTGTGACCTGTGCATATAGGAGAAGACCTGGAATCTAAATAATAGTTTCCATTGCATTCTGAATCATTTCTGTTCATTGTTCTTCTTGTGTGTCTCTCGCTCTTTATTGTTAATGAGATCAGGATGGATTTCCATTGAGACTGTGACAGTAGTACCGTTAGCTTTTAATCTGTCAAATCTTCATGAAACCTCCTTATGAAACTACCTTCAACTACCTTCAAGATTTTGTATCTTACCAGGACTTCTGTACTGTCTCTTTTTATATAAAATAGAATCATAGAATCATCTAAGATCATCACATATTATCATGGAACAGATGATCTATGATCTAAGTTCAACATTTAACTTAATGCTGAAGTCCACCGCTAAACCATGCTACTGCATTCTACATCAACATGTTTATTGAAGACCTCCATGGATGGTGACTCAACCACTTCTGTGGGCAGACTGTACCAGTGTTGCACAACCCTTTCAGAGAAGAATTTTCTCCTAATATCCAACCTAAACCTCACTTGGTGCAACTTGAGGCCATTTCCCTTTGTCTTATTACTTGGTGCTTGGGAAATGTTTTGATCACGTTCCATCTCACAGTCTATCCAGCTGTAAGTTGCACAGTTTTTGGATAGAAATATCCAAAATTCCATGCATCTATATGCACTTACACATATCCTAAATATGATCCTTAATCTCACAACTAACGAAAATGTCACTGAGAAACTGGAATATAAATTGGTTCTAGTGAAAGAGACAGGAGTGTTTGCACAACTGTGAATTTTACTTTCTTCTCAGAAAATTTGAAATGTTGTGAAATAATGATAAGAATGTTTAGAAAGACTGAAAAAAAAAATGTTTTTGCATTAAAAATACATTTCTTTATTGGAGAGGTTTCTTTGATATGACTGTCTTCAACAATCACCTTGTCAGATCCCTTCAAGACTTGCCCATCCACTTTTGACTGAAACAGACTAAGAATGCTCAGGCTAGTTTAAATAAGACCTTTTGGAAGCAAGGGAAAGAGTCTGTAAGAATCTGGATAGAAACACGAGATCTTTGAGGAACATAAGGTCAAAAAAGCCCTGAGCATTATTTTGAGCTTTATTTTTGGCCCACTCATATGTCACATATCTTAAAACCACTACTTTTGTGAGAATTTATTAAAAAAAAAAAAAAAAAAAAAAAAAAGCATTTGACAAAATGACTCATAATTCACTGTACTTCTGGAGCACCTTTGATTTTAGTTATAGCCTTTCTTTTATATACACCCTTGCCAATGAGTGACATGCAAGTACAAAGTCCCTTCTGCTTCCTTAATGATGAAGGACACCTGCTGCTGCCTGGATAAATCATTATCTTCTTTAAAGGAAAGGCTATCTAGATGAAAACTAACGTTAAGAAAAGTAAAAGTGTGAATCAGTTGTGGAATCATTGGGAAGATAAAGTGAGAAACAGATTTGGAGAGGATGAAAAGGCCTTGGGGAGAAGGCTTTTGCAATTTGATACGTATCTGGACAGTCCCTGAGGACATGGTGGGGAAGAACACAGAGAACATAACACTAGCCACTTCTCCCTTTTCAAATACTATGTTGTTCCATAGCCTTAGGTGGAAGGAAAACAATGCTCAGGGAACATGGACTGAAAAAAGTCCATTTCTCAGAATGTGTTCTTCAGAGTCTGATTTCCTTATAGAGAAATAAAATAAAGAACAAAGAACTCTCCAGGAGGAAAACAATCTCCCATTCAAGCCAACCAGAAAAGCATTCTTCAGCAAGTGTGGCTCAATGTTTTGTTGTTGTTTAAGTAGCAAGGAATGAAACTACTGAGCTGACAATCAAGACTAAATGTAGTTCAGTGTCATAGCAACAGAGGCTGGCACAACAGACACTACTAAAGCTGGAAGTCTGTGGAAGTGACAGACAAATCAAGGTCCTACTTATGTATTCAGCCATCAAAAACATAGAACTGCTGAGACAGTACGATGTGGAACCTTGGTACATGCAGACCTCTGCAGGCTACAAGGTTGACATATCTAACAATGACATAAGAACCTGTAGGCATAAAGCGTGAGATGGCTGGCATCCTTAACCTTCCACTAACCTCTACACACTGTGTATATAACATGGCTTCCATAGAGGCAAGTTAAGAGATGGGCAGCATATGTATTCACAGCATAGTCTCATTGTGAGTCTTGCATATGAATGGTACTTTCCAGAGATGCTCACTTTAACAATGTGAAGATTGCAGATGCCTTTCTACTCTTCTGTTCTTAAAACAAAATAGTAATGGGCAACAACAACAACAAAATCATTCCATGGACCTTGACATATTCGTTTGGATTTTCAACATCCCTTTTTCCGCATCTTCTATTTTTTCTGGGTTGTACATGCCATGCAAGTACACCACTGAAAGAAAATGACAAAACACACCTCAGGAGTACTACAGAACACTAACCATAAACATTGTTTTCTGTGAAAACAGAAGTGTATTTAAGTAGCAGGAGCAATGAACATGCTAAGGAGATATTTATAATGTAATCAGTTTTACCACATTTAAGTACTCTGGCATGAATTCCAGAAGCTATTATAATCATTAAGAATCATACCAGGAGGAACTTTCCTTGTATACAATTTAAATTTAGCCTGAGAATCAAAACTAAAATGTGAATATTGTCCCTGTTGTTCTTTCTGGGCAGCAAGCTATATCATATAATCACCCCATACCATGTGTGATGAGTAGGCTGTAGAACAGAAAAGCCCTGACCTATGCTTAGAGTAGAATTAGAAGGAGTTCATTGTTACTTATTTCAAATCCAAAGAGTGGAGACGGTATGAAATAAATCACCAACACATACCTGCCTGTACTTGAACAGATCAGTTTCTTCTTAGCATCACTACAAACACAGACTAGTTCAAAAATGAAGCAATCAACACCAGCAGCATTAAATCTTCTCTCTGTTGACCAGCAACAGGACCTGAGGGAACAACATGAAGCTGCATCAGGGGAAGTTCAGGTTGGATATTAGGAAAAGGTTCTTCACTGAGAGGGTGGCTGGGCACTTGAAAAAGCTCCCCAGGTAAATGGTCATGGCACTGAGCCTGCTGGAGCTCAAGAAGCATTTGGACAATGCTCTTAGATATATGTTGAGGGATTTTTGAAACAGCAATGATCCCATGGCTTGCTGCAGCTAAGCAAACCAAGCTACGAGGACGCTATGAGAAGTTCCCACATCACCCAATTGAGGAATTTAGAAAAATATTGTTGCCAGCAGCTGGCTACAAGGATGGGATCTATGTGACTGCTAATCACAAGGGGGTTGTTTTCTTGCAGGTGGGGTTGATTTCATGCAGTTGTTTGTCTGAGTGCTTTTGACCAATAATCTTGTGTGAGACACTATCCGCCCCTGTTAAGTTTACTATAAAAGTCAGGCTATTCGGGTAATAAAGGGCTGCATGATCTGACCATACTAGTGTCTGTCATGTTTTCGGCCATTCTTCCTGCAACAGATATATACTTTTTTTTTTTTTTTGTGTGTGTGTGTGTGTGTGTGTGTGTGTGTGTGTGTGCGCCTCTGTGTGTGTGCCTCTGTGTGGAGCTGGAAGCTGGACTCGATAATTCTTGTGGGTCCTTTCTAACTCAGGATATTCAATGATTCTGTGAAATTATAAAGAATTTGACCAAACATATATATATACACACATACACAAACCTTAACAAGTGTTTATTATTGTTATTTATTTGTTCAGTTTTAGAGTATTACAACAAAATAATTCATATTTAGGTAATGAAAAGTTGCTGAGACTTCCCATGGTGGCTCTTTGATCTTTTACATTTCTGAAAACCCTAGATATTTAGTCTTCAGAAAAAAGTTATGTCAAATATTTCCTGCTTATAGGCGTGTATATAACTGTCAAAATCTTAATTTCACTTGTCTCCCAAAGAGATAGGCTTTATCAAAACACAGCATCTGAATACATCTTCAATAAAAAGATAGTTGAAAACAAGAGTTCTCCGGCTGGGAAAACAAACAAGCAAACAAACATTTTCTATGGGATTTTAAGTCAACAAATTCATTTCAAAGTTAAGAAATCTGCTTTCTTATAGTTCAGCAGGCCCTACTGCCCATATCACAGACTATCAAAAAGCTACACGCTATAATAAATCTCAAGTTATCCTCATGAAGCTACTATAAATAAATAAATAAATAAAACACATTCTATAAATAATTCTTAACTGGAGGCATATCCAGGATGTCTGCCTAAGGAAAGATGAAGGAAAGTGACTTATTCAGTAGATATTTAATTCCAAGTAATTCTGTAAAATTAGCTGGTTTCAGGTTTGAGGGCTGCCAAAAGTTGACCATGAAACAGCAATGCAAATTTGAAGCAAAGGAGATCAAAAGCACCCTGGGCTGTGTGAGGAGAAACATTACCAGCAGGTCAAGGAAGGTCAAGGAATTCCCCTCAGTTCTGAATTTGTGATGCCATGTATGAAGTAATGGGACTGCTCATCAAAGAGAAAACAAGACTCAGTGAGGATCTTATCCATGGGGGAATTAGAAAAACAAGTTGATAGGGGGAGTAAGGAAGACATCACCAGGCTCTTTTCAGTGGTGCCCATTGAAAATACAAGAAGCAATGAGCTCAAATAGAAATACTGGAAATTCCATTTAATGATAATAATAATAATAAAATACTGTGAAGGTGGTCAAACATTGGAACAGGTTGCTCAAATGGATTGTGGAGTTTCCATCCCTGGTGATATTCAAAACTTGATTGTACAACCTGATCTGGCTGACCCTATTTTGAGCAGGGGGTTAGACTAGAGAAGTCCCTAGAAGTCCCTACCATCCTCAACCATTCTGCAGTTCTCTAAAATTAAAGCACAGAAGACAGTGTCTTAAATAGTAGGGCCCTGGGTTAGAATGCTATGGGCAATAATGTCTATAAGTATCTAATTGTAATGAATTATTTATTTTTTCACACAGATTTGTTGTAAATAGAGTTCTTCCATAATGTTCAGGATTTATCTATTTTCCTTGAATATCCTTCACATATTAGTGCATGTTAATTCAGTCTTGAATAATACTCTCTTCAGCCATAAAACTGGACATAGATATCACAGCAATACCGTATAATTCTGTTTCAACAGGTTTGATTATGATCATCTGATGCTACCCTGTGTGGGCTCTGTAATGACAAATAAGTTTTAACAGTTCAGGGTAAAGACCAACAGTAAACTGCTTGCCATTGTGCCTGCCACAGTATCAGTTTTCAAAAACATCAGTGGAAAGGCTGTGACAAGGAAGAACAACCTTCACTGTATTTTGAAAATTTAAAATTAATAATGTATCTGTGGGCCTCATCACTTTTCTAGTACTGCTGGCCCTTACTTAAACAAGCATGCAGAAGTAACAGACAGCAGTCTGATGAGCATTTTCCTTTTTTTTTTTTTTAAACCCTGAAATCAATGGGTGTTTACTTCTCCTCTATATTGATATCAGACCAGGCATTTCCCTCATACCTTTAGCAGCAGAGAATAAAACCACACAGTGTCTCTGTATTTCTTAGCACACACACATTCAATGCAGGGGCAAGAATTTTCTTGCAGAATAGCACTAGTATATGATCTCTGAAAAGAGACTTTTGCCCAACAGAGACCTACCTGAGAGGATTGAGCAAACCAGGTTAATGATATTCCTCCCACACAGCTGTGTCCATTGTGTGAAGCAGCACTCTTGACCATCTCTGTTGAAAGGTGCATGTTGCTTGTCCTGTGCTAACCTTGCAATGTCCACCAGTTCAAGAAGGAAGTGTACATGAAGCTGCACTCATACCAGAGAAGAAAATAACTATATAAATTCCTTGAAAGATATTTGTAAAACTGGAGAAAAACAAAAATAAACAAGCTTTTTTACTCAAAGCTTATGCTCAGAAACCATTTCTTTCTTTAAATGAGTTAATACAGAACTTCAGAGTAGTGTTTTCTTACTGCTACATATCTGAGTTCTGTGTCACCCCACAGATTTTGTCAGAGAGCTGATTTACTGCCAGAGTATGAATCCAGTAATCCAGAGAGTACCAGGATAATTCACTGTTACCTAAGTCTGTTCCAAAATGCTATTCCATGTATAATATCTTATGAAGTGTCTATTTATACTATATGTATAAAGTAAAAAGTAAAAACGAAGTATGTATACTTCCTTTTGTAAAGCAGGGAGAGGGAGGATAGATAGAACTGATGATTAGAGTGGTTAACCCCAAAATACATTTTAAGATCTTGATTAGAAAAATACCAGAATGATACATTAGAGTAATATGTAATGTGACTAATTGCAGTAGGGTCATATTTCAGCTAAAAAAGTTATAGGCCATATCCCCTCATGTTCAAGCTGCTTATCTAATAATGTCATTTAATAATATGTTCTTAAAAGAACATAGAGATTTCAGTAGCATCATTACATATGATATGTCTGTGTACAAAGAAAGAAAATGTAGTGCTGAAATATTTTTTTATTCATGCTGGCAAAGCTGTCAAGGTATAGCTTTGGGGTCATAAAAACAAATGCTACTAATGCCAGAATAACTTGTGTGTCTCAGATTGTGATACCCACTTAGGAAACAAAGAGCTGCAGTAGTTTGCTGTGCCAGTTCATAGGATATGGGCTGTATCCAGTGTACCAGAGGAAACTGGTGAAGTACATCAACCTTTTCAGTAAACTGTCTACATAGTCCATCTGTTCCATATTTTATTTCTAAGAGTTATCATAATTATCTTCATTATTATAATATTTGCATTCTTCTATTCTGGCTCCACAGATGAGTTGAGGCACAGCAGAGAGCTTGCTGAGCCTGTGACACAAGCTTTTACTACAAATCACCATTTGCTCAAAAGGGCTGAATGGATGGAGTTGTGTAAATAAGAATTTCCAGTCTCCTGCTGTTCACACCAGGTTGTGCTGATGTGTTTCTAGGAGCAAGCTGATTCCCTCCTGCTGCTCATAAAAAAATCTTTCCCAGAACAGTTTGGAAAAATTTCTTGTAAAAAATGAAGTGCTACAGACAATGTGTTTAGGAAGTGTTAATAGATAGTGCAGCGGAGGGTTTGGTTGGCTTCTGCCCCCTGAAAACAGCATTGGATACACCACTGATGGCTGGCTAATGTTACATTTGTTAGCTACTTTTGGGGAGCTAGAGTATTACTAGACTTCAATAGTTATGATTGCCAGTTTCTGTTTCTGTTAGTTTATGATAAGACCTGAGCCAATGTTCTTTCTATATAATACATTTTAGGTAATGTATACATGAAACAGTTGTAAACTGTCTCATATTCGTTATGCATTAGGAGTGAACAATACAAATATACCATATATAGGGTTATTTTTCAAAGATGCGTAACTTTCAAAATACCTGTAAATATGCTATCTATATCTTCAGGTTTCTGAATTCCATGTCAGCTTAACATAATTTAAAAGAGAGAATAAGATAAACCATAATCATGGAAATAACATCCATATACTAATTACAAAATTGATTCTCTGTTGGTCTTTGAGAGTTTTTATCTTGATTTAATGTCTTAATTTTATTCACCGTTTCTTTAGAAAAAAAGAGAAACTGCATTGCTGTCTTTATTGATGACATCTATTAATAACCATCTAATATTCACCATTCAGCTCTCCAAAGACATCAATGTCACAAATCATATCTGCCACTGGGATGCAATCATCTCTGCCGTGACACTCCTCAGTAACCTACAGTCATGCTGCATTGTGAAGGAATGCCTCATTTAACTCAAAACATAGGGAAGTTTAAAACGTCAACTGAAAGTCAGAGCTGAGCACTATCTGTCCAAAACTGAATGACAAAGAAAGAACTCTGATGAAAATAATCCCCTAAAGTAAATCCTGTCACTTTTGATCCAGATTGGCTCAATGGAATGATTTACAATATGACTTTACAGACAACCATATAGACACGGTGGTGGGGACACTAAATTGAAGAATACAGACAGAACAAGTGGCATATGAAAGGAGGGCAAGAATTTTCTAAGTGGCTTTTCCACTGACTATGGTGTTTTCTATGATGAAAGCCAAGTCTGTGCTCATATCCATCAGTGTTTTACAGGCCTGGTAGTTCTTAATGTTCTTAATCTCTGAGAGATGGGTACACACACCAGGAGTGTATATTCTCGGATTATAGAAAGCTATAATCTTATGCCACATTCATTTAAATATTTCCGGGCCTCTGCTGTTCTCTCAGATCAAGACATTGTGTAAATGTGATTTAAAGGCTATTACTATACTAGAAAACAATATTTTCTGGGGAGCACTTTTAGTCCTCAGGCAAGATGACAGTGCAGCTTTCATCACGGAATCACAGAATCACAGAATTTTCTAGGTTGGAAGAGACCTCAAGGTCATCGAGTCCAACCTCTGACCTAACGCTAACAGCCCTCCACTAAACCATATCCCTAAGCTCTACATCTAAACGTCTTTTGAAGACTTCCAGGGATGGTGACTCCACCACTTCCCTGGGCAGCCTGTTCCAGTGCCTCACAACCCTTTCAGTGAAGAAGTTCTTCCTAACATCTAACCTAAAACTCCCCTGGCTCAACTTAAGCCCATTCCCCCTCGTCCTGTCACCAGGCACGTGGGAGAACAGGCCAACCCCCACCTCGCTACAGCCTCCCTTGAGGTACCTAAAAAGAGCGATAAGGTCACCCCTGAGCTTCCTCTTCTCCATGCTGAACAAGCCCAGCTCCCTCAGCCGCTCCTCGTAGGACTTGTTCTCCAGGCCCCTCACCAGCTTCGTCGCCCTTCTCTGGACCCGCTCAAGCACCTCGATGTCCTTCTTGTAGCGAGGGGCCCAAAACTGAACACAGTACTCGAGGTGCGGCCTCACCAGAGCTGAGTACAGGGGGACGATCACCTCCCTAGCCCTGCTGGTCACACTGTTTCTGATACAAGCCAGGATGCCGTTGGCCTTCTTGGCCACCTGAGCACACTGCTGGCTCATATTCAGCCGACTATCCACCATCACTCCCAGGTCCTTCTCTGCCAGGCAGCTCTCCAACCATTCATCTCCCAGCCTGTAGCTCTGCTTGGGGCTATTGCGCCCCAGGTGCAGGACCCGGCACTTGGCCTTGTTGTACTTCATGCAGTTGACCTCAGCCCATCGGTGCAGCCTATCCAGATCCTCCTGCAGAGCTTTCCTACCCTCAAGCAGATCGACACACGCACCTAACTTGGTGTCATCTGCGAACTTACTGAGGGTGCACTCGATGCCCTCGTCCAGATCATCGATGAAGATATTAAAGAGGACCGGCCCCAGCACCGAGCCCTGGGGGACGCCACTAGTGACTGGCCTCCAACTGGACTTGGCTCCATTCACCACGACTCTTTGGGCCCAGCTATCCAGCCAGTTTCTAACCCAACGAAGCATGCGCCAGTCCAAGCCAAGAGCAGCCAGTTTCTTGAGGAGAATGCTGTGGGAGACGGTGTCAAAAGCCTTGCTGAAGTCAAGGTAGACCACATCCACAGCCTTTCCCTCATCCACCCAGCGCGTCACTCTGTCATAGAAGGAGATCAGGTTCGTCAGGCATGACCTGCCTTTCATAAAGCCATGCTGACTGGGCCTGATCGCCTGCTTCCCCTGCAAGTGCTGCATTATGACTCTCAGGAGGATCTGCTCCATGAGCTTTCCTGGCACTGAGGTCAAACTGACAGGCCTGTAGTTTCCCGGGTCTGCCCTCCGGCCCTTCTTGTAGATGGGCGTCACGTTTGCTAGCCGCCAGTCGATTGGGACCTCCCCCGATAGCCAGGACTGCTGATAAATGATGGACAGTGGCTTGGCCAGCTCCTCTGCCAGTTCCCTCAGTACCCTTGGGTGGATCCCATCCGGCCCCATCGACTTGTGCACATCTAAGTGCCGTAGCAGGTCACCAACCAGTTCTTCATGGATAATGAGGGCCACATCCTGCTCCCCATCCCCTTCCACCAGCTCAGGGTACTGAGTATCCAGAGAACAGCCGGTATTGCCGCTAAAGACTGAGGCAAAGAAGGCATTGAGCACCTCCGCCTTTTCCTCATCTCTTGTAACTAAGTTTCCCCCCGCATCCAGTAAAGGATGGAGATTCTCCTTAGTCCTCCTTTTTGTGTTGATGTATTTATAGAAACGTTTTTTGTTATCTTTAACGGCAGTAGCCAGATTGAGCTCCAGATGAGCTTTGGCCTTCCTAATTTTGTCCCTGCACAGCCTCGCTACTTCTTTAAAGTCCTCCCTAGTGGCCTGCCCACTTTTCCAAAGCTTATAAACCCTCTTTTTCCTCCTAAGATCAAGCCACAATTCTCTGTTGAGCCAGGCCGATCTTCTTCCCCGCCAGCTCGTCTTTGGGCACGTGGGGACAGACCGTTCCTGCGCCATTAAGACTTCCCTCTTGAAGAGCGCCCAGCCTTCCTGGACCCCTCTGCCCTTCAGAACCGCCTCCCAAGGGACTCCACCAACTAGTGTCCTGAGCAGCTCAAAGTCAGCCCTCCGAAAGTCCAATACAGCGGTTTTACTGGTCCCCTTCCTGGCCTCGCCAAGAATGGTGAACTCCACCATTGCGTGGTCACTCTGCCCAAGACAGCTCCCGACAATCACATCCTCCACCAGTCCTTCTCTGTTTGTGAAGAGAAGGTCTAGCGGGGCACCACCCCTGGTAGGTTCACTAACCAGCTGCGTCAGGAAGCTATCTTCCACGCTCTCCAGAAACCTCCTAGACTGCTTTCTCAGGGCTGTGTTGTGCTTCCAGGATATGTCAGGGAAGTTGAAGTCCCCCACGAGTACAAGAGCTGATGATTTTGCAACCTCTGTCAGCTGCCTGTAGAATTCCTCATCCGTCTCCTCATCCTGGTTCGGCGGTCTATAGCAGACCCCGACCAGGACACTAGCCTTGTTGTCCCTGCCGATCCTAAAGTGTAGCCCTCTGGTTTGGTCTCCCATATCAAGATGAAATTCTTTTAGTGTCAGTGAACCTCACTAAAGTGATCATTCTCCATTCAATTCCACATCAGCATAGATTCATAGGACAGTGACAAAGCTCACCATGAAACTCCAATTCACTGCTGCTCTACCTTCCCTTTTTCTATAAAACAGCCCCAGCAGAGCATATAAAAACAAGTTTCAGGAACCTGGAGCTGGAGTTCTTTTATGCTCAGTGGAGGAAATGGGAGCTCCAGCACCTCTTGCATTGCAGGTAGAAGAAAACACAGAAAGCAACTGTGGCTAGAAGGTGGTATTCACTGAACACAGCTTCACAGATCCTTTTCCAAAATATTTCCCAGAAGGATAAGATACTTGATTTTGTTTCCCTTTGATCTTTGTTTCCCTAAGAAACTCTGAATTCCCTAACAGTAAAGCACCTATTTTACTGAATGGAGGGAAAAAAGAGAAATTAATATAAAGCTGTCTCTTTATTTAGTTTTAGTCAGAGATCTGGATTTTCAGAAACAATTCTTCTAAATGATTCCTCATGATATTAGGTGATCTCTGAAGCAGAATTTAGCATAGACATGAGTTACTTACGATAGCTGAGTGTTCATCCAACTCACAGTTCATTGCTTCAACATTTTCTTCTGGATGGTTAGGTTTAGATGGATTTGAGTAGCAAATTTAGATATAAATTTTTAAAACCTTCTTTACTGAGCATACAAGGAAGAATTGTTTACTCTTTCATTAAGTTTTGTAGGCTTGATCCCATTCTCATAAAAATGATAAATCACATTTTTTTTTTCACAGAAAAGCAACTCTTCCTAAATTTCAATTTCCTCTTCTGAGAAATAAGGTGCTAGGCCTTCTTCAAAAAACATTTTCAATATTTTTTTTTAGTATATGGAAACAATATTTCTGTATGTCCCTTTCTTAGAAAATGCCTGAATTGATTTGGTTGAAGCAAGCAAGTAGGAAATCAACCTTGTGCAGTCATTTGGCAAGTACATTTTTAGTCCCTATGGTTATACTTTGTCAAAATTAAAAGCCATTGAAAACAAAGTGTTATGATAGAAAACGTCAGTCAACCTTAACATCTCTGCCTATAATATAAAAGTTTGAAAAAAAAAAAAAGGCAATAGAAAGAAAAATGAGTTTTTAAAAATAATGTCAACTTACAGGTTTGAGAAATGTTTTGAAATTCACACAGGATCTGTTTAGCCTCTGGGCAAAAACTAATACTAGGAAAAAAATTACTCTTTTGTAACACTGTGTACTAATTTTTTAGCAAAAGGTTGGACTAATAGAAATGGATGGCTCTCAATGGGATGTGCAGTGTGCTATTGAGCCTCCCGTTTTTCAAAAGGGGGGTTAAAAAGCAGTAGAGATAACATGATGATGTCAAGATGTCTTACTTTGGTGGCTAAAACAATATCCAGTGTTTCTGTAACATTTTTCCTATTCTACTCACTACTTCATACAAATAATAGCCTAGTGAACAATATTCACAACACCTGCTATGTAGCAGCCATGAAAATTGATATATATATTAGAGTGGTAAAGAAACCCTTCAGATGGTGCAAAACAATATAATACAATTTTGGACTTTATATACTATTACATTCCAAATTAACTTTTTGGCAGGTCAGTAGTCTTCATTTTCTGAAATTCTTAATCTGGATTGATGGCATGATTTTTTTTAAAAAAATGTAAATGTTTTTGGAGGTTGAAGTTTGTCACTTATTGTTAGCTGAAGTTCTTAGAGAATATCAACTTTGCTTAGGAAATTGAATTAAAGAACAAGGGACTAAATATGTATGCTTTGGCCAAGAGACTTTGTCAGTTATATGCACGTGCCATGAACAGAGAGGAACTATTTTGTGCAATCTGGGAAGGTCCAGTAACAGCAAACAGAGGTCTGAAGACAGGGAAGAAAAAAAAAAAAAAAGGAAAAAAAGACAATTTTAGAAGATAAGAAACTGTAATATCTACTAAGTTATGAATCAGAAATAGAGGGCAATCCTATCAATGGTTCCTTTATTCATAAACTGAATAAAATGCTGTAAATTTTCCTGTACATGAAAGATCCACACTGTATGTTTCTGTTTGGATTTTAGAAGGGCTCAAAACAATTCAAATACCCATGTATACTAACTGCACCTAAATGCGTATTTCACTTCATTGATTCTCCCAAAATGGTGAGCGTAACTGAAACAAAAGGGACTTAGATCAGCTGTTTCAGGGGTGTGCAAGGAGTAGATACCTGTGCAAGGAGTAGATTGCCAGTGCAGCAGCTAGCAAGATCATCTTTTTTTTTTTTTTTTTTTCTTTTATTATATTAAAGTAGACTAGACCTACTATCTGATAGGAAAGGTTTAGGCATTGTTGATTCTGTCTGGATGCAGATGATCAATGGATCAATGACCTCCAAGCACAATTAGGTGCCTGTATAATTCATAATAATAGCTGTATTAAGAGAATACAGATGTGACAACTTGCACCTTTTACTTCATTTCATTGTGTTCATTGGATAGATGAGCCATGAGAGTGACAGGAGAGGAATATGGTATGTGGTGAAAGGCAAGCTGGAATTTATGTCTGTGCTGGCAAAGTAAAGCACTAGGTAAAAGTAAAAGCACCACAGAAGAAGAAAAGAAGCAGCAGATACTAATGAATATGAGAGTAGATAACAATGAAACACTGGGGAAACAAAGGAAAAAAAAAAAAAAAAAGAAAAAGAAGTAAAATTAGATCATATCATTTTGAAACAAATAAACAAAAAAAAAAGTGTTCTGGGATTTCTAATGCCCTAAACTCTAAGTTATGAAGAGTCATCATATTAATCTAATGAAACTGAGAAACTGCACGGTCAATTTGCTGGGGTAAACATCAGTGCAGATTTGTAAGCAGAAATCACGACTGACTGCTCAAGGACATCAAAAACAACATGTATCTCCTTTCCAGCTTATGAATTTACACAATTGTGAACATGAGAGGTGAAAAGTGAAATGAAAAAAGGCATCTTTTAATATGTAATATGTTCCCCCTCTCTGTGAAGTACAATTCTGAGAGTGATTAGACTAAAAAAGAAATAAAATCAAAACATAGTGAAGTAAGCATAACAGCAGTCCTGCATTATAATTGCCTTTCACTCATTTATCACTCAAAATATATTTCTACATCTCTGTTGCACATCAGTTTAGTTGCTGCAGAAAGTTCATAATTACTGGGGGAAAAAACTGAAGAAAATTTAAACAAGTGAAAAAAATTAAAAAGCCTCATTTATTCCTGTTCAGTACATACCAAATAATAATAAATACATATATACAAAGATAACAAGAAATGAGGAAAGTCATAATCTTATTATAATCATTGTATCACAGATATCCCTCAACATCAGGACAACAGGAGGCATAAGGGATTTCATATCACCCAGAAAAATCACCTAAGAATTTCTGTCATCATACATTTATATCAATAGCCTACAGAGTTGCTAACCTGGTCTTCACATAATAAAGCAGCTACAAGCCACATAAATAAAAAGAGCTGCCCCCTGCTATCTATTCCTCACTCACACACTGATTTATAACATGATCCTGAACAGAAAACTATGTAAAGTGCATAGCACTATTTGCACTATTCTCAAACATAGTTTATCACAAACAAAACCCATCTGATACTCTCCCCATACCCATTTGCCCAAGGCTCTGTAGACGTACCAGCTTGGATTATGACTGCATGGTGCAATTTTGTGGAAAGTGCTATGCTAATAGGAATACAAATAAACGTCACATTTAGAAAACAAAAACCTTTGAGTTAGGTAGCTCTTACCTTCACAGACTCTGAAAATAAATTGTAACAATAAACCTACTCTCATTTTCCTTTGAAATACAGAACACATCCAGGATTGGTAAATTTGATTTTATTTTCTTACTGGAAAATGCAGAGCTGTTTGTGGAAACAGAAGTACTCATACAATAACAAGTTTGGTTTTACCCTGCTGGGCAGCTGAGCTCCACCACAACTGCTCTCTCACTCCACCCCCTCAAATGGAAAGTGGGAGAAAATACAATGAAAAGGGCTCAAGGGTTGAGATAAGGACAGGGAGATCACTCAGCAATTATTGTCACAGACAAAACAGACTCAACATAGGGAGATTAGAAAAAAATATTACCTATTACTAACAGCTAGACAAGCGAGAAACAAAGAAAAACTAAAAACACCTCCCTTGTCCCCCCCTCCCATCCACCCTCTTCCAAATCCCCCCCCCAAGCAGCCCAGGGGAATGGGGAGTGGGGGCCGTGGCTAGTCCCTAACATTTTGTCCCCACTGCACCTTCATGGTCACTCTCTGCCCCTGCTCCACGTGGGGTCCCTCCCACGGGATGCCAGCCTTCCCGAACTGATCCTGAGGGGACTGCCCACAGGCAGCAGCTCTTCAAGAACTGCTCCCACATGGCTCCGTACCAGAGGGTCCATCCACCCCCCAGGAGCAAACTGCTCCAGCACGGGTCCCCCATGGGCGGCAGCTCCCCTCAGGCCCCATGCTCCTGCGTGGGCTCCTCTCCACAGGCTGCAGCTCCAGCCCGAGGCCTGGTCCTATGGGGGCTCTTCATGGGCCGCAGCCTCCTCCAGGGCACATCCACCTGCTCCACCAAGGGCTCCTCCACGGGCTGCAGCGTGGAGATCTGCAGATCCCATCTGTGGCACCCATCCTGTAACCATATGTTGGTTTGCCTGATTTGACTGTTGCTTTCAATCCCCTTCCCTTTGACCAGAAGGACTGATGAAAAAATTACCTTCACTCCTGGGTCCTTTGCTGCTGCTCCCAGGGCTCTGTACTCCTTCATACTCCTCGGTCTACTCCTGGCTGTATCACTAGTGCCCACGTGAAAAAACAGCAGTGGATAACAAATGTTGTACTGTATGAGGCATGGCAGTTTCTGGGTGACATCCTCAATATAAGCCTCTTGTAAGCTGCAGACTTCTCTGAAGAGAGGATCAGGTTGGCAAATGAGTGCCTCTGTACCTCTCAGAAGAGAGTCTTCTGCTGCTATAACCTGTTGCCTTTTCTTAGTTGTACTGGTTGTTACTCAGAGAGCTGATCAAATCTGTCTTACTCAGCTCCCCACTCTGCAACGTGTCTTTCCTTTTCATTCAGCAGAGAGGGTGAATTTCTACTTTTTGGCTAGATATCTTCTTAAGGAAAACGATAACAACAAAAGCTGCTTATTAGGGAAGTTTTCTTTCATATATGGTAGATTTGGGGAAAATATTTGCACTTTTTATTTAAAATGGCTATTTTTTTAGAATGTTGCTTTCATTTACCTAACTAGGCATTCAACAATTTCATTTGTCCATGTTTTAAATATTAAGGCACTTCCACACAACTGAAAGTGACTTTTAAGAACTTACCAGCCTTTGCATAGATGATACTGCTTCTCAAATGCAAATTTTTATCTTTTCAACTGAAATGCTATAATTAATCATAGTTTCTTAAAATATGCTAATGTGAGTCATTTTCAACCATGTAAATTGAACATGGTGCAATATTTTCCATACTGTAAATATTATTTTTGTAACAACAGTAATTGACATTTGAAATCAGAAACTACATTTTTGGTATTTTCCCAATAAAAGGAGTCCTGCTGTTAATGCAATATTAAAAGATGAAAGCTTCACATTTATCTGAACCCGAGAGATTCAGATGAAGTAGGTGAATCAGTTTTGTCTTTTGATTATAATAATACATTTTGGTAGTCCTTTTTAACACTAATCAATGATTCACCTTTTTCCCATTTCATCTGAATGTTAAAAATGCATTTTTTTTTCTAATTTTCCAGGCTTTCAAGTTTGCATTTAATTATAAATTGAAAACTGATCAAAGAGAATGAAAAAAACCCAAAGCCTCCAACAACAAAAACAGTAATTTTTTTTTTTTTTAATAATTTGTTCTGAGCCATGGCCTCGTATTCATTTTAAAGCTTTTTGGATAATTTGGATAATAAACAGATTTTTTTTTTTTTTTTTTTTTTTTTTTTTTGTAAATGCTGAAATACTGATAGATTCAAGATTAATGGTTACTTGTCCAAAAATTGTTTGCTCATCAATATCCTTTTCTCTAGGAAAACTGAATAATGAAACCTCACAGAAGTAATGTATTTATAAATCCTCTAAACCATAGCTGCAACAAATGGGATCATGGAAATTTCTTTAGGACGGCATAACAAAGTCATATGGTAATCCCACTGAAACCAAATGAGAATCTGCTAAATAGCAGGGGCTTGATTCAGTTTTTGAACCAAGTGTCCAGCGCTGTTTGACATATGGATGGATGTGCCTTCTGATGTTCTGCTGTTATTGAAAAGATCAGTTCTCAAGTATCTGCCAGATCCATATGGGTTATCTGGGGATCTGGTGATATTGCAAAGGGTTCACTGAATTGAGTAATAGGTGTCCACATGCAAATGTTTACAAAACTGGCAGATGTTTCAGGCTCTGTAGTGAACAGCATAAATCTAAAAGTTTGAACTCAGTTTAAAGTCAACATTTAAGATACAGCTAATTGTCCTTCCATAGACATCTAATACCATTTAAGGTGCACCACCAAAATCTTACGTAAGGCTTTTATCTGATGATCCAGAAGTATTCAGGCTTCCTATGGCACTTATATCTTACATACTAGGTCCATGAAAACTTCTTTACACACAAAGGCAAGATGCATCTGTTACTTAAATTGCAATAGATGTTAATGAGCAACTGAAGAAATACCCTACATTTTATTCAATATATTTATCAATATTATTTTTCTTAAATTGAAATTCAACTCTACCACATAGATAGAGTCCAATTTCAACTGAGAGATGAGGGTCAGATTCAACTCCTCTACTTCTTAAATCAATCTCTTTTCTCTTTTTTTCCCCTTTGTTGTCCTGCTACGTGTTTCACACCTTCAACCCTCAGCCTTCCATCTCTGTTTTCCCAAGCTTGAAATCCCATTTTACTCAGAGTACATTACTGTGGTATAATGTGTAGAAATAAATTCTCTAAGTTCTCTACAGTACCTGTACTGTGAGAGTCCTGTACTTCCTAAGCCATTTTCATATTTCCTCACCATTCTTAATAAAGTATTTTCCTGGTCTACAAATTCTGTTTAACTTACATGAATTGGATATTAATTTGTAGTTGGTTTTATTCAGGTGGGCAGCTGAGATCCACCACAACTGATCTCTCACTCCCCCTCCTTAAAGGGAAAGGGGGAGAAAATATGGTGAAAAGTGCTCCAGAGTTGAGATAAGGACATGGAGATCACTCAACAATTATCGTGACAGGCAAAAACCAGTCAGCATAGGGAGATTAATAAAATTTATTGCGTATCATTAACAAGCTAGAGAAGTGAGAAATAAACAAACAAACAAAAAAAAAACAAGCTGAAAACAGCTTCTCCTCATCCATTCTCTTCTACCTCCTCCCCCCAGGTGGGGAACTGGTGGAAAACTAAGATGTTAAGAGTGGTGTGAATGCAGAAAAAACAATCTAAGATAATGTTCTTTTGAATAAGAAACTATGAGTTCCTTCATTTTGAGCTAAGCTTCTTAACAACTTGGAGTGGTTTTAGCTAATTAGTTCTCTTTGGTATCATGCCTGTGTATGGCTGTGGCTAGTACATTGTGTTTGATTTAGAGGAGAGATGAAATCTCTGTGATTGACAGACAAGGTGCTAGAGTTCAAAGACCAGGGGATACAATTTTCCTGTTCTATGCCAAAATTGCATATTGTTGGCAGAGTAAATTTTTCATGCATGATGAGAATCAGAAAACTAACAAACCAATAGAAACTACAATTATCCTACTAAATAATTTTTAATAATAGATCACTGAAGTGCATCAAAAGTATTTTGAGCATCTTGTCAGTTCCAAACCCAAATAATACTGCTTTAATTAATGTAAATGAATGTGAAATCAATTGTATATCTTATCATATACAGGGTGAGACTAACAGAAAGCTATCATGGAAAATAGGGCACTTTAGAAAGAGAACATTGACAGTTTATTAATGATCTCATTTTGTTCTTTCGTCTCTTTCAACTCAAAGTTACACTACTGTGAGACTTAAAAGACATTTTTACTTAATGGGGTCTACAATAAGTTGGTACTTTAATTATTTGGTCTTTTAGTCTACATAAGACTGGATTTTTCTATGAATTAAAAAGAAACTTTTTGATACTTTAAAAACATAGAAATAAAGTTAATACTTAAAAAACATATAGACATATAACAAGATACTTATTCAGTATGACAGTATATATGATCACTGAACTTAAATTAAGGGCATCATTGTGGAAGAGGTTCAAGATAAAACATCAGAACACCTCAAAGTGCCTAGGACATAATGTCTGATATATGAATATTAACCAGAAATACACTGTCTTTCACATTTAGACACAGTTTGTTTTACTGACTATATAAATAAAATAAAATAAAATAAAATAAAATAAAATAAAATAAAATAAAATAAAATAAAATAAAATAAAATAAAATAAATATTGTAACTATACCATAGAAAAAGTAAAATAATATAAACAATATTAATTATATTATTATTCACATTATTATTAACATGGTGTTAATAGCAATATTAGTCATATAAATATAAAATAGATAAAATAAAATATAGAAAAATACATAAAATAAAAACCTAAATCAGCTGATACAGATGTACAGATGTACAGATGTACGAGATGTTTTACTCGGGTGGGCAGCCAAGCTCCACCACAACTGCTTTTTCACTCCCCCTCTCCTCAAAGAGGAAGGGGGAGAAAATACAACACAAAGAGGTCGAGGTTTGAGAGGAGAATGATTTAATTAAAGGGAAAGGGGCTGGGGAGAAAAAAGAAATAAAAGAAACAGTAAGGCCGTGTGGAAACACAGAGGGAAGGAAAAAAAATATTATTCTCTACTTCCCATCAATGAGCGATGTTTGGCCATGTCCTGGAAAGCAGGGCCTCAAAACGTGTAGTGGTTGTTCAGGAGGACAGTCTCCTCCCCCACAAGAGCTTTTTATTGCTGAATGTGACATCAGGTGTTATGGAATATATGGTTGGTTTAGGTCAGCTGCCCTGGTGATGTCCCCTCCCCATCACTTGCCCACCCCCAGCCTTAGGGGCTTGGAAGGTGTCCTGATGCTGTGCCAGCACTATGCAGCAATAGACACAACACTTGAGTGATATCAGTGCTTTTCCAGCTACAAGTGTAGAGCACAGCACTGTGTGGGCTGCTGCAGGAAAAAGTGACTCCATCCCAGACAGACCCAACACACACAGAAGATTTTGAAGGCATAAAATTGTATCATTTAGGCAAACAGGATTTTAAATTCTTAGGAAGCAGTAAAAGCAGACTGACAAATTTTCTGATGTCATATAGTCTATGACACACAAAAATGCTTTTGGCTAAATTTTATGTTTTCTTTCTATGATAAAAATAGAATGGTATTCTGGTTGAATTACGAGTGCTGGATCATGTTGGACATGTTAGAATACAGGGTGTTGGAATACAGAGCTGTGTTTATATAAATACAAGTACATTTAAATGTACCTGTTTGTGCTTATATAAATACAGGTACATTTAAAGAAATGTACCTGAGGAAATAATGAGACATGATGCCCATGACAGTACTTTGAAGAAGACTAGCATGACCAAATAGCTGAGATGAGGCTGCTTGATCAGCAGGATTTAGATAACTAAAACTAAAGAAGTGATTTATAAAATCCTTTTCTCCACTGCTGAACACATTGAAGTACCTAATACAATTTGAATCATGCCCAGAACCACCATTGTACTGGATAGACTGACCATGTAAACACCTATCTGTTTCAGTTGTTTGGGCTATTGTATCCAAGTGTCCTTCTGACCAAGTCTGTGAACATTCCTGTACCACAGTTTTACAATGTGATGTTTTTAAGCAGTCAGTGGAAAAGAAACTAGATTCTCAGGACTCTTTTACTGCTATGTTTAAACACTAAGCAACAGCATCAAGTTCCTCCACATTTGCTCTTATTCTTATGTCATTCTTGCATTCTTTAGTGCGTGACAACCAAGATCACTTTCCTTGAATATTTTGTTTCCCCTTAGGGCATTCTCTCCAAAATTGGGAGCAACAGGTTCAGACTGAATAGTGCTGTGAATTGCCCACAGCTTATCCCAGTCTCAGTTTTCTTCAAGTTTAGATTTAAATCTCTGGAGCTTAGCTGCGTTTACTTCACTGGCAGGAATAACCTCATAGATACACAAAGTATTACTCTCAGAGAACCCACTGGCATGCCAAAAAGGCAGAAATACACTTGTATGCAATATACGATCTTTCTGGTTTATATACATGTACACTACAGAATCATTAGTATTTAGATAATACTATAATTTCCATAATCCTCTTTGGTACTTCGTATTTATATAGATATTTACTAAATTTAATAAGCCATATTAAAAGCTTGAGAGATTTTGACTGTGGAATATGATGTCATGAAATGTTATTGTGAAGCTTGCTTGTACTTTTGGACCTTCGTGTGTACATTAGAGCATAACCTTCCTCCAGGGCTCAGTCCCATTTATTTCACAGCTAATGAATGGATGTTGATGTGGTTGCATTCTATCTTTACTACCCTGGAGACAAAAGGGATAATGTTCCCCACGGGTTTTCTATAGCAGTCTTTACTATAATGTGCAAATGCTTCACAAACACTAGTCTTATATATATACTGCAGTTTCATGATATGAATAATTGTTATTCTTATCTAACATAGAGGGAACATGGTCAGAGAGATGTGACATACAGAAACATCTATCGTTTTTGAATGCCAGTGTTAAATATCTCGACCTGATTTATCTCAGAATACGCTGCATTATATAGTGCTTTGTATTTAAATATAGCACAGCTCCTATGATTTCAACTGCAGCTGAAAGCATTCAAATGAAAAATCATAGCCTTTAATTAAAATACAGGAAATGAAGAACATACAATTAATGATCACTTGTGAAATGCTTGAATAGACTGACTTTTACATTACATTGACAGAACTGAATTCCCCAAAGCAATATTTATCTTCCTTTTTCATAAAAAACGCTGCTTTTCTTTCTCCAAGTATTACATATTTCCAACTTCTGTAGTGAATGATGCAGGGCTGTATAACTAAGTCTCCTACTCTGCATGCTTCTGCATCATCTTCAGTCTAGTTCTGTCTTTGTGCAATAGTGGAAAGAGCTGTATATAATCATATAAAAAGAATATTGGACTTAGAAAAAAAGGGTGAAATTAATCAAAAAAAATCAACATATGGCAAAACCAGTATAGAACATATCCAGTTAAATGCTTCACATTAATAAAATTATTGTTGGGTTATGATGGTCTCTCAACTCTCTCCAAAGTCTCTTCCAGTAGGTGACATATTTCTTGAATTTTGATTCTCAAAAATTGTACAAGGTAGTGTAATGTAGGCGTAACCAGTACTGAGTAGAGTAGACGTATTCTACAGTGTGCAGTCTTTGTTCATGTGGGCACATCTTCTTCCTTGCAACTTTATAATCTTGCTGACTCAGGTTCACCTTATGATGCTGTGGTGGTTTTACTCAGGTGGGCAGCCGAGCTCCACCACAACTGCTCTCTGAAAATACAACACAGAGAACTCGAGGTTTGAGATGAGAAAGGTTTAATTAAACGGAAAGGGAATGGGGAGGAAAAACAGAAACAAAAGAAACAATCAGTCTGCGTGGAAGCACAGAAAGAGAGAAAAAAAAATTATTCTCTACTTCCCATCAACGAGCGGTGTTTGGCCACGTCCTGGGAAGCAGGGCCTCAAACGCGTAGTGGTCGTTCAGGAGGAACAGCCCCCTCCCCCATGAGAGCCCCCCCTTTTATTGCTGAGTGTGACATCAGGTGTTATGGAATATCCCTTTGGTTGGTTTAGGTCAGCTGCCCCGGCAATGTCCTCTCCCCATCACTTGCCCACCCCCAGTCTGCTGGCTCTTGGGGGCTTGGAAGGAGTCCTGATGCTGTGCCAGCACTACGCAGCAATAGACACAACACTGGAGTGATATCAGTGCTGTTCCAGCTACGAGTGCAGAGTACAGCACTGTGTGGGCTGCTGCAGGGAAAAGGTGACTCCAGCTCAGACAGACCCAACACAGACGCTAGTGATTCCAAGACCCTATGGTGCTGCTCTCTATTCACCAGCTATCTGTTCTACATTTCTGCCCACGCTTATTCCTAAAAAGCTGTATCTTGTACCTACCCAGTTGAATAGCACCCTATTTCTACATCAGTATACCTTCACTTTGTCAAGATCAGTCTGAACCCTAATTTTGTCATCAAACTTTGAGCTTGGCATAAGGTTTTTTTGTTTGTTTGTTTTCTCTCTCTCTCTCTTTACCGTTCTTTACAAATGTTAGTGTTTCTCCTCAGCTTTATTTATTTGGTTGAACTGCTTATGAGAAGGTCATCTGAGACACTAGCAAGACATCATTTCACAGTCAAGATAAATGATAGACACTCTTTTTATCCCATCTTCGCAAGACAAGTTACCACTTTGCAGCAGTAACTTTGGTCTGCAAGTTGTTCTTGAAAGTCTATGAAGATTATTACTTATATCTGTGTTATCTTCAAGGTATTTATGAATAGTTTGATTACGTTTTACAGTATTTTTCTCTAAGCACAAGCCAACTGGTCTATAATGCTTCGTTTCTGTTTTGATGGGCACCATATTTGTTTTTTCCAGTCTTCCAGAGTATCAGACATCATTTAGTAGTGCTCAAAGTACGCCATCAGATCAGAGTTCTTTTAGCTAGTTTTGTAGAAAAATAGAGTTTGGTAAAGAAACTTCTAATCTTTTCTTCCTTTTACTAGGCTGAATTCATACCATCTCACTACCTTGCTACTGAAATTAATGTTTTTATAGCCATGTGGTTGTAACCATTTGTGGTGAAGGCAGATGAACAGTTAGCAATACTTTCTACTTTCATGTCGTCCTGTATCTTGGTATTTCTGCTATTCTTACCTACTTAAACAATTCTTTCACAGTTGTGTTTCTACACAATCTTTCTGTTTGGATTTGGGATTTATTAGATATAAGACCAGTTAGACCAAGTGTGCACAGAAAATCTGCATAAATTAATTTCAGTAATAAGAAAGCAGTGGAGTAGAAGGCTGCCACAGTAGGAATGAGCCAGAAGAGATGCTTCTCTACTCCCCAACATATGACACAGCAATTCATACACTGTGCAAAGTAGAGTTAGAAAAGATATAGATTACTCCTGGATCCTCTCTATGAATTTACTTCTGAAAAAGAAAAAAATGACGGTGGTGCCTTTAAAAGGGAGGCATCATCTGAAGGTGCAATGGTTTTGCAAGCCTGTATAGCTTGCAGTGCAGAGTTTGGAAAGCCATAAAAGAAATAAAACTACTCTAATGGAAAATGATAAAAAAAATGGATTTTGGTTAGGCTTGCATTTTAGAGAAAATTCTGGCTATTTCCCAAAAATCATGCTAGAGAGATTTTAAACCAAAGAAAAGTAAGAGAAAAATGTAAATTTTAAAAAGGTAATGTGTACTCTGACCTCTAAAAAGAACTTGCATTTTACAGACCAGCTATTTCCCGGTACATTTCTGTATATTCACATTTTCTCCCTGTGTTTCTCCTTACTTTCTGTGTCAGGTAATATATTACTCATATCTTGCACTCTTTAAGTATACTAAATTCAGGCTTTTATTTGTGGCATATACAATAATTACAATTACTAATGGAGCTACAACTTTAAGTAAGGAATGCTTACTCAGACACATCAAGTATTCACTATGAAAGCAATTAAAGAGTTTGATGTTCACAATTAAGTATTAATATTAATGTGTGAGAAACTATATCCAAATCATTTAAGGGTGGTTAGGAAAGCCTCTGGGAGTGAGACAGCCATACAAAGCAATGACATGATTATAGCTGCATGGGAAAGTAATGGAAACAGTTACTTTTTAAGCAGCATCAGTAAGGAAGCATGATTCTTAAAACCTAAATGAATGTGACTATAAGTGGCAGCTTTTAAGTTTGATTTGCCTGCTATAAAACACTTTACATTTGTAAGTGTCTAGAGTCTTTGCACTCCAATGTATTGTGGCTTATTTTTATCACTTGTCTCCAAAGCCCTTTACAGATGGTACAATTAATGGCATACATGAAACAAAATTGCCAAGCATTATGATCTCAGGACTGGAGCTGTAATCTTATGTTCCTGACACTGACCTACTCCCAGACCTAGGGTGAGGCATTTAACCAATGATTTTCCCAACACTAAAATTGATGGGAAATTCTAATGTGTCTCAAGGTGTTTTTGGAAGGTTAATCAATAATTTTTGTAAAGTTTGCTGAATATTATATCAATAAGATATCAATTTTATTAGCTGAAAATGTGTTTGGACTGATTGGCAATGTACAAAGACTCCTTTTACTGTATAGTCTGAGGATCAAAAGGAGGAGCTGAAGGACAATCTAGGGATTAAAACCCTCAAAAAGTATGAGAGTAGAACCTGGTGATCTCTGAATAATGACAAGAAGTGATCTTTGTCAGAAGGCTCTGTGACACTCCACCATTTTCCACTACTTTAAGAGATTTGTTTTCAGATTCTTCTTTCTTAATTTCTACATGACTGCAGGATTGGTTGTCTTGACATAGGAAAAATCTTTTCAGTGAATCTTTTACAGTTCCAATTGCCTTGCTTGAACTGATTTAGCATTTTGACATGCAGCATGTATTTTATGCTTTTCTTTACAGTATGCATGTTGTCATGACTGTGTACACAAAAAAGTACAAATGCATTGCTGAGGGATGTATGTAAGTCAGTGTATGTGGGGGATCGCATAATGGAGAGAAACATGACATTACCATAGCAACAGTGGAAAAGCTCTTTATGCTGATGTTGAGTAGAAAATTACCAATGATTTAAAGGGCAGCAAAAATAAGCTGTATGTGATTCCAAAAGAATTTCTTACCTTCCTAGAAACAAGTCAATTTAAGGTCAGTGTCAAACCCCAGTGGCTGAATAACATTAATATAGAGTTGAAGGAAGAGATTTGCTACTTACATCACTCAGGTAGGGTGTACTGCCCTAAAAATTAAAAACAACAACAACAACAAACAGCAACAAGCAAACAAGAAAAACAAAACAAAACAAAACAAAACACACAATTTATGCATGTATTTCAAAATAACATTACTTGTCTCTTGTCACTCCACATTTTTTTTTTTTTTTTTAATAAAATATAGGTCTTTTGGAACAGTCTTAATATCAAGTCTGAGATGTTCCCATTTTGGCTGTCTTAAAGATACATTAATATAATTTGGCAGTGTTTACTAAACCCCAGACTTATTCCCCAAAGTGTTTTACATCTTTTACAGCACCCATCCATTAAATTTTACAGCTAGAGAAGTTCTTATTTTTATGAAACCAATATTTTTGTAGATGTAGAAACAAATTTCTAGATGCCAAATGGAAAATGTTCTAGTTCTCCTTTCATGAAGATTTCTGTAAAGCCCAACTAGTTTCTTTGGCATCTGTATTTCTACTTCTGATTAAAATTGCAGATGAATTGCTGGAGAATATCCAAGTGGCAAAAATGCCAGCAGAAATCCACTTTCAATGTTGCTATCAAAATCTTATCTGTTTATAATTTTCAAAATCAGTCATTTCATGCAGTACCCAGAGTTAATTACATCATGTTTTACTAAAAAAAAAATACATTATCATGATGTGCAGTCATGTGCTTTCTCGATCCTTTGACAGCTACCTGCTATCCATTCAGCTAGGTTTTCTTTTAAAAATGAAGTTCAAGGTAAACCATTTTGCAACTTCAGTAGTTAAAGCTACCACTTAGAGTGCTTTATGGAGTATTGTTTCATTGTGAAACTACTAAACTAAAAGGAAATATCTATCAATCTGGGTAGTCTAAGTATCACCTACAAGCCAGTGGTTTACTGGCAATGCATTTGATGTTGGTTCCAGACTATCCCATTGCTAATGTGAATTAAGGAAAAAGATTTTCCTACTCTAGACTTAGTAACTACTGACAAAATAAAGCCAAAACAAGCATAAATTTGGAAGCTGAACTGAAGATCCTTAAGTGATGCTAGGACGTCTGCAGCAGCTCATGAATAACAGCGAGTACCGTTTCTTTAATAATTTCCATCATAATCTATTCATGATATGTCAAGTCCTGTGCCACCATCATAAAGAATTCTTAGTATGAGTGGAATAGTTTTGCAGATATGTATGAGATGCTTCTATACAATTAACACTCTTATTTCAATTAATTTCATTCATAGAATCATAGGCTCATAGAATGGCTTGAGTCAGTGTCGTGGTTTAACCCGACCGGCAGCTAAACACCACGCAGCCGTTCGCTCACCCTCCCCCCTCCCTCTCTGGGACGGGGGAGAGAAATGGAAAGTGAAGCCCGTGAGTTGAGATAAAGACAGTTTAATAAGACAGGAAAAAAAAATAACAAAATAATAATAACAATAATAATAATGATGATACAATGGTGATAATACGAAAGTAATAATAGTATGTACAAACAAGTGATGCACAATGCAATTGCTCACCACCCGCTGACCGATGCCCAGCCTAACCCCGAGCAGTCCGGCCCCCTCCCCCCGGCTAGCCACCCCTATATATTGTTTAGCATGACGTCAGATGGTATGGAATACCCCTTTGGCTAGTTTGGGTCACCTGTCCTGGGTCTGTCCCCTCCCAGCTCTTACTGCACCCCCCAGCCTGCCCGTTGGCAGGACAGAGCAAAGGCTGAGATGTCCTTGGCTTAGTATAAGCACTGCTCTGCAACAATTAAAGCATCGGGGTGTTATCAGCACTCTTCTCATTCTAAGCCAAAACACAGCATTCCACCAGCTACTAGGAAGAAAATTAATTCTGTGCTAACTGAAACCAGGACATCTATCCACCCCTTATTCCATACCATTTATGTCATGCTCAGGTTACACTCTTTTCCATACATTCTAATTAGTCACCTATAGTAATCATGGTAGTGATAACATACAGTATAATATACTATTTAACATGGTGCAATTCAGTTCATGGGCTATTCTCACCCAGTATTAAATCTCCTTGAGGTACACACCGGACCTCTCCGTTCTTTTGCATCACCCACCAAGTATATCCAGGTCCCTGAGCGAAAACAATTCCACGAATAGGTTTGCCTTTTCCTGAGGCAGGAGTAGCCCAGACTGTTTTACCCAGCATATTTTTTACATGCACTACAGGAACTTTATCCCCATCTACAGTACGTAACAGGTTTGATTGGGCAGGTCCAGCTCGGTTGGTAGATCCCCTAGTATTGACTAACCAGGTGGCCTTTGCCAAATGCGTATCCCAGTTTTTGAACGTCCCAGCGCCCATTGCTTTCAAGGTAGTCTTTAACAGGCCATTGTATCGTTCAACTTTCCCGGAGGCTGGTGCATGATAGGGGATGTGATACACCCATTCAATACCATGTTCTTTGGCCCAAGTGTCTATAAGGTTGTTTCGGAAGTGAGTCCCATTGTCTGATTCTATTCTTTCTGGGGTGCCATGTCGCCATAGGACTTGCTTTTCAAGGCCCAGGATGGTGTTCCGGGCGGTAGCATGAGGCACAGGATATGTTTCCAGCCATCCGGTGGTTGCTTCCACCATTGTAAGTACGTGGCGCTTGCCATTGTTCAGGGGTGAATTTCCAACACACTGGGGGTGCCAACTGCTCTAGATGCCTGCCCATATCCACCCATACTCCCTGCCACCCACAACTATACTGCCTCCGGGCAGATCTCCGGATGAGCTTCATAAGTAGTTGTTTAACTTTAAGCAGAATCTGAAGTGCATTCATGAGGCAGAACAACAAGACTATGGTATTCTGAGTATTCCAGAAATATTCAATATCTTGGAGAGCTATTGTGACAAGCTCAGGGGATAAGAGGGTGGTGAAGGAGGAAGGCAGAGTGACCCAGGAGGATACAGGGGTGGTGAAGGAGAAAGGGAGAGTAAGCAAGTAAGGAAAAATATCCTCCCCTTTCCCCTCCACAGATTGACTCCCTAATGGAGAAAAACAATAGGTATAATTGCTAATAGTTCCCAAGATGCTGTTTCCAAAGTACAGAGTCCACGATGTTACTGAGTATAAATACCAAGTTAGAGTCATGACCAGATATCTTATCGTCTCATAAGCCATTGCTATAACACTTAGTACCATAATGGTCTGAAACCAGGGCCCGGAGAGGAGAAACAACACTACAGAGAGCAAATACGGAAAATAATGTACTATAATACTCAATTTGGAAAACAGGCGCAGCAGAGTTGTGATTAAAGCAATCAGCATCATGACAAGTGACTATTAAGCAGGTCTAATCCTTACACCAATTTTAGTTTAACACACTCTGATCAGATCTGCCGTTATCTCAACCTTTCGTGCCCCACGTTGGGCGCCAAAAAGACTGTCGTGGTTTAACCCGACCGGCAGCTAAACACCACGCAGCCGTTCGCTCACCCTCCCCCCTCCCTCTCTGGGACGGGGGAGAGAAATGGAAAGTGAAGCCCGTGAGTTGAGATAAAGACAGTTTAATAAGACAGGAAAAAAAAATAACAAAATAATAATAACAATAATAATAATGATGATACAATGGTGATAATACGAAAGTAATAATAGTATGTACAAACAAGTGATGCACAATGCAATTGCTCACCACCCGCTGACCGATGCCCAGCCTAACCCCGAGCAGTCCGGCCCCCTCCCCCCGGCTAGCCACCCCTATATATTGTTTAGCATGACGTCAGATGGTATGGAATACCCCTTTGGCTAGTTTGGGTCACCTGTCCTGGGTCTGTCCCCTCCCAGCTCTTACTGCACCCCCCAGCCTGCCCGTTGGCAGGACAGAGCAAAGGCTGAGATGTCCTTGGCTTAGTATAAGCACTGCTCTGCAACAATTAAAGCATCGGGGTGTTATCAGCACTCTTCTCATTCTAAGCCAAAACACAGCATTCCACCAGCTACTAGGAAGAAAATTAATTCTGTGCTAACTGAAACCAGGACAGTCAGAAATGGACCTTAAAGATCATCTAGTTTCAACCCCTTGCCATAGACCTGATCTAGTGGATGCCACCCACTAGATCAAGTTGCCCAGGGCCTCTCTGGCAACCTGTTCTTGTGCCTCACCAGTCTCATAGTGAAAAATTACTTCCTTATATCTAATCTAAATCTACCCTCTATTAGTTTAAAAAACATTTCTCCTTTTCCTATCATTATCTACCTCAGTAAAAAATTGCTTTTTTTTTTTTTTTTTTTTTTTTTTTTTCATAACCCCCCTTTAAGAGGTGAAAGGCTGCAATGAGGTCTCCCTGGAGACATTTTTCTTCAGGCTAACCATTCCCCGTTCTCTCAGCCTTTCTTCATAGGAGAGGTGCTTCAGCCCTCTGATCATCTTCATGGCCCTCTGGACCCACTCTAACAATTCTGTCTTATGCTGGAGACTCCAGATGTGCATGCAGTACTCCAGATGAGGTCCCACAAGAGCAGAGTTGAGAGGGAGAGTCACCTCCCTTGATCTTCTAGTCACATTTCTTTTGATGCAGCCCAGCTTGCTATTAGATTTCTGGGCTGCAAGCACATGCTGCTGGCTCATGTTAAGCTTTTCATTCAGAACCCCCAAGTCCTTCTCTTCAGGGCTGCTCTCAATAAGTTGTCCGACTCATGTCTGGGATTGCCCTGACCCAGGAGCAGCACCTTGCACTTAGACTTGCTGAACCCCATTAAGTTCATGTGGTTCCACATTGCAAGCTTGTCCAGGTCCCTTTGGATGGCATCCCTTCCTTCTATTGGATCAACTGCACCACTCGGCTTGGTGTTGTCAGAAAACTTGTTGAGGATGCACTCAATCCCACTGTCTATGTCACTGGTAAAAATATTAAACACTACAGGTCCTAAGACAGACTCCTGAGGGACACCACTTGTCACCAGCCTCCACTAGGTCTTTAAATAGCTGGAAGTTTGTTCTTGTAAACTTCAGGGTCCTGACTTTGCTCTTTTCCAGTCCCATGTTCCTTGAGGCCATAAACTCAACCAAGATACAGTCACTGCAGCACAGACTGCCTCCAGTCCTCAACTCTTTAATGAGTTCATCTGCATTGTTGAGAACCAGGTCCAGTAAAACTTCTCCTCTGGTTGGTTTGTCTAATACCTGGACCAGGAATTTATCTCCAACACACTCTGGGAGTCTCCTGGATTGCTTACATCCTGCTGTATAGCTTTCTCAGCAGATATTCAGGTGGTTGAAATTTGCCCTTCAATATGGCCCTTCATTTGTTCTAAGAAACCTTACTTTCTTTGTTGTTTTCTTCTCCATTTCATTTGTAAATAATTTCCCTGTCTCCTTTTCAATGTGATCCCAGCTTCCTATGTAGATCCTGAGATTTCCTCAGCCTTTTCTTTGCCCATATCTTAAGAAATTGTTGGAATAAAACCAAAATACATTACCTGTGCATTTTGACTATCCTGTTTTTGGCAGAATAAATTATTCAGATATATCCCTACACTTTTACTGTTCCACACATTCCTACCAGAAAGATTACAATCTTTCCAAGTCTACATCAGCCCAGGCAATCCAAAATGATTGTTTGCTACTATTTCAGCACAAGCTGTAAGAGTGTTGATGCATTTTAAGTCACTATCATGTTTATTATTGTCCGTATAATTCTCTAAATAATTGGACTGAAAATAGATATGGTATATGAGTGTTGATTTATAATAATGTTGAAATGTGGGAATAATTGAAGGCTACATTTCACTGTGCTCTCATACCTGGGTCTACAGATTGCATGTGAAGCAGGGAAGAAAAATGTTCCTCCTTTTTCAGTGTAATATTCTCAGTGTCAGTCAAGTGGATAATTTTATGGGTAGGAGATAGAACTTAGGCATTTTTATGAAACACTGAATGTCCACTCAAAACTGTAAGGGTGAATTTCCTATAGTTTTACAGTCCTCATCACTCCATAAATATAAAAAGATATTTTACCTGTTAATTTGCTCTATTAACACTCATGAAAGTGCTAACATCTGTGCAGTTGGTCATTGGAGTGAAATACCTAAAACAGTGGGTAAGAACTACAAGTTCATAACTGTAGTAAATCTGTACACATCTTCCACACTTATTTCCTTCTGGGTTTTGGTTAAACTGAAGTGTTGTTGCACGATCTGCAAGAAAAAGAAAAAGAAAAAAAAAAAAATACTCTGAAATTGATATATCTGATATTTGGAAAAAAAAAAAAAAAAAGAAATTTGGAGAAAAGCTAGTCACAGAATGTTATTTCTGTTTTAAAGACTCTCTAGTTTGTGAAGTTATTACCTGTTATGAATTCATTTTGCAATAAAATACATCGTCAATACATCTAAATTATTAAGTAAAGTTACTTTTTTTTCCAGTTACAAGGATTATTTTTGGCTGAAGAGGGATTAGTTATTAGTGGAATATTTTTTCCCCATCTATCTCATCAAGCTCAATTTTCTACACCATACTCTATTTTTCTGTCTCCTCATGGTGTGGGACCTGTTCCTTTATGATGAAGAATTAGTAACTGTATATTTTGGAGCTCTACTGTCTTTCTTTTGGTAGCTAGAAAAAAGAATTCAACGAGCTTTGACCTTTGCTTTCTTAAATGGAATAATGTGAAATTTGCTGCCGTACCTTTGGTACTGTTTTCATTTACATTATACTATTTAATTTACAGCAAGGCAAGCACAAGTGAAATACATTATTAGTTTCTGATTAAATTTCTGCTTATGCTATTGGAAGAGTACAATGCTATCTTTATGTGAAGATGAAGTCCTAAGCTTATCTCTCTTCAGCATTAATGACAGAACTTGCTGACCAATATATTAAAGTACATACAAGAAAAACTGCTTCCTTGGCCGTTCATATTGAGTCAATTTCATTCATTCTATTTCTATAACAGAAAGTGCAGACTGTAAAATGTTATTTTTTTATTATTTTTTAGTACTTACAGAAAATATATGTCTTTTGATATTTGGGAGTAATAATCTTCAGGTTGAAGTTCTGTCTTCACTGAAACCAACAGCAATTTTGTCCTTGGCTCTAATGGGAACAGAATGTAATGGTCATGACTGCCTCTGACCATCTTCTGACATGTCCTGAGACCTTAAGGAATCAGTTCCTTATGCACTAGTTTCTGTTGCTGTAAAATGGATTTGTGAAATGTTGCTTAGCTGCTTTTGCTGCAGTGTGGTGAGACATGGAGCTAACTGAACTGATTGTAATTCTCTTTTTCAATGAAGGACATTATTTTACATTCGTGAACAGTAATTTGTTGTGCACATGCAGTTTTGGTAACACCATTGGCCAGACAGATGATACAGGTTTCAGATTTAATGAGGTTCCATAGGTTCCATGACTTACTAAATTCCTAAACTGTACTTCATAACAGTAATTGTATAAGACTAAAACAAAACAAAACAAAACATAATAATAATAATAATAATAATAAACAGGCAAAAAACACACACACAAAAACATAGGCATTATAGTGTTCAGCACTAGAATTCTGCAGTTTAGGTCCTCAGCATTGAAAATGGAAGACTTTGGCACCCCATCTCCACTATATTATGTGGAGTTAATTAGCAGTTATGTGTTGGGATTTTAAGTAGGTAACATGCTAAATGTTGGCATTTCTCAATAAGAAACATGAAAACAAGTCTTTCAAATCCCCTGCAATCTGACACATTAAATTCAAAGACTAATATCAATTTGCATTTGTTTATGCACTCACAGGACCACTTGCCAGCCAACTGGACCAGTCCCTACCCTGTAATTTCCGGGAAGGTGCTTTACTAGAGCAAATGTCTGTACTCAGTGCAGACATACCAGAATTAGCTGCAACTGAATGCAGCACTTCTGTCTGAAATGTAGCAAGGAACACCATTGGTACCTCCTAATTCAGAGCTGGTACCTAACCTGGTGGGAATCCCTGGGCTTTGTGTTTTCGACATTTTCTGTGAATATGTCTCCATGTCTCCAATCAGAAAATTGATGATGGCAGAGTTTTCTAGAAATCAGCCCATCCTATGTGTTAAATTACAGGTTGTTTGCCTAACACTTAAGCAAGAGCCATATTACAAATTGCTTTTTCTGCACCTGCATGTTCTGATGCTGCTGGCTGCATCTTATCCCAGCTTCAGCATACAAAGTCTCCCTCCTCCACATCCTTGGCTACTTTAGATCCATAAAATGGAAGGTGTGAATCCTTTAACTGAAGCATTCACAGATGATTTGGAATGGGGCAGATAGATTACTCAGATATTTTACTTCTGGAATCAAGACTCTGAGGTTTGGAGAAAGGGGACACTGGGCTATTTTATTAAAAAGAGTCAGTAGTATCATCACTGGAAGTGTCTCTGGCTGTCACTTCTGATGCAAAACTTTGTAAAGTTGAAGCAAGATATCTCAGTTAGATACTTCAGATACATAAGATGAATTGCCCTCTACAGATGTACCTTCATAATCACTGTAAACAGAGCTTAGGGTGACTGTCTTCAGATCTGGCAGCTATATTTTGAGTGTCAAAAGTTTGGTGTCTTTTGCTTCTTGCTTTCTATTTTAAGACGTGATGCAGCACATGAGTGAACTCGTCCAAAGAGCAAAATGCAAAACAGATAGCTTAGGCAAAGGATATAGGTAATAATATGCACAGGCATGTCTAGAAGGAATGCTGTGCCAGCTGGTGGTCTGTGCTGATAACTCCCAGCTTTTTGAGGTCCCAAATGTGAGAGGCAAACATAATACCTGCAAAGCTGGCAGTCCTCTGAGCTGAACCCTGATTTTTCTAAAGATTCAGGTGTGCTTGGAGACCTCTGATAACCGTGTCCAAGTGAAAAGCATATTATCAGATCAGAACAGAAGAGGAAAAAAGGAAGAGTTACATAGAGAAAATGAAAACCCCTCAAACGTGAAGTGAAAATTTGAGGCTGAAAACTAAAAAGATCCCCCACATTTCTAAATGATAGCAAACAGATATCTGAAAGCATACAGTCCCCATAAGCTTCATGCTTTTCAATCTGTAATTGGAACAAGCCCCTGGATGAATGGCTTGGACAGACATTTGTTGTAGGACTGTCATTACAGCATGTCTTTAATTCCCTGCACCTGACTCAATAGTTTCTTCAGTTATCATTGTCATTCATCACTGCCCCACTGCCTCAAAAACATCACCTTCGGCAAAAGCAAGATAAATTGAAAGCAAAAGCTTTCTGTGTACATTTTAACAACTGATTTTTTTTCAGCTACTTATTTACACTCTGTTATACTGCCTTCATTTTGGGCAAAAGTGTAACTGTAAATAATTATATTAAAACAACCCCCCACCCAAAACAAAACAAAACAAAACAAAACAACAACAACAAACAACCATGATGGAATGTGTAAATATGAGTGTTCAAAAACCAGCTACCCTACCTCGTGCCTTTGTACTAAATATAGCTGGATCAACACTTCTACAATTTATATGGTCAGGTTTCTTCATAAGGGATTATCTAATTTTATATATGTATAAATGCATATGAAGACTATATGAGACAGTCTTCTTTGAAAGCAGTTTCAATGAAGAAATTTATAAATTAACTCACTGAATCCATTAAAGCTAATCTGTTATTCTGAGTTTATGAAATGGTTTGTGAGATCGAACAAAGAGGTTCCGTTTGCAAATAGATCATCTGATCTGTTAAATGAGTAAGCAATACTCAGTGGACACCTTTATTTTGTTTCAGTTTAGTTTATATTTGTCCCAAATGAACTCTATGGTCCATATAGGACATTCTTCTACTTACATGCTAAGTTGACTACAGCTGTCAGGAGTAAACAGGGGAAGGGAGGGGAGCTAAAAGTGACAGACAAGGGTTGGAGGAAGTTGTCACTGTGTCGTGGTTCTGCTCGAGTGGGCAGCCGAGCTCCACCACAGCCGCTCTCTCACTCCCCCTCCTCAAAGAGGAATGGGGACAAAATATGTGAAAAGGGCTCAAGGGTTGAGATAAGGACGAGAAAATCACGCAATAATTATTGTAACGGGCAAAACAGACTCATCATAAGAAGACAGTAAGATTTATTGCTCCTTACTAATAAGCTAGAGAAGTGAGAAACAAAGGAAAGAAACCAAAAGCACCTCACCCCCCCCATCCACCCTCTTCCACCTCCTCCCCCCGAGCGGCGCAGGGGAACAGGGAATGGGGGTTATGGTTGTTATAAGTTGCCCCCTTAGTTAATTTTCAGAGAGCATTGCATTAATAATAGAAAGGAATTTATTGAGTAAGCAACAGCAAGCAAAACAGCGCTGGGCGGCCGGGGAGTCTCGGCTCCACCAACGGCGCGCACCTCACCCCCGCCAGGGTCCCTTTTTATATCTTGGTAATTCTGGGATTACACAGCACATCCTGGTATATTCTGCGACTGCGCGCACTGTTGCTAGGGGGTCGTCTCTGTCCCTCTGGTGGTCGTGAAGATGAAGGCCGTAGTCTTCCTCCGCGTTGTGGTTCAACTTCTTTTTTTTTATTTGGTCATGTTGGCCCAGCGTGAGACAGGAATGCAGGATGTTGATACACTAGTTTAGCAACTTATCAGGAGATGGTTACATGAACTTTGCAGCAGTGTCTTTGAACAAAAGAGGCAACTGAGATGCAGAAGGAGAGAAGGGGAGGGGGTTCTCTTTTTTGTTACATTAAGCAAAAGAATTTTCATAGTGTCTAGCCAAGTATTATACATCTTACTTCAGCAGGGAGCTTTTGCAACTCCTGCTCCTCAAACGGAACTCCTTGTTTTATAATACAAAAGACAATGAACAAACATTTATTGTGTGTTACAATGGTCAGTCTACAGCGCTGCTTCTCTGCCGCTCCTTCTCAGTCACTCTCGTCCCCTGTGCTGTGGGGTCCCTCCCATGGGATGCAGTCCTTGATGAACTGATCCGGCGTGGGCTTCCTACAGGCAGCAGCTCTTCCAGAACTGCTCCAGATATGGGTCCGTACCACGGGGTCCATCCCTCAGGAGAAAAACTGCTCCAACCTGGCTCCCCTACGGGCAGCAGCTCCTGCCAGGTCACCTGCTCCTGCGTGGGCTCCTCTCCACGGGCTACAGGTCCGGCCCAGAATCTGCTCCGGCAGGGGTCTTCCACAGGCGGCAGCCTCCGTCGGTGCAGGGCCACCTGCTCCACTGTGATCTCCTCCACGGGCTGCAGCATGGAACCCTGCTCCACCGTGGTACTCCATGGGCTGCAGGGGGACATCCTGCTTCACCATGGTCCTCACCACAGGCCGCAGGGGATTTCTGCTCCGGCGCCTGGAGCACCTCTCCCCCTCCTTCTACACTGACCTTGGCACCTGCAAGGCTGTTTCTCACTCCCTTCACTGTCCCAGCTGCTGTGTGGCGCAGCGTTTTTTTTTCCCTGTCTTAAATATGCTCTCACAGAGGCACAAAACAACATTGCTTATTGGCTCAGCTCTGGAAAACAATGGCACCCTTCCCAAACATGGGGCAGCTTCTAGATCTTTCTCACAGAAACCACCCCTATGGCCCCCTGCTACCAAAACCTTGCCATGTAAACCCACTACACACTGCTGTCACTGTTGAAGATTGTAGGGTAAAACCTCTGAGTTGTCCCATATGATTGTCCAAGAGCTCCTCAGAGAAGGTAATGATCCCAATACTCTGTCCAGAATCTTCTTCATGCATCCCTCCAGGGGTAATGTACTGGGTCTGGCTGGAATGTTAACTTTCCCGGCAGCAGCCCATACAGTGCCGTACTCTGTACTTGTAGCTGGAACAGCAGTGTTATCACACCAGTGTTGTGTCTACTGCTGAGCAGCAGTGGCACAGCATTGGGCCTTTCTCTAACCCTCCTAGGGGGTGGGCAAAAAAGTGAGGAGAGAAACATCACTAGGGCAGCTGACCTAAACCAATCAAAGGGATATTCCATACCATGTGGTGTCACACTCAGCAATAAAAGGTGGAAACAGGAAGAAGAGGGGAGGGGTGGGCTCTCGTTGAGAAGACGTCGGTCCTCCTCTCGAACACCGGCTGCGTGCGTTGAGGCCTTGCTTCAAGGACGTGGTCAATCATCGCTCATTTGTGGGAAGTAGAGAGTAATTTCTTTCCTCTGCACTTCCATATAGCTTTCATTTATTTTGTTTGTTTGTTTTCCTCCCTTTTTCCCCTTTTCCCTTTTACTTCCCCTTAGTTAAATTGTTTAGTTCATGGTAGTCTTTATTTAATTATTATAATTATTTCCCTTTAATTAAATTATCCTTATCTCAACCCGTGAGTTGTTCTTTGCTTTACTTCTCCCCCTCCTCATCTAAAGGAGGGGGAGTGAGAGAGCGGTTGTGGGGTTTAGCTGCCCAGCACGGTGCGCCCTAACTGCTTCCCTAAAGTGCCTGTATACCAATGCGCCAAGCATGGGAAATAAACAGGATGAGCTCAAGATCTGTGTTTGGTTGCAGGGCCACAATCTCGTTACGATCACAGACGTGGTGGGACAGCTCGCATGACTGGAATGCTGCCATGGAGGGTTATGTCCTTTTTAGGAAAGACAGGCTGGGGAAGTGAAGGGGTGAGGTTGCTCTTTATGTGAGGGAGCAATTAGAGTGTACCCAGCTCCAGCTGGGGGAGGGTGAAGGACAAGTGAAGAGCTTACGGGTGAGAATTAAGGGGTGGGCTGGTATGGGGGACACCGTTGTGGGGGTGTATTATAGGTCACCAGATCAGTAGGAGGAGGAGGAGGTTGATGAGGCCTTCTACAAGCAGCTGGTAGTAGCCTCACAATCCCGGGTGCTGGTTCTCATGGGGGACTTCAATTATCCAGACATCTGTTGGGTAAGCAGCTTGGCCAAGCATGCACAGTCTAAATGGTTCCTACAATGTGTTGAAGATAATTTTTCTGATGCAGGTGGTGGAGGAGCTGATGAGGAGGGGGGTGTTCCTGGACCTTTTCCTTACCAACAGGGATGGGCTTGTTAGGGATGTGAAGGTCAGGGGCAGCTTGGGATGCAGCAACCATGAGATGGTGGAGTTCAAGATGAAACGTGGTGGAAGAAGTAAGGCTAAAAGCAGGATTGCTTCCCTGGACTTCCAGAGAGCCAACTTCGACCTCTTCTGGAACCTGCTTGGGGGTATCTCATGGGCTAGGTTGCTAGAAGGCAAGGGTGCTTGTGAGAGCTAAGCAATATTTAAACAGCACTTCTTCCACACTCAGGATTGGTGCATCCCTAAGAGTAGGAAATCAGGGAAGGGGGGCAGGAAACCTGCGTGGTTGAGCAAGGAGCTCATTGACAAATTCAAAAGGAAGAGGAAGGTTTATGAAATGTGGAAAAAGGGCCTGTCCTCTTGGGAGGAGTATAGAAGTGTTGTCAGGGCCTGCAGGGATGTGACAAGGAAGGCTAAAGCCCAGCTAGAGGTGAGGCTTGCAAAAGAGATAAAGGATAATAATAAGTTTTTTTTTTTTTTTTTTTTTTTTAGTATGTAAACAGTAAAAGGAAGACTAGGGATAATGTGAGTACCTTGAGGAACAAGGTGGGTGTTGTCCTGGTAGGGAGAGACGCTGAGAAGGCGGAGTTACCGAATGCTTTCTTTGCTTCAGTCTTTGCTTCAGGGACTCCACCCTGGGACTCCTCGATCCCGGAGGGAGGAGAAAGGGTCTGTGAAACAGAGGGCTTCTCCCAGGCTGATGAGGGAGTGGTTCGGGAGCGTCTAAGTGGGCTCAATGCACACAAATCCATGGGTCCCAATGGGATGCATCCACGTGTGCTAAGGGAGTTGGCAAAGGTGATCGCCAAACCGCTCTCTATCATCTTTGAAAGGTCCTGGAGAACAGGAGAGGTGCCTGAAGACTGGAGGATAGCCAGTGTCACTCCGGTCTTCAAGAAGGGCAAGAAGGAGGATCTGGGAAACTACAGGCCAGTCAGTCTCACCTCTGTCCCTGGTAAGATGTTGGAACAGTTTGTTCTGGATGCCATCTCCAAGCAATTGGAAGAGAAGAATGTTATGAGAAGTAGTCAGCAACCTCGACCAACCTCGTTGCCTTCTATGATGGCATCACCAGCTGGGCAGATGAGGGGAGAGCAGTGGATGTCATCTACCTTGACTTTAGCAAGGCTTTAAATACTGTCTGCCATGACATCCTGCTAGCAGAGCTGAGAAAGTGTGGGATAGAGGATTGAACAATAAGATGCGTTGAGAACTGGCTGACTGGCCAAGCTCAGATTGGTGATCGGCGATCGGTGGCATAGAGTCTGGGTGGAGACCTGTGACTAGCGGTGTTCCCCAGGGGTTGGTGCTAGGTCCGGTCTTGTTCAACATCTTCATCAACGACCTTGACGAGGGAATAGTGTCTGTCCTCAGAAAGTACGCTGATGACACAAAGGTGAGAGGCCACAAAAATGATATGGGGCCTGGAGCATCTTCCCTATGAAGAAAAGCTGAGGGACTTGGGTCTTTTCAGCCTTGAGAAGAGAAGACTGAGAGGGGATCTCATCAATGTGTTTAAGTATCTGAGGTGTGAGAGACAGTGGGATTTGGCCAACCTCTTTTCAGTGGTTTGTGGGGACAGAACAAGGGATGATAGCCACAAGATAGAGCACAGGAAGTTCCGCACCAACATGCGAAAGAACTTCTTCACGGTGAGGGTGATGGAGCACTGGAACAGGCTGTCCAGGGAGGTTGTGGAGTGTCCTTCTCTGAAGATATTCAAGGCCCATCTGGACACCTACCTGAGCAGCCTGCTCTAAGGAACCTGCTTTGGCAGGGGGGTTGGACCTGATGATCTTTTGAGGTCCCTTCCAACCCCTTCAATTCTGTGGTTCTGTGAGTGAAAGGTCACAGAAGTCCTGAAACTTCCAGAGTAGTTAGAATCTGGAAAAGGCCATGCTGAAGGACATGAACATGTTTCCTCATTCATGCACGAAGAAGCAGTCCAGCAATACAGCATAATTTTTATGAACTCCTAGCTTTGTGACTTTGATGGACAGTATCTATCTCCTACCTCACATCTGTTATATCATTGCTGGCCAAGCTAAGATTGAGTTTCACAGGTGATGTGAATGTAGTGAACAAGTAGTCATTGTTGTAGTGTAGTCATTGAGCCTGGGATGATAATAATCTTAGCACAACTGGATGGCCTATACATGCATGTGGGATGCTGTAGAGCTTATTCAGCATTTACAATGCTCAGCCATTAGAAGTTTCTTCTGAACTCTGCCTTCCTTCTGTTTGAGGATGGCCAAATCAATAATATTGTTTTGGGGATGGCAGTAATGCTACACATTGCCTAAGTAAATAATTAACCATTTCTTGGCCATGCACTGGATACTCCCTCTTCCTGGTGTCCCCATCAGAACTTTATTGACAGAGTGCATACCAATAAAGGAAGTTTCATGGAGAAATTCTGGGAGACTGAGATGGACCTGGAGATCATCCAGGGAACCTCCCCGGGTTAAGGAGGAAGTGCTGGCTTGACACTGACTTCAAATCAATTGATTTCTCTGTTCTAATTACTACTGAATACAAGAAGCAGACTCTTCAGCTCATTTTACTTACTTCCCAAACCATGCTGAGAATAAAGGTGTGTCATCTATGTGATAGTTTCCTTATTCATGCATGGGTATGTAACTTCCCTCCACCCAGATGTTTGTTTGTGCATCCTGAGCCATATACAAAGAGACTCTACAAGCAGGATTTGGGCCACTTGCTAATTCATGTTAAGTTTCTCTTTGTTAATAATAGATAGCTAGGATTTATATTTTACTAGCCTAATCATTAATATGTTCCCACTCCCACTGAGACAGCTGATAAGTCCCTGTCATCTGGTAGTCATCAGACAGGGAAAAGTCTACCTCCATTATTCCTCGTGACAGGCTCATCTTTGATCTTGCCTTTTTTTTTTTTTTTTTTTCCTGATTCATTATTCTTTATTTTGCTAGCATTTTAACTCTTTTCATTAAAGTATTTTGAATCCTTTAGCTGATAAAAATTAGTTTCTCAAAGGTCTTTCTTTGTTTTTACTTATCATACATTACCTACTCTCTTGCAACTCAGTAGCATACTCTGTAAAACTGATCTACTGGATCACAACTGTAATTCAAAAAAATGAATCTTTGTTCAGAAACAGCTGAACTTGATGGCTGTGGGTTACAGGCCTATTCAGAAAGGCTTTCTGTAGCAGTTTCTCCAGTATAGATTTGGCATTTTGAAGATACCATGCTTTATTTACTCCGTTAATTAATACTTGAAACATTCTAGTTTTATTGGTTCCTCTGTTTTCTAGTGTCTATTTTTTAATATAGGCTATTCCGTATGAACTGCAAAGATAAGTCTAGAAGCTGTATGAATTTTTCACAGATCCACCAAACTTCAGCAGCTCATAGCTATTTAGCTTATTTATAGCTATATGATAGACTGTTATATGAAACATTTAGTACAGGCTTTCACAATTCCCAAGATAAATACTGCTGTTTATTGAAATGACCAGCAGAAGTCTTTAAACATATTCATTTATTTATTGCATTTTTATTTATTTATTTATTTATTTTTGTAATGAGCTGGGGGTTCTTCCCAAAATTCATGTTAAAAACTTGATACAGTTCCTGAAAAACACATGTTTGAGGTCAACTAAGGTAAAATGAAGAATTAATAGGAGACTTTCTCTTTTTGGAATCATTTAACAAGTAAATTTCTAGAAAAGGTGAGGTTGTCATCATATGCACAACAGTAAAAATTTAATATTTTGATTGACTCTACCTTCTAGTATGAAAAGCTAAGGTAAGAATCCTCCAAAATAAGTTTTCTCTGGCAAGTTTTGTTTATATTGCACTGCATGATATTCCATAACAGATGACTTCTAGGAAATACCATGATATATCTGCTGAGATAAGAGATAGTTATTGACATACTTATAAGTTTAAAATTTAAAGTATGGGTAAGGGACTAATGACAAAGTGTCACATGTTGAAAGAAAGAAGGAACAAAAAGAAAGATAGGAAGAAAGAAAGGAAGGAAGAAAGAGAGAAAGAGAAAGATAGAAAAAGAAAAAAGAGAAAGAAAGAGGAAAAAAAAAGAAAGAAAAAGAGAAAAAAAGAAAGAAAAAAGAGAGATAAAGAGAGGGAGAGAAAGAGAGAGAGAAAGATAGGAAGAAAATCTTGCTCTTAGATTGAAACCTGAATAAGAAAAAAAAATTATCAAAAAGTACAAGTGGACGGAGCAACATATTTTGTTGAACTCTTACCTATGTATACATTGCAATAGGAAGTAAATGAAAAGAAACCTCAATGTTAGCATACACTAAAAATAAACAAACAAGGAAGTCATGTGACATCACTTAGATTTAGTGAGATAAAGTCAGGACTGGAAATTTAACATAGAACTTGATCAGGAAAAACATCAAGAAGAAAGTACGGTATATAAAGCATTCCAGAGAGATGAGAGGAGACATGGCAAAATTTGCTGAGTGAAATACAAAGGGAAGGGAGATGGAAAATAGTAATAGAAGTCTATCCCAGATCCTAGTAATAGCAGGTAGGTTATTTTTTTTCTTTGAATATAGGGTGGATATCAAAAGTCTGGATTGGTAATAATAGTCAATATGTTTCCTGAGAAACAGGATACTGTTTTCTGAGAAACATTACATCAAATTCTATTATCATAAAAAAATTCTATTATCATAAAAAAAGAGACACTTCCAAAGTTTTTGTAGCATGTGAAAGTAATAAAGAAAATACCAGGGATTGGTAACTCAGATCAGTTGTTTTAGGTTTGATTCTGTTTGATTCTAACTAAGTCCCAGTGACTGGATGAAAATTGGAAACTGGGGAAGAAAATTTATCATAGAATTATAGAATGGTCTGGATTGGAAGCGACCTGAAAGACCATATAATTCCACCTCCCCTCCCATGGGAAGGCACACCTTACACTAGACCAGGTTGCTCAAAGCCCCCTCCAACTTGGCCTTAAACACTGCCAGGGATGGGATGTACAGCTTCTCTGGGCAACCTGTTCTAGTGCTTCACTACCTTCAGAATTTCTTCCTTATATCTAGTCTAAATCTGCCCTTTTTTAGTTTAAAACCATTACTCATTGTCCTGTCACTATACTCCTTGACAAAGAGTCCCCCTGCTGCTGTCCTGTAGGCCTTCTTTAGGTACTGGAAGACCACTATGAGGTATCCCCAGAGCATTATCTTCTCCAGTGTAAACAACCTCAACTCTCTCTGCCTGTCTTCATAGGAGAGGTGTTCTAGCTATCTGATCATCCTCACGGCTCTCCTCTGGACTCATTCTAGTATGTACATGTTCTTCTGGGACCCATAGCTGAATGCATTACTGTAGGTAGGATCTCATGAGAGCAGAGTAGAAAGTGAGAATCACCTTCCTTGACCTACTGGCCGTGGTTCTTTTGATGCAGCCCAGGTCATGTTTTATTATGTGAATTTATGCAAAAGTGATTATGAAATAAAAAAGCAGCAACAGAATAATGGCAATGGAATAATGGATTTTAAAAGTAAAAAAAAAAAAAAAAAAAAAAAAAAAAGACCGTTCTTGGTGTCTGTAATCAGTCCTGATGGGAGGGAGCTCACACAAGAAAAAAGTTAGGAGATTTGGCCATTTCCAAGAGACAGTATAAATAAAAATCTGAATACATGAGCTATTCAACATAAAGAAGACTTTGTGCTGCAGATTAATGAAACTGAAGATTATGATTTCTTTCTCAGCACTTCTACCATTGAGATGAGATGAATCTTTCCTCTGAGCCAGCATGGCTATATGATAGTGGTTCACTTACCTCAAAGAAAATAAAGGATGTATAGACCATAATCTAACTGCCTTCTCTAAGTACCTCTAGATATTGTAACATTTAAAAAGGGCACAAGGCCAGAACAGAATAATTCAGGTCAGATGAACTAAAAGTTTACACCTCATGTAGCCAATGGAAAGATACAGGTTTATTTGAAGGCGTTGATTTTATTCAGCTTACCTAATACACTTCCTACAAGGTAGCTAGCTCAGACCTGCAGAAAGCCAGGCTTGAGAGATCTCTCAGAGGATACTTTCATGTACCTTCCTCCCTTACTCTTAATTTCCTCAGTTATAATAGAAAACAAGATTCAATTCTGCTTAGCCAGGTTTATTACATCTGTCCTCCATTGTTATCTACAGAAGACCAAATCACACATTTTCACTCTTCTCCTGTTTCTTTCTTATATGATTTTGAGCTTTTCCACTCTGAATAGCTTCACAAATCAAATGACTTTTTTTTTTTTTTTTTTTTTTCTCTACATCATAGATCCTTTTTTTTGATGGTCTTGCAAATATTTTTAGCTGCACCCTGAGTTTACCATGCAATTCATTAGGTCAGAAGGAAATTACTGTAATGGCCAATCAAGCCTCTTTCTGCAATGGCAGGACTAGGTTTAACTCTTCTTATCCTTCCCATGACACAAAGAGCACTCTTAATAAGAAACCTCCTAGAATAGTTTTAGTTATCATTGCAATCTTCTTTTAGGGCTAATTTTAGTGCATTTTTAACAATTTTCTTTTTCTTTTACTTACAATCAAATATCTGTATGCTGCATTCATTATGCTTTATTTTTTACTGTAATCAATATGAATAATTGAGTCCTGCCCTCTGCATATGAGTACAATTGCTTTCAGAAAGATATTTTATCTTTTGTAGTCATGTTTCTCTCTTAACAACCTCTGCTTCTCTCTCTCTCTCTCTTTTTTTTTTTTTTTTTTTTCCTTCTGTATCTCTGTGTATTTTCCATGGCATTTATTATTGTGCAGCTATGCTCTGAATTCTGTCTTTGTAATGCGTTCTACGAACCACTGCAGAGAAGTTCAGGATTACTTAAATCCATCCTAACACCTTGACAGCATGAATGTAGTTTTGATTGTTCTGGCAGCTCTCCTGAGATTAGTTTTGTTGTAGAAATAAAGTAATTTCCAAAATTAATATTGCTTTCTTTCTCCCACTAGGGTGGCACTGTTGGCCTACAGCTCCATAGTTCAGTATGAGCTTGCAGTTTCCCTTTTTAAGATGTACAGTTCAACAGCTCAGTACAACTGTCTGGCTGGTCAAAGCTTAATAATCTAATTTCTGAGGGTATAAAACTGAAGAATATCCAGAGATACAAAAATATCCACTGAGGCCAAAACCTGTCAGTGCATTTTTGTACCTTTAACATTCAATTTCATAGGTGTTGCACCTATTAGAAAATTACAGTGGCCCTTACTAAGGGAAGGAAATATTTAGGATTGAATGTCAAAACACAAGATGGCTGTCACAATTCTGTGTTTAAAGTCTGTTAGTGATTTTATATCACAGTTTCTTCCAAGTGTGGTTCTCACATAATAGTTTGATTAGATGAAACATCATTGATATCTGCTCAGTGAGGATGAAAACGCACTACCAATATTTTAACCATTTTCATTAATCTTCAATGTTATAATCTTTTAATATGAGCATATGAGAAAATAAAGCAGCAATTGTTAGAACATTAATAAATTACATTCACAGAGTCTTGGAGAAGAAAGTGAGGTGCTCAGGATGCAATCCTCAGACTCTTCTTATTCCTCTCTCTGCTAGGAAAGATATTCTTACCTGTTTTTGACAATCAGCACTTCAAAACATCAATGTTCATTGATATATGTGTGGTATGATGTCCTGATGCATACTTCAGCCAGTTCTTAAAACATGCTTTTAGTAAGAATGCATTTAGCTCTTCATCTTGCTCAAGTTTTAAGCAGGTATGAGAAGGGCAGTGATATTCTGAAATCTTCTGAAGCTAGCCCATATGTTGTCAGCCCTTATATCAGCAGCATCCCAGGAGTTTTTGTGGCTGGCACAAATATGCTTTTCCAGGAGGGAAAAATAAGGTTGGGCTTCTTGACAGTGAGAAACAAAGAGTAAACAGTGTTTATTTGAACATGTCAGTTAAATCATTTCAGGAGGGAAAAAGAACAAACCAGATGCTGCACAAGTGGAGGAGAGTCATGACCACCAGCTAGCTCTGCAATCAGTCGGAGTGGAAACCCCCGAGCGAGCAACCGTTTCTGTCTATTACCTGAATGTAAGCACAGCATGCAAGTCATTTGTTTTCTACTTAGGCTTTTAGACTGGAAAGCCTCTATACAATAATCCTACTAGAATATTTCTGTTAAATCGTTCAGACTGAGTGCTTCTCAGTGAATGGCATGCAAGTATACTTTCTTTCTTCTTATTTTAATAATCAGATGCAGATTTCTTTATATTTCCCTGTTAGTTATGAATGCATTACATAGAAGATACATTTGAAACAAATTTAATGTAATTCTTTTTTCAGTCGGTGCAAATGTAACCTAAATGCATCAGAGGCTTATATAAACATATATATATATAATATTTTTTTTCTTAGTTATGTTTTCAACCTAACTATATATATACTTTCTTTTTCCCCCTCAAAAAAAAAAAAAGTTCTAGAGTATGTTTTTAAAGCAAAATGTTTTATTTGTATTATAATTTTTATTATTCACAGCTAAATTTGGCTGGGATTTTGGAGTATGGACAGAGTGTAAGAATAACTGCTAGGGACACAAGAAAAAATAAAAGATACTGCTTAAAAATGTTGTCACTCTTTTCTTCTTGTCAGTCAACATGAGACATCTTGGACAAAGGCTTAACATTAGGCACTGTCAATACAGGTGTAAGATTACTGCTAATTTAACAGATGGCCCATATTACTAGTATGTATCAGTGACCTGTTTTACAATATGGTTTTCTAATATATCCTCGCCCTAAGATATAATTGCAATAAAGGTTTTCTCCTATACCCTTGACAAGTTAAAGCAGTGCAAACTGAAGTCTGTGCTGCTTTTAGGACTGGAGCTAGGTAGTTATTAATGAAAAAGATCTTTTCTCCTAAAAGATAAATCTTATCTTCTTATCACGCAAGTAGGATGCAAGGGATAGAACAGCAGTCCTACCATGTTATGTACGAAATGTGAGCACTTCTACTTGCCAATGACAGGGCTTTCTACCTCATACCCATAGGATAAATTGGAAGGAAAATGCATTGAGATTATTGATTATAGTTGCTTTATGATAAGTAATTAAATTAATAAGTTGACCAAGATCATCCTTCTGGAAGAAGTGTAATTACTGCTAGAGTAATTAAAGAACTGTTGTATTTCCAATTTTATGGTTTCACTTCTTCCATTTGCCATATCAAGGAACTCCTGTAATGAATTAAGTCTTTACCCTCCACTTTTGATCCACATGCTCACAGTACAGAACTCATATGTATGTTAGAGGTTACTCTTAAAATGAGGGTAAGAGAAGAGGGCTTCTGTTGTTTGGTGGGCAGGGACTTTTCCTTTCTATATCCTTGGGGCTTAATCTTGAAAAAGAGTGGGGCTGAGAGCTGAAGCCCACTGCAAAGCAATTATCCTTGATGTTCCTGTTTCCTGCAGTTCTCTTGAAGGGAATGACTTTGTAGAGAACTATGAATCAAGTATCAATTACCTTGAAGCCAGACATTCATCTATTTAGATGAGTTAAAAATCAACATTTGAGAAAACTGACCTCTCTGCAAATGGCAATAAAAACTGAACTCTGTTTTCAAAGCATTCAAAACTAACTGCAGTTAAGCAAACTGATGATCTGATGACCCATCACTGAAATGTCAGGGATCAACAACTGGGAAAAAACATGCTATTTGATGGAGTTCACTCTTGAATTGTGCGAAAGGCTGGAAGGATCTTCTATTCTAGTTGATATGTGTGCACAGGCAAGTGTTCCTGCACCCCAGGGATTTTAGCAAATTTATTTTTTTAAACCTTGATAAGCTACTAGAATTCGAGTGCTGAAATCTATAACAATGCAATTGTCCTGGCTGTTCTAGCTTCCTTATTTTTTTTTTTTTTCTGCTGAGTGAGCTGAAGTACCTACAGGAAATACTATACTGCTCATTTGGATGTCTATTCTCCTTAAATTATTTTAAATTAGAAACACAAACAAAAAACAAAACAAAACAGAATTCTAAACCTTAAATATTCATAACTTTCCTGTTTCAGAATCCCATGATATATATTAAAGTGAAAGAATTGAATATCACCCCAAAAGACTCTGCAATTGAAAGAAGCATCTGACATTAATTACTT